>NC_085137.1:483672035-484272035 GCF_035046485.1 Aedes albopictus | reverse complement strand
GCATGATTCAGCGCTGTTAGCTTTGGTACAGCTAGCCCAGTCAGAATGCTTTCCGCTAGACTTGGCAGACATCGCAGCTAAGAACGAGGTGAGACCAACTTCAAAGTTGCACAATCTACACCCCATGATGACCGATGGGATACTTTGCGTTGGCGGCCGGCTGGGAAACGCTCCGGTTTCACCAGGCCGTAGACATCCAATGATTCTGGACAGTCGCCATCCGCTTACAAAGCTGATTCTTTTGGATTATCATCATCGGCTACTACATGGAGGACCACAGCTGATGATAGCTTGCGTTCGAGAGAAGTTCTGGCCATTAAGCGTACGGAACCTTGCGAGGAAGATCATGCACGAGTGCGTGAAATGTTTTCGAGCAAAGCCACGTAGCCATGAGCAATTGATGGGAGATCTACCATTGGAGCGAGTATCGCCAGCCCCTGCCTTCCAGCGTGTGGGCATCGACTATTGTGGCCCTTTCGAGTTGCAACCAGCCACCCGAAAAGGAGCACCGGTGAAGTGTTATCTTTGCCTGTTTGTGTGCTTGGTCTGCAAAGCAGTTCATGTTGAAGTTGTGATGGATCTCACAAGCGAAGCTTTCCTTGCCGCTCTAAGGCGATTTGTCGCAAGGCGTGGACGGCCTGAGATGATTCTGTGCGACAACGCCTCCAACTTTGTCGGAGCCCGACGAGAGTTGAACGAGCTGCATAGACTATTTCAACAACAGCAATTCCAGGAACGAGTTTCAACGAGTGCAATGCGAGACTTGATAGAGTTCAAGTTTATCCCAGCGAGATCCCCGAACTTTGGCGGCCTATGGGAGGCCGCAGTCAAATCGCTGAAAGGGCATATGCGGAGAGTAGTCGGTAACAGAACGTTGAAACTGGACGAGATGCACACTGTCGTGACGCAGATTGAAGCTTGCCTCAACTCAAGGCCGTTGACACCGTTGAGCAACGATCCGCGTGACTTGGAAGTTCTAACGCCTGGGCACTTCTTAATTCAGCGCCCTCTTACCGCTATACCTGAGCCAAGCCTCAGTGAGGTACCGGAGGGAAGACTTAGCAGATGGCAACGTGTCCAAAGCTACAGCCAGCAGATTTGGAAACGTTGGTCAACGGATTACCTGTCGACGCTGCAGAGCCGCAACAAGTGGACAAGACAGCGAAATAACCTGAGCGTTGGAACGATGGTTCTTCTTAAAGAAGATAATATTCCTCCACTGAAGTGGAGGTTGGGAACAGTAACGGAGATTCATCCCGGTCCAGACGGAAATACGAGAGTTGTCACCGTCCGCACGAAGGATGGTTCGTATCGTCGAGCCATTTCGAAGATTTGTATTCTGCCTATGCAAGATACCAGCGCAGTTGCCGAAGAACAGTGAAGCCTGTTCAACAATAAGTATTATCGCCCCCGTTGGGGCACTTTGGCATCTTGCGGTGTACTTCCGCCGCTTTCGCCAGGGGGCTACCCCTAAGTTATGTATTTCATCTGTATGTATCCAGCAACCCACTGATCGGCTCTCCTTCGACAGCAATATCCCGTTCTACGTATTTCTGGACATCCTGTTCATCCGACTACAATGAAATAAAGTGATCATCGCCCCCATTGGGGGCAACCGTTGGCAACTTCGTGGCACTCTGGCCACAACTGCCGAGGGGGCCGACGTTTAAGTTATGTTTAGCACAATTGAATTTGTATTCCGGATCCAAACGCGTTATCATTCTTTGGCAGATTTGGATCCACCACTCATCGTGTTCGTCCATCAATGTGATCAAGGAAGATCAGCTCAGCTAAGTTTGGCCCCATATGGGGCAAAGTTGGCGATTTACGACGGCACAAGTCGTTTATGCCAGGGGCCGCTATTCAAGTTACGTTAGGTTAAGTTTGAATCAACTCGGAAGCCAATCGTTTTCCCTTCCATCAGGATCAACTCCACGGACTCAACAATCATCGCTCATCTAGTATGTGTTCTCCCACGGATTTCAACAACTACAGCTAAGTATGGCCCCAGTAGGGGCACTATTGGCAGACGGCGGCGCTTCTTGCCGCACACGCCAGGGGCCGCCCTCAAAGTTACGTTTTTCAAGCCTAAAAGATTGTTCGGAGCCCAATCGGTCTTTCTCTTCGACAGACATCCTCTACGTTGACTTCAAGCTCAGCATGACGGCCACTTCTCCGTAGCTTTTACGCCCCCATAGGGGCACACTTTGGCACGAATGGACACCTGTTCCGTTATCGCCAGGGGGCGACAGATAAGTTATGTCCCTCCAATTTTCAAATCATTTCGGAATCAAACCGTGTCACTCTTCAACAGCATACGGGTACGACCGGAAGAAGCTATGAATGAGAAGCAGCGTCAGGATCTGATGGCATCATCGGAAGGCATCGAATGAGGATCAGTCGTAGTCAACTGGCGAACGGACAAGAATCGTTTACAGCGTACAATAGGAGGTCAGATCGGGAACCATACAACGTTGGCAAAAGGTCGACGAACTGGAGAAGATCCGTTTTGTCGTGTATTTCAATAATTAGTTTTAGATGTTTTGAATTGGAATTGAGTGAACTCAAGGCGGCCGGTATGTTAGATATTATTAGAGTTTTGAATTTTTACGCCACTGTGTCAACAGGTAGATCGGCTAAATGAGTGACTACATCTGTTGTAGTCGCTAGGCTGCATGAGAGAAGTAGCCAACAAGGTATCATTGATGTGCTCTCGCAGCATCTCCAACAGGAGAAAATGTAATAGAGTTAGTTAAATTTCGATCATCGGACGTGTCGGTTGCGATCGTTGGATCGCACGTCGGTGACTAAAAATACAGTCCACTATAATTAAAATAAACGCGTGTGCTAATTAAACCAGTGCGATTAATAAAATCATTTCTCGTGAACGTATCACATAAGTCGTCGCGTGTGTCATCCGAATTCTTCATTCGCGGGTTCTTTCGCTGAAGTGCGAACCGGGAGATTTCCCACAGATTGCTTGCAGAATCCTCTTGAGGATTGCTTGCAGAATCCTCTTGAGGATTGCTTGCAGAATCCTCTTGAGGATTGCTTGCAGAATCCTCTTGAGGATTGCTTGCAGAATCCTCTTGAGGATTGCTTGGAGAATCCTCTTGAGGATTGCTTGCAGAATCCTCTTGAGGATTGCTTGCAGAATCCTCTTGAGGATTGCTTGCAGAATCCTCTTGAGGATTGCTTGCAGAATCCTCTTGAGGATTGCTTGCAGAATCCTCTTGAGGATTGCTTGCAGAATCCTCTTGAGGATTGCTTGCAGAATCCTCTTGAGGATTGCTTGCAGAATCCTCTTGAGGATTGCTTGCAGAATCCTCTTGAGGATTGCTTGCAGAATCCTCTTGAGGATTGCTTGCAGAATCCTCTTGAGGATTGCTTGCAGAATCCTCTTGAGGATTGCTTGCAGAATCCTCTTGAGGATTGCTTGCAGAATCCTCTTGAGGATTGCTTGCAGAATCCTCTTGAGGATTGCTTGCAGAATCCTCTTGAGGATTGCTTGCAGAATCCTCTTGAGGATTGCTTGCAGAATCCTCTTGAGGATTGCTTGCAGAATCCTCTTGAGGATTGCTTGCAGAATCCTCTTGAGGATTGCTTGCAGAATCCTCTTGAGGATTGCTTGCAGAATCCTCTTGAGGATTGCTTGCAGAATCCTCTTGAGGATTGCTTGCAGAATCCTCTTGAGGATTGCTTGCAGAATCCTCTTCAGGATCTTTTATTGGAATCCAGGTGAACTTCCAGGGGAATCCTGGACTGGATCACAAGGGAATCTTTGAGAGGATTTCAGGGGAACCTTCTACAAGATTCCAGGAGAATCCTAGACAAGAGTCCAGAGAAATCTTCGACAGGATTCCAGGGGAATTTTCAACAACATTTCAGGAGAATCGACAGGATTCCAGGGAGATCTTCGACAGGATTCCAGGGGGATCCTCGACAGGATTCCAGGGGGATCCTCGACAGGATTCCAGGGGGATCCTCGACAGGATTCCAGGGGAATCCTCGACAGGATTTCTGGGGAATCCTCGACAGGATTCTAGGGGAATCCTCGACAGGATTCCAGGGGAATCCTCGACAGGATTCCAGGGGAATCCTTGCCAGAATTCCAGGGGAATCCTCGACAGGATTCCAGGGGAATCCTCGACAGGATTCCAGGGGAATCCTCGACAGGATTCCAGGGGAATCCTCGACAGGATTCCAGGGGAATCCTCGACAGGATTCCAGGGGAATCCTCGACAGGATTCCAGGGGAATCCTCGACAGGATTCCAGGGGAATCCTCGACAGGATTCCAGGGGAATCCTCGACAGGATTCCAGGGGAATCCTCGACAGGATTCCAGGGGAATCCTCGACAGGATTCCAGGGGAATCCTCGACAGGATTCCAGGGGAATCCTCGACAGGATTCCAGGGGAATCCTCGACAGGATTCCAGGGGAATCCTCGACAGGATTCCAGGGGAATCCTCGACAGGATTCCAGGGGAATCCTCGACAGGATTCCAGGGGAATCCTCGACAGGATTCCAGGGGAATCCTCGACAGGATTCCAGGGGAATCCTCGACAGGATTCCAGGGGAATCCTCGACAGGATTCCAGGGGAATCCTCGACAGGATTCCAGGGGAATCCTCGACAGGATTCCAGGGGAATCCTCGACAGGATTCCAGGGGAATCCTCGACAGGATTCCAGGGGAATCCTCGACAGGATTCCAGGGGAATCCTCGACAGGATTCCAGGGGAATCCTCGACAGGATTCCAGGGGAATCCTCGACAGGATTCCAGGGGAATCCTCGACAGGATTCCAGGGGAATCCTCGACAGGATTCCAGGGGAATCCTCGACAGGATTCCAGGGGAATCCTCGACAGGATTCCAGGGGAATCCTCGACAGGATTCCAGGGGAATCCTCGACAGGATTCCAGGGGGATCCTCGACAGGATTCCAGGGGAATCCTCGACAGGATTCCAGGGGGATCCTCGACAGGATTCCAGGGGAATCCTCGACAGGATTCCAGGGGAATCCTCGACAGGATTCCAGGGGAATCCTCGACAGGATTCCAGGGGAATCCTCGACAGGATTCCAGGGGAATCCTCGACAGGATTCCTGGGGAATCCTCGACAGGATTCCAGGGGAATCCTCGACAGGATTCCAGGGGAATCCTCGACAGGATTCCAGGGGAATCCTCGACGGAATCCTCGACAGGATTCCAGGGGAATCCTCGACAGGATTCCAGGGGAATCCTCGACAGGATTCCAGGGGAATCCTCGACAGGATTCCAGGGGAATCCTCGACAGGATTCCAGGGGAATCCTCGACAGTATTCCAGGGGAATCCTCGACAGGATTCCAGGGGAATCCTCGACAGGATTCCAGGGGAATCCTCGACAGGATTCCAGGGGAATCCTCGACAGGATTCCAGGGGAATCCTCGACAGGATTCCAGGGGAATCCTCGACAGGATTCCAGGGGAATCCTCGACAGGATTCCAGGGGAATCCTCGACAGGATTCCAGGGGAATCCTCGACAGGATTCCAGGGGAATCCTCGACAGGATTCCAGGGGAATCCTCGACAGGATTCCAGGGGAATCCTCGACAGGATTCCAGGGGAATCCTCGACAGGATTCCAGGGGAATCCTCGACAGGATTCCAGGGGAATCCTCGACAGGATTCCAGGGGAATCCTCGACAGGATTCCAGGGGAATCCTCGACGGGATTCCAGGGGAATCCTCGACAGGATTCCAGGGGAATCCTCGACAGGATTCCAGGGGAATCCTCGACAGGATTCCAGGGGAATCCTCGACAGGATTCCAGGGGAATCCTCGACAGGATTCCAGGGGAATCCTCGACAGGATTCCAGGGGAATCCTCGACAAGATTCCAGGGGAATCCTCGACAGGATTCCAGGGGAATCCTCGACAGGATTCCAGGGGAATCCTCGACAGGATTCCAGGGGAATCCTCGACAGGATTCCAGGGGAATCCTCGACAGGATTCCAGGGGAATCCTCGACAGGATTCCAGGGGAATCCTCGACAGGATTCCAGGGGAATCCTCGACAGGATTCCAGAGGAATCCTCGACAGGATTCCAGGGGAATCCTCGACAGGATTCCAGGGGAATCCTCGACAGGATTCCAGGGGAATCCTCGACAGGATTCCAGGGGAATCCTCGACAGGATTCCAGGGGAATTCTCGACAGGATTCCAGGGGAATCCTCGACAGGATTCCAGGGCAATCCTCGACAGGATTCCAAGGGAATCCTCGACAGGATTCCAGGGGAATCCTCGACAGGATTCCAGGGGAATCCTCGACAGGATTCCAGGGGAATCCTCGACAGGATTCCAGGGGAATCCTTGACAGGATTCCAGGGGAATCCTCTGCAGGATTCCAGGGGAATCTTCGACAGGATTCTAGGAGATTCCTCGACAGGATTCCAGGGGAATCTTCGACAGGATTCTAGGGGATTTCCTCGACAGGATTCCAGAGGAATCCTTGACAAGATTCCGAAAAGAAAAATCTGGCATCCCTGATCTCTGCTACCTGCTCGTTGGCATAATATGTCTGAGTCTGGCGAATGGGATGCATTGTTCCCACCTTGCCCCGTTCCCTGGGAGTCTCCGAGCCATTCAACTTAATAAGAAGAGCCCCTTCTTGCATTTATCCGGTGCGGGTGGTTGTTGTGAGGGGGGGGCGGATCTCCCCGGATTGTGGACTGGCAAGGATAAATAACTGGCGAGAGAAGTGGGTCGTCTTCTTGTCGTTGTCGTCGTCGTCGTCGTCGTCGTCTTCGGTACGTGCCAGGATAACGGTGCAGCTAATATTGTTTGGATGCATCCTGTCGCACGCTTGTCATGAATCATTGTGATTTGCTTTTTTTTCTGTTGAATGTTTTTTGAAAAGCGTCTCGCCGGGTTTCGGGTGGACGGACAGACGACAGTAGCCACTACTGGGGAAAGAGGGATTGGGAAGATTTATGATGTTGACACGACGTTTTCTTTTGATTGGATTGGGACATGGCGTGACGAATGGCTATCTGCAAATCTGCAGTAGAAGATTTATTTCAGGGGGTGTTGAACTCAGATCTAGATTCTGTTTCTTTAAAACTATTAAGACTTCTAGTATCTTTCTCGCCACCTATCACTGAAGAAGCAGATACATGTCGACTAGTTGCTTTTATGTCATACCTTTCAATTCAGCACAATTCATTGCAGTGAAACTCTCAAAGATGCAGAGGATTCTTCGGCCTTTATTAACAAATTGTTACTAACAATGATGCATACCATTCGTGACCGGTTATATCACTTTAAAATTGTTCGATATTTAAACAACATTTTCAATCGCAACAGTCTTACTCAAACTCCTTTTCAATTCTGCTCCAAATCACGTGACACTAATCCTGCTGACAAAAACTAAACCACCAGCAACAGCAACAACCCCAACACACTTCGTGTCAATCGACCGTCACGAACCGGGATCCAATGTGTCACCATCAAACAACATGAATCCAATCACCCCCCCTCGTGTGATACCGTGATTTGGCAACGAAACCACAGTGCAGAGCCAGACATTCACTTCACACTCCTAAATAGAAGAAGATTGATAGAATCAGGCCACCCGGTTTCGTCTACTCAAATTAACAGCTCGAGCGAGCGTTCAACAATCACCTATCTAATTCTGCCGTAGGTATCTATTATCGTTATTGTTTGTCACCCATGGCATCGTGATGCACAAACTCACTCACACTCGTTCCTCCGAAATATTCAGATTCAGATTTCTCATTCGAGAAATCTGCTACCACCACCTTCGTCACCAGCTCAGCTTCCCACTATCTCGCACACGGTTATTTGCCTGCCAATTAACACCCCCGTGCCGGAATCGTGCCTCGGGCGGATTGTTTGTCTGTATATTCGGATGAATATTAGGTGTTTTTTTTTTTCTTTTATGGAAAGTCGGCCACCTAAATATCAGCGAGCGAATTTTCGATTCCAAGAAATGGACAACTTTTGCGCCGATATCAGTTCGCGAATTTCTAGGACATCGATCTCTACGCACGATCGATTGCTAGTGGAGTGTGGCGGTGTGATTCTTGTACGGTAAAGTGTACCCGTGTTTTATCTTTTATCTTTTAAGCACAATCCCAAGTTTTTTTTTCTGAGTCATAGAACAGGGGCTTTCAACTTGTGCGCCACGGTGCACCTAATGCACCACAATTAGGGTGTCCATTTGCGATTACTCGCGGGATCCATTCAAACATGCTTCCGGAGTTTTTCCATTGATTTCTCCCGGGATTTTTCAGGGATTTATTTTGGATTTTTTTTCGGCATTCCTTCAACGGTTTGCCCAAGGATTCCTTTCGGGATTCTTACCAGGTCTCCTATGTGGATTTTCCCTGCGTTTTTTTTTTTCAGGGATACCCCCAGGACTTTTTTTTTTCTGGAATTCCCTTGGGAATTCCTAGCGAGCACTCGGAAATCCAACAAAGTTCCGGTATGACTCTGCCTGCAGAGTCCTTGAGTAGGTAATCCTTACGTTGATGTTGGATACACAATCATCATCATCATCATGTTCAATAGGCGTAAGAAGTTTTTCAGAGCATTTTGGAGATATTGAAATTTCATTATTATTGGAATTTTTCTGAGAACTTCTTATCAATTCCTCCGAGGATTTTTCCCTGGATACAAGAATTGTGTCGAAAATTCCTTCAGGATTCTGCAAGCATTTTTCCACTAATTTTACTAGAATTTCTCTAAAATTTCGTCTGATGATTTTTACAGATTTTTGAAAAAAAATCCTCCATCGAATTCTCTAGGGATTTCATCAGAAATTCCATCTATCTTTTCCCAAGGGATTTCTTGTCGGTAGATTTCTTTAAAAATTTCTTCGAGGATTCCGTCACAAACTTCTCAGGAAATAACCCCAGGAGATCGTGCAGAGATTAATCCGATGGTTTTTACACGGAATATTTCACGTTTATTTTAGATTCCTCTAGAAATTCCTGCAAAAATCTGCTTAGATTTCCTCCAATTTCTTATGACTTTCCTGTGATGATTGGTCCCGAAGTTCTAAGATTTATCTGAAAATGATTTCGAAGATTTCACCAAGAGTATATGCGGAGGATTCGTCAGGAATTTTTCAGAAGATTTTCTCATGAATTCTAATAATTGCTCAGAGAATTTCTCTAAGAATTTCTACGAAGTTTCCCAAGCAATATTTTGATGGCCAATTTGTCTTGTGGAGGTTCTCAGAACCGTCGTAAAACTTAATACCTTTTATTTTGGTTTTATTATGGTTCTAAGAACCTCTTCTAGTATATTCATTTGAGGATTCCTTCAGAACTTTCAAGTGAATTTCTGAAAATGACTTAAGACATTCTTTAAAAGATTTATTCTGGAATTTCAAAAACAGAAATGGAACAAAAAATAACAGGTCAATTATCAAAAAGCTTATGAAATAAGTCGACCTAAAAACTTTAACGTTTTTAAAAAATATTTGTTTTATTGATTCTTTCGCTCGTCCCATGGGTCACCTTGTTATGGATTACCCTTTCGATAATGACGATTGCCGTTCATAACAGCTCAATTAAAAAAATAAATAAACGAATGATTTTTGAAGAAAAAAATATTTTAGTGCTTCATGTAAAATTTGTAATGTAGTAATTTGAATTGCCAATGCTATATTACATTCAAATATCAACCACATTACAGAGCTCGCCCTCCAGTCGCATTAAAATTTTGCGCAGTAATTTTAGACACAAATAAAGAATTAAAAGAATGTGCGGAGCTGATGCGCTTAAATTTTAATTTTTCCATACAATATTGACCCATCCTCCTGTAAATTTACGTCTCAGAAATCTAAAATGGTGTGGTTTGATGAGATCGCTTTAGTTTTTTTAGGTTTTTGGTTCTCTTACACATACCATCGCTTGCATTGATTTAGTTCACTTTCGTAATTCCGCTGAAGCACCCAACGCTGCTTCTGCAACACCACCGGTAGCCTCTTATGAAGTCTGAGTCTATTTTGTATTGCTCACGAGACCCCCGGAAATGATTCCGGAACACTACCGGTATGTTTAAATGTGCTCTGAGTTTATGAAAAATGTTAATCAGGTTACCCGGAACTAAAAACACTACCGGTAGTCACTTCTGTGGTCTGTGCATATTTTCTTATTATCCATGCATCAGGTTACTGACAAAAAAGCGATTTGATGTACCGCAAGCATGGATTTGATTCACTTTTATATATGTACACTTCCAGTGGGACACACTTAACCGGTTCCGGAAAATTTACATGGTTCATTTTTACACTTGACCAATTCCGGCGGGACACCTGAAACCGGTTGTGGAACACTACCGGTGGCCCCTAACGTAATCTGAGCTGATTTTCTTGAAAACCGTTCATCAGGTTATCGAAAAAACCGCGATTTGATGAAGCGCATGCATGGAGTTCGGTTCCCTTCTACATTTGACCACATCTGGAGGGACACCGGGAACCGATTCCGGGACACTACTAGTTTTCCCAAGCATGATCTGAGATATTTTTTCTTGGTAACCGTTCATCAGGATACCTTAAAAGCCATTTGATGTGTCGCGAATATTTTTTTGGTTCTCTTTTACATTCGGCCACTTTCAGCGAGACACCTCGAACCGATTCCGGAACACTATCAGTAGTTTCTAATGTGGGCATTGCTTAATTTCTTGCTGTTCGTACAAGTTATCGATAAGGCCACGATTTGAAGTGTCGCATGTATGAATTGAGCCACTTCCGACGGGACACCAGGAACCGGTTCCGGGATGCTATCGGTTCAGATATGATCTGAGTCTATTTTCCTGTTTACCGTTCCTCAGGTTATAGAAAAGCGACGATTTGATGCCCATGCATGGGTTTGGTTCACTTTTATATTTGGCCACTTCCGGCGGAATACCCGGAACCAGTTCTGGAATACTACCGGATCAGATATTGTCTGAGACTATTTCCCTGTTTACCGTTCATCAGGTTACAGAAAAAGCGGTGATTTGATGTGTCGCATGCATGGGTTTGGTTCACTTTAATATTTGGCTATTTGGCCACATCCGGCGGGACACCCGGAACCGGTTCCGGAACACTACCGGTTCAGATATAGTCTGCGACTATTTTCGTGCTTACCGTTCATCAGATAATCGAAAATGCCGTGGTTTGATGGGTCGCATGCATGGGTTTGTTGCAATTTCATATCTGGCTCCTTCCTGGGGTACCGGTCCGGAACACCTAAATGGCCATAACTCCGGAACGGCTGGGCCGATGCAAACCATTTGCAATAGGAAACAATAGGACAATATTCCGCGTCGATTGAAACCAAAAGCGTTGAAATCGGATGATATTTACTATCCAAAAGTCAGGACACACATACACACGCACACACATACATACATACACACATACACACACACACACACACACACACACACACACACACACACACACACACACACACACACACACACACACACACACACACACACACACACACACACACACACACACACACACACACACACACACACACACACACACACACACACACACACACACACACACACACACACACACACACACACACACACACACACACACACACACACACACAAACACACACACACACAAACACACACACACAGACATCATCTCAAATCGTCGAGCTGAGTCGATTGGTATACAAGACTTGGCCCTCCGGGGGTTCTATTGAGATTTCATTTTTGGAGTGAACATATAGCCTTTCAGTATACCTTGGTGTACGAGAAAGACAAAAATGCAATTCGGCCAGAGTTTACATGATATCGTGATGGCACTTTTGAAAACACAATTTCAAGATAATCGAGTTCAAAGATTTGCGCCAACCCTTGTCTGGAATTGATTCAGAAATTGCTACCTACCGGAATTCTTACAGAGATTTCTTCAAAATTTCCTCGAGAGATTTCGCCAGGTTTTTTTTCAGAGATTCCACCTTAAAACTTTTCTCTAGGAATTCTCAAGGACTTCTCTAGAAGTTCCTCCTTAAAATTCTAAAAAACTCGCTTTAGGTATTTTTTCTGCATTTTTTTTTCTCGGAGTTTTTTTTTCTTCCACCAGAAGTTTTTGTTGGAAGTTCATCAAAAACTCCTGCTGGGATTTTTCCAGAAATTCTTTCTGGTATTCTTGTAGAACTTTTTCCAGGAATTTCTGGAGGAACTCCTCTAGAGATTTCTTTAGGGGTTTCCCAAATAATTCCTGCTAGAATTACTGCATGGATGCATCCAGAGGTTTCTGTAGGGGTTTTTCCAATAACTTCTCCTAGAATTACTTCGTAGATTTACCCAGGAATTTATCTAGAGTTTTTTTTTTCAGGAATTCTTTCAGAAAACTTTTTAAGGTTGATTTTGGGAATTCCTGCTGGAATTGCTTCTGAAATTCGTGCTGAAAATCATCCAGAAATTTCTGGTTCGATTTGTCCCGGAATTTTTGCGGGCGTTCTTTCAAGAATACCTCCGGAAATTACTTCAGGCGATTTCGAGCAGGATCGCGTCATATACATGCTCTAGTTTTATTTTTAGATTTTTTTTTCTGTGATTCATCCAGAAGATTTCGCTGGGATTCTTGAGGGAACTCCTGCTGTTATTTCTGCAGGACTTTTTTTTTAAGAATAGTATTATATTTCCACTAGAGATTTCTTTAGGGGCTCCTCCATCAATTCGTCATAGAATTACTTCGTGGATATATTCATATCTATGCATTTGCCTATGGATTCTACGAAGAATAATTGCTGGAATTCCTTCTAAAAAAATCTACCAGGGATTTCTTTGGGGATCCCCACATGGATGTCTTAAAGAAAACTCTATCGATGCCTTACAGGGATTTCTTCATTTTTTTGCTTAGATTAAGCATAGTTAGTAAAAATTCTCAAATAAAAAATATAAAAAAGAATTTTCTTCGGAAATCCCAAAAGAAATTTCTCCAATGATTTTTCTAAAAACCAATCCAGAAAATTATCGAAGAATTCCTTTAGGGACGAATTCGGAGATTATAATATGAATTCCATCACAAATTACGCGAGGGGTCTATTCGGGAGCTCCTTCTACAAAATATCAATTACGGAGTTCCTTCATAAATTCATTAAGGGTTTCATTTTGTAACTCTTCGGGTAATTTAACAAGGAACTCTTCCAGAAATATCACCTGGAATTTCATCAAGGGTTTTTTTTTTCAGTAATTCCTCTGGGATTTTTTTTGAATTTTAAGAGGTTTCTCTATGGCCTTTTGACGGAGGTTTCAAAATTTTTCCAGGGATTTATTGAGGAATTGTGCTAACTTTTGTGATAAGCGTATCTTTCCGCTCCCAGTACTGAGTTAAAACATACTTGTCTGTAAAGAGATGTTCGTTAAGCTTAAGCTAGCTGTTTTGATTCAAGCTGCACTTATCGGTTCTGCTTATGTTGCCTATTGTCTTCCTTTATGTATATGTTTAAAGAAATTCCTAAATAATTTTTCGGACAATTTATTGCAGGAATCTTTTAAGGAACCTTCATTAGATATCTTGTCAGAAGCTCTGCAGAAATCCTCAAAGAGATTTTTGGAAAATTGTTCCACAATTTTTACAAAATTCAAGGACAAATCTCAATACTGGATCCTTTGAGGTGTTCCTGAAGAAATACTAGAAGGAATAACTGAAGCAGTTCCTGAAGATCCTCTAGAAAATATTCCGGAATAAATATTTTGAGCAGTTTTCGAAGAGTTTATAAAGGGAGCCTTGGAAAAAAAAATTGAAAAGAAATTCTAATTGAAATTTCTGAAGCAGGAATTGGAGGAATTTCCAATGGAATCTTTGGAAGTATTTCCAAAACAATTCATGAAGGATTTTTAAAATAATCTTTGAAAGAAATCCTGTAGATGTACTGGAAATGAAGGATTGGATGAATACTTGGAAGAATCCATGAAGGAACCTTTGAGAAGGTCTTATAGGAATTTGTACAACAATTATAGAAATTTAACAAAAATATAATACAAAAATCTTTGAAAATTTCGAAGTAAGTTTTTGGTACAATTTTCGATGGAGTTCGTGCAGGAGTTCCTGCACCTCTGGGGAATTCCTGATGGAACCCTTGTGGAAATTTCTGAAGGAATCTTTGGAGGAATTACTGACTGTTGGAACTCCTGAAACAATTCATGGACAAATTTTTGAAGGAATCCAATGACGCATTCCTGCCAAAACCTTGGTAACTTCTCCTTGACACAAGCCTTGGAGGAGTTTCTGACAGAAAATGTAAAAGGTTGACTGTTTCAATCAAACAAAAGAAATTGAAAAAAATTTGAGGAATAACTTCGGAAATCGCTGGGGAAATTCAAAAACAAATCCATGGGGATATTGCTGAAAGATTCCTTGGAGGCTTTTCTAAAGCAATATATGAAATGAAAAAAAGTTTGGAAGAACTTCTGAAGAATTCTTGGAAGAGTTCCTAAAGGAAACTTTTGAGTAACTGTTGAAAGAGTCCTTTGAGGAACTTCTGACGGATCCATTGTTTTTTCAAAGAATTTTTTGAATGAATCTAGAGAAGGATTCTGAAGAATCCATTGACTGTATTGAGAAGAATTCCGCGGAGAAACTTCTGAAGGAATTCTTGCAGAAATCCTTGTAGGAATTTCTGAAGCAAGCGTAGTAATCGTCGGAAGATTTCCTGAAAGAATCTTTGAAGAAATTATCGAAGATATCCTGTAGGAATCATCGAAGGCCTTCCTGAAGACTGTTTTGAAAAACTTCCTAAAGATGTTTTTATAAAAAAAATATATGAAAAAATCCTAACTCATATTCTGCTGAAGGAAACTTTGGATGAAACCCAAACTCTTGGAGTATATCCTGGGAATTTTTTTTTTCAGACGTTATGGATGTTTGGCTGGGGTGCGATCAGTGAGGGTCCAAGTAGAAATTCATGAGGAAGCTTTCGGGGAGTTCCCAGGAGGAACCCCAAGAGAACTTTGAAAGAATTCTCCTCTGGGTTCCAGAAGATTTTTTCACTAAATTATAAAATAAACTTTCAAATGTATTCAAGAATAATTCTGCACAGGCAGGCTTCTGGAAGAATTCTCCACAGCATTTTTTATATACTTTTAATAGGGTATTGTGGAAGTTTTTCACAGGATTTTGGAGAGAAAAACCACAATTCTGAGAGAATTTTTCGCAGGATTCTGGGAAAACTCTTCACAACATCTCTCTAAGGATTCAGGAGGAATTCTCCACAAATATCTGGAATAATTCTCTACAGTATTATGACAGTTTTTTATTTGCAGCATTCTGGAACAATTCCCTCAAGAATTCTTTACAAGATCCGAATACAGTTTTTATCACTAGTCTCTGAAAAAAAAAAATTGTTCTCAAGATTCTTGAAGTTTCTTTTATAGAGTCAGGAGAAATTTTCCACAGGTTTATGGAAGAATTCTCCATAGCATTTTAGAAGAATTTTCTACTAAAATCTGGAAGAATTTTAACAGGATATTTGAAGATTTTTGGATTTAGAATTTCAGAATTTGAAAATATTATTCACAGTATTCTGGAAGAGACCTTTTTAATATCTTGGGAGAATTCTTCGGATTTAAAAAGAATTCTCCACAAGTTTTAGGAATAGTTCTCAACAGTATTATGACAGAATTCTCTGCAGGATTCTGGAACAATTTCGATAAAATTTTGGAGGTATTCTTAACAGGATTTTAGAAAATGTTTTCACTAGTTTCAGAAAGAAATTTCTCTCCACAAGACTCTGGAAGCACTATTCTAAAGAATCTGGAGAAATTTTCCACAGAATTCTCCATAGTATTAAAGAAGAATTCACTACAGAAATCTGGAAGGATTTCCTCAGGATTATGGAAGAATTCTCAACATGATTCTTGAAGATTTTTGGATCCTGAATTCCAGAGTATGAAAAAAGTCTGGATGCTTTCGACTGTTTGCGCTGATTTTTGGAAGATTTCGATTCTTTCAGTCTTTTAAGCAGCTAAACGATCGACAATATACGTCGAAACGTCGGAATGTCGATGCAAGAATCGTTTTAGCTGCTTAAAAGACTGAAAGAGCCGAAAACTTCCAAAAATAAGAAAAAAATATCTGCACAGGATACTGGAAGAACTCTCCCCAAGATCATGGAAAAATATCTAAGGATTCAGAGAGAATTCTCCATAAGTTTCTAATATAATTTTCAACAGTATTATGACAGAATTTTCAGCATAATTCGACAAAATTTTGATTGAATTCTTCACAGGATCACGTTTAGAAGATTGTATCATTAGTTTCTGGAAGAATTTTCTCTCCTCAAGATACTGGAAGCACTATTCTAAAGACTCAGAAGAAATTCTCCACAGGTTTCTGGAAGAATTCTCCATAGCATACTGAAAACTGCAAGAATCACAGGATTTTGGAAGAGTTCTCTATATGATTCGTGAAGATTTTTGGATTCTGAATTCCAGGTTATGAAAAGAAAACCTACAGGAGAGTTCTCCAAGGATTCAGAAAGAACTCTCTATGAGTTTCTGGAATAACTCTCAACAGTATTGTAAACGAATAACTGCAGGATTCTGGAAAAATTTTCATAAAAATTTGAAAGAGTTATTCTTCTAGAATCCTGCCTAGATGAATTTTTCACGTGTTGCTGAAAAAAAATCTCTTCTTAAGATGAAAGCACTCTTCCAAAGGGTCAGGAAAAATTCTCCATAGGTTTCTGGAAGAATTCTTTACTGGATTGTGGAAGAATTTCCATAGGGTTTTAAAAGAATTCTCTACAGGCTTCTAGAAGATTTTTGAGTTCTGTTTAATGAATTTTGAAAGATTGTTTCAAAGGATTCTGAAAGAAATCTTCACGGGATTCTGGAAGAATTGCTGCAAATTCCAAAAAAAAAAAATGGAAGAGTTATCCTGTCTAGAAAATTGTTTCACGTGTTTCTGATTTTTATTTCTCTCCTCAAGATTCTGAAAGTACCGTGATTTCGGGTGAAATTGATTACTTTTCACAGTTTTTGGCTGCTAATTTTGGAATAGTTATCGATACGATCAAACTCAATGCATTACGCACACGAGTACGACCACGGGTTTCATCAGTCAACGAGGTTGAAACTTTTACTGCAAATCATTTTATTGCAATAAATATCATTTAATATTTTAGTACCGGGGTGAAATTGATCAGTCAGTGAAATGTCTTTGTAAGTGCTGAAAATAAATGTTCCATCTGAATTAGAATGTGAAAAGCTTTGTAAAATTTATACAAGTTTAGTTAATTCTTAATTATTTAAGTTTAAAGTTTAATAAATCTAAAGAAAACGCCTAAAAGGATGCAATTTTCGTACTGAACAAGTCATTGCTTTAGAAAAAGTACAATTTTATGCATAATTATCAATATTTATAGAACTTTTGATGACGAAATCGGGTTTAGCGAACACTTGGCAGCTATAAACATTCATTCGAATATTTATTCCAAGTGCGATACAGCTACGGTAACAAAAGTTTGAAAGTGTCTTTGAAATTCGCCAAACACGTAGTTTCAGAAAATATTAAATTAAATACAGAAATATGTGACTAATTAGCTGTAAAACAAGTAAACTCATCATTCAATAATCCTTGAGCCAGATGATTGCCATTTTCTACAAATTGTTTTAAGTTCAAAGCTTTATTTTTGACAAATAAAAATTGCCCTCACGTCGATCAATTTCACCCGAAATCACGGTACTCTTCTAAAGAGTCAGGAGAATTTCTCCACAGGTTTCTGGATGAGTTCTCCACTGGATTCTGTAAGAATTTCCACGGGGTTTAATAAGAACTCTTTTCTGTGTTCTAGAAGATTTTTGGATTCTGGTTTCTGAATTTTGAAAGAATTTTCCAAAGGGCTCTGGAAGAAGAATCAACAGGATTTTGGAAAAGTACTCTTAAGGATTCATTGAAAATTTTCCCCAGTTCTGTGGAAGGATTCTCCACAGTATTGTGAAAAAATGTTCTACTGAATTCTGCGGAATTTCCCAGAAGATTTGGGAAAAAATTATCCACAGGACCTAGAGGATTTGTCCCAAAATTCAATTTCAGGATTTTTCTGCAGATTCTTTGCATGATTCTGAATAGAATTCAGGATCTTGGAGATATTCGGATTTTTTTATATTCTGATTTCATTCCGAACGAAATGCAACACTGTTTGTAAAAGGTAAAAAGCCGGCACCATTGAGCAAAAAAAGCAAGTCTCTAACAATAGTGAACGCTGCAGCAGGGAACCTTGTACTTCATGAATGAATTAAAACCGAGAAACGAGGCACTATGAGAACGCACGTTTCTAACCGGGTTGGTACTATTATTCGACAATCGCCATGCAGTGGCCAGGCACTGTGGTATCTAGCGTATCGCTTCTAGATTATGGCTCTCTGTTGGGTGCTGATCTGAGAAGTCTTGTCACGACCGCGGCCTCTTATTGCAGCGGTACTAATGTAGTGAAGGTTGAGAAATAAATGTCTCATTTTGGATCAGAGTAATAAAAACTGAAAGGAGAACAGATCTCAGAACTCGATTGAGTTCGATTGTTACATATTGGCAACTTGTTGAAGCGGTCATCCGGATTCTGTATCAAGGTTGACCAGTTGAAGAAAATTTTAAGACAGTGTAGTCTAACAAGAACTTCCATCATGAAGCTGCATCAAAATCAGTACCCGAGGAGAGCTTTGCATAATGGATCTCCCGTCAAATCCCGCCTGGTGGGATTAATGTTCCTCAACGACGATCTAAATCCCTCAATTACGGCGCATCCCCTTTTCCAAGACTCGAGGCAGACTGCGACGATAACGACGCCTACGATATCCATATCTTTGACGAGCCTTCGCGTTTCTCATCGTAGAAGCAAAAAGCTACCACCACAACTAGGGGGCCTGTGTACCAGGAGAGCCTCATTATATTGTCATCTATTTCAAATATACACACGCGGAGTCGCTTGGCACCGCCATCATGGCTACGAGGACCCACTTGGAAACTATGATACAGAGACGACTGCATCTTCTCCACCTTTTGGGACCTCCACTAACAGTAGAACCCCGTTGCAGAAAACGATGATGAACAACACACGTAGCGTGAATTCATCACAACCGCCCCACCTCTCGTGTCGCCGTCGAATTCAGTTGAGTAGGTGGAAACTCTTGCAGTTTGCACCGCACCGCCGCTTGTTGACGACGTTGACGACGACACTGATGGAGGGAATCGCTATGCATTTATAATTGAGTGAGCTTAAACGCAGGGAATGATGTTCCATCAACTCAGACCTCAGACGACGACGATGACGACGACAGACTTTATGGAGCTTGCTCACGGCGCGGCGTGTCTTGGTGGTGGTGGTAGAACAACACGCTTAGTACGTCCGTGTAAAATGCAGGATACCCGTGGCTGTTGTTGTTGCTGAAAGTTATCGCAAGCAATTTAGACTAAAAAACTGACACGGAGTCGTTTTGCATAAAGCGTAAGCGGTTTATAAAAGAGTGGGGAAATTTGCAGTTGGCTCTACTGGAACGGAGATATGTATGCTTCTTTTGAGGGTTAAAAAATTGGAGTTATACTGTTGTTTGTCATCCGAATTTTGATAAGGTTGGTCTCTAATAAATAAGTCAGCCTGAATGGTTTCAAAATAGTTGCAAGGAGCGGAGGATTCCTGCACAATCCAGTGGAAGATTCCTAAAGAATCCAGTAGAACATTTCTGCACAATAAAACGGAGAATTTCTGCAGAATCTAGTAGAGGATTCCTGCAGAATCCAGTAATCTTCTACTCACAATAAAGCGGAGGATTTCTGCAGAATCTAGATAAGGATTCTTGCTCTAGTGAAGGATTCCTGCAGAAGCCAGTGGAGGATGTCTGCAGAATCCATTGAACAATTGCTGAAGAATATAGTGAAAAATTCCTGCAAAATTCATTAAAAAAATCTTACAGAATTCAGTGAAGAATTCCCGCAGAATCCAGTGGAGGATTCCTGCAAAATCCACTGGAGGATTCCTGCAGAATCCACTGGAGGATTCCTGCCAAGTCCAGCGGAGGATTCTTGCAGAATCCAGTAGAAGGTTTCTACACAATCAAGCGGAGGATTTCTGCAGAATCCAGCGGAGGATTCTTGCAGAATCCAGTAGAAGATTTCTGCACAATAAAGCAGAGGATTTCTGCAGAACCCAGTTGGGGATTCCTGAAGAATCTAGTGAAGGATTCCTGCAAAATCCAGTTGAGGATTCCTGCCAAGTCCAGCGGAGGAATCTTGCAGAATCCAGTAGAAGATTTCTGTACAATAAAGCAGAGCATTTCTGCAGAATCCAGTTGAGGATTCTTGTAGAATCTAGTGAAGGATTCCTGCAGAATCCAGTGGAGGATTCCTGCGAAGTCCAGCGGAGGATTCTTGCAGAATCCAGTAGAAGATTTCTGCACAATAAAGCAGAGGATTTCTGCAGAATCCAGTTGAGGATTCCTGTAGAATCTAGTGAAGGATTCCCGCAGAATCCAGTGGAGGATTCCTGCAGAATCCAGTGGAGGATTCCTGCCAAGTCCAGCGGAGGATTCTTGTAGAATCCAGTAGAAGATTTCTGCACAATAAAGTAGAGGATTTCTGCAGAATTCAGTTGAGGATTCCTGTAGAATCTAGTGAAGGATTCCTGCAGAATCCAGTGGAGGATTCCTGCAGAATCCAGTTGAGGATTCCTGCCAAGTCCAGCGGAGGATTCTTGCAGAATCCAGTAGAAGATTTCTGCACAATAAATCAGAGGATTCCTGCAGAATCCAGTTGAGGATTCTTGTAGAATCAAGTGAAGGATTCCTGCAGAATCCAGTGGAGGACTCCTGCAGAATCCAGTGGAGGATTCCTGCCAAGTCCAGCGGAGGATTCTTGCAGAATCCAGTAGAAGATTCCTGCACAATAAAACAGAGGATTTCTTCAGAACCCAGTTGAGGATTCCTGTAGAATCTAGTGAAGGATTCCTGCAGAATCCAGTGGAGGATTCTTGCAGAATCCAGTGGAAGATTTCTGCACAATAAAACAAAGGATTTCTGCAGAATCCAGTTGAGGATTCTTGCAGAATCTAAAGAAGAATTCCTGCAGAATCCAGTGAAGGATTCCTGCAGAACCCAGTGGAGGATTCCTGCAGAATCCAGTGGAGGATTCCTGCAAAATCCAGTGGAGGATTCTTGCAGAATCCAGTAGAAGATTTCTGCACAATAAAGCAGAGGATTTCTGCAGAACCCAGATGAGGATTCCAGTAGAATCTAGTGAAGGATTCCCGCAGAATCTAGTGGCGGATTCCTGCAGAATCCAGTGGAGGATTCCTGCCAAGTCCAGCGGAGGATTCTTGCAGAATCCAGTAGAAGATTTCTGCACAACAAAGCAGAGAATTTCTGCAGAATCCAGTTAAGGATTCCTGTAGAATCTAGTGAAGGATTTCTGCAGAATCCAGTGGAGGATTCCTGCCAAGTCCAGCGGATGATTCTTGTAGAATCCAGTAGAAGATTTCTGCACAATAAAGTAGAGGATTTCTGCAGAATTCAGTTGAGGATTCCTGTAGAATCTTGTGAAGGATTCCCGCAGAATCTAGTGGAGGATTCCTGCAGAATCCAGTGGAGGATTCCTGCAGAATCCAGTGGAGGATTCCTGCAGAATCCAGTGGAGGATTCCTGTCAAGTCCAGCGGAGGATTCTTGCAGAATCCAGTAGAAGATTTCTGCATAATAAAGCAGAGGATTTCTGCAGAATACAGTTGAGGATTCCTGTAGAATCTAGTTAAGGATTCCCGCAGAATCCAGTGGAGGATTCCTGCAGAATCCAGTGGAGGATTCCTGCAGAATCCAGTGGAGGATTCCTGCAGAATCCAGTGGAGGATTCCTGCCAAGTCCAGCGGAGGATTCTTGCAGAATCCAGTAGAAGATTCCTGCACAATAAAACAAAGGATTTCTTCAGAACCCAGTTGAGGATTCCTGTAGAGTCTAGTGAAGGATTCCTGCAGAATCCAGTGGAGGATTCCTGCAGAATCCAGTGGAGGATTCCTGCCAAGTCCAGCGGAGAATTCTTGCAGAATCCAGTAGAAGATTTCTGCAGAATCCAGTAGAATATTTCTGCAGAATCCAGTGGAAGATTGCTGCAGAATCCAGGGAGGATTCCTGCAGAATCCAGGGGAGGATTCCTGCAGAATCCAGGGGAGGATTCCTGCAGAATCCAGGGGAGGATTCCTGCAGAATCCAGGGGAGGATTCCTGCAGAATCCAGGGGAGGATTCCTGCAGAATCCAGGGGAGGATTCCTGCAGAATCCAGGGGAGGATTCCTGCAGAATCCAGTGAAGGATTCCTGCCAAGTCCAGCGGAGGATTCTTGCAGAATCCAGTAGAAGATTCCTGCAGAATCCAGTGGAAGATTCCTGCAGAATCCAGGGGAGGATTCCTGCAGAATCCAGGGGAGGATTCCTGCAGAATCCAGGGGAGGATTCCTGCAGAATCCAGGGGAGGATTCCTGCAGAATCCAGGGGAGGATTCCTGCAGAATCCAGTGGAGGATTCCTGCAGAATCCAGTGAAGGATGCCCGCAGAATCTAGTGACGGATTCCTGCAGAATCCAGTGGAGGATTCCTGCCAAGTCCAGCGGAGGATTCTTGCAGAATCCAGTAGAAGATTTCTACAGAATCCAGTGGAAGAATCCTGCAGAATCCAGGGAGGATTCCTGCAGAATCCAGGGGAGGATTCCTGCAGAATCCAGTGGAGGATTCCTGCCAAGTCCAGCGGAGGATTCTTGCAGAATCCAGTAGAAGATTTCTGCAGAATCCAGTGAAAGATTCCTGCAGAATCCAGGGGAGGATTCCTGCAGAATCCAGGGGAGGATTCCTGCAGAATCCAGGGGAGGATTCCTGCAGAATCCAGGGGAGGATTCCTGCCAAGTCCAGCGGAAGATTCTTGCAGTAGAAGATTTCTGCACAATAAAGCAGAGGATTTCTGCAGAATACAGTTGAGGATTCCTGTTGAATCTAGTGAATGATTCCCGCAGAATCCAGTGGAGGATTTCTGCAGAATCCAGTGGAGGATTCCTGCAGAATCCAGTGGAGGATTCCTGCCAAGTCCAGCGGAAGATTCTTGCAGTAGAAGATTTCTGCACAATAAATCAGAGGATTTATGCGGAATACAGTTGAGGATTACTGCAGAATTCAACGAAGGATTCCTGCAAAAACCAGTGAAATATTCATGTAGAATCAAGTGGATGATTTCCGCAGAATCCAGTGGAGAATTTCGGCAGAATCCAGTGAAGAATTCCCGCAGAATCCAGTGAAGGATTCCAGTAGAATCTAGTGGAGAATTCCCACATAATCCAGTGGAGGATTCCTGCAGAATCCAGTGGAGGATTCCTGCAGAATCTAGTGAATGGTTCCAGCATAAACCAGAGAAGGATTCCCACAGAATCCAGTGGAGGATTCCTGCAGAATCCAGTGAAGGATTTCTGCAGAATCCAGTGGAGGATTCCTGCAGAATCAAGTGAAGGGTTCCTGCAGAAACCAGAGAAGGATCACTGTAGAATTCAGTGAAGGATTCCAGTAGAATCTAGTGGAGGATTCCCACAGAATCCAGTGGAGGATTCCTGCAGAATCCAGTGAAGAATTTCTGCAGAATCCAGTGAAGAATACCTGCTAGATTCAGTAAAAGATTCTTGCAGAATCCAGTGGAGGATTCCTGCAGAATCTAGTGGAAGATTTCTGCTGAATCCAGTGAGGAATTCCCGAAGAATCCAGTGAAGCATTCCTGCAGAATCCAGTGAAGAATTACTGCAGAATCCAGTGGATGATTTCTGCAGAATCCAGTAGAGGATTCCTGCAGAATCCTGCAGTTTTTTTTTAAAATGCAGTGAAGGATTCCTGCAGAATCCAATGAAGTTTCCCTGTAGAACCCAGTGGACGATTGCTGCAGAATCCAGTGAAGGATTCTTACAGAATCCAGTGGAGGATTCCTGCAGAATCCAGTAGAAGATTTTTGCACAATAAAGCGGGCGATTTCCGCAGAATCCAGTGGACGATTGCTGAAGAATTGTGTTGCAAATAGCTCAGATTCTCTTGATTTGCAAAGTCATTCTGTGTTCAAATTTCTTTGATACAGATGTAAAATCCTTCGAATTTATCTCCCAAAGGATCTTGCCAGTTAATAATCCTCATTTCCAGTTCAGGTTCCAACGGTCTCAAATGAGTTTCCGATGTTCCCTTTTGCACGCTTGAATGAAAGATTGCCAATTAAGAGTGATGTTCGTTCTCCTGTTGCGCGTGGTAAAACCGAATCCATGTACCCATATATTGGAAACTAGTCGTCCGTGATGGGGCCGATCCGCCCCATGAAACACGTACTCATTGCCGCCCGCGCTCCCCATTTCCCTCGCTCGTATAGACCTACAGCGCAAAAAAAATCTCGGATAGACGGACGGACATCGCCGAACGACCCACATCTAATACGCGCGCAACGCACACACACACACACACACACACACACACACACACACACACACACACACACACACACACACACACACACACACACACACACACACACACACACACACACACACACACACACACACACACACACACGCACGGTAGCTAGGTACACACGCGCCCTGAACGCATAAATCAGTCATCCCAAGCGGAAACGATCCAGTCAGTCAGTAGTGGACGCACGCAACCTGCCCGGTTGCTCGCGAAAGTGCCCCTCCCGGCGGGTGTATGTTACACATATATATCACCTGTCGATGGGGGCGTGATAGATCTTCATCAAGGTTCGGATCGCGAGATACAAAGGTACCTAGTTGGCAAACAACGCCACTCCACCCGACTAAACTCGAAACATTCGAATACCGGTCAGCGAGTGGTCACTATTTAGTGGCTACCTACTGGCAGCCGCACGGTAGCTGTTTCGTTTCGCCACGTTAAATCTCGCCCAGTGAGGCGAATAATTTCTCTCCAATCCGAGTGGAACACTTGGAACGGGTCACCAACTTCGGGATTTCGTCGTATCTAAGGTTTGATAAAGACTTTGCCTCTGAGAGGACCCGGTAGAGTACTTTTCCAAAAACCTGTAATTTTTTTTTCCAGAATCCAAAAGAGATCTCTTATATCAGGGGTTTTCAGACATTTCGGCTCGCGGTGCACTGTTTGGAAATGAATCGCTCCACGGTGCACATGTTCATTATTGTTAAAAAAAAGAAACAATTCCAAATTCGTCAAAAAGCTTTTCATAACAATCCCAAGGTGCATACACTTGTCATTAGTTTTTCCTCCACCAATTATGGCACTGTCTTACGTTTTTGATCACTTATCGGAGCACAGTGAAGTGACACAGTTATTCGACTTGGAATATTTCTTGCTCTGAATGTTTCTGGAAACTTTTGGACAAGATTTTTATAAATGCTTAATGAAATTTTGAGCCAAATGAGTGGTGTTTTGTTTTAGGAACCTCGGTAAAGTCCTTTCAAGACTACTGAATTATTTCTAGCAGTAGCGTCTCGTAACCTAACTTTTTACCTCTTCAACGACTCTAAAACTGGAATTTGCGGAGAATTCAGAATCAGAATCAAATTGAAAATGGACGGAAACGACCATTCTCGTGATTTTCTACAAGTTACGAGCTAATTTCATGACAAAATTCAAGAATTTAAGTTCGTTGGACAGGTTTGATGTTAGGGAATCGATACTAGAAAATTGTTGATGGACGTTTTTCCAAGACATTTACTGGATTTCTAAAAAAAATTCTAGCAAGACACTTGGCAGCTTTATTTTCAGAACTTAGGCATATATTGACAAAAATTTTCATAAATTCTTTCCAAGCCATCTTGTCAATTCGGAAGGAGTGGTGTGTTCACCTGATTCCGAGATCAGTGGTATTAAGCAAATCCACAGAAATATTATTAAGATTTCTTCTGAGATTTTTTAGCGCATTCATTGAAGATACATTGCAGATGCCTTGTAGGGTAGGTACTTGTGAGCATCTTCTATGAGTTCTTGGAAAAATATGATATTTATTAGAAGAGTTTTGGCTGACTTGTTCCATGATTCTTTGCGAATATCTGAGACAGTTTTTGCTGGGTTCAAGGTTAACTCGCCGGTTGGAATAATGGAAATTTTACTCTCAATCCCGTGGAGCACTTTACAATAGTTCAGTTGTTCTAAATAAGTCGAATTATTTTTCATGAAATAGGTAATGAATTTAAATTTAAACCTAAATATGCACGATTTTTCTGAAGGGCTGCGGTGCACTTGTCATGGCTTCGCGGTGCATCAAGTGCACCGCGGTGCACGATCTGAAAACCGCTGTCTTATATAATGATTTGGAGAATCCTAATTCTAAGTCTTCTAATTCTGATTCATTAGATCCTGTTGAGAGTTTTTCTAGTGGATTTGTTTAAGAAACCAGTCAAACAACTGGTAAACTCTTATAAAGAAATTTACAAAATGTAGTGGAAATTGGTGTAGAATCATGCAGAGAATTCTTCCTTAATGCTGTGGAAAACCTCTGGTAGAATTCTCCCACATTATTGTGAACAGTTATCCCATAATGCTGTGAAAAAATCTCTCAAAATCCAGTGAAGAAATTCAAGAATCCTGTGGAATGTTTACTTTCAATATCATGTTGAAAAACTTTTACAATACTCTACAAAATTTTGAACATTGAAAGGTTATGTTTGTAGGGGTTTGTTTATTCCATAAACCTATGAGAGTTTTTCTAGAATCCTTAAAAGAATATTTCCAGAATTTGACCAGAGTTTCTGCAAAAAAAAAACTCCAGTATTCAAAAATCTCCCAGAACCTTGTAGAGAATTCTCTAAAATACCTATGAAAATTCTTAAGGAATTCAATAGTTGCTGTGGAGAATTTTTCCTGATTCTTTAGAAGAATACTTCCTGAATCATGTGGAGAATGTAGAGTTCTTTTAGAAGCCAGTAAAAACAACGAGTAGAATCCTGGAAAGAAATTTTATGAAAAAAATTTCTTAAATTTTTAGAGAATTCTTGCATAATGCTGAGGAGAATCTTTGGTAGCAATTCCCGCAATCTTGTGAGGAGATCTTCCACAGTTCTGTGGGAACTTTTCTCCGAATCCAATGACAGAATTCTAAAATCTCGTGGAGATTTTTTTTTAACCTTAATGCTTTTAAGAATTTTTCCTGACACGTGTGCAGAATTATTGCTAAATCCTTGGGATTTTGTTAATACTCTCTTTTTGGAGAGTTCTTTCAAAATACTGTAAAAAAATCTACTAAGAATGCGGTAAAAAATCGTGAACTCTGTGGAGAATCATTTTAAAAATGTGTATGTATTTTTCCAAAATCCTTAAGAGCATTCTGGAAAACTCTTTCAAAAAATTCTTTCTGAAACTAATGAAATAATTTCTTAGATACCTGTGCTGAATTCTACCAGAATCCTATGAAACTTTTTCCCAGATTCCTTTAGAATTTTTTCCTGAATCCTAAAAAGACTGAAAATATTCTAATTGTTGAGAGTTTTCCAGTGGAGAGTTTGTGGTGAATTCTTACAGATTGTTTTTCTACAACTATGTTTTTTTTTCATTAAAGCATTCTAGAATCTTATCGAGGATTGTAAACAAAATACTGTAGAAGATTCTTCGCAAAAACCTGTGAGGGAGTATTTTTAGACCAAATGGCGGATTCTGCCCTAAAGAGAATTCCCAACAGTCTTTTTTGGAAGTTTCTCTACTGAAGAATGTAATGAATTCTTCACAGAATTCAGATAATGATTTTTTTCAGAATTCTGTGAATAATGTTCTCTGCTATATTCTGTGGTTGATTTACAATAAACTCCTTTGAAGGATTCTTCATAGAGTCCTTTTTTTAGAAGTTTATAGAGGATTCTCCCCAAAGTTTCTTTAGAAACCTGTGGAGAATCTTCGATGGAATTCTGGATGAATTATTTACAAAATTCTGAGGAAGCCACTCTACAGAATCTTGATAAGGGTACTTTTTAGGGTAAAATATACTATCAACAATTTATGGAACGCTCCGTACTTAAACCTGTGCGCGATTATCAACGGAATTCTGTGGAGAGATCACAATAGAACCATTAAGACGAATTTCCACAGAATCCTAAAGAGGATTCTTCACAGAACCCTGTGAACCACAGAACCCTGTGGATTATTCTCAAAAAAAAAAAAATGCTGCGGAAGATTGTCCATTGTACTGAACGTGCTCACAAATTAACCTCAGTTACGAGCGGACCTGGTGTAATGGTTAAAGCACGTGACTATCACGCTGATATCCTGGGATCTAATCCCACTCCAAACAAATTCACAAAATTTGAGTTCTTCCTTCGGAAGCGAAGTACATGGGTCCCGAGATGAACAAGCCTAGGGCTAAAAATCACGATAATACAGATAAAAAGAAATATAAAAAAAATCTCAGTTGGTTTGAAGGATTATTTGAATTATTCCGACAAATCAATCAAATCCATGTTTTATTCTCTAGTACCCTTTTTTTGTCTGAATTTTTGTTTCCGTCATTTTAACTCTAGGTCTACATGTTTTTGTCAAGGATTTTTTTTTTCAATTTCATTTTTTTAATTTATTTTTTGATTGATTTTTTCACTTGAGCATCTCTACATTTTTTAAATTTTTCATGAAGAAGTCTTCGAGTGCCAATTTTTCGAGTTTGTGTAGTTATTATTATAATACACCGATTTTTTTTTGTTTTTTTTTTAAATAAACAAAAATACAGTTTTTCGTACAATGATAATAAAACTTTTAAAGTATGTAAATTTATTGTTAAATGTGAAAACGTTATTTTTCTAATATTATTATTATTTATATATTTATGGCTATTAGTCTTGGGACGACTAACTCAACAAGCGATTCTTAGGCTTTCATCCATCATCATCAATTTTTTTTTTTATCTGTATTAACGAGATTTTTAGCCCTAGGCTAGTTCATCTCGGGACCCACGCTTTACTTCCCTTCCGAAGGAAGAACTCACATTTTGCGAGTTTGTCGGGAGTGGGATTCGATCCCAGGTCCTCGGCGTGATAGTCAAGTGTTCTAACCATCACACCAGGTCCGCTAACAAAAAATTAGTTTTTGTACCTTTTGTTGATCCGCAGATTTTTTTTTATTTTTTCGGGTTAAAATATATGTACTATTACATCATTTTGCATCAAATATAAAACAGCAAAAACAACATAAATGCTACAACGAGGAGTATTGAAATTGACTTTCATCTGCGGATTTTGAAAAAGGAAGAAGCAATACTTTAGTTAAGTTTCGATTTTTGATACATTTTGTAGAACTATAAAATCAATCACTTCCTCTGGAGGGATCGAGTAGAACTATTTATAGTTCATTAGTTTTTAATTCACTAACAGTTTTGAAAGAAGCAGTAGCCGATCCTTCACAAATTTTGTTGTGTTCCTCGTTATCGTATTCTGGTGGGAGGTTTTACAGATATGTTTAATTCTCGATGTCTACTGTTTTTTTTTCAATCTACCATTGATACCTTTCGAAAAATATAATGTGTTATTAAACCATATTTCGTTTAAAACATTGCTGTTCAAATTAAGCATGCGTGCTTTTTCCTTGAATTCCTTGCCATGCTTCCAGAGAAACTACAATCGAAAAACAATGTGAGATTCAGCAGAGACCACGGTTATAAAGAGTGACACATTTTGATGGTCCCTGTTTTTTTTTTATCAAACATTAACTTTACTAGGAAATTTTGTAAAAAATTTGAAAATTTGAAAAAAAATGCTAGCAATGTATGATGTATTGAAAGTAAAGGAAGACGATCATTTTTAGTATATAATCTGTAGTTGAAAGTTTTATATTTTTCCATTTCTGGATTATTCAATACTCAACTCGTTAGGTTAGAAATTTTATTTCAATGCGCAACTTTTTACCGATTTTTACGAAATTCAGAACGAAGATCTGGCAACATCTCTACATGTATGTAAAATATTAAAATGGTATTTTGGTCCTTGGGGTCTGAGTTATTGAAGAAGTTATATGGATCAACTTATAACTCAAATGTATGTAGAAAATAAATTTTTATTTTCTTTTTTTTCATATTATCAAAAAAATGCGATGAGATATATATATTTTTTTTATTTTACAATATTTTAGGAAATTGTACAAAAAAACTCGCTAATAACACGACCTTTAACACTCTGGGTTAAAAATGAGTTCAAATAATCGGCAGATACAAAATTTAGCAATCTTTTTGTGGTAAAAGATTTCAAACAGTTTAGAGTTTTACTATTTTCATTAATAATTCAAAAACTGTTCCATTTGAAAAAATGATGAGCACGATATCTAAACCAGCACATGATTATGCATGAGAAATTTTGCTAGTTCATTAACGAAGTTCATAACTTTTGCTTTATTTTGTAAACTAGTGTTTTCTGGAACAAAAAAGCTAACGACCGAAAACGATTTTAAATTCGTTGAAATCACATTACTTACTGAATAAAATAGTAATTATCGTCAATACTGTCCAAAAATAGTAAAACGCATATTAGTAAAACATTGGAAACAAATCTTTTATTTCTTTATGGACCAAAAGGTCTGAGCCAGAAACGGAGAGAGAAATCTTTTATTGTTTTGTTTTAATAAATTTTTAATCAATTTTGACAATGTCATTGGTTTTACAATTTGGTTTTCAAACAGTATTTATAACAGGAGGGTAGGCCATGTTTTGGCTTTATTACTCTATTTTGGTAGACTATTCAAAGTAACAAAAAAATTGCTTCAAATTAGCCAAATGAACCATCAACCCATTACAAACCCATATTCGAAGGTAACCTTTTAAAGTCCCGAAAAAAAAGTTCACAACCATGATTGATCGCCTCAATTTGGATTCATTTTTCTGCGAAGAAGAGGATGATGTTGATGATGATGGCACCTGGCTCGCTTTATGAATTTGCTGCCAGCCAGCCAGCCAGCTAGCTAGCTCTCTGCTGAACCAGAGCAGAAAAAAGATCAAATTACACCGACAGATATAGTAGTTTGGCTTCGCTTCACTGCTTGTCTACAGAAAGGTAGCACAACGAAGGAAATGAGGCAAAAGTCTCCACTTGCAGTTTTTTTTGCTTCTTATTGCGCTCTATGAATTATTACGTAAGAAAAATTGAGCTCTATCTCCTACGCGCTGCTGCTGCCGCTCGTTGTCTGTCGATGCATTCATCAATCGAGAAACCGGAGATCTATGAAACGACGACGATGTGGATGTTTTTCTTCTAGACTTGGGGCTTTTTTTTGGGAGCCCCCCGCATTCAATATTACTACATTTCCTTCCATTTACGATTGAACGAACAGTAGGAGTGTGGAGCGGTGCGCAACAGCCCAGCCTCAGTATCATGGTATATGACTGCTTGGACGACGTGCAGATCGTGGCAGTGAAGCAATAGATTGCTGCACGAAGCCTTCAGCCATTGTGTTGTTGGGCTTCCTTCTTGGGGATTGTGCTGATTTCAACCGTTTTGAATTGAGGTGTGGTATGATCCACCTACAATCTTATCTTACTTTTCTAATAATTTTGAAATATTTTGATGTTTTTATGAAGCTTGAATTATTCAAATTTTGAGTTCATTCGCATGTTTTTTCGAGTCTTGAAATTGTGCTGCTTTTTGTACGTGTGTGGTACGGCACAAGTCATTTATGGAAAGGTTGTGGTATCAAATCCCAACGAGGGCAAACCACTTTTTTTTAAATTTTTTTTTCCTTTTATTTTTTTATTTTTTAGACACTTTTGGGCTCATTTTCCATCGAATTTCTCAGTTTTTAGAAGTAGTGTAGTAAAAGATGGTCTCGTCTAGTAGCTCGATATTCATCTCTATTCTGAAAGAATCCTCGCCGAAGCATCCACCACCCAATCATAAGTGGCATCTGCAGCTAAGGCTCCCAAACGAGCAAGAAGCACTTTCGATTTCAATTCAACCATCGCCGATGCAACTACATCAGCAGCAACAAGAACAACAACAACAAAATGGGATCGAGTCGAAGAAAAAATGTGGTTGGTATAAGAGTGAAGATTTCCTCACCTTCTGGTTCCAACCCCCTTTGGTTGTTGGTTGATTCATCATCGTCAGGTTCGGCCCCAAGCCGGAGGAAAATGCAAATAGTGTAAGACTCCGACCGACGACGACGGCGATGGGATGGTGGCGCGTGGTGTAAGCCAAGTCGTATTGTATGCAAAGTGGAGTAGTTTTTTGCGCTTTTCAAGGAATATAAGCCTCATCGTTGGGCTTCGCATCGCCTTGTATCCCCTGGAGGAAGGCAGAGTACCGCACAGGCGAGAGAACATCAAGATCCAAGGTACCCACACTACTGGGTCTCTACTTTTATCACGGCTCAGTGCTCCACCACGGCTAATGAGCTCCGGCACTTATTGTGTGGCTTTTGCTCTGGCTGTTGATTCCTTTGCTAGCATGGCTTGAGGGGTAGTGTGTTTGCCGAAGGAAACACCAAGAACAATCGATGCACTCTAGTTTTGGTAAGACCTTTTCGTCGGATGGATTGAATGAAGGTGCTGAGATCAGGTTTTCAATTTGCGTTAGATGAGCAAACGCCATTTTGGGTAATGGAATTTTTAAGCAAACTGGCGTTTACGAAAGTATGAAAATGCTGTAACATGTTTTGAAAATTTATAAATAAAAATATATTGCATTCGTAGCAAACAAATTCCATATATTTTTTTTTTTTTGTTGCTGAAATAATGATATAGAAAGCATTTCATAACAAAATAAAGGAAAAAATCTATTACAAAACTGCGATAAAAAAAACACTATAAACTCCATATGATTCTGGTGAGAATCTTCTACAGGATTCCAGAGAAAATCATCCATAGGATTCGGGAAAGAATCCTTCATAGGATTCCGAAGAGAATTTTCCACAGGATTCCGATCAGAATCCTCCGAAGGGTTGCGAAAAGAATCTTCCACATGATTCCAAAGAGAATCCTCCACAGGATTCCGAAGAAAATCCTTCACAGGGTTCCGAAGAGAATCTTTCACAGGATTCCGAAAAGAAATCTCCACAGGATTCCGAAGAGAATCCTCCGCAGGATTCTGATTAGAATTCTCCACAGGATTACGACGATAATCCTCCACAGGATCCCGATGAGAATTCTTCACAGGATTCTGAAGATAATTCTCCACAGGATTCCGTAGAGAATCCTCCACAGGATTCCAGAGAGAATCCTCCACAGGATTCCAGAGAGAATCCTCCACAGGATTCCGAAGAGAATCCTCCACATAATTCTGGAGAGAATCCTCCACATGATTCTGGAGAGAATCCTCCACAGGATTCTGGAGAGAATCCTCCACAGGATTCCAGAATGAAACCTTCACAGGATTCCGAAGTGAATCCTCCACAGGATTCCGAAGAGAATCCTCCACAGGATTCCAAAGAGAATCCTCCACAGGATCCCGAAGAGAATCCTCCACAGCATTCCCAAGAGAATCCTCCACAGGATTTCGAAGAGAATCCTGCACAGGATTCCGAAGAGAATCCTGCACAGGATTCCGAAGAGAATCCTGCACAGGATTCCGAAAAGAATCCTGCACAGGATCCCGAAGAGAATCCTGCACAGGATCCCGAAGAGAATCCTGCACAGAATTCCGAAGAGAATCCTGCACAGGATTCCGAAGAGAATCCTGCACAGGATTCCGAAGAGAATCCTCCACAGGATTCCGAAGAGAATCCTGCACAGGATTCCGAAGAGAATCCTGCACAGGATTCCGAAGAGAATCCTGCACAGGATTCCGAAGAGAATCCTGCACAGGATTCCGAAGAGAATCCTGCACAGGATTCCGAAGAGAATCCTGCACAGGATTCCGAAGAGAATCCTGCACAGGATCCCGAAGAGAATCCTCCACAGGATTCCGAAGAGAATCCTCCACAGGATTCCGAAGAGAGTCCTGCACAGGATTCCGAAGAGAATCCTCCACAGGATTCCGAAGAGAATCCTCCACAGGATTCCGAAGCGAATCTTCCACAGGATTCCGAAGAGAATCCTCCACAGGATTAAAAGGAGATTTTTTAAAAGTATTTCGGAGAGAATTCCCCACAGGGCTCCGAAGAGAATCCTCCACAGAATTCCGAAGAGAATCCTCCGCAGGATTCTGATTAGAATTCTCCACAGGATTACGACGATAATCCTCCACAGGATCCCGATGAGAATTCTTCACAGGATTCTGAAGATAATTCTCCACAGGATTCCGTAGAGAATCCTCCACAGGATTCCAGAGAGAATCCTCCACAGGATTCCAGAGAGAATCCTCCACAGGATTCCGAAGAGAATCCTCCACATAATTCTGGAGAGAATCCTCCACATGATTCTGGAGAGAATCCTCCACAGGATTCTGGAGAGAATCCTCCACAGGATTCCAGAATGAAACCTTCACAGGATTCCGAAGTGAATCCTCCACAGGATTCCGAAGAGAATCCTCCACAGGATTCCAAAGAGAATCCTCCACAGGATTCCGAAGAGAATCCTCCACAGCATTCCCAAGAGAATCCTCCACAGGATTTCGAAGAGAATCCTGCACAGGATTCCGAAGAGAATCCTGCACAGGATTCCGAAGAGAATCCTGCACAGGATTCCGAAAAGAATCCTGCACAGGATCCCGAAGAGAATCCTGCACAGGATCCCGAAGAGAATCCTGCACAGAATTCCGAAGAGAATCCTGCACAGGATTCCGAAGAGAATCCTGCACAGGATTCCGAAGAGAATCCTCCACAGGATTCCGAAGAGAATCCTGCACAGGATTCCGAAGAGAATCCTGCACAGGATTCCGAAGAGAATCCTGCACAGGATTCCGAAGAGAATCCTGCACAGGATTCCGAAGAGAATCCTGCACAGGATTCCGAAGAGAATCCTGCACAGGATTCCGAAGAGAATCCTGCACAGGATCCCGAAGAGAATCCTCCACAGGATTCCGAAGAGAATCCTCCACAGGATTCCGAAGAGAGTCCTGCACAGGATTCCGATGAGAATCCTGCACAGGATTCCGAAGAGAATCCTCCACAGGATTCCGAAGCGAATCTTCCACAGGATTCCGAAGCGAATCTTCCACAGGATTCCGAAGAGAATCCTCCACAGGATTAAAAGGAGATTTTTTAAAAGTATTTCGGAGAGAATTCCCCACAGGGCTCCGAAGAGAATCCTCCACAGAATTCCGAAGAGAATCCTCCACAGGAATCCGATGAGAATCCTCCTCAGGGTTCCGAAGAGAATCCTCCTCAGGATTCCGAAGAGAATCTTCCTCAGGATTCCGAAGAGAATCCTGCACAGGATTCCTAAGAGAATCCTCCTCAGGATTCCGAAGAGAATCCTGCACAGGATTCCGAAGAGAATCCTGCACAGGATTCCGAAGAGAATCCTGCACAGGATTCCGAAGAGAATCCTGCACAGAATTCCGAAGAGAATCCTGCACAGCATTCCGAAGAGAATCCTGCACAGGATTCCGAAGAGAATCCTGCACAGGATTCCGAAGAGAATCCTGCACAGGATTCCGAAGAGAATCCTGCACAGAATTCCGAAGAGAATCCTGCACAGGATCCCGAAGAGAATCCTCCACAGGATTCCGAAGAGAATCCTCCACAGGATTCCGAAGAGAGTCCTGCACAGGATTCCGATGAGAATCCTGCACAGGATTCCGAAGAGAATCCTCCACAGGATTCCGAAGCGAATCTTCCACAGGATTCCGAAGAGAATCCTCCACAGGATTTAAAGGAGATTTTTTAAAAGTATTTCGGAGAGAATTCCCCACAGGGCTCCGAAGAGAATCCTCCACAGACTTCCGAAGAGAATCCTCCACAGGAATCCGATGAGAATCCTCCTCAGGGTTCCGAAGAGAATCCTCCTCAGGATTCCGAAGAGAATCTTCCTCAGGATTCCGAAGAGAATCCTGCACAGGATTCCGAAGAGAATCCTGCACAGGATTCCGAAGAGAATCCTGCACAGGATTCCGAAGAGAATCCTGCACAGGATTCCGAAGAGAATCCTGCACAGGATTCCGAAGAGAATCCTGCACAGGATTCCGAAGAGAATCCTGCACAGGATTCCGAAGAGAATCCTGCACAGGATTCCGAAGAGAATCCTGCACAGGATTCCGAAGAGAATCCTGCACAGGATTCCGAAGAGAATCCTGCACAGGATTCCGAAGAGAATCCTGCACAGGATTCCGAAGAGAATCCTGCACAGGATTCCGAAGAGAATCCTGCACAGGATTACGAAGAGAAACCTGCACAGGATTACGAAGAGAAACCTGCACAGGATTCCGAAGAGAATCCTGCACAGGATTCCGAAGAGAATCTTGCACAGGATTCCGAAAAGAATCCTGCACAGGGTTCCGAAGAGAATCCTCTACAGGATTCCGAAGAGAATCCTTCACAGGATTTCTAATAGAATCCTTCACAGGATTCCGAAGAGAATCCTCCTCAGGATTCCGAAGAGAATCCTGCACAGGATTCCGAAGAGAATCCTGCACAGGATTCCGAAGAGAATCCTGCACAGGTTTCCGAAGAGAATCCTGCACAGGTTTCCGAAGAGAATCCTCCACAGGATTCCGAAGAGAATCCTCCACAGGATTCCGAAGAGAATCCTCCACAGGATTCCGAAGAGAATCCTGCACAGGATTCCGAAGAGAATCCTGCACAGGATTCCGAAGAGAATCCTGCACAGGATTCCGAAGAGAACCCTTCACAGGATTTCTAATAGAATCCTTCACAGGATTCCGAAGAGAATCCTCCACAGGATTCCGAAGAGAATTCTGCACAGAATTCCGAAGAGAATCCTCCGCTGGATTTGGAAGAGAATCCTCCACTGGATTTTAGGGATAATTTTTAAAAGTCCTCCTCCTCTTCCTCTTCTTGGCGTAACGTCCTCACTGGGACAAAGCCTGCTTCTCAGCTTAGTGTTCAATGAGCACTTCCACAGTTATTAACTGAGAGCTTCCTCTGCCAATGACCATTTTGCATGTGTATATCGTGTGGCAGGCACGAAGATACTCTATGCCCAAGGAAGTCAAGGAAATTTCCTTTACGAAAAGATCCTGGACCGACCGGGAATCGAACCCGTCACCCTCAGCATGGTCATGCTGAATACCCGTGCGTTTACCGCCTCGGCTATATGGGCCACCATATTTTTAAAAGTATTTAGAAGATAATCCTCCTCAGGAGAGAATCCTTCATAGGATTTCGTAGGGTATCCTTCACCGGATTCCGGAGATAATTCTCCACAGGACTCCGGAGAGCACTCTTCACCAGACAAGCATCTACATGGTTCTGGAGAAAATCCTCGAATAGATTCCGGAAAAAATCTTTAACAGAATTTCGGAGAGATTTTTCTACAATATTTCAGAAAGAATCCTTAAGAATCCTCCACAGGAGTAAAATTTGCTGAAAGAAAATCCCCTATACGGTCCTAAGAGGAAATCCTCCACAGGATTTCAGAAATATCCTCCACATAATATCGAAGAGGAGCCTTCATAACGTTTCTAAGAGAATTCAATGGAAAACCTTCACAGGATTGTGAGACATTAGCAAAGTAAAATGAGTTGATATGGAATGATTAACAAAACATCATTTGGCATTTTAATCAATTATCATGAAATTGCTCGTGCTGCTCTGAATTTCACTTCAAATTAGTCGCAAGTTGCATGAAATCTCCATTTAGAATAGGGGGCATCCATAAAGTACGTCACGCTTAGAGGGGGGAGGGGGGGTTCTGAAAATTGTGACAAGCAATGTATTAAGTATTGGAAAAACCCGTACGAAGGGGGGAGGGGGGGTTGAAAAATCCCATTTTTGGCGTGACGTACTTAATGGATTCCCCCATAGTAGTCAAGTCGTTCACCTCGAGATCCTGCTAGATTCTGTCTGAAACGTACTTCAACATGTTTCCTGAACGCCGTTTTGAAGTTACCGTTTTGTTCACAAATTATAATCAAAAGCAGATTCTACCATGAATTCCCTCACATCTCGAACAAAACATCCTCAGCAGAATGATGAAATGCTGCTCATTGACAACATACATACACTCCCGATCAAAAGTTTGGGGTCACCCCCTCAAAAACATGTCATTTTTTTAGGCCCATATCTTCGCCAATTTGCGTCCGATTTCAAAACTCTAGGTCTCATTCAAAAGATAATAAGTCAAAGAAACTTTGAACATGATTTAAAAGAAATTTTTTCAAAAAAAATTTGTATGTGAACTTAACCCAAAGTTGACAAATTTTCTAAAAAATGAATATAAACTTACGGCAGTGTCACTGGAAATTGGGTTGACCAAATTTTAAGATGAGAGCGGTAATATATCCCATTTTCTATTAGCTATCAACTGCTTTTTACAGAACATAGCTGAAAAATCTAGAAAAAAAGTTATTGAGTAAATAAATCCTTGTTGTCATCGAACAAAAGTTTGGGGTCACTATGGTAAAACATGGAAAAGTGATTTGTTGATATCTTTGTCATCTTTCATTGAATTTTAATTTTTCTTGGCTTATTTGAAACAAAATGAATGATACTTACTGCATAGACATTGAACCATGCATATTTGTTGAAATTTACATACTAAAACTTAACGTAAAGTTGCTTCATTTTTTGAAGTGTGGTGAAATGTGTTAACTTTACATAACATTTTTATATACAAAAATCGTTAAATACGTTAAGTTAAAGACATCAAACGTAAATTTAGTTTATTATCTTTGAAATGAGTCAAAAAGAATTAAAATTGATCTATAGATGACGAAGATATCACCAAATAACTTCTCCATGTTTTACGAAAGTGACCCCAAACTTTTGGCTGATACATCATATTGAGGGGTGACCCCAAACTTTTGGTCGATGACATGAAGAGTTAATTTACTTAATAACTTTTTTTCTAGATTTTTTAGCTAAGTTCTGTAAAAAGCAGTTGAAAGCTAATAAAAAATGAGTAATATTACCACTCTCATCTTAAAATTTGATCGACCCAATTTCCAGCGATACTGCCGTAAGTGTATATTCATTTTTTAGAAAATTCGTCAACTTTGGGTTAAGTTTATATACAATTTTTTTTGAAAAAGTTTCTTTTAAATCATGTTCAAAGTTTCTTTGACTTATTATCTTTTGAATGAAACCTAGGGTTTTGAAATCGGACGCAAATTGGCGGAGATATGGGCCTAAAAAAAATGACATGTTTTTGAGGGGGTGACCCCAAACTTTTGATCGGGAGTGTACATCCAGGATCTGCCGAGAATAGAAACTTTCATCATAATTGGCTGAGTTGTTTCCCCTCCCACAACAACCATCAAGACGATGACGACGACAGAAATGACAACAACAATATGAGAGGCACTAGACACTGACAGTTGGAAATCATCCTACACACAGCTCACTCAAACATCATCTCGCAAACGTCTAAATAAATGATGTTGATAAGACTGTAATCCTTCAATTATCCCTCTATAGCTCGGATCTGTTACCGTCGACTGGCAGACAGGATACCATACCGACTTCAGTCCTAGAAGCAGCAGCAGCAGCACAAGAAGAAGAGTCCTTGGTTTCATTTTCATATCAGCCCCCACAAAGACACGAGCGAGTTTCCCTGTCGTGCGTAGTAGGTAAGGTAAATATCGGCGCTAAGTTGTTGAAAATCTTGTTGTGTGGAGGGATTGTTTACTTATTGTTGCAAATATTTTCCGGAATGAATAAGGACTGTTCAATTTATAAAACGGACAACTTGCTTGTGCAATATCTTTTTTATTTTTCAATAAAATCATTTTCAGTTTTTTGCATAACTTTCTATAGCTATTCTCAAATGTAGGAAAAATATAACATTTAGCAAAATGTTCTTTATTGTGTAACTGAAGCGGTTTTCGTAAAACATCAATAAACACCCATTTCTCAAAATTCGACCTAACTTTCCACATACTAAACATGTATATTTTCATGAAGTTTTCAATGTATTGTAATCTTATACTATTCTACTAAAGGTAAAGCTCAGTAGTTAATTAGTAATAATGCACCAAGCTACCTCCAGCTTGATATAGTGAATTGCCTGGTTTTCATAGAAATTATTAAAAAATATTTATTTAAGTCCTGTGATGCAATAGCACAACGGATTCGGCTAAAATTTTGTCCAGAGTAGAAGAATATTGCTTTCTGAATGATGCCGAAGAAAAAAAATACTTTAATTGCATTCTTCATCAAAAAGTTTATGGATTAACTTGGTCATAGTAAAAAAATGCTTACTTTTTGCTCCATTGATGCAGATTTTCGACTCTAGCGAATCTTGTTATTGTTTATTTTTCAACAAAATTGGTCCTATGTTATTGTACACCTTATTTAATAACAATTGGGTTGAATTTTTTTTATTTTCTGCTTCATTGTTATGTAAAATTTGCATTAGGTTGCATTGTTATTTGGAAGAACCTTCAAAGAACGAAACTGTTTTGATTACTGTGCCTGTAATGGCACACAGTAACCAAACCAGCAATGCTATTGAGAAGCAATTTTCTGCATTTGAAGCCGCATTATACCTACTTTCGACTGGATGTATAAAAAATTTGTTTATTGAATATGTTCATGCTCTTTTTGCATTACAATTGAATTTTATTCAAAAAATCGAATCTGTCTTGAGACTTTAATATTTCAACAACTAATTTTCCAATCGAGTTTAAACTTCGCCAGAATGTTTATTACTCATGCTACTGCAGCATGGCACATACTTTGCTGATATTAAAAACGATATACCATATGTAAACAGTAATTTTATATATATTTCAAATTTTCAGCAATCGTAAAATCCACCTCATTTAACATCTGGCCGATTTTCTATAAAATAAAACTATTTTTATTCGATTCAAAAATCATTACTATCATGAACGATGATGTACTGAACAACGAAGCAAGGGTGGTTAAATTTGAACTACGCGTCTTCTTTTTATAGCCTTGTAAAGTTGTCCGTTTTATAAATTGAACAGTCCTTAGTTCCGGGAATGGGGGAAGGTTTTCCAGTAATGTTGAGCGTTATGATGATGGGGCTTGGAGTATGATGTTTGTCATTGATGGTGCCGATTTGAAAATTGGAATCATATTTGAACGATAATTGGTGACCGAGTCATAGTGGGAAATTTCCGACATCGTTTCCTGTTGGCTCGTGGAGGAATGAGGAAAAGAGTGACACAATGGTTGCAATTAGGGAAATTTATTTGCGCACCGACTGTTACCAAGAAACAATTATGCAATTTGTAAACGTGAAATGGATATGATATTTCACTTAAAGTATGGGAACACCTATTGCTGTCTTAAAACTTTCAGGAAAAGCAGTCCGATCAATGTCTTGCTGCCTGCTATGCATATAGATTACAAAATTTGACAATATTTTGGAGAAATTGAAGATATTAAACAAAATGTGCGAATTTTTAGAAAATATGAAAATGGGATGTTAAGGAACTTAAGGGGAGAAATGTTTAAGATCTTTTATTTCAAAGAAATATAAAAATTGATTAATTGTAAACAGTGACTGTAATATTTCTTGAACATCGCAAAAAAAAAAGAATATTATAGTCCTGAAGGTGCAGGGACAGTTTCATTGTCATCTACCTTTGTATATGAGTTTTTTTTTTGTTAAAGCCTCGAATCTGAAAAAAAACGGTAAAATGTACCTGAGTGGCTTCAATTTTTAACGAACACATTATTTACAGTTACTTTGTTTTTTTGAAAAAAACTCTAGTTCCTGTATACTTTTTGAGTTCCATTTTGGTCCCATATCAACTGTGCAAAATTTCAGATCGATCGAGAAAACTATATTTTAGCGCCCGCCATTCTTAGTTTTTCATACGATTTACTATGGGGAAATTTTACTGCTTCAAAGAAAAATCGCTTGGGGTCACTCCGTGATCCCTAAAAATAATACAATGAATGATTTCTGTAGAAAACTTAACGAAGAATCAGACCTCTGAAGACCGCAAAGTGATGCGACGATCGTGGAACAAGTTATTAAGCCTTACCCGATCGATAAAATGACGATATTTTATTATTTATTGTTATTCCTTACATGTTAAACACCGTTGCCATGCTATCCGGTTTTCAGTCAATAACTTTTTCCACATGCCTTAGATCGCTTTGCGGTCTTCGAAGGGTTGGTTCCTCGTAAAATTCCAACAGAAATCATTCAATGATTTATTTTTAGGGGTTAAGGGGCAACCTGTGGCGATTTTTCTTTGAAAAAGTGATTTTCCCCATAGTAAATCGTATGAAAACTCAAAACGGCTGGCGCTAAAATATAGTTTCTCCAATCGAGCTGAAATTTTGCACAGTTGATATGGGGCCTAAATGGAACTCAAAAAGTGTACAGGAGTGGATTGTCTTTTGGTGTCCCATACTAGGTCATTGGCAGTGGAAGCCACCAATTAACAACTGCCTATAAAACACTTAACTGACAAGTAGGCTTTGTATTAGTAAGGACATTACGCCAAGAATAGTAGTGGAATTGCCAGAGATTTTGAAGAATTTGGATTTGGGATTCATATCATCTAGAATCGGGATACATCTACATCTGGATTCTAGACCCAACCCATATCTCGTGAAGCTTATGTACGTGCGAGCTTTCATAGGGACATTTAATCATGATAAGACACGCTTATCTGTGGAAGTTTGTCGAATTTTTCTTTAGACAATTCACCATATCTTCTATTTCAAGAAATTCGAACGGAAGTCACTTTCATTGTCACGGAAATGTCATTCTTAAAAGGGTTTCGCCATATTGGATAGAATTTAATCAGAAAATAACATACTACGAGGTTGAATTTCGCTGCAATAATTGAATTCATTCTAAAGTTAGTATCAATTTTAGCTTATTGTCCCTATGTCCGATGGTTATCGTGTCAGGAAAAATCCTGTCAAGTGTCGTCTCGTGACTTGAAAAGTTATGGTTGAATTGTTTGGAAGTTAAATCATTTGAGCCTCTAAAATTCAATTTATACTTCTGGCAAAGTTGCCAGGAATCAAGGATCAAAATAAGTAAATCTCATTTTTTACAATGGGATTTTCTAGATTTCTTACGAAATTTCAGAAGAAAAAACTTTAGTAACTTGGATCAAAATTTCGTTTCTAAATAATGTAAGTCATAAATTAAACGTTAATTCACGGTTATAGCTAAAAATTGTATTGCAAAAATTTCCGAAAATCTTATGAAGTTCCCCAAAAATGTCTCATGCATTTATCATTTTATCTGATTCGTCTGAAAACGCCTAAAACTATGTTAGATATAATCACAAATGGTTTAAAAATTTCCAGGATTATCAAAAAAAAAAAATCCAAAAACACTATAAAAATCAGCTTTAGATTTTTGAAACTAGACCATTCATATTTTTTTCAGATTTTCACCAAAATTTTACCTGAAATACGATAGTACATAATATCCATAATATTCATCCTAGAAATTATTTCATAAGTGGGGTGCTACATCAAGTTCACAGCAAATTATTCGAAGATTTTTAATTATCTGATTTGTTTTCAAATAGAACATCCATAAGGGGTCTCCAGTTAGCCTAGTGGTTAGGGCTATGGATCACCAAACCGAAAACGGCGGGTTCGATTCCCGTTTTGCGTGGAGTTTAGCGCCTCAGCTTAAATAAATTCACTGCACATCAGTGCAGTGGTTCAGAACGTGCGATATACGACACTAAGATCAAACAGATGCAGCACTAGCATCACTTAGCGCACAAATTTCGAACTAAATTGTTTAATAGGCGAAAGCTTTCATCCTTCTTTGCAACCTTGCCAAAGACTTTATTTTTTTTTTTTTGCAACTTTTCCGAAGACAGTAACCTTCAAAGCAATCCAGAACGTGAGACTTGCGACGCTTAAATCAAAAAAATATCTCAATACTACGTGTTACTAGACGTAGTGAGCGAATCTTGAACTAAATTGTTTTCTATGTGAAAACTTTAATTTTTCTAAGCAACTTTGCCGAAAACAGTATTCTTCTAAGTGGTTCAGGATGCAAGATGTACGACGTTTGGAATAAACTGCTAGCTCCAGAACACTAGTGCCTCGTAGCGAGTGCAGGTCGAACTAAATTGTTTGCTAAATGGAAGCTTTCAATCTTATGAGCAACTTTGCCGAATCCTTCTAATAGGACCAAAACGTGAAATATACGACGTCTAGACGAAACTGGAAGCTTCTAAGAAAACAAGCTCCACGTAGTAAGTGATTCTCGAGCATAATTGTTTCATATGTGAAAGCTCTTAGAGCCAATTTCTTCACCTTCGCTAAACTCGTAAACTATACAGTTAAACCGGACTTAAACCCTAAGCCAAGGTGAAGAAATCCCCCCATAATCTTCTGAGCAACTCTGGCGTAGACAGTATCCTTCTAAGTGATATAAAACGCGAGATATGCGGTGTTTAGGCTAAACTGAAAGCATTTTAGAACACTAGTGCCACGTAGTGAGTGATTCTCGAACTAAGTTGCTTTCAATGTAAAGCTCTTTGTTATTCCGATGAAAGTATCCGTATAAGTGGCCCAGAACGTGAGGATTATGACATCTGGACTAAACTGGAAGCTCTTAAACTAAAGTGCACATATTCGCATGGTTGACATACGCACTACTGTAGTTTTCAACAGACTTTTTAAAATTTAACATTGAGCAATACAAAATTTAGGATTTTTTCCACGTTGACATCTAAGGGTTGAATCTTGTAGTAGGTATTGAATAATATTAGTCACACTCACAAGCAAACCCGTGCACAAGGCAGGGTTTTGGGGGTTAAACCCCTCCCATTGCCGACATTTCATACACTAGGCGCCCCTCCGCTCTTCGCCAAAATTAGGAAAAACCCCTCCCTTGTCGCCTTCTCTGTACACGGGCCTGGTCACAAGTATGTAAATGGTTTCGCCATTAGCTTGTGTATGCAGACTTTGTAATTGGTGGATCCGTTGACTATACGAACATGGGCAGTAATTTTTTTTTTCTATGTGAAAGCGGTTGATCTTCTGAGCGTTTTTGTCGAAGTTGTCCAGAACGTGAGATAACGACGTCTAGACTAAGCTCGAAGCTTCTAAGAACACTAGAATCAAGTAGTGAGTAATTTTCAAACTAAATTGTTATCTATGCAAAAGCTCTTAGTTTTCTGAGCAACTCTGTCGAAGACAGTTACCTTCTAAGAGGTAAAGAAAGCGAGACGAGCGTTTCGACTAAACTGGAAGCTTCATAGAATACTAGCGCCTCGTAGTGGACGATTCTCGAACTTAATTGCTATCTCTGTAAAAGCTCTTATAGTCTTCTTAACAACATTGCTAAAGACAGTATTTTTCTAAATAGCCCAGGACGTTAGATATTCCACAACTGCTGGCAACATATATTGTCTTAAACTTCACTTAAAAAAACATACAAACCGGTAGTCCAAAGCCGAAACATTGAACACATTCTTGGACTAGCTCAACCCATTACTGACCGAATCTCCCTAATTGTTGAATGGTTCTCTCCGCTAGTCAATATTTTCAAATATCTGTTGCGAGTTCGTGCTCCTTGTTAGTTACGAACAACGTTGGTCTCGTGAGTTTTAAAAGGGCTTCATCAAGAGGTTTCGGAGGAATTTAAGAGACGTGTCATAGTGGTTCGTGGGGATTGCAGTGTTGCGTAAAGGGAGATTTAGGTGCATTCCGGAGGCGTTTCAAGAGGTATAGGGATCTTTCAGAGATCAGGGGTCTCCAGATAAAGATTACGAGGCTTTTTTTTTTTTTTTTTAAAAAAAAGCCACTAAATCGTCTTCAGCCACAGGCTGCACAGACTGTACATTACAAACGCGAGGCAACGGACAACACACATAACACCCAGTGGCCCAATGGAGAGTTTTTCGTTTGACGAAAAGTTTTCCCCCACTGGAGCGGGAATCGAACCCGCACTCCGAGGATTATGATACGCCTAAACGACTGACGCCGCTAACCGTACGGCCACGAAGCCCACATAACTTCACTGATGATTGAAGGGGTTTCAGAGAGGAAATTAAGAGTATAAAACGATTACATGAGGTTTCAGAGACGTTCAGAACCGGCTTCAGGGGAGGATAGGTTGGACTTCCCGAGCAGAAGAGAATAGCTACTGAATAACATATCAAGGTATTAATACTAAATACTATCATACCTTGATATGCCCTGCATTAGGTGGACATAAGAGGCAAAATAACAAAAACGAATACCATAATTTTGCATGAAAAACACCTAGAAAATAACAAGTATTGTTATTTTAATAATGAATGTATACCTAAAATTTTAAGTGCTGCATATGTTATCCAAAAGGTATTGAATAACAAAGTACATTTTTTTTGTTATTAGAGTAGTAATTTTTTTTTGTTATTAGAGTGCCCATTTGTTCGATAGCTCCAAGATGTAATAGCAAAACATATTCTTCAGTTATTTCACTATTAAATCAACAAATACCAAAATCTGCTCAAATACCTCCAATTGTTATTGTGATGTTCTCATAACATTTTGAAGAATAATATAATAATAACAATTTTAGGTATTAGAGCACAGGCTGTTCTTTGCATGGTATTTGTAAGGTATTCTCTTCTGCTCGGGTTGACATGGAGCCCCACAAACAATGTGAAATACAAAAAAAAAGAGGCAGGACAGAAAACCGACCTTGAAGGTATTTCAGGAAGTTCTAGGCGGTTTCAGAGGGTTTTACGGGTTTTTCACGTGCGTTCCAGCGAAGACTACTTTATAAAGAAGACATGCAACTCTGTTATTTTCCCATACTAACGGCAAGCGTCACCGACGGCACCGCCGCCTGGTGAGCTAAGGTGGTACCTTTGTGTTAAAGTGTAAGAATGTATTGGTGCGAGTATGCAAATTTACACACACTATCATGAATAGTGCCACCTTCATCCGGGGTAGCGCTGCTAGCAGTGACTCCCGATTTTCAGCAGTGCTGTAAGTCTTCTTGATAATGTGGTCTTCGGTTCCAGGCTGTTCTAGGGCTTTTTCAAGAGAACTTCAAGACGGTCTTAGCCGACAATCGTCAAAAACCCCGGAAGCTCCATCCTAAAACCCCTTGAAATCCCCTTACAAGTAACATTTTCATTACCTATTAGCCTTGTAGAAGTTTTAAGAACATTCATAAAGCCGAACACCTTTTATTTTGGTTTTATGATGAATCTATGGACCTGTTACCGCAGATAAGTTCCGTGGGAGGAAATAAGAGCACGGAGCGTAATGTTCTCTTTAACGATTTATTTCAGACTGAATTCTGTACATTTTTGTGCCCTATTTATATTTGCTGCCCCCTATTATGCTAACAAAGAATGTTCTATTAAGTCATTGTTGTACGCAAGTATTGTGTGCAAGCTAAGGCGTGGGGTAATAAAAGAAATCCTTTCAACTGTCAGAACAATAGCAAGATTAGATGTACATAATACTGATTGTTTTCATAATCGAGAAAGATCGAATGAGGTGAGATAAAAGTTACCCAGGTAGCTTCCTAATGGCCTCAACAGGACCTCTTCTAATCTATTCGACTAAGAAATGTTGCTTATGCTGAAAACTCCTTGAAACTTCTTCGAAAGCCCCTGGAGCCCTACTGAAAGTTTCCTAAAACCTTTGAAAGCCCCCTTGAAACTCCTTTAAAACATCTCTTGAATCTCTCTTGAAATACCTTAAGGGCTTAGAAAACTTCCATGTAACCTTCTTGAACGTCCCTGTAAGGCTGGTGTAAAAACTTCCCTGAGTCCTCTCTGAAGCGCCCCTGTTACAATATGGAATCCCTGGTAACGTCTTCACTTCGCCCGTAAAACTTCTCAGTTTACTCCAAGCTTAGTTACATAAAACTGAGTGAACTTTTTTTCGCTTAAATGCATGACTATATAAATCGATAGAGTTTTTTCATTTTAATTTACCGTGGCAGACATGGATTCATTCGAAGCTTAGAGCGAAGTAAATTTCCACTGCGAATAGATTTGAGGCCGTCCCAGGAACCTATGAATTATCTCCGCGTTGTTGCTGTTTTTTAACGTTTATTGTAGTCCTTGTACAGCTAGCTGGTCGCGATCGGTAAAATTTACCGAAATCTCAACTGCTTAACATTCGGTAACGGGTTTTTAACGAAAATCTGTAAAAAATAACCGAATTTCGCTAAAATGTTCTCGTTTAACTGTCAAACTCTAACGAAATTTGGAAAAGTTGCAAACTTTACCGATTTTTTCCTGTAAAACAAACTCATCGGTTTAGTTTTCGGTAAAACTTTATCCTGAAGTCGGTGATTTTTTTCAAAGTGTGTACTGGGACTGAGCCTATTTCTCGGTTCGCCCTTCCACAGTTGCTAACAGAGAAATTCCTCTGCCAATGATTATTTATCATCCGTATATAATGAGGCAGGCACGAAGGTACCCCGAGCAAAGGCGGATAACAAAATGATAACAAGCTCTGTTACCTGGTTATCATTCGTTTGATAATTGAGTTTGTTATCATTTAGGTTGAATTAAGAGCCAACATAACAAAATTGATAAGAAGTTAAGTTATCATTCAGTTCAAGTTGATAACTGTGTTATACAATATTACATTTAGATCTCTCTCTCTCTTCTTGGCGTAACGTCCTCACTGGGACAAAGCCTGCTTCTCAGCTTAGTGTTCTATGAGCACTTCCACAGTTATTAACTGAGAGCTTCCTCTGCCAATGACCATTTTGCATGTGTATATCCGTTTGGCAGGCACGAAGATACTCTATGCCCAAGGAAGTCAAGGAAATTTCCTTTACGAAAAGATCCTGGACCGACCGGGAATCGAACCCGTCACCCTCAGCATGGTCATGCTGAATACCCGTGCGTTTACCGCCTCGGCTATATGGGCATTTAGATATCAATATGAAAAAGTATAGCTGATTGATACTAGGTTTTGTTATCATTTAGTTATCATTCAGAGCTATTTTACCGACCAAAATAGTAAAAATCTACTTTACCGACATAGTTTTTTTTCTTAATTCGTTTATTTAAAAGGCTCAATTGTGCGGGGCACTTTACGGAGCCAAATTCAATAGTTTACAATAATAAGATATAATAAAATTTAGCTTCACAAAAAATACAAAAAAAATCAACTATGGTAGAAAGTCAACTGATCCAACGGGATTCCGATAGTTTCAGCAATTTTCTGTTTGTCCTCTTCAATCAATTGTCGTCGTTCACCTTCGTCGTCGATCCATTCGTACGTTGCTATTCGGTACCTCCTCTTGTTGACAGATGAGATAGGAACAAAAGTCAAGCTATTATCACTGTCGCTCGAGATCGCATCGGCTTTATTCTGCTTCTTTTGTGTCTGTTGATTTGACCCTGAGTCAGATTCTGGGTTTGATTCGAACGAACGTTGACGCTTTGCCTCTATTTTCTTCGTTTTCACTTGTTTTTTGGTGTGTACTTCATTTCTCGGTAGCGATCCATCCACAAAATCATCAACGATGATGCTCTCCTTTGCTCTCTCCTTAACTTCGTTGACCACGTGCGCTACTGCTGTTGGCTGCTGTACGTCTTCCTTCTGTTGCTCGCGAAGAACCGGACAAGCCTTCTTGAAGTGTGTGTCCGAATTGCAGTTGAAGCACTTTTGTACCAATCCGTCGTAGTACAATCTACCTTTTCGATTACGAAAATACACAATCTCTGGGATTTCTTGCTTCGCGTCTATGTAGACTCCGCGGACTCCGGTGAACATGTTGAGCTTGAACTCGGCCGGAAAGCGTTCGCGAACGGTACGTTTAACAGTTCCGTACTTCGTCATAACGGACACCAGATCGGCATCCGGTATTTCTGGCGGCAGGTCAAAAATGCGCACATATCGGGTGTCACCTGCTACTGACATACGAACCGTTACCTCGTTTCCATCGGTATATTGGAAGGGCAAAGATTTACTATTATTTGCGTACACAAAATTCATTGCCTCCTGGCTTCTGAAGCAAATGAATACCGATTTCTCCTCGGAGATTTTGTACGCCGTTTCCATCGACGTAGGATCCCCTTTCAGCGCTTTGATGAAATGGGCCATATCAGCCACATTTGGTTGTGCGGCATCTCTTGGAAAAAGAAATGCCAACGTTTTATCCACTGCAACTGAGCTACACATATTGTACTGTGTACTGATAAACAAAAACCGAAAACAATTCGACAGCAGAACAAAAGCGTCTGTTCACTTCGAGATGCGAGCTTGAACCACCGACGAACCGACGTGACTGCTAGAACAAACAAATTCAAATTTGTTGTCCCCGACGCCATGATGAAAAATAGCCGAACACTACCGCCACCTCTATAACGATTCGCGTTGATTCGATAGCTTGACCCTAAACCCCTGTATGTTCATATAGGAAAAGGTTCGCGTCTGCGCTGATTTGACAGAAGCGTTCGCTCGCTTCGCTGGTCGACCGTTAAATTTAGGGGGGACACTTTTGAAACACCACTGTCACGTCGGTTCGTCGGTGCTTGAACTGCTACCGACATAGTTAGCAGTTGAAAAAAGTTCTTATAATTGTAATTCATGATTTCAACTTTTGCGCCCAGTGGGGTCTCGAACCCTGATCGAGTGATTACCGGTCGCAGCCGATACCCCTATACCAACGGGACTCAGTAAGAGGGAGAGTGGTTGAAGGCTACGCTTTCGTACTGCAGTCGCATCGAAGATGGAAAGCGGAGTCTATTTTTGGATTCGAAGTTCACCAGACCCTCAGTTTTGGGAAAGCTTTGAAATGTGCATTTGGGAACTCACAACATATTTTGTTATCATTTAGTATTTTTATGTTATCGCGATAGACTAAAACTAGGTATAACTAAATTTGTTATCATCTGATTATCATCAATTGGAAAAGATGATAACAAAAATAACAAAATGATAACATAGTTTGTTATCATAGTGATATCACTTAGTTATCCGCCTTTGCACGGGACTCTTTTCATTATTACAGCTCAAAACATAACCTCTAAAACGTTTGAGAATTCTCAGGTCACTTGACAGATCACGCACAAACAAGAAAATATCTTCTACTTTACCGACCTTTTTGCCGTCCTCGTTTTGCTCATGTTACATCTGTCATGTGACCTGAGAACTGGCAAACATTTCTGAGGTTAGGTATTGTGGTGTAATAAAGAATGGATATCACGGAATTTTTCATTTTGAAAAGTTTATGGTCAACCGAAAATCGAAACCGTCCCTCTCAGCATGGTCGTGTTGAATGCCAACACCTTCACAGCTGTAGCTATAGAGGCTGTAGGTCAGATCTCCCATCTATAAAATTGGTATTCATGTGTTCGATTCCCATAGGAGCATGAGGTTTTCTTTCCAAATTTCAATTTAAATATTTTTTGAACACGTGTTCTATTTTTTATATAGACTACAAATTTCGTACATTGTGCAGAATGGGCTTGGAGTAGGCTTAAAATATACAACACTATGTTTTATATCTTCATTCTCTTTTATTTCGCCCATCGTCTGGGGGTTTATCTGGCGCCGAGATGGATCAACATTTCATCCAATTCAATTAAGAAGATTTCGATAGCAAATTGAATTGCAATTCGTGTAACAACCTTACCAACTACATGGTATCTGCCCAGTTCGAGCTAATGATGCTTGCGCTTGTACCTACTCTCATGCCCCGCGTCAGTGCAAAATTCAAGCCATCACACCGCTCTAATTAAATCATTTACCCACCCACTTCATCGTTCCATCTGCGATGTGCGGCGCGGCCGCCAACGATTGCCACATCAACCAACTTGAGTCTTTGAGAGCCACCAAACATCAAACTCCAATGCAAAAAGCAAACAGTAGACCAACAAAGCAAAGCTCTTCGCCTGGGATTGGGGCGAAGCACACCCATGCGATGCGATGCGATGCGGTCGAAAAATGCGATGTTGCTGAATTAGTCAATAACTGCGCAGGCTGCTGCAAAAACATCTCATTGAAAGCGAAACACACTTTAGCTACCTATGTGATGTGATGTGTACTCACACTTTAGCTACTCTTGCACATTGCATTGGCGGCCAGGTACTAGTTAGATGAACGTCAGCCAATCCATCCAGAGCGCCTTTATTGACAGAGTAGTTGAGCAGCCAGCCAGTCAGTGATGGCCAGACAAAGATGGCCAATTTCAAAACCAAAAGTGAAAAACTCTCACCTACCGAACCGATAATGCAATCTGCAAGCTCCCGCACAACATCAGCATGGTACGGTGCCGGTGCCGGGCAGTAGCGGAGCTGCCAAAGATTACGCACTTGTTCGTTGGCGTTGTTGGCGCTGTTGTTGGTGCGTTCGCTCGTCGTTGCGCTGCTGGCATGTGTGGTATTTCTAAATTATCCCGCAGTCTCTCTAGGAAGGAGTAGGTACGTCTTAGGGGCAGTCCATAAACCACGTGGTCATTTTTTTGGGACTTCTCAAACCCCCCCCCCCCCCCCCCCCGTGGTCATTAGTCCATACAATTTTTTTTTTCGTCCATACAAAATGGTCATTGGCCGACCCCCCCCCCCCCTCCATCATGACCACGTGGTTTATGGACAGCCCCTTAGGTAGACAGCAACAGTGAAGGAGGCAGTGGGCTCAGGTGCGCTGGATTAGCAGACCAACTTGCGCTGCGTTGTTTGTGTAGTTGCCTGATTAGATGCTGCAGAGGAGGAGAAGCGCTGGAGAAAAAATGAGGATGCCTCATTTTTCATGCTTTCCAACAACCGCGGACTGGACTGACGGGTAGTTGGCTGGAGTAATATTGCTGCCATGCGCTGCCGTGCCACCGCCACCGCCCCTGCCACCAGTCTCGAGCGATGCGATGGTGTGAAATTGCATCGAAATGGAAAATAGAAACATATCATTATTTATCTTATTTTCAGACGGGTGTAATGATTGGGGTACTCACTGAGGGGGGAAGTGTGGGGGGAAGAGGGTAATTCGCAAGCCAAACTTGCACGCTACATCCGTCTGCGCGATAGTGAGCTTCTTCGTGGATGTTTGTTTACGATTGTGTGATTGGTAATATTGTGTTGGCTTAGTGATTACTTTCTCCTTGGAGTTGTACTTTGTAGCCGAAATAATAAGCAATAATTCGGTACAAATCCACGGAGAGTAGGCCAACTAGGTCAGATATCTACGTATTTATTAGAGAATATGAATTTGGAAACTACAAACAATTGACATTTTTCGAAGATTGTTGAAAATATTCACCTTAAAAATTAAAGTGAGAGCGGTTTTCCGTGTCTTTCTTGTAGAATTTTTTCTTGCTACACAAGTTTTTCGTTATTTTTCAGGTCAGCTTCTGAAAAGATCTGTAGGTGATTCAATCTAGATATTTCGAAATGTCATTTTCTGTACTGGCCCTAGCACTAAACGTACTAATGTACTAAAGGTTCGAAAAAAAAAATCCAGAGTTTGTCGGACTGCTTTCTTAGATTGCTTCGGAAATTATTCCACGAATTTTTACTAGGGTCGCTTCCGAAATTCTTCCACACAGCAAATAATTTTGTAATATCCAGGCGCGTAATTTCTGGCGACGTATCCAATTTCGAACGTAATTTCGCTCTATTGCATCGTTTTCCAACTATAATCACACTCACCATGTACACCCTGGTTGGCACTGGAAAGTGTCAACAAACCCATTCCAGCAGATACCTAGAAGCAGTATCATATTTATCACCATCCTTCGAACTCGGTGAAATAGCCGAGAGGTAAGGGATACTCCTCATAATCAACGTATCTGTGTACGAATCCATGCCAATATTTTATTTATATATGATTCATCCATCGACCCAGTTCTAGCGATTGCTAGACCCACTTTCAAGCTACGGCGGCTGATTTGCTGCGTGGGAAGCATGTAATCTTTACATCACTTTTACGACGCGAGTGATGTGCAGCGAAAATGATGTGATATCACAAGAATTTTTTTGCTGTGCAGGTGTAATTCCTACGATTTACTGCAGGTCGATCAACTTGTGAATTCCAAGAGTATCTCTACCTGGTGTTCATTGATTACGAAAGAGCTTTCGACCGTCTCAATCACGGACACATGTGGGAAGCCCTCAAGCGCAAGGGTTTCCCTGAGAAAATCATCGGCCTCATTGAAGCACTTTTTTTTTTTTCCTCCCCTGTTGGGGAAATTAAGCCACTGCGTCCAATAGGCTGAACTTTTGTGGCATGTCCCGTTTTGATATTCGCATCTAGCCAGCTAATTACCATGTGTCAAGTAATCAGCTACTGCCACGACGCGTCGTCTCCCAGTCAGGTGCAATGGAATTGATAAACTCCAAGACCTTCCCAGGTTTTGCAGACCAGATCTCACTGGGTTGCAAGCAACCACTATTTAGAAATCTTTGCCTGCGCGTGTATAAAGCACCACAACTGCAAAGCAGATGTTCCGAGGTTTCACGTTCCGTATTACAGAAACGACAGATATCACTCTGAATATGGCCAATATTTTTCAAGTGATACTTGCTCGGGCAGTGTCCAGTTACTAGGCCAGTGTATGTACATAGAGCTCTCTTGTTGAGCTCTAAGAGCTTTTTGGTTTTATAAGCATTTGGTGTTATAAATCGTTTTGACTGATTGCAATTTTTGACGTCCATCCAATTGGATATCACCCTCTGCTCAGCCCAGCGTTTCAGGTCCATTTTAATGGTACAGTTTGATATACCACAGAATGGTTCTGGGCCAGCAAACTGTAAATTGGAACCACTTTTAGCAAGCTCGTCTGCCATTTCATTTCCTTCAATGCCACAGTGACCTGGAACCCAGTATAAGTTTACTGAATTCCCTTGGCACAGCCTGCGCAGTGAAAGAATGCATTCCCAGACAAGCTTTGAAGTACATTTGTAAGCGCACAATGCTTTTAGTGCAGCTTGACTATCTGAGAAAATACAAATATTTGCATATCTGTATTTTCTCTCAAGGCAGATATTTGCGCATTTCAAAATAGCAAGAATCTCTGCTTGAAACACCGTAGGATAGTGTCCCATCGCCACTGAAATTTGTATTCCAGGGCCGTAGATTCCTGCTCCCGTTTTCATTCCAACTTTTGAGCCATCTGTATAGAATTTGATTGACCCTTGACGAACAGTGGGACCTCCGACTTCCCAATCTGCACGAGTTGTTTCGTGCAACTTGTAAGGAAAATCATGGTTCTCCACAGGTTTCATCCAGTCTTTAATCATTTTCATTACTGGCCTATTTTGAAAGTATTGTGAAATGCTCAGGTGACCTACAAGATCACCTGGCATAAACTTTTCAACTCGTTCAAGTCTCAGCAATTCCTTTTCTGCTTCTAATTGCACGTACTCGTGCAATGGTAGCAGATTGAGAATCGCGTCTAAAGCTTTTGATGGTGTGCTTCGCATCGCTCCTGTAACAGCAATGGACGCAAGACGTTGAATTTTCGCAAGCTTTGATTGCGTTGTAACCTCTTTTGTTTTTGGCCACCAGACAAACGAAGCATACGTCACTTTTGGGCGGATTATGGCAGTATAACATTATCATTTTTGGTTTCAAGCCCCACTTCCTGCCAATAGTTTTGGAGCCCACAACTTCGAAACCTTTTTCCTTCAAGCTTCTTAGAAGATCGTCTACAACCAAGGACCACATTAGTGGTGAGAGGACTCCTCCTTGAGGGCAACCTTTCGTTGCCCTTACTGTTATAGAAGAACTTCCCAGCTCAGAGGTGATTTCTCTTTTTGCAAGCACAGTATAAATCCAATGTATGATACATTGGTCGAAGTTTTTGTTCTCCATGGCACGCTTCATAGATGAATAGGAGGCATTATCAAATGCTCCTTCTATGTCTAAAAAGGCGCATAGAGCTATTTCTTTTGCTGAAAACGTTTTCTCCACCTTTGTTACTAGCGAATGAAGTGCCGTAACCGTTGACTTACCAGATTGATAAGCAAACTGGAAGTCAGATAGGGGATGGTCTTTTATGTAAGAAGAATTGATAAAATCCTTCAAAACCTTTTCCATAGTCTTCAACAAATCTGAAGAAAGACTAATTGGCCTGTATACTTTGGGATGCGTCTTGTCTTGCTTCCCCTTTTTTGGTATAAAGATAACTTTTACAAGTCTCCATTTTGATGGAACGTAATTCAATCTTAAACTAGCCTTGAACATCTCAATTAGTGATGGTACCAACACCGCTTCTCCATTTTGAATCAGTGCTGGAAATATTCCATCAACTCCTGCAGATTTAAAAGGCTGAAAAGATCTAATTGCATTTTCCACTCTGGCCTTCGTGAAGATTTCATCAGCTAAATCTGAGGCGGTGTTTACTGTACTATTTGACTCCATTGAGTTTATACTAGGACATCCTTCACCTTCCAGAGATATAGTATCATTGGAATCCACACTTAGAACCGAACCTGGAAAATGGGTTTCCATCATTAAATCCAAAGTTTCACGAGGAGTTTTGGTAAAAGCTCCATCGTCGCGCTTCAGGTTTCCCAATTCATTTGAATGATCTTTTGCAAGCGTTTTTTGTAGTCTTGCAACTACAGGAGTGCTGTTTATGTTTTCACATGTCAGCATCCAAGATTTTCTTTTCGATTTTCGTATTTCGTTGTTGTAATCAGTCAGGGCTTTCCTGTACTGAGTCCAATCTCCCGTTTGTTTCGCTCTATTGAACATTTTACGAGAAAATTTTCTAAGGCGATCCAGTTTTAAGTTCCACCATGGCACGTCTCTAGTAGAAGACGATTGTATGGTGGGACAACTTCTGTTAAAGGAATTAATGATACTTTCATTTACCCTTTGAGAAAATGATTCTAACTTTTGGGTTGAATCAATAGTTTCTCCCATTGTAAATGAATGCGTATTCAACAATTCTACATATTGATCCCAGTTTGTCCTCCTGGAATTTCTAAATGCGGTTCTAGAATAATCTCCACCACTCCACAGTGTTAGATCCAAGACCTCTTGTCTGATTACATTTGAGAAAGTAGGTTTATCACCATTATTGCAAATGTCTATATTGTTCGAAGACAGATACTCTAATAGTGACTCACCTCGACTGTTAATATCCGTACTACCCCAAACCGTGTGATGTGCATTGGCGTCACAGCCAATGATAAACGATTTGTTGTTTTCTTTACAGAATTGGACAAATGATGCGATCTCAGGAGGAGGTGCCTCAGGAACATCACCAGGAAAGTAAGCTGAAGCCACAGCGATCTCAGTTTTACCCCTAGTGGTTGGTACCTCTACCATGATCGCAACAATGTCTTTTCTGATAAACTCTGTAATAGGATAACATTTTAACGTTTTGCGTACTAAGACAGCGGTTCTGGGTGAATCTTGTTGCTCATCATAAAATAGTTTACTATTTTGTGTCAGAACTCCAAGAATCTTTCGTTTATTGGACCATGGCTCTTGAATAAGCGCCACTTCCAGTTCTTCTTTTTTAAACCTTCGACTCAACACAGCAGAAGCACCTTTTGCGTGATGAAGGTTTACCTGTACGAACTTAATTCCTGTCATAAAAAAAATCATTTACCCACTTTTATTAAGCCTCGGAATTGAGACGTAAGAAAAGTGGCCGATTTTCCCGGAGACAAATAAGGTCCACTGCGTCATTGCTCCGTTTAACACAGTAAGGGCAACATACTGTGGAGGGTGCTCTGGTACTCCACAGGCTCCGTTCACGGTTAAGTATTTATAAGACCCCCCTAACCATTCATTCCTAATCACGGTACGCTTAACACCATGAATTAGGGGTCGCTTGTTTGGTGGACTTTTACCACCGGATTAGGCAATCCGTAGTGATATTCTTAGCCAGTTGAGGGAACTGCTACCGCCACTACACGGCTATCTAGGCTGATCGGGAATAGAAATTAATATTGATGATCAACTTCTTTAGAGCCCGAACAGCCGACAACCGGTCATTGAAACACAGTACAGGGCATTTTCGTGCAGAGTACTGCACAACGGTGTTTTGTCCGAACCCATCCGGGTGGTTGCTGGAGTGGTGCTGGTGAAATTCCTGGAGTATCGTATGGAGGTATTGTAAAAAATACTGAAGCAATCCATGGAAGATGTTGCCCAAGAACTTTTTATGGGAGATTACCTAAAAAAAATGCAAGACAAACAGAAAACCAATTCGACCACGTTCTAATCGACCAATGTCCACACATACCGCAGTGCGAATAAAGATTCGGATCACTACTTAGTCGCTGTATGCATGCGCTCAAAACTTTCGACAGTTATCACCACGCGTCGAAGTCGAACGCCGCGGCTCAATATCGAGCAACTTCGTAACGTAGAGGTGGTTCAAGACTACACGCAGCAGTTAGCACTAGCAGTGGCCCTACCAACGGAAGAGCAGCTTGGCGCAGCTACACTTGAAGATGGCTGGAGGGACATCCGATCCGCCATAGGTAGTACCTCGGCTACAGCACTAGGCTTCGCGACTCCGAGTCACAGAAACGACTGGTACGACGGCGAATGTGAACAGTTGAAAAACGAGAAGAATGCAGCATGGGCGAGAATGCTGCAACACCGTACGAGAACGAATGAGGCACGTTATAAACAGGCGCGGAACAGGCAGAACTCCGGATGAAGAAGCGCCAGCAGGAAGAACGAGATCGCGAAGCGATGGAAGAGCTGTACCGCGCTAAGGACACACGAAAGTTCTACGAGAAGCTGAACCGCTCGCGCAGAGGCTTTGTGCCACAACCCGACATGTGCCGAGATTATCACGGGAATATTCTCACGAGCGAGCGTGAGGTGGTCGAGAGGTGGCGGCAGCATTACGATGAGCACCTCAATGGCGACGTTGCAAGTACCGAAGGTGGCGTGGTAACGGATCTTGGAGTATGTGCACAGGACGAAAGACTTCCGGCCCCTGACCTTCAAGAGATTGAGGAGGAGGTTGGCCGGTTGAAAAACAACAAAGCCGCTGGAGCAGATCAACTACCAAGCGAGCTTCTAAAATACGGTGGAGAAACACTGGTGAGAGCACTACACTGGGTCATTACCAAGATTTGGGAGGAGGAAGTATTACCGGAGGAATGGATGGAAGGTATCGTGTGTCCCATCTACAAAAAAAACGACAAGTTGGATTGCGGGAACTACCGCGCGATCACACTACTGAGCGCTGCCTACAAGATACTCTCTCAAATTTTATGCCGCCGTCTATCACCGATTGCAAGAGAGTTCATGGGGCAATATCAGGCTGGATTTATGGGTGAACGCGCTACAACGGACCAGATGTTCGCCATCCGCCAGGTGTTGCAGAAATGCCGCGAATACGACGTGCCCACACATCACTTGTTCATCGATTTCAAATCGGCGTATGATACAATCGATCGAGAACAGCTATGGCAGATTATGCACAAATACGGATTCCCGGATAAACTGATACGATTGATCAAGGCGACGATGGATCGAGTGATGTGCGTAGTTCGAGTATCAGGGACACTCTCGAGTGCCTTCGAATCTCGCAGAGAGTTACGGCAAGGTGATGGTCTTTCGTGCTTGCTGTTCAACATTGCTTTGGAGGGTGCAATAAGGAGAGCGGGGATAAACACGAGTGGGACGATTTTCACGAAGTCCGTTCAGCTGCTTGGTTACGCCGATGATATTGATATTATTGCTCGTAAATTTGAGATGATGGCGGAAACGTACACTCCCGTTCAAAAGTTTGGGGTCACCCCCTCAAAAACATGTCATTTTTTTAGGCCCATATCTCCGCCAATTTGCGTCCGATTTCAAAACCCTAGGTCTCATTCAAAAGATAATAAGTCAAAGAAACTTTGAACATGATTTAAAAGAATTTTTTTCAAAAAATTTTGTATGTAAACTTAACCCAAAGTTGCCAAATTTTCTAAAAAATGAATATAAACTTACAGCAGTGTCGCTGGAAGTTGGGTCGACCAAATTTCAAGTTGAGAGCGGTAATATGACCCATTTTCTATTAGCTTTCAACTGCTTTTTACAGAACTTAGCTAAAAAATCTAGAAAAAAAGTTATTAAGTAAATTAATCCTTGATATCATCGACCAAAAGTTTGGGGTCACCCCTCAAAATGCTGTATCGGTCAAAAGTTTGGGGTCACTATCGTAAAACATGGAAAAGTGATTTGTTGATATCTTTGTCATCTTTCATTCAATTTTAATTCTTCTTGGCTTATTTGAAACAAAATGAATGATTCTTACTGCATAGACATTGAACCACACATATTTGTTGAAATTTACATACTAAAACATAACGTAAAGTTGCCTCATTTTTTGAAGCGTGGTAAAATGTGCTAACTTTACATAACATTTTTATATACAAAAATCGTTAAATACGTTAAGTTGAAGACATCAAACGTAAATTTAGTTAATTATCTTTGAAATTAGCCAAACATAATCAAAATTGAACTATAGATGACGAAGATATCAACAAATCACTTTTCCATGTTTTACGAAAGTGACCCCAAACTTTTGGCCGATACATCATATTGAGGGGTGACCCCAAACTTTTGGTCGATGACATCAAGGATCAATTTACTTAATAACTTTTTTTCTAGATTTTTTAGCTAAGTTCTGTAAAAAGCAGTTGAAAGCTAATAGAAAATGGGTCATATTACCGCTCTCATCTTAAAGTTTGGTCGACCCAACTTCCAGCGACACTGCCGTAAGTTTATATTCATTTTTTAGAAAATTTGGCAACTTTGGGTTAAGTTTACATACAAATTTTTTTGAAAAAGTTTCTTTTAAATCATGTTCAAAGTTTCTTTGACTTATTATCTTTTGAATGAAACCTTGGGTTTTGAAATCGGACGCAAATTGGCGGAGATATGGGCCTAGAAAAATGACATGTTTTTGAGGGGGTGACCCCAAACTTTTGAACGGGAGTGTACATCCGACTAAAGGCGAATCGCATTATTCATTATGTGTCGAAGACAAAGTACATGATGGCAAAGGACTCCAGGGAGGAATCACCGCGCCCGCCACCCCGAATTCATATCGACGGTGATGAAATCGAGGCGGTTGAAGAATTCGTGTACTTGGTCTCACTGGTGACCGCCGACAACGACACCAGCAGAGAAATTCAGAGGCGCATTGTGGCAGGAAATCGTTTTTACTTTGGACTCCGCAGAACTCTACGATCGAATAAAGTTCGCCGTAACACGAAGTTAGCCATCTACAAAACGCTGATTAGACCGGTCGTCCTCTATGGCCATGAAACATGGACCCTACGTGCAGAGGACCAACGCGCCCTTGGAGTTTTCGAACGGAAGGTGTTGCGTACCATCTACGGCGGAGTGCAGAAGGAAGACGGGACTTGGAGAAGGCGATGAACCACGAGCAGAGAACCAACCATCGTCCATACCGCGAGAATTGGGAGGCTACGGTGGGCGGGTCACGTCATCAGGATGTCGGATAGCAACCCGACTAAAATGGTTCTCGAGAGTCATCCGACCGGTACAAGAAGACGTGGAGCGCAGCGAGCTAGGTGGGTCCACCAAGTGGAGGACGATCTGCGGACCCTACGCGGAGTGCGGAACTGGAGACAAACAGCCATGGACCGAGTGGAATGGAGGCGGCTACTATGTACAGCAGAGGCCACCCCGGCCTTAGCCTGATCGGTAAGGTAAGTACCTAAAAAAAACTCCGGTATTAATTTCTGGGGTAAGCTATAGAAAACTCTGAAGGCAATTCCAGAGGAAACTGTAAATTTTCTATAGGAAAATTTAGAAGAATTCCTGAAGGTATTTTAGAGAAATCTCCGAAGGTATTTCGAGCAGAACTTCTTATGAATTTCCTTCAACTCACAGAAAATAATAAAAAAAAATCAAAGGGTAAAGTTTTAGGAAAACTGAAAATGAATGACATCTAACATAGATCCGCGATGAACATTACTCTGTGTATTTTTCCTAAAAACCTTCAAATATCCTCAACATCTCCGAAGGCATCGTTTCAATCCAACAAACCATTTTCGAGTTATATTTTTATTGTAGAGGAAAACTCGGTTTCAAACTAACTTTTTCAAAAGTTAGATTATGTGTGAATGATTCATGAAATTCAGCGCAATTTCAATCATATTAAAAAAATATCAAGGCAAAAATGACAATTTTGTGTTTTGGACTGGGATTTTTTTCTTTTCAGTCGTGAATTATAACTTAGGCTAATTCTTCACACATGCCACAGTGTCCCACCCTTATTATTCAGAGTTCGAACATTTTTGAAAGTATTTTTGAAGTTGTTTTGCCTTAGAGTTCAAAAAGAGTTTTGGGCAAACGTTTTTGTGATGTAAGATAATAAAACACGAAAAAAGATTACCAGAAAAAAATTTCTGAAATAGAAAAAAAAAACAATAAAAAGTTTTTGACAAAAATTCTCAAATAAATAAATGTCAGTAGAATTTTCTGAATGCCAACTGACAGAAAAACTAAGGGGTCGTTCATAAATTACGTAGCATATTTTTGACGATTTTTGACACCCCCTCTTCCCTCGTAGCCTATTTTACCATACCTTATCCATGAACCAGTTTTAAGTGAAGTTTAAGTGAATAAATTCGTGATTGTGCTGGTGAACTCTTCAAGAAATTCAATAATAACATTTCACCAAAAAATCACTCAGTAGGTTCTTTCCCTGGAAAATTTAAAAATCTTTTGTAGAAACTCCAAATGGAAAATTCAAATATAAAGTCCAATAAGAAACTGTCAGGAAGGTTGTGAAGAAGTTGATGGAAAAGTTTTGGAGGTTTTAGAGGGATATTTCTGACCAAAGTCTTACTGAAAGGCGGAAACAATTTTGACAAATCCCCTTGCGTATTCTAGAAGATTCTGTAAGATGTTCTGAGTTCATGGAGAAACCCATATAAATGTTGACAGTATTTTCGGAAAAAGTGATGTGGTGTTTCAATTGCTGAGGCAAATACTGATTAAAGTTTATGGTTAAAATATTTGGAAAGTCCTAGGAAAACCAAAAATCAGATTTTCAAGAATTTTTGGAAAATTTCTTGGTGGTATGTTCGACAAATTTGATGCATTTACACGAATGTTTCAGTTATCTCTAGAATTGTTTCAGAAATGTTGGAATGCGCTTGCGACGTTCCAAACATGTCTTGAGAAGAGCTGAGGAAATGCCAGAAATCTTCAACAACAGAGAGGTAATGTTAATTTGTCTTCATCCATGAATTGGGCAAGAAATATCTTCTGAAATTGTATCTTAAGATCATCCAGAAATTGCGTCCAGTAAGTTTTTCAAAGAAAAGATAATAAACATAACTTGTGATCAGGAACTGCAGAAACAAAAGTCCTTTTTTAGATGTGTTAATTTGGATGCGTTTAATCTAAACCCATACGCTATTTTCTGTGGTGCAGTTTTTTTTTTTCGAGAACAGGCCTTATCCAAGGATCCAAGAATTAATATCCTGAATCTCAGGACATAAAAAATTGTAGGAAAATGGTCACTCTACTCAGAATTTTTCTTACAATATAGGTTTATATTATTTGCGCTACTTACTTCGAATATGAATCAATTGATAAACTCACGTGTCATGCCTCGAGTATGTGTGCTTGTCAATTATGCTAACTTTGCCAGACTCGACATCAAGAGAGATTACATAAAAGACATTTTAGGAGACGCTTTAGCATTGCTTTCATTATTATAACTTGCATTCTTGAAGCTCGCATGACTTGTGACTTGTGTTCTTGAAGAATACCATATAGATGTATGATATAAAAGATTAAAACTATAAATCACTTGCTTGATAGCAGGCAGCAATTTCACTCCTGTATGGTGTAAAGCTGGCGTTAGGCATGTACCTGTAAAAAGAAGAGGAAATAAAAATGTGATTAATTATATTGTTATGCTAGGAATATCTACAAAGAAAAAAAGTAATATATTTCCCAGTTTTAATGTAACTTCACAGCATTATTGGAAAAAATGTATCAAAATTTTACCAGACCAGCAGTTGGTTCGTTTTTGAGCCTAACAGCCAAAATAAATGCTTAATATGGTGTAACCTTCTTATCAAACATTAATACTACTGCGGCATACAGCTGCGTTTCTTCATGCACACTTTTGTTCCGAGTCATCAAAAAAAGTAACGAAACGTGCTCAAATGCTCAGCCGATTAGGCCGTCAGAATTCCTGTAATTTGATCCACACCTCCGCATTGCATACACGCGGTTCCGAAAAAAGACAAACCAACTGCACTTGGCCTGCAGTGGAAAAAAATCAAACGATAATAATAAAGCACACCGGAATGCACTTTGTCGCCGCTTGAATCAAAACTGTTTTATGAACATAGCAACATAAGCGCTGAGCTAAGTTAGGAAGTCATAGCATCCTCCACATCAAATGGTTTCAAAAGTACGCCGCTGCCCTGCTGCACTGGGCATCAACATCGGACATAACTCGTAAAAATGCTGCTCATAAATTTATGCAATGCACATTCGATCCCCGGCTGGGATGCCATCTCGGACATGTGCCCGGACTCATCATCATGACGCCGATGATGATGGTGATGATGATGGCAATGGCGATGAATATGATATAAGCTAGAGCCCAACGTGTGGAACGTGTGTGAACCGAAAAAAACTGGGTGGACGTCGGTTGAACTGAGTCTGGACATGTTTCCCGACTCAAAAGGTGTACTAACAATGTTCCTTTTCCTGTCTTCTGTCTTCTCTGTCTTCTCTGTCTTCTCTGTCTTCTCTGTCTTCTCTGTCTTCTCTGTCTTCTCTGTCTTCTCTGTCTTCTCTGTCTTCTCTGTCTTCTCTGTCTTCTCTGTCTTCTCTGTCTTCTCTGTCTTCTCTGTCTTCTCTGTCTTCTCTGTCTTCTCTGTCTTCTCTGTCTTCTCTGTCTTCTCTGTCTTCTCTGTCTTCTCTGTCTTCTCTGTCTTCTCTGTCTTCTCTGTCTTCTCTGTCTTCTCTGTCTTCTCTGTCTTCTCTGTCTTCTCTGTCTTCTCTGTCTTCTCTGTCTTCTCTGTCTTCTCTGTCTTCTCTGTCTTCGCTGTCTTCTCTGTCTTCTCTGTCTTCTCTGTCTTCTCTGTCTTCTCTGTCTTCTCTGTCTTCTCTGTCTTCTCTGTCTTCTCTGTCTTCTCTGTCTTCTCTGTCTTCTCTGTCTTCTCTGTCTTCTCTGTCTTCTCTGTCTTCTCTGTCTTCTCTGTCTTCTCTGTCTTCTCTGTCTTCTCTGTCTTCTCTGTCTTCTCTGTCTTCTCTGTCTTCTCTGTCTTCTCTGTCTTCTCTGTCTTCTCTGTCTTCTCTGTCTTCTCTGTCTTCTCTGTCTTCTCTGTCTTCTCTGTCTTCTCTGTCTTCTCTGTCTTCTCTGTCTTCTCTGTCTTCTCTGTCTTCTCTGTCTTCTCTGTCTTCTCCGTCATCTCTGTCTTCTCTGTCTTCTCTGTCTTCTCTGTCTTCTCTGTCTTCTCTGTCTTCTCTGTCTTCTCTGTCTTCTCTGTCTTCTCTGTCTTCTCTGTCTTCTCTGTCTTCTCTGTCTTCTCTGTCTTCTCTGTCTTCTCTGTCTTCTCTGTCTTCTCTGTCTTCTCTGTCTTCTCTGTCTTCTCTGTCTTCTCTGTCTTCTCTGTCTTCTCTGTCTTCTCTGTCTTCTCTGTCTTCTCTGTCTTCTCTGTCTTCTCTGTTTTCTCTGTTTTCTCTGTTTTCTCTGTCTTCTCTGTCTTCTCTGTCTTCTCTGTCTTCTCTGTCTTCTCTGTCTTCTCTGTCTTCTCTGTCTTCTCTGTCTTCTCTGTCTTCTCTGTCTTCTCTGTCTTCTCTGTCTTCTCTGTCTTCTCTGTCTTCTCTGTCTTCTCTGTCTTCTCTGTCTTCTCTGTCTTCTCTGTCTTCTCTGTCTTCTCTGTCTTCTCTGTCTTCTCTGTCTTCTCTGTCTTCTCTGTCTTCTCTGTCTTCTCTGTCTTCTCTGTCTTCTCTGTCTTCTCTGTCTTCTCTGTCTTCTCTGTCTTCTCTGTCTTCTCTGTCTTCTCTGTCTTCTCTGTCTTCTCTGTCTTCTCTGTCTTCTCTGTCTTCTCTGTCTTCTCTGTCTTCTCTGTCTTCTCTGTCTTCTCTGTCTTCTCTGTCTTCTCTGTCTTCTCTGTCTTCTCTGTCTTCTCTGTCTTCTCTGTCTTCTCTGTCTTGTCTGTCTTCTCTGTCTTCTCTGTCTTCTCTGTCTTCTCTGTCTTCTCTGTCTTCTCTGTCTTCTCTGTCTTCTCTGTCTTCTCTGTCTTCTCTGTCTTCTCTGTCTTCTCTGTCTTCTCTGTCTTCTCTGTCTTCTCTGTCTTCTCTGTCTTCTCTGTCTTCTCTGTCTTCTCTGTCTTCTCTGTCTTCTCTGTCTTCTCTGTCTTCTCTGTCTTCTCTGTTTTCTCTGTCTTCTCTGTCTTCTCTGTCTTCTCTGTCTTCTCTGTCTTCTCTGTCTTCTCTGTCTTCTCTGTCTTCTCTGTCTTCTCTGTCTTCTCTGTCTTCCCTGTCTTCTCCGTCTTCTCTGTCTTCTCTGCTTTCTATATTGTTCTCTATTGTTTATGGATATATTAGACTCGTCGGGTTCTGCAGTTCACCAGTCAAAGTTTGTGCTTCGAACCGTGGTTCCATGGCGAGCCCAGTGCAGTGCGGAAGGCTTACGCAGAATATCTTCCTCGATGTGATGCAGCAGTAACATTCAGTTTGTCCGCCAGTAAATGTGGGTTAAAACAATATTGAAAACACGACCGGGAAGAACTCGCTGCCTCCGGCGGCCGAAGGCAAACCAACAATAACAACCACAGTAACGATGGTACTTCAATGCTCTTTCGGTGGCCACAGAAGCAGGAACTCGGCATATCAACGAAAATGCAAAGTTGTGTCGGTGTTGAAGGGTTTCCACTGCAGCCAGCCAGTGCATAAAATCATTGCGCTTCCAAGTAGCTGAGCGAGCATGCTGTCAAAATAAAGCTTGATTTATCGAGATCCCACGAAATGGTCGTAAAAAATATATTACGGTTGATTACTTTGTTGCATGGAATGATAGTTCATGAAGAAATATTTCAGTTCTTGAGCGTAGGAGATGAAGGTAGGAGATGAAGCATGTATCTTCTATTTCTTGACTTTTTTCCGATTTCCGTCTTCCATCTTATTTCATACGTTTTCATTCCTCCTTATACATTTTTTCTTTTTTTCCGTTACAATTCCCCATTTTCCTTTTTCTTCCTTTTTTCCTTATTATTTTATTATCTTCCTTCAACGTTCGCCAATCTTTCAGTTTATAATTTCGATTATCTTTTATAATTTACATATTTTCTTCGGTCTTGGTCGAAATATTCTATCCAGGAATTTTGTCCGATTTCTCCTTTTGGTCAACGGTAGACAGTCATTTTTTTTTCTACACAGCTAACAGAGAATTTACGATTTACCATAGCCCTTCCAAACGGCACGTTGCAGCAACAGATCTCCGTTCGTTTTGCTACAAAGCAACTGATTTCCCTGTAAAAATTCGTATCTGTCCCTTGGTATTGTCGAAAGTGTAGGGTACTCGGACCCATTTCGAAGTCGGTTTCAGCAACCAAATCATCGAGTAAAGCTTCGATCGAACTCAAACCCAGCCACCTTGGCCCGGTGAAATCGAACCAACCAAAACACCAAAGGTAGCAATTTGGGAAGGGCTTCCTTCGCAAATGATATACCTTTTTCCCAAACAGTAGGTACGCCCCCACGGCGGTATCCAAACGGGGTGTCCACTTCAATCGTGCGCCGCGCCGTAGTCGTTGTCGAAACCACCAGTAGGCTGACAAACAAACAAACGAACAGAACTTTTCATGTTTGGCAGCGAATCAAGCGCCATCATGTTCCAACGAATCCCGGTAGCACCCGTGGCTAGCTGGGTAGCTAGCTAGCTAGCTGGGTTACAAAAACGTGACCAAATGCTTGGAATTGGCACCCAGCGGTACTGTCAAGAGTACACGTTCCGATCAGGGTTGCCAGATATATGTACTTAACTTTCGCTGGGAAAATGTAGATTATCGCTCCGATTAACACGCTTTAGTTAAGTAGATTCAGGGAAGTCCTTAAAACCATAATAAAACCAAAACTGTTGAATTTTGGTTCTAAGGTGGTCTTCAAAACCATTACAAGACTGATTAGTTTTCATATTGTTATTTGGCATTGCTATAAAAAGAAAACTAAACTAGCATAATTGTGGAAACGACCGACTGATAGGCAGAATTTATCCCTCTACAATTGGCTTTTCGGTCCGGAAAATTATGAGCGGGGTGATTCTCTTACATCCGACGTTTCGGCCCTTGGTTTGGGCCTTCTTCAGGGAGGTTATAGGGGTACCGGCGACATACAAGTAGCGGTACCCCTATAACCTCCCTGAAGAAGGCCCAAACCAAGGGCCGAAAAGCCAATTGTAGAGGGATAAATTCTAAACTAACATAATGTTCAAAACGTTTTAACGTGCCTTTGCACGAACCTTTCAATAAATTGGCAGCCCTCTATCGAATCGACTGTGCAGCTTACTACGATGATGGTGTGACAAGAATAATGACAGCTGCAAAAGTTTCCGGCACCAACTGCGAATCGGGTGTCCGTCGTCGCCGTTGGTAGTCGAATTGCAGTTAAAACGCAGCACATTCGCAATCGTGTTGAGGTTTTTTTTTTCTCCTATCTGTAGAACCGCTAGGCACAGAAAGTAAATATTTGAAACGCACGTGTCTGAACTGGTTGTTTTGCAGTTGGATGAACCCTTCCTTCGGTAGCTAACCAAATTGTTGATTCTAACTAGTTTTCTGTGAATTTTACAAGTTCTTATTATAATGAAAAAGGCTTTTGACAAAATCATTCTCCAATCTTAGAAGTCTTTTAGCACCTATTGCATTTGAGATTGTAAGAAATGGAAAATCCCCTTTCAAGATTTTTTTACCCATCTGTCGTGAACCGAGGAACGGTTCACGGATCATTTTGTACGGAAGTATTCCGTAATTTACCCATCCGCAGGGCAATTCACACGAACAACACAACCGTCTTCGTACACATCAATTTTTAGACTGAATTCTTGCGTGCTCGCGCGCGAGCACAAGCCTGTTTTTACACACTTATCTCTGACTAACAATAATCTGCCAACTCGTAACCCACAGAAATAAATAAACAGTTAATATTTTATTCCATGACATCTTATTCCTACACCATCGTCTCCACAAACTCATCACGTGACAATCAACCACAACTCTTCATCCAACTGAATGCACACATACCTACACACAATCGATCACGATATCATTTCACACCATTTTTCACTCAATCGAAAGAAATCCCCAAGAGCTCGGCGCCACCAGCATCAGCGCCCGGCAGTTGGCGCTGAGAATCCACCACAAAGCACTGCTAAGCCAGAAGGAATATTCATTTCCGATTGCACCACAATCGTCTAACAACGTCATCCAGTCATCACACTACCGTTGCTGTAGCTTGTTGTTTGTTGGAAGAAGTCGTCATCGCTCGGCGACTGATGAATCCAAAGAAATCCAGTTCCTCTCCTCTCGTCTGTCGGTCGGTTTCTTTTCCCTAATGTAGGAATATCGACTTCACAAGAAATGCAAATTGATCTCGTACAAGAAGCAGCACACATTCATCATTATGCGCATCGCAGCCATCGAGATGACGTTGGTGTGTTGGTGTCCGTCCACCAAATGTGCAATGGCAGGCTGCAATGAGAGATACTTCTTCCATGCTTCAAGCGAAAGCTTGATTTCAACTGGGAAAATCTATACGAAACCAGATTTTGTAACGTTTTCGCGAAATCTTGGCAATGGTATGCGGGCCGGGGCCCGTGGTGTAGTGGCTACACGTTTGCTTCATAAGCAGATGGTCATGGGATCGATCCCAGCCTCGGTACTTTCGTCAGTTGCTCTTTCCCCCTGAGAGCAGCTGACTCTGACCCTCTTCTGAGCCCCAATGCTCAAACGAACCCGGATATTTGGACATCGGCGAACCGGCAACTCATAATGTGGACCCCCAATTGGACTGGAAACAGGAACAACAGACTGCTTACACATCAGCTTCCTCGTGCTCATAATTCTACCATGATAGGGTAGAAAGTGAAAGTAGCGCAACGGCCACCAGTTGGATATAGCAAAATTAGAATAGAATAAATTTGGGCGCTGTACAAATTGTAAGTACAGCTTCCAATTGGAATCACTCACGCAGTGCCATAGTGGACAATAGAGCTGTAAATTAGGTTAAGTGGTTTATTTATTTATTTATTTATTTATTTATTTATTTATTTATTCATTTATTTATTTATTTATTTATTTATTTATTTATTTTTAACTAAAAATTTGGGAGAAGGTTAAGTGATTGAAGAATAAAAAAAATGGTATGCGGGCTCATTTTCGGTTGAACTTCTTGAAACAAATTTTACAAATAACAAAATATCCCCAGAAACAATATTTCATCAAACAGTTTTGAAGAGGTCCCTACAACAACATTGAAATCATTAGGAATTTTTATTGGTGGCCAAACACTTTGAAAACTCGCATAAACCTGTGCAAACGCGGTGATATATACGGTCTGCCGTGGAGAATATTTTTATTCCTCCTTTTTGCCTTTCTCGTATGCCGAAGTGTACTGAAAGGCTATATGTTCACTCAAAAAACAAATTTCCGATAGAAGGCTCGGAGGGTCAAGTCACATATACCAATCAACTCAGTTCGACGAATTGAGATGATGTATGTATGTATGTGTATATATGTATGTCTGTGCGCAAAAAAAGTTCACTCATTTTAAGGCACTTTCCATTGGCTGATTTTTCAGATTATAGCTCGAATCGAACCGGAATTTTACTGCATTGTTTGCTACTCTAAAGGGTTCGGATCGGCCGAGGCGTTCCGGAGTTATGGCCATTTCAGTGATCCAGACCAGAACCAGTGAAACTGGCCGTATATAAAACTGAGCCAAGCTCCATCAAGCGACACATCAAACTGTGGCGATTTGTGTAACCTTTAGCATGGTTGACGAAATTTATGTGAAAATGAACACTGGAGACCAGAAATTCCACGATGTCGGTCTAAAATTCAAGATGGCGGTTCGATAGGATTTTAGGCTCCAAAATCATGCAATATGGGTATATTTGATATGGAGAAGAAGTCTGCACTCCAAAAATGGCGACCAGAATATCCAAGATGGCGGTCTAAAATCCAAGATAAGGGTTCAACATTCAAGATGGCTGCTATTTAATGGAGTATTAGGATCTAAACCAGTGGGGCTCATCCTGCGGCCCGCGGACCGCATGCGGCCCTCCAAGCCTTAAGATGCGGCCCGCGGAGTACTTTAGGACGAATCTAATTTTTTGAACGATTATTTGAAAAAAATTGCTGATCAATTTTCACAGTGTTTAATTTGTATTCAATTAAATGATAAATAAACAAAAAGAACGATCCGTTATGGTAAGATTCGAAATCGCAACTCCGAAATATTAAAAATGCAATCTTGAATCATTTATAAATAAGTTGCAGTTTTTAAGCGCAGTCAATGCAACGCTGAGCAAATATTTCACATTTCGCCTTTCCGAAGAACATAGAAACACAAAGCACGAAGTTTTCGCCAAAATTCTCACCAAAACTCAACTTGTTTAATTTGTTTAATGTTGTGTTGTGTTTAATATTGTTTAATTTTCACTGCTTGTTTAAATTTCTTTAAATAGGACTCACACATTTTTCGAAACAGAACTTACGAATCCAATTTGAATTGTCCAAGCGAAACTCCTGAACGAATTTAAAGAAAAAAAATCTCATGCGAGATTCAAAATGCGTCTCCTGTGCCCTTTTGGAGAAACTTTTGGATAAATTTTTGGATAAATTCCAGGAGAAAAATCCAGGAGAAAAATTTTAAGCAACCCTAAGCGAAATATATGGAGAAACTCAAATCATCCTGGAGAAAATAAACCTGAAGAAACTCAATGAGAAAGTTGTGGCGATACTGCATGGAAATTATAGGAGCATTTCTTAGAAAAATGTTCTGGTGCCACTCTAACAGGATTTTTTTAAACAACTTTAGAATAAATTCCACGAACAACAAAAAGAGAATTTTCAGGAGTAACTACAAACAAAATTCCAGGACCAACTGCATCAAGACGCAAAAGATGCCTAGAACGCCTGAGGAAAATTTGAACAACAAATTTGAAGCAACTTATGCAGCAAATTTAGAAGATAATGTTGAAGAAACTTCCGGAAACAATTGTTAAAAATCTAATTTTTGAAGAAATTTAATGATGAAGTATTTCATCAACTTTAGAAGAGGCTTATGGAAAGAATTTACTAAAATCTTCAAGAAACTCCTGGAAAATTTTCGGAAAAATCCGGAAGCTATTCTAGGAGAAATTCTTGGAAACGATTAATGAGGAATCCCTGAAGTAACTTCAGGGCAGTTCCAAAGGCAAATCTAAGAGGAGTTCTTGAAGGTGTTCCAAGAGAATTCTAGAAAAACTTAAAGAAACTTCAAGACATTTCTCTAATTTGATCTAGATTAAGAAACTTTCATGTAGACAACAGTCAGATGGAAACAAATAAATAATAATAATAATAATTTCTCGAAAACCTTCTGTAGCAACTCTACAAGAAATTTCAGGAGAAAACCCAGCAAAACTTTTTGGAGGGATTCAAAAGAAATTCTTGTAAAAGCTACTTGGCAAGTTCTTGAAGTGGCTTCAAGGCAATTCTAGGGGCAACTTCTAAATTTTGTTTGAATTTCAATTTGAAGCTCAAACGTTTTCTCAACCAAACTAAGAATTTAAATTGAACTTCATAAAGGGCAATAGATTATAAAGTTTGACCCTTACACAAGTTCTGAGCAGTTCAGATTTTTAATAAATATGCTTTAGAATTGTTCTTTTTGTTGTTTTTGTACATCGATGTTTTATGCGGACCGCAGGTCGATCCCGAATTGCAAATTTGGCCCCCGGTATCCTCTAGCCTGAGCACCACTGATCTAAACCAAGAAATATGTGTATATTGGGTATTGAAAAAATGTCTGGAGTCCAAAAAATAACGTTTAAAATATCCAATATGGCGACCAAAATATCCGATATGACGTCTCAAAATTCAAGATGGTGACTGTTTAATGGAGTTTTAGGATCTGAAACTATACAATATGGGTATATTTGATATGGGGAAGAATTCTGAACTCCAAAAATGATAGCCAGAAAATCCTAGATGGCGGTCTAAAATCCAAGATTTCAGCTCAAAATTCAAAATGGTTTCTGTTTAATGGAGTTTTAGGCTTTAAAACCATGTAATATAGGTATATCTGGTATTGGGAAGAAGTCTAGTGTCCAAAAATGACAATTAAAATGGCGACCAAGATACCCAAGATGGCATGTCAAAATTCAAGAAGGCGCCATAAACTTCAAGATGTCGGCTGTTTAATGGAGGTTCAGGCTCTAAAACCATACAATATGGGTATATTTGGTATGGGGAAGACAACCGGAGTTCAAAAATAGCGACCAGAATATCCAAGATGGCGTCTCAAAATTCAAAATGGTGGCGCGAACTACCAAGGGTCCAAAAAAAGTCGGAAGTCCAACTTTGACAAGGCATTTCTCGGCCGTTTTTCAACCGATTTTGAAACTTTTTTTTGCGATGGAACCGGACAGGTTTCAAGAACAGCGTCCATATTAAAGGTTTTAAAATAGATGCGTCTACCCAAAGTTATTAAGCAAAAGGCACTTTCTACTTTTTTTGAGAACGCCTTTTTATGCACACTTTGATCAATAAAATAAAATTTAAAGCGATGACATATGATTTTTTCGACCCTAAATCATGCGTACAGCCGGAGTGAACATGTTTATGCAAAATAAGTGATTTTTCAGTACACCGATATTTTAAATTACTGAAAAAACTGCTAAAATACCCTATTATTCACATAAAATAAGCAATAAATCAAAAATCAAAGCGATGACATATAGTTTTTTTGGTCTTAAATTGTTCGTAGGATTGTACTGGACATTTATGATTAAAAATAAAAATGTTTTAATTACACTCTTATTTTGTTTACCCGAAGAACTATGAAAATTCCATATTTTTCACAAAAAGTAGTCAACAAAGCTAAAATGAAAACGATAATTTGTAGTTTTTTAGTCTTGAATTGTTCTTAGTAGTTTGAGGGACATACTTGAAGAATAATAGTGATGTTTTCATTACACTCATATTTTGATTTATTCAAAAACCATCGAAAATACCACATTTCTCACACAAAGTGGTTAACAAATAAAAATGGCTTACAATGCATTGCAGTTTTTTGCCTTGAAATTATCCGTGAAAGAGTTCAGGACATATTTGATGAACAATAGTCACGTTTTTATAACACTCTTAATTTATTTTACTCAAAAAGTTACAAAAATACCATAAGTTTCATACAAAATAGTCAATAAACCAAAACTTAAAGCCATAACATGTTGTTTTTGGCCTTAAATTTTCAATAGAATGTACTGGACATGATTTTGATAAGATTTGAAGTTAACATTACACTAATATTTTTTTTGCATATTTGAATATGCATATCTTAAAAAATCGTTCAAAAGTTCAAGTTCAGAAGTAGTAGTAGAAGCTCTAGAGGAGCTTCAGAAAAAACTCCGGAAGAACTCCAACAGAAACTCTAGAAGAACTCCAACAGAAGCTCTAGAGAAGCTTCAGCAAAACTTCTTGAGGAGCTTTGGCACAAGCTCTAAAGGAGCTTCAGATGATGCTTTAGTAGAGCTTATTCAGAAGTTCTAAAGAAGCTTCATTAGAAGGTTTAAATTAGTTTAACCAGAAACTCTAGAGTAGCTTCAATAGAGGCCCTAGAGGAGCTTCATTTGTAGCTCTAGTGGAGCTTAACTTAAAATTCCAAATGAGCGTAACTTGAAGCTCTAGTGGAGCTTTACTTAAAGCTTTGAAGGAGTCTTCCTTATATTTCTAGACGAACTTCCCTTGAAAGACTAGTGGAACTCTACTTGAATCTGTAGAGGAGCTCCATTGGAAGCTCTAGTGGAGCGTTACTTGAAGCTCTAGCGGAGCTTCACTTGAAGTTCTAAAACCAAGAAAGATTGACTTTATCTTTTTTTGTTGAGTATTGTGTAATTTATTCAACAGTTTAGCTTCGTTGACGTGTAACCAAGATAACGTAATGGTGCTTCATGTTTTTTGTTTCAACCAATGCTATCAACCCTGTGTTCAGGTTCGAAAACCAATCTGGCAACGCTCACGTCATTATTGCTACTGACTGCTGCAATCGAATCTCCCGGGTGACCTCCTTCTGTTGCGGTCTAGACTGCGCTGCTGGCTGCAGAAGCAGCAGCAGTCAGGTTTTCCCACCACAAGCCATACAATCCAACCAACCATCGCTCCAACTGAAAATGGATACCTATTTTGATTCCGAATCGTCTGGATCTCCTTGGCTGGTTGGTGATACCCCATCGAAATCGAAATCGAAACTTTCAACCAGCTGCTCTGTGCTGCTGCCATTTGCCATTCGCCGATAAGCAACGATTGCGGTTCTTCGCTCTCGACAGACACACACGCTCACTCGCTCGAAATCGAAACATCGAAACAGCTTGTGTTTATTTTTTCGCAAATTAATATTTTTTACAATCCGAAAAACCGTTCGCCGCCGTGCGTGATTTGGGTGAAGACCCGGCGAGCGAATATCTAACCAACAACAACCCACACGGTGAAGAAACCACTCTGCATTCGGGAGCGACGTCGTCGTCGTCGTCGTCGTAGACTAGCGCAGAGATGCTGCGACTGTGGTAGACAGACCTTCTTGAGATATTTAATATCATCATCGGAACCAGCAGCAGCAGCGCGCCCAATCGATAACGTGATGTGGTTGGGCAAAAACGCTGTGGCTAAGGAAAGGATGAAAGACGAACCATCCCGTCGTGCTTGAGGCAAAGCACAGTTAGATTCCGCACTAATCATCACTTTCCATCCGCGCAGACAGATAACCGGCAGGCAAGCAACAAACCAACCATCCGACTTCTACTGACTGAACCAGAATATCCCCACTGCACTGGCACTGACTGCTACGAAATTCGATAATTTATTCAAAACGATACGGCGACGGCAGCAGCTCCCTTGAGTCAGTTACGAGCGAAGTGCAGCTGCCATGACTTGGGTATCTTTCGTGGTCTCCAAAGTGTAGTAGTAAGTGCCCTCGCACACAGCACAGCCCAGCCAACCAGCAATATCCGAGAAGGGGGGTTTGAATATTTATGTTTTGCCCGGATCGGCGATAGGCGAATCTCCAAGTCTAAGAACTGCTGCTGCTCATTTGCACTCCACTGACACACATTATGCATATCGGGATGCTCTATCTCCTCCAGTCAAGTCAGCAGTACCTAGTGGTAGTAGTACTAGTGGAGAAGTGGAGACCGAAAGTGTTCAAATGCAGAAATGCCTTTCCTTCGTCTCCGTGTCCCGTTGAATCCCGTTCAGGGTTGTTCGTCAGGGACTGAGACAGAGACATACATGGAAATGATGGTGAGGGGAAAAATCTGTCAGTTCCAAGTGGTTTTCAAGCAATTGCAGGAGCTGACAGCAGAGTAGGGTAAATGCGGCTGATGTCAACCTAACTTTTCTCACGCAAGGTTAATTTAAACGAGAAATATATCGTACAACATATTTCGTTCAAATACGATTCATACGGTTCATACGGTTCAAAATAAATTGAAATTTTGGAATTTTTTTTGAAAATTGCAACTAAAGTAGAGCTTCAAGTGAAACCCATGTAGAGCTTCAAGTGAAGCTCATGTAGAGCTCCAAGTGAAGCTCATGTGGAGCTTCAAGTAAAGCTTTTGTAAAGCTTTAACTGAAGCTCATGTAGAGCTTCAAGTGAACCTCATGTAGAGCTTAAAGTAAACCTCATGTAGAGCTTAAAGCGAAGCTCATGTAGAGCTTAAAGTTAAGCTCATGTAGAGCTTCAAGTGAAACTCACGTAGACTTTCAAGTGAAGCTCATGTAGAGCTTCAAGTGAAGCTTTTGTAGAGTTTCAATTGAAGTTTTTGTAGAGCCTTAAGTGAAGCTTCAAATAAATCTCCACTAAAACTTCTCTATAGCTTCAAGCAAAGCATCTTCATGTGAAGCTCCCCTAGAGCTTAAACTTCTTCAAAATGTCATCTGATTTTTTTTATATTTAATCATAGCTTCAAGTGAAATGCTCTCAGAGGATCAAAATGAACTTCGTGGCCGTGCGGCTAACGGCGTCAATCGTTTTGCCGTATTGTCCCAAGTAACACACTTGTTACAGAAGAGTCACGGCGGCGCAGGTTTTGGTTACGCAGAAGTCACTATGACTTACTTCTAGCAAGTAAGCATTTATTTGTTAGGATTAAGTCACAGTGACTTCTGCGTAACAAAAACCTGCGCCGCCGTGACTTTTCGGTGACAAGTGTGTTACTTGGGGTGAGTGTCACGGGGTGAGAGTTCCACTCCCGCTTCAGTCGGATAAAACCTGTAGTCACTGTGTGTTTCGCGTCACCTGTTTCCTAATTTGAGTATTCGTTCAGTCTATGCTTTCTGCCTGAAGACGGTGTAGTGTCTTACATACAAAAAATGCAATAGCTGTTTGTACTAAGCTTAAAATAACGGTAAGAAGCTGGTAATTTTGAAAACGAGCGGGAAGCTCTTGGAACTTGTAATTCTTATGGACACTGAAGTTTTCTGGATTTGACTTACCATCGGTACAATATTTTCCATAATGGTAATTATCTTGGCATAATGGCATATGTATAGACAGATGAAGAAATAAATTTGATGAAATTTTCTCCAAAAACGTTGAAATTTGTAAGGAGAATTGAAAACTTTTGGAATATATGAAGACTTCCAGATAAAAAGAAACTCATCAACCTTCAGCAAGAATTGACCTTTAAGTTATTTCGAACGATATTTGCATTCTATTAAGCATTTATATAAAACGTATTTTCTTAGAAAACATATAAGAAAAATCCACCAGGTATCACCTTATCAAGGTGTCTACTTCCTGGTAAAACCTCTAAAACCCAGGAAACCCGATGGAAATTTTGAAACTCTTTTCTTTCTGAACAAATGACTTTTCAAGCTGAATATGTATTATCGGAATTTCTACAGTTCCCTGAAATACCGGAAGTATTTTTACATAGTTGTCGAAACTTTGCAAAAAATATCTAGCAATGATCTTGATCTTTATAGACATTTGACAGAATGTCCAAAGCAATATCTGACAATTCCAAAACAGAATTCTCGGAGAGAAAATTCTGGCTGATTGTCTAATTTAAAGAAACCACATGAAAGGAAAGGCATTTGCAGTAACATTAATCTGAAAATAAAATAATTTCCTAATTTTGATTAGATATAATTCTTCTCCAATATCAATGCGATTGGGTGAATAATTTTCTGGAAGGTTTTTGGAGAAAATATTCAAGAAATACACATGAAATGTTCCTTAGAAGTATTTAAAAAAAAGACACGGACACCGTCTTCAGCCAGAGGCTGTACAGACTGAACGAAACTAACACGAGACACGAATACAACACATATTACACGGGAAAAAAATCGTTGCCGGATCCATGACTAAAATGTTATGAAATCATAAAACTTGTCGCTTCATGATATTGTAACTACAAGTCATGATATCGTGATGCTAACAACGATTATCATGAATAATAATAACTGATTCCATCAACAAAAGCCATGGCCGTCAAAAGCGTTATGAAAAAATTAAGCTCGTTTTCATAAATTGAATACCATAAAGCTGAGTCATGGTAGCATGGCTCTGAGTCATAAAACTATGACGCTGAGTCATCTCAACCAGACGCTGAGTCGTATAAACATAACGCAGAGTCATAAAATCATGAATCACAACAAACGAATTTGGGCACTGTAAGCGTTACGCAAACCCTCGCGCAGAATCACCTACGCCATTTTTGTCACTACTGTCAGGGCGCCTTTTGTGAGCGGCAGTGTTTTCCAATGAGATTTTTTTTTTTGGTTTTCGAAAAAGTGTAGTGATTTGTTCTTACTTAAATAGTAGTAAACTATATAATTATTGAACTACATTTCAGAAGTTGAAAGTGGAAAAACTCCATATTCCGGCACAAAACTCCGGCCAGCTTCATCAGCAGCAGAACAATCAAGCTCACGCACAATTCCGGCACAAAATTTTGGCTAAATGCATGACGTAATCTATGGACGCCCCCTCTGTCTATGGACCATTTTACGAGACGGTTAAGAACAACTGATCGCTCATTTTATGAATGAAAATTTGACTGTATGGAGCCAGGTCATTTTGACAGATCTCACACGAGCAAGAAAAGGTCGGCAAACTGCAAGAAAATTGTTCGTCTCTTTCTTGCATGTGTGTGATCTGTCAAAATGACCTGGCTAATGTCAAACATTTCGAGGTTAGGTTTCGTGGTGTAATGAAGAATAGACTTGCGTGGTGTAATGAAGAATAGACTTTGTTTTTTTTTTTGCAGCCAAACAAGACAAAAGAAATCTCAAAAAGTGCAGCCAAATGACAAATACCAGAATCATAAAAATTACTTCAATATTCAGGAACCTTGTTCATGATTTCAGAGTGCGTGCTTCACGATAACATGACCTTAAATGCCACTTTTCACCAATTAATCCGATAGTATAAATTACAAATACTAGAATCATGCACTGCTTATGTTTTTATAACATTGGGTAATAAATTTAGAACATGCTTTATGATAACATGACCAGTACTACCATTTTTCGCAAATCGATCCAGTACCATAAATGACAAATACTTGCACCATCAGTAATGCTCAAGCTTTCATAAATTTAGTTCATAGTTTGAGTACGTACTTCATGATAATATGAACCGACTTACCAAATTTCAATAATAAAACTAGAACCATAAATGACAACTACTAGTTCTATGAATACCGCTTCTGGTTTTATGAATCTAGTTAATAGTTCTGGTATTCATGGGCATGATATCATGACTTAACTTACAAATTTTTGTCAATAAATATGGAAAACGTAACGCCAAGGTGACGTTACGGCAACATGAGTCATGAAAGTATGACCTTTTTTTGTGGTGTATATTTATATGACTAGTTTCCACTTCGTACGTACTGTGCAAAAAGATAGGACAAGTACCGTGAACCGGGGTCAAATTGATCTCTGGGTCGAAATTGATCAGACGTTATTCAGTTAGATGAACCCTATTTTGAAGAGTTTCCTTCTAAGTATCGTGCTGTTGGAATCTGATACTAAATGATATTCATAAGGAAATTATTTAAAGCGGGCTTTTTCTAACAGAAAACCGTCTGATCAATTTTGACCCCGGTTTACGGTAATGGTCAAGTAATGATTCCGCTTCAAAATTACTTGTGCAGTTCGCAGATGGCAAGTAAGGAAAAAAGTGTAACACTCGTAACGCCTCCCGTGCGAATCAAATGGAGCTGCCACTTTTCCTTGCGGAAAAATAGTCCGCGCTATTATTCCGTAAGGAAAAGTGACGTTTCTCCCCATACTGGATCAGTTGTCAAAATTACTTGCGGAAAAATGTGGAATTCAGGGCTGGTAGCAAGAACTGATGGTCAAAATAGTTATTTTAGTGACCAAATTCTCGAAAATAGTGACCAAATAGTGACTTGCAGATAGAAAAAAGTGGCTCAATAGTGACTTTTGACACAAAAATATGCATAGTGAGGAACATTGTAGGACGAATTTGATTCAGAAAACCCTGTTGTACCGCATAATTTTCAAGAAAAACTTTCATGCTCCACTCCTAAAATTGTACAAAGCTGCATGTATCTACAATTTTCTAGCTTATATTGTGCAGAACTAGATGGGCATGGCATGAAAGTAAATGGATGTGCCAACATTAATCTTTAGTCTATTCCGATAGAAACCCTTTAGGCAACATTGATGGAATTTCTGGGAAAATTCTTGATGAAGTTTTTATAAAAAACTAGCTGTACCCGGCAAACTTTGTCTTGCCTACTGCGTTTTTTGACGTTTCAAGTCTCTAGCCAAGACCAAGTCCCCGGTCACAAAATGTATGGAAGATCGATATTCAAAAACTCTTAATTTTCCATGTTTTATGCCTCATAAACCTTCCTTGGGTGAAAACTGACAGAACAAAACTTAGACGACCCAAATCGGGCCCTCCGTTCGCAAGTTATGCGCGGTCCCACGTATGCCACTGCATTTTTATATATAAAAAATATTGACGAATGTCCAAGTTGATAAAGAAATTTTGGCGATTTTATCTGAGGAATTAAAAATACACACGGAAGTTTATTGAACAAGATTCTGACTTGTTTTCTATGAACATAATTGCGGCTGTTTCTTTCGTTCTAGTACACCGATTTAAAGTGAACGTTTTTGAGTGATATTTGCTAAAATTTATACAGAAATTTTTGTCAAGAAAAAAAAATAAAAAGAAAGACAACAAAACAACGATTTTTTTGACTACCCTACACTCTTAGAAAAAATCATGTAAATTTAAGTTCACTTGGATGCACATAAAAGGAGCGGCCCGTTCGACACAAATTTACGTCTTCTATCGCAAATAAAGTCGAGCTAGCAATCGCTAGAGCCGAAGCGAGAGATAAAACATTTGTTAGTAAAATAATGAACTGGAATCTAACTCTGGTCTGCTGATTGAGAGGCACCTACTATACCTTTCGGCTGTATCATCGAGTTGTGAGACAAACGATAAATGTAAAACTGTTTCTACCCATCTGACATCTTGTGCAATCAACTCGAACTTACATGATGGATGTAAAATTGAGTCAAATTTACCATTCAGTCATGAAATGTTTACGTACGTTGATGGTTTACGTCACGTGTAAATTCCTAATTTTTTAAGAGTGTATGAAAATGCAATAGAATTCCTAATTTACTTAAAATGTCTCATATTTACTAAATTATTTAAATTGTCTCATAGTTTCTGGTGAAATCTCCATAATATGTAGTTACAGGCATTCTGGGAGAAGTTGTTAATTTTATTTTGGGACTTAAAATAGTGACCAAGTCACTAGATTGCGACTCGCTATTAGGCCTCCACTCTTACCGACGCACCATGGGGCGGCCCCATAGAAACAAGTGGCCAACAATATTTTTGCGTTAGTTTTAAATGTCTTGCCCCTATTCGTAGGGTTTATGTCTTAAATATATGAAAAACATGTTAAAATTTGTGGAGCGGACCTGGTGTGGTGGTTAGAACACAAGACTATCACGCCGAGGACCTGGGATCGAATCCCACTCCCGACATACTCACAAAATGTGGGTTCTTCCTTCGGAAGGGAAGTAAAGCGTGGGTCCCGAGATGAACTAGCCTAGGGTTAAAAATCTCGTTAATACAGACAAAAAAAAAAAAAAAAAATGTTAAAATTTGTCATGAATACTTCTAATGTCCTCAAACTCTTTGGAACTCAGTTCTCCAATATCTATAAAATTTGTTTCGATATATACGTACAATGATTGGATTATTTTGATGGTATTTTTTAAGGCATATGTTTTAAAGATTTCCCCAACAGTTTTACTACTTTCAGTTCTACATATGATCTAGGTCAACCCAAACAGGATCTACAAGCGGAACTTATATTATTCGAATGACTACTCTATACGCCCCAGACCAATGACCCTTCTAACAAGTAAATGAAATATTGTATTCTTGATTGTATTGAACTGTATAGATGGTACAGATCTTACAAGATCTCCATGGAATGTAAGCCTTTGTGTCCAGTCCACCAACAACCAGTGTTTGTGCAGGTATATGAAGGTCCGTTATGTCCGTAATTTAATATATAATGTCCGCGAAGGAATATAGAGGTCCGCAAAGATCTATAATGGTATTTTAAGATTATTCAAAGCCTTTTGGTTGTTCCGTGCATGATGCGCTCTCATTAAATTACAAGGGCATTGCATACTTTTGGGCGTTTATGTATGAAGATGTCTGTTCCAATTAACGAAATAGATTCCAATTCGTAAAAACACGCTTAACTAAGAAATCTAAGACCAGCTTAGATACTGCTATGATTGATCTACCGAGAAAAGCGGTCATGACGACCAAATGATTCCTCAGAAGTATTTAATGGTCAATATGGTGATTTTATATTGGAATATTTCAATCATCGCCGACAACTTCATTGGAATTGCCAATTTGTTTCAATGTCTCCCTGGGATCCTATACAAAGACGTAGAAGTAGTCCCGAAGTGATTTTTTTTGCATGGAACGGTTTGTATGGGAAAAATTTAACTTTTTTATTATGGCATCAATTAATAAATAGTTTAACATTTTTGGATATTTTTCAATCCGTATTTTTTTTTCAACTTCCCAAAAAAGTTGAAAAAAGTGACTTATTAGGTGAAAATAGTGACTTTAGTGACCTAACGTTGAAAAAAGGGACTTTTTAGTGACCAACCCAAAAAAAGTGACTAAGTCACTAAAAAGTGACTTGCTACCAGCCCTGGGAATTTTACTTGAGCGCTCTACTTGGCAACAAGAAACTAAGCTATAACATGAAAACACACATTTTACGCGAAATCATGACTCATTTAGCAGGTTTCAAGCAGCGGATTTTTTCCCGTGATACGGGCACCAGTGGATACGAGGAAGAAACATTTCTCGCGAAAAGTTTCATCACGCGGAGCGGGAATCGAACCCTCACCCCATGGCATGGTACGTTTATACGCTTTTTGACGCTAACCGCACGGCCACGGGGCTCCACAAGGAATTCCTGAAAAATGGAATTCGTCGAAGTGAAATTGATGACGAAGTTCCTTGGATGTTCCTTATTAGGAGTCGAAATTTTTCAACAAAAACATAAAAGACTGATAAATTGTTGAAGTCCCTGATACAAAACATTTCTGATTTTTTTCTTCTGAAATTTTCGGCCTCTCGAAATTCTTGCTGAAATTTCTGAAGAAATCCGTGAAACACAGGAAAGGAGACTGGGCAAAAATGTATGGAGTCTGGGCCCAGAATGTACACCAATGACCCATAGCTCTTTCGAAAGGTCTAATTGAGACAAGAAAAAGTTGCTATGGGGCCAAAAATATTCATCATGGGAGAAAAAAGTTATTTGACATTGTATGGGACGGATATTAGTTGTTTTTGTTGTAATTATATGCATTATTTTTTAACAAGCAACCTATCTCAAATAAACCAAATGTCTCATCTGTCAGTGTTATACACAATAATAAGTCAATCTATTACAAAAATCAGATGATAATGATTTCAGGAACAGGCCAGTGCATAGAAAAGGTTGGGGTTTCTGCAAGTTTTTTGGGAAAAGTGGAGGGGCACGTAGTGTATTAATCTATGTATCATTTTTTTTGTCTGTATGTATTAACGAGATTTTTAGCCCTAGGCTAGTTCATCTCGGGACTCACATTTTACTTCCCTTCCGAAGGAAGAAGTCACATTTTATGAGTATGTCGGGAGTGGGATTTGATCCCAGGTCCTCGGCATGATAGTCAAGTGTTCTAACCACCACACCAGGTCCGTTCCACACATATCTATTAATATTATTATAGTGGAATGGGTACAACCAAAGGTATTATACCTAAAAACCCTTCCCTTGAGTAAGTGATTGTGAAATGTACAGATTCTAATGTTGAAACACAGTGAAACATGTCAAAATATAAAGGGAGTATGAAAAAAATCGCTTTGATTAGAGTCAAGCTTTATTCGACCAACCGGGTTGTCGCAAGGGTTGTGAGGCAAGTATGTACTATCACCGCTACTCTTCCTTATCTTAATCAACGAGATATTTGTGGGGGCATTTGACCGTGCGTCGAATTGTAGACTACATTAGCAGCCCATTACTATGGAGCATCTGAATAACTTCCATTTAACTAATGATGTAGCCCTACTAGACCAAAGGTGCTTTATCAAGGAGAGTGACCTAGCCGAACGTTTCGTTATCAATGTCAGCAAGACCTACCCCTACAAGATCAACGTCAACACGGACTATCCCTCCAACTTAACAGTAGCTGGAAGAGTAGAAGAGAAGGTAAAAAACTTTTAATATCTTGGATATCTTGGAATTAAGGAATAAATAATCAAAGTGGTGAAAAAGGTGCTCCATCGTTAACGAAGCCTGTGGGGTACCTATGCAATGCACCCGTCACAGTAGCTTGCCCCTCATCAAAAATCATTTAGTAGCGGTAGTGGCGAGCCCCAGCCAACCAGTTGGCACGTATAATGAAGTTTATCACCGTGTTATACGTACTTTTATTCAGTTAACTTACCTCGCATACGATGCAGCAAAAGTGCCTTATGCGTGCAAATGTGGAGCCAATATACGTGCATTGGTGGGACAACAATAACGCCATAAGACTTGAAGCTACATCTTATGTGAAGTACGTACGTAACATAACACCTTATCGTTGAACCATTCGTCATTGAAATCATTGTCATCATCAAAAACTTGAAAGCCGTTTTTTCGTTCAAATCAAACATTTTTGCATCGAAAATGGATTCACTATATTCCACAAGATAAACAGAATACAGTGAATACATTTTCGTGGTCTTTGTTTTGCTTTACAGCGAAAAAACTGCTTTTCTATTCCCAAAAATGATGACGGATGCTTGAGCCTTATGCGACCTTATAATATTCGAAAAAAAAAAAACAATTATTGTCATCTCAGTGTCAAACTAATGACCTTTGAATTATCGAGCCCCACTTGACGTGCGTATTCGCCAGACTATCAGGAGATAAAACCGACTAAGCGTGATTTCCCGCACTGTTTCCACTTCCCCTTACTGGCTAGCGTCATCTATTGTTGATTATCAGAGCCACAAAACAAAACTCATGAGTTTATAACCATAACGATGACTATTCACTGTTTTGTAGTTATTTGGCACTGCATGGACAGTCCAACAGCACCGTTTTCAATATTTCAATGTTTTCACATATCAAATCGCATTATGTCAACGTAAACGTTTTTAGCTTGTGCGAGTTGTTATGCACCCTTTAACAAGTTTATTAATTCATTAATGCGATTTCATTCGTACACCAATGCGAGTTAAACTGGCATAATATGACAAGTACCAAGAGAAATCGTATATGTAATCATCGCAGTATGCTATTAAGCGAATTTATTTGATACGATTTGAAAAAAATATAAAAGTTGATTTGTATTCTTATGCGACTTTTCCAGATACATCGCAATAAGTACAAAAATAACATCATATGCGATGAAAATTATTCCTCCGCCATACATATATGCGATAGATGCTTAAAATAATACTTTTTACGGTGTACTGCGTGCATCCTTATGCGACTCCTGGTTCCCTGGGGTTCAACCTCTTCGCAAGAAGCGGGTAAGCTAGGTAATTCTTTAAGCAGTGTAGGGACAGTATGAGGTAGCTATGTGCGAAGTGTCAGTATAGGGAACCCCATTTTCTTCCTGACTAGCATGGCGGGAGAGTTCATGGATGAATCGTGGTTGATTAAGGCCATAAAAAATAGAGATGAGTAGAGTGCAGAAAATGGAGGTGGCTGCGCAGCCGACAGGAGAGGTGCTACCAGGCGGCGTTCGTAAGGCCGTTTTTTAACCCGGAGAGTGAAGAGCAGTAAAACTTGCAAGCTTAGAAGAGTAGGCCTTGATCGGCCGGCTCGTCCCAGATCGAAGGGCTTGCGACTATGTGTAGGTCCTCAGCGACCACAGATTAGGGCGGGTAAGGAGGAAAACGCTTTCTGGACCTTGTGGACAGGTAGAAGAAGAAAAGAAAGAAGAATGAGGAACATGAGCTTAGGGACGCTAAGGCAAGAAGAAGTATAACAGCAAATGCCAAGGGCAAGAAGGAAGACACCCTCGTCATCCAGACAAACGAGGCGATGATGGGCAATGTCAAGTTCACGGACTCTGAAGTCGCTGCACTCGAAAAAAATATCCTCGTGCTAAAGCACGACAAAATCTACATGTACTCATTGCGATGGATGAATCTTTATAGTCAATAATCGTCTCCTTTCCGGCTAAAGGCATTTCAGTACCGACATTAGCCAGTGCGAAACCTAGTATGATCAGAGCCTTTAGCAGAGTCTGACCAAGCTGGTTCGTGATACGGCATCCCTTTTACACGATCCAGGTATTGGAATATCCTGTCACCCGGTCTTTGCCCTATCAGCTCAGCGGTCATACAGTCCAGTATCTGAGTGAACTGTTCCAACACCTACTCCTGGACGGGGTATTCACCCGTTGTTCATATCGCCGATCCAGTTGCCGATATCGGTGGGTATTCGGGTATGACGGCGATATCCATCTCCCACTCAGCGACTGTCTGAATCAGCAGTTGCTGGTTTGCGTCACAGTAGTTCAGGTTTGACTACTGACTGACTTATCAACAAAGTTCTTTTGAAGACTAGGACTGCTGTATATGTTGGTCGCGTATTTCCCGCAACAAATCAAGCACTTGGGATGTTTTGACCTGCCTTGCACCTTATGATATTAGTCCCCACTTCGCCTACAAAGCTTGCTATTGTGCCTCTCGATATCATTGATATCATATCACAATTAATCGCCAGTTTATTCAAACACAAACAGCTGTCCCTAAAAAACCCTTGTTCCCTTCAGTCTTATCCAATTCCAGCTAGAATCCAAAGCTTCTATCTTTGAATTCCATTATTTTTTCTAGTTCCCTTGAAATCACCACTTCCTCCTCAGAACCACCAGCATGTTTCTGGAGCCCTCGGTTACTTTCCAGAATACCCAGTTTTTTTTTAAGTTTCTTGAGGTTTTCCACGACTTGCATAGGATTCATCTGCTTCTTCCCAGAACCTTCAACTTCCTGCTCTAATATGAGCTTTTTGCTCAAATCGTCTGCCTTTTCCACTAACTCTTTGCTTTTTACTAGCATCTTGCTCCATAAATCGCCAGCTTTTTTTTTTTTTTTTGAATCCCGTTTTATTTTTGGGATATCCCTAGGTATTTTTCTCGGTATACGAATCTTCTCAGGTCCATTATAAGTATATTGAATTCACTTACTATTCCCAATGTTTTTGCTAAGATCAAACATTCCAAGTAACCGAGCTTCTTATTGAAAGCATTGTCGTCTACCTAAAGTCACAATATTTCTGGTATCCTCACGGTACAGCAATGAATATTATCCATAGAACTTAGTGCATCACATACGTAATAAAAACACCTTAATTAAATGCCAAGTTTCACATGACTCAAAATGTTTATTTTTCATACTCCCCTTATATTTTGATATGTTTCACTGTATTATAATCCGTACATTGCACAAACACTTGCTCAAGGGAAGGGTTTTTATGTATAATACCATAACCAAAGGTATGGTATTATACAATTCCACTATAATAATATTAATACATAGATTAATACACTACGTGCCCCTCCACTTTTTCCCAAAAAAACTTGCACAAACCCCAACCTTTTCTATGCACTGGCCTGTTCCTGAAATCATTAGTATCTGCTTTTTGTAATAGATTGACTTATTATTGTGTATAACACTGACAGATGAGACATTTGGTTTATTTGAGATAGGTTGCTTGTTAAAAAATAATGCATATAATTACAACAAAAACAACTAAAATCCGTCTCATACAATGTCAAATAACTTTTTTCTCCCATGATGAATATTTTTGGCCCCATAGCAACTTTTTCTTGTCTCAATTAGACCTTTCGAAAGAGCTATGGGTCATTGGTGTACATTCCGGGCCCAGATTCGCCCAGTCTCCTTTCTCTGAAGATATTTCTGAAGGAATTCCTCACGAATGTGCAGAAGAAATCCATGGTATAGTTTTTGAAAGAATCCCTGAAGGCATTGTTGGAGGAATTCCAGGAGAAATATTTAGGGACATCCAGTGAAATTCCTGAAAGAATCCCAGGGGTAATTTCAAATAAATTCATGGAGAAATATCTGGTGACATCCCTTGGAAAACCATTGGTGGAATTAGCAAAATAACAAATTGAGAAAAGTCCCTGATACAATATATTTTTCAGTTTTTTTTTTCTTAAACTTTCCGCATATTAAAGTCTTTTCTTTTTTGAAGAAATTCTTGATATGTAGTTCAAATCTCTGGAGATATTTTTGAAGAAATTACAGAATAAATCCGTGGATTTTTTTTTTCAAAGAATCCTGGAAGACATTTTCGGAAAAAAAATCTTGGAGAAATATTCAGGAATATCTGGCGAAATTCTTTAAAGAATGCCAGGAATATCTAAAGAAACCCCTTGTGAAACCACTGGCGGAATAAGTAAAACTATCGACAAAAAAAATTTCAGGGGAGTTTCGGTAATAAAGTTACTGGAGGATTTTCGGAAAATCCTCATAAAGTAGATGTATTTCTAAATTTCTATTGGAATATCAGAAGAAACACCTAGAAAGACATCTGCTTAGATTCCTGGACAAATCTTTTTAAAAATTTCGAAAAATACCTATGAAATAGTTTTTGGGAAATTTCTGAATGAATTCCTTGAAGAATCTTTGAAGGACATCTAGGAGATTTTTTTGGGAAATTACATGGAGAAATAAGAAGAAACCCTGTTCGAATCACTAAATTAATGCAAAAATCTCTGGCAAAATTCCTGCGAAATTTTCTGGATGATTTCCTGAGGAAATGCTGGAGATATTCCCACAGCAAATAACACCGGAATGTCAAGGAAAATTCCTAAAATAATCTCCGGATTTCTCGCAGTAATGACTGGAAAATGTTCTATAAAAATTTCTAAGGCAATCTCTGGTGAAGTTTCAAAGGAAGTTTAAAGGAATATCTGAAAAACTAAATACAAAAAATTTCTTCAAGGATTTGTATATAAACTCCCCCACAAATTTTGTTTAGAGTTTTATTCAAAACTTTGTTCAACGATTCATTCGAAAGCTTCTTTTAGTTTTTTCTTCGGACATTCAACAAAGTATCCCTTCGGGAGATTCCTCCGGAAATTTATCCGACAGATTCATTTCAAAAAGCATCCATGGGCTTCTTCAGAAATTCCTCCAGCAAGTCCGTCAGAGAATCTTCCAAGAAACCTTTAAGTAATTCTGCCAGGAATTCTGGGAATTGCTTTAGGAATTCTTCTAGAAATGCCTTGAGAAAATCCTCCGATGTTTCCTGGTAATTCTACCAGACGTTCATCCGGGAACACCCTCAAATCCTTCCATGCTTTCCTTTCTAAACCGCTCCATGAATCCTTTAGAAAATCTTCCATGGGTTCTTTTTAAAAGATGTTCCACGGATTCCTTTGGAAAGATATACAGCTTTTCTTTCAGAAATTTCTCTAGAGCCACTTACAGAAATTTATCTAAACATTCTTCTATAAATATAAAAATCATTTTATAGATTTACCCATGTACTTTTTTTAGAAATTTCTACAGGGATTCCTTAAAATAATCATGCTGGGACCAGTGAATCACAATTCAACCATCGCGCAACAATAATGCCAATGCCGCAACCTGTATTTGCCTGCAACAAAAAATTCGAGATCATATTATTATCTGTTACCTGTAGGGATAAAGAGTGATCGTCGCGCTTTCTTTGTTGCTTGTTTTGTACCTCTTTTGTCTGACAATTCTTTTCACTGCCTGGGACGCATAGAGTATTTTCTCCAATGTTTCCTTTGTAAATTCTAACATGAATTTCATGGCGAAATATGTTCAGTCAAGAGGATCGTTTACAATTTTCTTTAGATATTCCATCATATGTTTTGCTAAATCTCCTATGGTTTACTTTTTAAATCAGTCCATGGATTTTTTTATTCAGACATTTTTAAAAGAGGTACACTCATACAATCTTCTTTAAGTTCTGTCAGTAGTTGCAGTTGCGTTTTTTTAGAAATTCTTCCATGGATTATTTAAGAAATTTCATCAGGCTTCCTAGACATTTTTTTTTCCTTTTTGATATTTCCCCAGGGATTATTTCCGAAATTCTTTCAATGTTCTTTCAGATAACTCTTCCCGCGATTTCTTCAGGATTTCAGTGAAAATTTCCGTCTGAATGTCTCCAGGAATTTCGTAAGAGATCCATCCTGAAAATCGTCGAAAAAATCATCTAGAGATTTGTGCATTATAACTTTCAGTATTTCCAGCAGAAAGAACATGTAGAAAATCCTTCAGGAATCCCTTTCAGAAATTTCTCAAGGATTTTCTTCACAGATTCCTTAAGGAATTTGTTTAGAAATTTCAGCTAAAGTATTTCTAAGCAATCTCTACAGGAACTCTCTAATGAAATACATATGTCCAGGAATCTTTTCAGACGTTTTTATCTTAGAATTTCTACAGATACTGCAACAACGATTCCTTCAGAAAAACAATTGCTCCATGAGCACTTTCAGAAAATCGTCTCTCAGTTACATGAGAAAACGTTTCCAGGATTTTTTTTTAAATTTCGCAATAAGGAGTTTCTGCAGGTATAACTCCAGGACAATTAATTTATTTGCTTTTCCGGCTTTACCAGTTGGCCAGTATGTCTAAAATAGACGTAAAAACTTGAAGTATTTTTAGACAACGTACGTTTAATTGGAAAGTTAAAAGATAAATGTGTGAAAAATACCACTTGTTTTGGTGGGATTTGAACCCACTTCTCCGTATTGCTATTCCTGCGCTTTAACCAACTAAGCCACAGAACAAGTTCCGATTTTGCGGAATAAAAAGTTAGGATTAGGGTGGTTCCTCGAATCCAGTTTGAATTTCTGTTCCGTAGAATCGTAATTTGTTCTGTGACTCAGTTGGTTAAAGCATCGTATTAGCAATACGGAGTCGTGGGTTCAAATCCCACCAAAACAAGTGGTATTTTTCACAAATTTATCTCTCAATTTGTCAATTAATCGTACTTTTCCTTAAAATACTTCAAGGATTTAAGTCTATTATTCCAGGAGTTCCTTCTGGAGTTGCTCCTGAAATTTATTCAGAGATTTCGCTGGTATATGCACTTGATATTTCTCCAAGGATTTTACTAAGAATACCTTGTGGGATTTCTAAGAAAATTTGACTGCAGATTTCTTTAGATATTTCTTTAGCAAATCTTTTAGAAATATGTCCATGGATTCCTTCTGCAATTTCTTTAGGAATTTCTTCAAAAATATCTCCAGAGACTTTTTCAGTATTTAAGGGAAATCCCAGGAGAAATTCATGAGAGAATCTCTGGAATATTTCTTTTTATTTGGTCGAATTTCTGAAGCAATCCGTGGAATAAGTCCCAATGTCACAGAGGTTTTTTTTTTGCACCAATGAGTTCGAAAAAAAAAATCGAGTTCGAATTTCGAAGGTTCTTCCCTGACCCACCTAAACCCACAAAATATATTTCCCTGCTATAATGGAGGCATATACAAATTGTTGTTTTAGTAGAACTGGTTACTTAGTGAGTAACTTGGTGTAACCTGGATGACATCAGTGGATTCCACTCATGTTGGGTCACCCTACGGCCGCTCCGATTGCATTAGAGAGCATATTTTTATTTTTATTTCGAGTGGACCAGACTTCCTGTGCGCTTGCTTTGTGCAACCATCCAACCGACAACACAACAGATCATCACCACGTCACGTCGCGTCGTGGTTCACGATGACTCCAACTACGAAACCGGAGAATGTCCAAATGGTGCAAATTTTATTAGAGCTGCAATCAAATCTGCTGACCTTAGGCTCTAGTTATGCGCTGGTGTTGCAATCTTGGTGCTATTGCCACCGCTCAGTTGTTGGTGTTAGCGTGGAAACTGGTGACGAACGGCTTTGCGGACCGACCGTACGAGTAAATTGAATCTAATGGTCACGTGCGTTTCTTCCACGCCAACAACGTTTCCCATGGAGGCGGGCGAGTGGGGTGGAGATTCGTGAGTACGTGTAACTCACCCTCTAGGTCTCTTGCTAGATTCGTGACGGTGCATTTTTTTGCGGTGGATCGAAATTCTCTAGCAACAAGAATTGAAGGTTGAGCAATCGAGAGCACGCAGAGGGAAGATTTATTGGCTTAGAGTAGATTAGGATCGAAACGAGTGAGCTCTGGGTAATCAATAAGGCCTTGGGGCCTTCAAATCGACAAGGTTTCCAAGAAATCACGCCAACAGACGTTCAAACAGCCTAATCAACTTGAATCGAAAGTTGTTCGGTTACCAAACAGAAATGGATCTGTTCAACTTTTCACTCCAACCACCAACCAGCCGGATCCGATAAGGTTCAAATACACCACAATTCTAGAAAATGTCACCAACTTTCCGTCAATGCGATTGCGATGAGGCACTTTCCATTCACTACCACCGCTGTTAGGCCTCGCGTCACGTTGTCGCGATGGAAAGACGACATGACGACGGCCGCGACGACCACGACTGCCAGAGGGACCGGACCGGATCGAACTAAACGGTAATCTGTGCCACATTCCACCATCCGAACCAAACTTGAAGTTGATCTCCTACACTGCGGCTGGTCCACTGCTAGCTGGTGCACAAGCTACAGAGTCATCGAGCCTATACGCTGCTGGCTGCCAGTGCAGTGGGATGCTGTTGCTGCTGCTCCGGACTGCCACCGCCATGGTATCCATGTTGATTGGTGCAACTTTTCGCCACATCGCTGAACAATTTTCTTTCACTTATCCTCTTCGATGAGAACAGTTGGAAAACGTTGTGGCTAAAACACTTTTAAACCATATTCTGTCTTCTCTGTCTTCTCTGTTTTCTCTGCCTTCTCTGTCTTCTCTGTCTTCTCTGTCTTCTCTGTCTTCTCTGTCTTCTCTGTCTTCTCTGTCTTCTCTGTCTTCTCTGTCTTCTCTGTCTTCTCTGTCTTCTCTGTCTTCTCTGTCTTCTCTGTCTTCTCTGTCTTCTCTGTCTTCTCTGTCTTCTCTGTCTTCTCTGTCTTCTCTGTCTTCTCTGTCTTCTCTGTCTTCTCTGTCTTCTCTGTCTTCTCTGTCTTCTCTGTCTTCTCTGTCTTCTCTGTCTTCTCTGTCTTCTCTGTCTTCTCTGTCTTCTCTGTCTTCTCTGTCTTCTCTGTCTTCTCTGTCTTCTCTGTCTTCTCTGTCTTCTCTGTCTTCTCTGTCTTCTCTGTCTTCTCTGTCTTCTCTGTCTTCTCTGTCTTCTCTGTCTTCTCTGTCTTCTCTGTCTTCTCTGTCTTCTCTGTCTTCTCTGTCTTCTCTGTCTTCTCTGTCTTCTCTGTCTTCTCTGTCTTCTCTGTCTTCTCTGTCTTCTCTGTCTTCTCTGTCTTCTCTGTCTTCTCTGTCTTCTCTGTCTTCTCTGTCTTCTCTGTCTTCTCTGTCTTCTCTGTCTTCTCTGTCTTCTCTGTCTTCTCTGTCTTCTCTGTCTGCTCTGTCTTCTCTGTCTTCTCTGTCTTCTCTGTCTTCTCTGTCTTCTCTGTCTTCTCTGTCTTCTCTGTCTTCTCTGTCTTCTCTGTCTTCTCTGTCTTCTCTGTCTTCTCTGTCTTCTCTGTCTTCTCTGTCTTCTCTGTCTTCTCTGTCTTCTCTGTTTTCTCTGTCTTCTCCGTCTTCTCCGTCTTCTCCGTCTTCTCTGTCTTCTCTGTCTTCTCTGTCTTCTCTGTCTTCTCTGTCTTCTCTGTCTTCTCTGTCTTCTCTGTCTTCTCTGTCTTCTCTGTCTTCTCTGTCTTCTCTGTCTTCTCTGTCTTCCCTGTCTTCCATGTATTCCCTGTCTTCTCTGTCTTCTATCCGCTTTGTTTCCGAATTTCCTCCGTCTAATTTGTCTTATAGCACATAAATTTTCACCTTCATTTATTTACAAATACCACTGTCCCATCGTTTCATCTTCACAAGATTTGCTCACCCAGCTCATGATTCCCGCGAACTCGAACTCGAACCCTGATTGCGGTGCATGTTGCTCTGGAATCAACTCTCAGTTGCATAAGGCTATCTTCTTCCAGTAAGTCGTACCTCTGGCGGGTGGGGGTTCGTAGAGCCTCGGCTCGTTTCCATCCAATAGTGTGGTGCTGGTATGGCTGCCGTCTGAAACATAGATGAAATCTCCTGGTTTGAAACCTGCCACCACCCCCTGTCTGTGGATGTGGACCATCGAGAAGGCATCGAACTAACAGGATCACTTCTATCGCGGTACACCATCATTAGAGGGCTGGTGACGTTGTCTTCGTCGTCGTCTTCGTCAACCGTAGGACCCCCTGCTTGGTCCAGTCGGTCGGTCACGCGAGTAAAAAAAAACAGAGAAGCCAAGGAGGTGAAAGAAGGCGAGCTTTCTTTTCATTTATTTATTACTTTTCATCCGTAGATGGGTGAGATGATGTCCGACACCAGCGCAGCAGCAGCGGTGTGACAAGCGGGCAAAACGGGGTGAAGATTTCTTTATTGCTGGCAATTTTACCTCCTTTGCTTGTTTTTTCCCGTTTTTTTTTCTTCTGTTTAGGTCGCATGAAAAGAAAAACTTGCTTCGCAGCATGGCCGTCAGTGGCCTGCAAATTGTGTCTCACTGAGAAGGTTGAATCTATTTATTGGAAAACAGTGCACCAGTTTCAAAGGGTCGGACGACGACTTGGCGTGGACCTTATTGAGGTGAGTCAAGTCGATCCAAAGGGAGAGTGATATTGCTGGTTGGTTTGAAACAAAACAAGGCGAAAAAAAGTTCAACTTATAAACGGATCAAAATAAAGCCGGACTGAAAACTGGATCCAAACGCGAAGGCGATGTTGTTTGGTGGAAAGTTGTCATCCTGGTTGGTGGATCAAAGCGTAAGTTCAATATATGTCAAAAGGGTCTGAGCGGTTTAATTTCTTTTTTTATTATTTAATCACGATGCCCTGTGATTTTCCACATGGAACTGGATTCAATCGTGAAGTTGAGAAAGGCTTAAAAAGCTATTTTTTTTTAAATTTATGAACAAATAGTCTTCTCTACAAGATCTATTCAACCTAAACTAGATGCTTTGAGGGTCACCGTCGATCTGCAAACTCTTCACAAGAATTTCTTTAAGAAAGACAACAGAAGATCTAAAGATGCGTCACAGGTAACTCTTAAGAAACTTCATCATAAGAGCTTCATCTGTAAGAGCTTCACAAGAAATTCTAGAAAAGCTTCACCAGAAGCTATGATGAAGCGTCACCAGAAGCTCTGAAGGAACTTCACCAGAAGTTCCGAAGGAGCTTCACCAGAAGTTCCGAAGGAGCTTCACCAGAAGTTCCGAAGGAGCTTCACCAGAAGTTCCGAAGGAGCTTCACCAGAAGTTCCGAAGGAGCTTCACCAGAAGTTCCGAAGGAGCTTCACCAGAAGTTCCGAAGGAGCTTCACCAGAAGTTCCGAAGGAGCTTCACCACAAGTTCCGAAGGAGCTTCACCACAAGTTCCGAAGGAGCTTCACCAGAAGTTCCGCAGGAGCTTCACCAGAAGTTCCGCAGGAGCTTCACCAGAAGTTCCGCAGGAGCTTCACCAGAAGTTCCGCAGGAGCTTCACCAGAAGTTCCGCAGGAGCTTCACCAGAAGTTCCGCAGGAGCTTCACCAGAAGTTCCGCAGGAGCTTCACCAGAAGTTCCGCAGGAGCTTCACCAGAAGTTCCGCAGGAGCTTCACCAGAAGTTCCGCAGGAGCTTCACCAGAAGTAAGTTCCGAAGGAGCTTCACCAGAAGTTCCGAAGGAGCTTCACCAGAAGTTCCGAAGGAGCTTCACCAGAAGTTCCGAAGGAGCTTCACCAGAAGTTCCGAAGGAGCTTCACCAGAAGTTCCGAAGGAGCTTCACCAGAAGTTCCGAAGGAGCTTCACCAGAAGTTCCGAAGGAGCTTCACCAGAAGTTCCAAAGGAGCTTCATCAGAAATTTCGAAGGAGCTTCACCAAAAGTTCCGAAGGAGCTTCGCCACAAGTTCCGAAGGAGCTTCGCCACAAGTTCCGAAGGAGCTTCACCACAAGTTCCGAAGGAGCTTCACCACAAGTTCCGAAGGAGCTTCACCACAAGTTCCGAAGGAGCTTCACCACAAGTTCCGAAGGAGCTTCACCGGAAATTCCGAAGGAGCTTCACCGGAAGTTCCGAAGGAGCTTCGCCACAAGTTCCGAAGGAGCTTCACCACAAGTTCCGAAGGAGCTTCACCGGAAGTTCCGAAGGAGCTTCACCGGAAGTTCCGAAGGAGCTTCACCAGAAGTTCCGAAGGAGCTTCACCAGAAGTTCCGAAGGAGCTTCACCAGAAGTTCCGAAGGAGCTTCACCAGAAGTTCCGAAGGAGCTTCACCAGAAGTTCCGAAGGAGCTTCACCAGAAGTTCCGAAGGAGCTTCACCAGAAGTTCCGGAGGAGCTTCACCAGAAGTTCCGGAGGAGCTTCACCAGAAGTTCCGAAGGAGCTTCACCAGAAGTTCCGAAGGAGCTTCACCAGAAGTTCCGAAGGAGCTTCACCAGAAGTTCCGCAGGAGCTACACCAGAAGTTCCGCAGGAGCTTCATCAAAAGTTCTGAAAGAACTTCACCAGAAACTGTGAGGGAGCACAATTTCTCATGAACAGACCGCGTGGACCACTCTAATGCAGCAGGAATTGAAATCGAAATCATGGCGGGCGCAAGCTGTCAGAGAGACACTATCATCATCAATTGCTCGCACGTCTTCCCTCGCCGCCTTCCCACTGTTGCATGATTTCGACGCCACTATGATTTCGACCGTCCATTGATCACATCTGGTGTGATGTGGTGTAGAAGGTTGGAATTTATTTGTAACAACTAGTGGGCAAGCTAACAGCCACCACTACCTAACAAAGATTTGCAGCGAGTGAGTGGCTTATGGCGAATTTTGTTTTCGTGGAAATTTTCTCGACGCTCGCTTGGAGGTCACCTTGCGAGGGAGAGAAGAGAAGATAAGGTGAATCGCAAAAAAAAAACGGAGAGGTAGCAGCGTTCGATTCAATAAACAATTCGGAGCACGAAATTGGAAAAGTTTTCACTTTGTAACGTGCACAAATCTGCACCACTACCGGCTTCGACCTCCAATGTGGCGTCTGGCAGAGGCTAGGTTTTCTTTTCGGTGGGTGCTCCTACGATTGAGGGTGATCCGAGTCCGGATCAAAAGTTTGCTGGGAATAGAATTTTGTGGGACAAAGTTTTTGAAATCGTCTGGTACCGAATTCCTTTAAATTTAAACTAGTTACTTCCAATTCCACTTCTGAAGATTCTTTGCTTTTACTTTGAAATGAATTTTCTGAATTCTCGAGCAGAGCCTGAGCACGATTCGAAATGCGTTATGCTCCCAGTGCAGAACAAAATAAAAATTGATAAGATATTGAGTGTTTTAATTGACAGATTTATTGATATCAAAACAAAGATACAGTAGGACTTCTGCCCTTTTTTTATTTTGAAAATTTTTGATTATAATTTGTTAAATTTTTGTTAAATTCATAAAAACATATTTAAAAAAAATTAATATTTTGAATTATTAAAAAAAAAAAAAATAGTTAAACGAAACAAAATTTGCAGTTAAACGTACCCCAGATAAACTTTCATCAACATAGCTACTTCGTATTCGCATTAAATGTGTCGTGTTGTTAAAAGCCACAAAACATGTCCATTAAGAATAGACTCTGGTGGCCCGGGAATAGTCTGAATTCAAAATGCTTTTCCCAGAAGCAATAAAGTTTGAAGACATCGTTTCAAGAAATAATACATAAAAGTTCGATTGCACGACAAAAAACAAGCAGAATTTCTCTCTTGCCTCTGAAACCGAAACAAGTGACATTTCAATTCGTAACTGAATCAATTTGAACAAACTTCATTACGTAAGCCATTCTCAAGGATCAGAGAGTGCTGTGTAACCCACTTGTAACGTTTTTGCTGAATAACTTTTGGAACTTAATTATGTTTACGTGTTGTCCATCCACCAACGCAACAACGGTGCAACTGAAAAAGTTACAAACCCCAAAAGCAGTTAATAAGAGCCATAACAACAAAATGCAAGTGCCTCGGCAGTAACGTGAAATTCCACACAAAAACCACAAAGCTCTCCTAAACACCTCACTTCCAAAGAAACGAGCCAAACATGAAAGCTTTGGTCCATGGTGGCGGCGATGTGAGAGGCGCGGAGAGAGCGGTCACCCAAGGAAAGCGGCATCGTTTTAACGACCCATGTGGGACATTTAATCCACTTCTTAACGAGCAGCAGCTCCAAACACAGAAACTCGGCGTGGTGGCGGCGCAATGTATTGCTGCATTGCTTGCGCGGCTGCTGAAAGGTTGATGCTGGCTGGCTGGCTGGTTGGAGCCGGACAAACTTTGGCCCGGTGCAACATACCAAATCATACTCACTTAAAGACGTCGTCGACGGCGATTGCCATGGCGAGGACGACGACGTACTGGTTTCGAACGTGCCAGCGCAAGTACAAATACCCCCTTTCTCCGCAAATAGCACCGCATTCCGTGTGGGAAATGTATAGTTGTACACCACGGTGCGCAATTGGTGAAGCGGTGACTGAACTACTATTGCTAGGGTATACCGGGGTGGGATGAGACGACACCATGAATGGAAGATGGGGCGTCAACTCCATTATTACTCGGAATCCTTAAATAAGAAAGTGCAAAGGATGTTGACAAGTTGATAAATTGCAATAAAATTCTGCGAAAAAAAAGATTGCGAACCGATGGGATTCGAACCTTCGATTCCGTATTCGCCTGACCAGCGCTTCAACAGAGTAGGCCATGAAACAAATAATTACTGTACTTTATAGAACGCTCAACTGTATCCAAAACTACTATCAACTGTTTTTTTTTTTGCAAACTTCTACTTTTTGACTAAGACGACAATAATTAGAAACGTAATGTTTTTCCATAAAAAAAATCAGAATGATCAAGCTGCATCACTTGATACGATCTAAACAGTTCCCCTAAGCACCTTACACGAAATAGCCGGGGAGCGGTGGTGCGCTGCAGCAGTCAGTGGAGAGTAGTTTTTTTTTTTGGCCTGACACTTGGTCCACAATTTCACTTACTCTTTTCCTTTTTGTCAACTACTATTGGGGGCGAGAAGAAGCGACTGAGAGTAAGAGTCGAGAGGAGATTTTTTGTCACCTCAATCGTCTCGTTTGGGACCTCTTTGGAACTGTGTATGTAGCGCGAACTGGCGTTTTTCTTTTATTATTCAAAGTCACATGAGCGTTTGAAATTTGTTAAGTAGGGTTTAAATAAAACCAGAGGGCTTGACTGGCAGACCCTAAACGGTTCGGCGAAAGGAAAGCTTTGCGCTTTGAAAAGCGCGGAACTGTTGTGCAGGTACTGCCTGCGAGTGAGATCTATCCATCAAGTGATTGAATCTCGTTAGCAAATCTGAGTCAGTTGATTTCATTACATATTTTAACGAACAAATGAAGCCACAGCCGATTTGCCTTCCTTTTTCATACGTTAGCTAGTGCTCCAAGATTATTGATTCAAGCTAAAATGATTCAGTTATAGTTCATGCAATTGTCAGAAATTGAAATGCTAATACTCTATTCAAAATTATTCTTGGCGGCACGTTTACTTTTCGGCATCTCTTGATGTTACTTTTTGAATTGATAAATTTTTCAACTTAGTTTTTTTTTAATTGTATATTATTTTTTGTCAGTAATAGATTTGGCTAATCATTGTTGATAGACGAGACTGCTTCTCGTTAACTTCTATTTTTTTTATTTTACTTTGCTTTTATTTGAACTCAAACAACTCTACCAAACCAGCCTTCCACAATCAGAGATGCCAGATATACAGATTTTTCTGTATTATACAGATTTTTGAAGAAAACCTTTAAATGAATCGCAGGAGGATTTTTGTAAAGAATCCTGTGGGATTTTCTGAAAAAAATCCTTGTAAAAATTTTCGAATAAATCTTCAAAAGAATATAAAAAAAAATCTTTCAAGGCTTTGTTAGAGGAATTCCAGGAGGAACTTCTGAAGCATGTCATGAAAGATATTGCAAAATAATTCTTCGTTAAATTACAGGAAGAACTCCCGGTAGGATTTCTGGAAAGATATCTGAAAAAAATGAAGGAATCCCTAAAGAAAATAACCAAATAAATCTTCAAAGGAATTTTCGAAAAAATCTAGAGGAGTTTTTTGAAGATTTTTTGCAAAAACCCCGAAAACAAAAATCTTGAATTTCTGAAGGAATTTAGAGAAAACTTTTCAAAACTATCCCCGATTAAATAAATTCCTAGAATACGTAGTTTCTTTGGTGGAATTTCTGATTTAATCAAATATATTTAAAACTGACACCTCCTCATTCTCTTGGAAAATTTATAAGGTTGTCCCTGGTGGATTTTTCCAAAAAACAAATGAATAAAATTCCTAAAAATCGCGTGGACGATTTTCTGATAAAACATTTGGAAAAAATTCTGAAGGAATCTTTTGATTTATTTCTGAAGCTTTTTATAGAATGTTTCCTAAAAGCCTCTCTAGACAAATTTCTGAAAAAAAATCCTGACTTTCTCAAGCAATCCGTACAAGATTATCCAAAAGAAAAGGCTAAGAAAACGAATCCTAGGAGAAATTTCTGCAACTATTTCCTAAGAAAAAATATTCAAATGCATCCTTGAAGAACTTTTTAAAGGAGTCGATGAAAAAATCCCTGTGGGAATTTCAGGAGGTATTCTTGATGAAATTTCCTAGGGAGTTCATTTAGAAATTCCCTGAGGAATTTTCGGTAGATTTTCAGCAGAACAAAAAACGGGATTTTCTCAAGCATTTACTAAAGAGTTCTCAGGAGAAATTTCTGAATTTCTAGAAGAAGTAATTCCATCTCGGCCAGCACGAACAGAAGTGTTCCCAAAGTGCCAATGTAATAATGAAGGAACAAATTCAGTAGGTTCTCCAGCCCAGTAGGCTGCCACCCATTTTACGCTAAAAACATCTAAATTTGATCAAAAACCTGATTTCTCACAAGTATGAAAGTGCAAAAATGGAAAAATTTAAAGATTTTAGGAAATACCTGAAACTATGCCATAAACATAAAAGTCCACCCACTTGAAAGATTTTTTTTACGATTTTTTTATTACACATCAAAAATAGAACTGATTTCATAAATCTCGTCGCGTTATAAACCTTAGGACGCATTTTCAAAAAGTTGCTGTTGTTAAAATGGTTGCTGTCAAAACTCTTCGCCATGCTTTTTTTTCATAATTTTCAGAAATGGCAATTTTGAAACACCTTAATTGGGCTGTACCATAAAAAAATGACATCTGCAAAGTCAAGGTAGTCCATCATTAAATGAAGGATATACATATATGAAGCATTTTTGCAGAACATTCCGATTTCCTAAAAACTCATTCAGAGGTTCACCGGGGCAATTTTTAAAAAATTACAATTCTTTATAGAAATTCTTGAACAAAGCATTTCTTCGTTATGCTTCTTTAAACTCTGTTTTTTTTTTCAATATTTTAGAGTTTTTCCATAAACTACAAGCCATTCTTGAAGAATATTGGTTTTTGAAATATGTCGTCAATATACGATAGAACTCTTTTTTGTTTGCTGACAATTTTTTTTTTAGATTTTTTCATAAAAAAATCCCAAAAAAATACATGTAGTTTTTTTTACTTCTAACCATGCAAGCTGATTCCGATGTTAGTTTTTATATGCGTCATTTATCAGAAAAATAATTAAAAAAATGTCTAGAAGCTGAAATATAACGCTTTTAGTCAATGAACAATATTTTAAATGTTTGCAATACTTTGTATATTGGCCATTGTGATGGAAAGGTCTATTTTCCTTTCTCAGCACAAAAAGGTTCTATTTCAAGTCATTACTCTTGAAGAATGCCCAGATAGTCTATTCCTGATATACGAAAAGAATGTTAACTTCAGAAATTGTCTTCCCAAAAATTACTATTGTTATTTTAGAAAAGTCAATGGAGACATTTGAAGTGAAACTATCAGTAAAGTTCCTGGTAAAAATTATGAAGATAGATTTAAAAAAAAATCTATTTTTAATTATGTCCTGGAGCACAGAAAAAAATAACAACAAGTTTTTTAGAAGGGCAGAGTTGCACATAGAAAAAACTGAAACATAAGGATATATTTTCTTTATTTTAAATTTGAATTCAGTATGTGAAAAAATTCTACCACTTTTAGTGTCTAGATCCAGTGAAATTTTATGGAGCAAAGAAAGTTTAAAAACCTATACTCTGAACATTTTTTTTTATTTTTGAAAAAAAAAATTTTTTTTTTTAATAATCTTTTAAAGATGACGTGGAAAAAGCCCTTGTGGAACACTTGAAGAATATCACTGTAAAACCGCAAATCAATTGGATCGGATTGATTTATTATTGGTAAATGATTGATAATGATGATTTAGAGATTTTTACAATTTTTGGTTTTCGATGTTTATTTTAATATTCCTTTTTTTTCTGATAGGAAATAATTATCATTCTTCCAAAACTCATTTTTGTCGAAATTTCTTTTTAAAAATGGTCACGGTAAAACGGAAAACATTTTCCACCAAGGTTAAATTCAGGAAATACCTTGATTCTTCCTCAAAATGTATATGAAAATCAATTTTGAAAATATTAGTCGAAGATTTAAAAAAAAAAAGAAAATGGGGAAATGCATCCATTTTCGCCCTAAGCTTGAAATTTAAAATCTTGTTTAAATATGGTATTCAAGAAGCTTATTCTAAGTTTAATTATATTTAAACTTTCAATTTTGAATTCAACCATTCGAAAATATAAAAAAAAATATTTCTTTACGCTCTGTGCAAACTTAGTGAAATTTGAAGAACATTACTCGGATAAAAACGTTGGCTGAAGAAACTCAATCCGTCCACCAACATCACCAACCAAAATCATATGTTATCAAGTCATGTGTAAGACAAACTTTGCGCAAAAACCGAAAAGTTATTCTACGCATTAAACTCTTGCGGCGTCCCACATCAAGGACGGACGGGCGTAAGTGTAAACCCAAGCAACACAAATTTTAATGTGCGTTCCACAAATTCGAGTGCTTCAGCTCGAAAACCAAAGAGCAAACAGATTTTTCAAACACGAGGATTTCCGGGAAATCCAATCTCAAGCCTGTATGAAGAAATGTTACGCGCTACATTTCATGTTCAAAGTTGGTGATGGGCGCGAGACGTACATATGGGTAATGTGTTTACTTACTCGAGTTGAAAAGTTTTTGAGAAATGTATCTACATACTGGAGGGACCTTCGGAAAGTAAGACCTACTGCCCACTCCAGCTGTGGCGACCTGCATATTTTCTCGCAGGGAGGGAGCGATGAACGAAGCCCGAGTAAGTGCTCCAAGAAAGGGGAAACGTTTCATTACTCAACTTAGTCTACTGGAATCATACTGTTTTCAATTAGGGTATTTGTGCCTATCTTAGTCTCATTAAGGATGTGCAACATGAAAAATCACTCACAGCGCAATGTATACGCTTCAAACTTAATGATACAAACCTTTAACACACGTGCTCACTTCCACTGTTGATCTTACGATGCACTAGAGTGGGATTTACCTTCAATATTTGATTTAATTGCGATCACAAATCGCGAGCCACTCGCACCTATCTTCAGCACACCGTAAAATTTTCATCTCATCACGGTCCACCGGGTGGCCCCTTATTCATCTCAACAGTATTTACAGCAAATCCACAACCACTCTCACATTTTCTCATCGTAGAGCATTCTGCACTCACCCACTAACGCACTCCCTTTCCCTAGCAGGTGACAGTTTCATTGTGATTGTTTTCCTCTCTCGCAAAGGAGAAGTCATAACAATGTGCGGCGCGACGAATCGTCTATGCTCGCTCCCCACGTTTTGCACTCGCATACATTCACAGCTGATTGGCAAATCAGTGCTGCCGAACTGGATGATAGTTCGTAAAGCTTGAGCGGTAGCAGCATATTTAGATGAAAACCAAACCAAATATTTTGAAAGAAATGGCGTTGGAAAATGAAATTATTGATCGATTTGCGTAGAAGTTCGATTACCAAGATGTTAAACCAAGAAACGACCATATTCTGATTGAAAAAACATCGTATTTGTAGTGACCAAATCTCATTCAATTAACTACTTGTTTCTTGATGTCTGGCACCGCTGTGATGCTTGCTTTGGTGCTTCGGCAGAGATGTGCGCCGCGGTTAAAACATCATTTTTGGTCGTCGGCGGTGGCGGCGTTAAAAATGAGAATTCAATATTTCGCTCTTTTACATCTCATATAGCGAAACATTTTAACAAACTATACTTTGCATATGAGAATGTAAATACACTAAAACCTCAATTTATGCATGTTATTTTAATGCACTTTTTAATTTATGCACCTTTTTTTATGACCTGCATAAATTAAGGGAAAGCTACTCAGAACCAATATTGTGCATAAGAATATTTAATAATGACGGTAACTATTGCAACGGCGGCTAAAGGGTGTTTATAATGATGAGTAAATGGAAGTCACAGGGGAGTTTTAGGGGGTTCCCAGAGGTTTCCGCGAGGTATCAGGAGATCTCCGGGGGGTTTTCGGGGGTCTGAGGGGGTTTTCGAAAGCATTGCAGAGAGTTTCAGAGGATTTTCGACGGGGTTTGGAGGCGTTACTGGTACGTTTTCGGGGGTTTCCGAGGATCTCACGTGCGTTAAACGGGTGCAAGTGGGTCTTAGATGGATTCGGAGGCGTTAGGCAGGCGTTTTTGGGGGTTCAGATGCGTTACATTGGGTCCGAGGGGATTTTAGAGGGATTTTGGAGGCATTTCAGGAAGTTTCAGAGCATTTTTGGCGGGATTCAGAGGCCTTATGGAGGCGTTTTCGGGGGTTTTGGAGCGTCGCAGGTGCGTTACATGGGGTACGAGGCGGTTTAAGGGGAATTTTGGAGCCATTTCAGGAAGTTTCAGAGCATTTTCGGCGGGATTCAGAGGCGTTACGGAAGCGTTTTTTTTATGCACAAATTTCCCTCATTTTATGCCTTTTTAAATTTATGCACCCCCAGCCATGTGCATAAATTGAGGTTTTAGTGTAGTAACTTGTAATTGCGCACTCGTATATAGTGCGGCAGACAATTAAACGTTCCATAATAAATAAAAAAAAATCCATAAGGCGCAGTCCACAAATTACGTAACGCTCTTGGGGGAGGGGGGTAGTATGGCCAAGCGTTACGGCCCATACAAAAATTTTTGGATTTCCATACAAAAAAGCGTTACGGAGGGGGAGGGGGGTGGGGGTCGCAAAAATATAAATTTTAGCGTTACGTAATAAATGGATGCTGCCTAAATAATTCTTAAGTTATGGCATGAATTGAATTATTAGAACCTGAATTCTTCAGATTTCATTACATCAGAGAAAATTGGGTTGATTTTGAAATTCCTCACATTTTGTATGTATGTAATGAAAAATTGACCCCCTCAATTATAAACGTACGTCGTTATGACGTCACGCGGGGAAAAGCATGCATGCTGTCATTGCATGCTTTATACACCTTGTATGAGGGTGTATGGTGAGGGTGTGCAGGTGAGGGCTTTGACACATGAGGCGACTCTGAAGGTCAAGGACATCGATGAGATCACCGAAGTGGAAGAGCTCGTCACGGCACTGCGGCAACAGTGCGATGTGCAGGTGGCCGCCGCAGCCGTTAAGCTACGGAAAGGGCCAGCAGGGACACAGGTAGCTTTGGTTCAGCTACCTGTGGCGGACGTCAAAAAGTCCGTTAAAGTAGGGAGCATAAAGGTGGGTTGGTGTGTATGTCACCTGACATTCCACGAGCCACCAGAGGTTTGCTTCAGGTGTCTGGAACCAGGACACAAGTCGTGGGACTGCAAAGGCCCCGACAGGCGCAAACTGTGCAGGCGATGCGGCGCTGAAGGTCATAAGGCCCAAAGCTGCACGAGTCCGCCCATCTGCATGATCTGTACCGGGAAATCCTCGAACAACAGACATCCGATGGGTGGTCCAAGGTGCCCGGCCTTCAAGAAAGCCGCAGTGAACAACAAATCACAGTGCAGGTAACGCAGCTGAACCTGAACCACTGTGATGCGGCTCAGCAACTGCTTTGTCAGGCAGTTTCTGAGTGGGAGACGGATATCGCCATCATATCGGACCCATACCGAGTACCCGCCGGCAACGGCAACTGGGTCGCGGATGGGACCAGAAAAATGGCGGCGATATGGACGACGGGTAAATACCCCGTTCAGGAGTTGGTGTCTACTACCTATGAGGGCTTCGTGGTCGCCAAAGTAAACGGGGTCTTCTTCTGTAGCTGTTATGCGCCTCCGCGGTGGCCGATCGAGCAGTTCACGCAAATGCTGGACCGCTTAACGACCGTGCTAACAGGGCGAAGGCCGGTGGTAATAGCGGGCGACTTTAATGCCTGGGCCGTGGAATGGGGAAGCCGTTTCACGAACCAGCGGGGTCAGATCCTGCTAGAAACACTGGCCATCTTAGATGTCGACTTGGCTAATGTCGGTACCAAGAGTACCTTTAGTCGGAATGGAGCGGAGTCAATTATTGACGTGACCTTTTGCAGTCCTGGCCTAACAAGTAGTTCGAACTGGAGAGTAGATGATGGCTACACTCACAGCGACCACCTGGCGGTTCGCTACAGTATCGACTACAATAACAGCAGACAGCGGATAGAAGAAGAGGCGGCTAGGTCAAGGCCAAGCCCTCGCAGATGGAAGACATCATACTTCGACGAAGGGGTATTTAGGGAGGCGCTCCGCCGTGAGCGAAACTTAATCGGTTTAGACGGCGACGAGCTGGTAGCGGTGCTCTCACGTGCGTGTGATGCGACCATGCCTAGGCGAGTCCACCCTAGAAATGGGAGGCCACCGGCTTACTGGTGGACCGACGCGATTGCGGACCTGCGCCGCGCCTGCCTAAGGGCTAGGCGGCGGATGCAGCGAGCACGATCAGAGGAAGAGCGAAACGAACGGCGGGTGGTGTTCGCCGCTGCAAAAGCCGCGCTTAAGACCGAGATAAGAGCAAGCAAAAAGGCCTGCTTTGAGGGTCTCTGTCAGAGTGCCAATACGAACCCGTGGGGTGACGCCTACAGGATCGTTATGGCCAAGACGAGAGGTGTGATGGCTCCTACAGTGCAATCTCCAGAGATGTTGGAGGGGATCATTGGAGGACTTTTTCCGCGTCATGATCCTAGTCCTTGGCCTCCTTTCGTAGGACAGCCGGGGACTGGGGCTGGCGATGAGGAGAGGGTCACCGATGTGGAACTTGCGGGGATAGCTAAGTCCCTTAGCGTAGGTAAGGCCCCAGGTCCGGACGGAGTTCCGAACCTGGCCTTAAAAGTAGCTATTGCAGAGGCTCCCGAGATGTTCAGGTCTGCTATGCAGAAATGCCTGGACGAGGGAGTTTTCCCAGAAGCTTGGAAGAGGCAGAGCCTGGTACTATTGCCAAAGGCGGGGAAACCACCCGGAGACCCGTCGGCATATAGACCAATATGCTTGATTGACACGGCGGGGAAGGTGCTCGAAAAGATTATCCTCAATAGAATGTTGCGGTTCACCGAGGGCGAAAATGGTCTTTCGAGTAACCAGTACGGCTTCCGGAAGGGGAGGTCCACCGTAGACGCTATCTTGTCGGTTACAAAAACCGCCGAGAAAGCACTCGAGCCTAAGAGGAGGGGAATTCGCTTTTGCGCGGTAGTGACTCTGGATGTAAGGAATGCGTTTAATAGCGCCAGCTGGTCTGCTATTGCCGATGCGCTCTTGCGTCTGGGGATACCGGAGTACCTGTACAAGATTCTCGGAAGTTACTTTCAGAATCGTGTACTAGTCTACGACACGGAGGTGGGTCGGAAGTGCTTTCACATAACCTCAGGAGTCCCGCAAGGTTCCATCCTGGGTCCGGTGTTATGGAATGTCATGTACGACGAGGTGTTGAGGTTAGAGTATCCAGTGGGAGTGGTGATTGTCGGATTTGCCGACGACATTACGCTCGAAGTCTACGGTGAAACGATCGAGGAGGTAAAGTTGACTACCAACCACTCGATCAAGGTTGTGGAGGCGTGGATGCGGTCCAGGAAACTGGAGCTGGCTCACCACAAGACAGAGGTGACGGTTGTTAACAACCTGAAGTCGGAGCAGCAGACGGAGATCAGTGTAGGAGACTGTACTATCCTGTCAAAGCGCTCCGTCAAACACTTGGGCGTGATAATCGACGATAAGCTTACTTTCGGTAGCCACGTCGATTATGCCTGTAAAAGAGCCTCCACAGCTATTGCGGCACTGTCCCGGATGATGTCCAATAGCTCTGCGGTGTACGCCAGTAAGCGCAAGCTTCTGGCTAGTGTTGCTACATCCATACTTAGGTATGGCGGCCCGGCGTGGGGCACCGCGCTAAGTACTAAATGCTACCGACGGAAGCTGGAAAGTACTTACAGGCTTATGTGCCTGAGGGTTGCGAGCGCGTACCGTACCGTGTCACACGACGCTCTCTGCGTCATTACTGGTATGGTGCCTATCAGCATTCTTATCAGTGAGGACATGGAGTGCTTCGAAATGCGCGGCACAAGAGGCATACGCAGGACTGTCAGGATGGCCTCTATGGTCAAATGGCAGCGCGCGTGGGACAGCTCCACCAAAGGAAGGTGGACCTATAGGTTGATACCGAGGGTAGATAGTTGGATTAATAGGCGCCATGGGGAAGTCACATTCCACCTGACACAGGTCCTTACAGGTCATGGTTGCTTCCGACAGTATCTACACCGTTTCGGGCATGCGGATTCTCCCGAATGCCCAGTGTGCAATGGTTTAGAGGAAACGGCGGAACACGTTTTGTTCGTGTGCCCGCGTTTTCGCACAATGCGTGACCGCATGCTTGCCACATGCGGGGAAGACACAACTCCGGACAACTTGGTCCAGAGGATGTGTAGGGATGAGTTTGGCTGGAACGCCGTTTCAACGGCTATTACCCACATCGTCTGGGAGCTACAGAGGAGGTGGCGCGTGGACTCGGAGAATGGCTAGTCCAGATGCAGTACAAGAGGTGGTCCAGGGGTTCGGAGTCGGCTTCGTAGGTCATACCGGTGCCCTGCGGTCGAGATCGACCCTTACAACGATTAAGTGGCCGCGGAGAGGAAGTCCCGGTAGCGGTGCTGTCGTGGCGTCGGTCTACTGGGTTGGATCCGAGCCCGCGGTTGGAAAGGGGTCCCCGGCAAGGGTCGGGGTAGGTGAGATCCTGCTGTCTGCAACCTACGGGTGCATCTGATAGGGCCTGAAGGGTAGTGATACCCTTCCTTGCGGGCAGGTCAGATCGGGTTGCACGTGGGCATCAGTTCTTGATGTCCGCTCAGCAGTAGGGCGCGGGCTGGGTTGACCCTGCCCGCCTTCCGAGGACAAAGGGAGTGGCGAGGACCACTCGGGAAACTGGCTAAGCGCCAGCATGCTACCGTGATGGACTCTCCAAAGCGAGTCATCGATGTTCGTTGCTGCAGGCTACGCAGCTAACCTTGTGGGTGCGATGTGCACTAGCCCCTCTCTGAAGCAATACCTTCTTGGTGGTTCCGGAGAGACGTAGGGTTTGGCGACCATAGGAATGGTTTAGTGGGTACGAGGAGAGAGTAGTCCTGGATTTTACTTTTGTTGTAGAAGACAGCCTGTCAGACCTACACTACCCTAACCTTCTGTTAGGGTGTCTGTTGAGCAGATTATCCCCCTATGGTTTAGAAGGAAAAAAAAAAAAAAAAACACCTTGTATGAAGAATATGATATTTGCTAGGATTTTATATGATGATATATAAGTGACTAAAAAGTAACTAAAATCTCAACAGGATCATTGAACGAAATATTTTGTTTATTCGGCAATGAATGACATGCATTCATTTTGGGAGCGTTTAAACTTAAACGATTATTTTCTGAAGATTATTGGGGAAATTCTAAGTTCGGCGGCGTGGTTAGTTTTAAGCTGGCGGCGTGCTAGAAAATCAAAACATCCGGCGGCGTGAAGTAATAAATCTCGACGGCGCACATCTCTAGTCCTTGAGACAAAATGAGATGAATATAGGTACTAGGCCGAAGAAGGGGGCTTTTACCCTATGTTCTGACCAGACAGTCATTTCAAATATTTCAATTCCAATGGAATTGGAATGGAATTGGAATTGGAATGGAATTGGAATGGAATTGGAATGGAATTGGAATGGAATTGGAATGGAATTGGAATGGAATTGGAATGGAATTGGAATGGAATTGGAATGGAATTGGAATGGAATTGGAATGGAATTGGAATGGAATTGGAATGGAATTGGAATGGAATTGGAATGGAATTGGAATGGAATTGGAATGGAATTGGAATGGAATTGGAATGGAATTGGAATGGAATTGGAATGGAATTGGAATGGAATTGGAATGGAATTGGAATGGAATTGGAATGGAATTGGAATGGAATTGGAATGGAATTGGAATGGAATTGGAATGGAATTGGAATGGAATTGGAATGGAATTGGAATGGAATTGGAATGGAATTGGAATGGAATTGGAATGGAATTGGAATGGAATTGGAATGGAATTGGAATGGAATTGGAATGGAATTGGAATGGAATTGGAATGGAATTGGAATGGAATTGGAATGGAATTGGAATGGAATTGGAATGGAATTGGAATGGAATTGGAATGGAATTGGAATGGAATTGGAATGGAATTGGAATGGAATTGGAATGGAATTGGAATGGAATTGGAATGGAATTGGAATGGAATTGGAATGGAATTGGAATGGAATTGGAATGGAATTGGATTGGAATTGGAATGGAATTGGAATGGAATTGGAATGGAATTGGAATGGAATTGGAATGGAATTGGAATGGAATTGGAATGGAATTGGAATGGAATTGGAATGGAATTGGAATGGAATTGGAATGGAATTGGAATGGAATTGGAATGGAATTGGAATGGAATTGGAATGGAATTGGAATGGAATTGGAATGGAATTTGAATGGAATTGGAATGGAATTGGAATGGAATTGGAATGGAATTGGAATGGAATTGGAATGGAATTGGAATGGAATTGGAATGGAATTGGAATGGAATTGGAATGGAATTGGAATGGAATTGGAATGGAATTGGAATGGAATTGGAATGGAATTGGAATGGAATTGGAATGGAATTGGAATGGAATTGGAATGGAATTGGAATGGAATTGGAATGGAATTGGAATGGAATTGGAATGGAATTGGAATGGAATTGGAATGGAATTGGAATGGAATTGGAATGGAATTGGAATGGAATTGGAATGGAATTGGAATGGAATTGGAATGTTATCGGAATGGAATGGAATGCTTATTTGAGATGCTAACTTCCAGTGGTGGTCAAAGTATTTCAAAAATCAGTATTCTAGCAAGCATTAAATCGAAAAACTTCTGATTCAATGCCCCAAACTGGTTCGTTCCCCCGCCGGTAAATGCATTAGGAAAATATGGCTTTCAATTAAACTTCTTGAAGAAAGGGCAAGTCAGTCGTCCCTACAAAAAGCAACCAACCCGTGCGGTACTAAGTGGTTGACTTATGGATTCAATTTCTTGAAAAGGCTACATTCCCTCCCTCTGGGTCCAAACCCGATCAATCGAATTGAATGCTGCTGTTGATGATGGTGCTCGCATCCAATCTCCGGAGGGACAGACAGTCAGTGGTGAAATGGTAGGGTGGTAAATTGCCCTCAAACGACATGGAGCGATCCAAGTGGACGAACGGAGCCTGATCTGGGTCAGCGTCGTCGCTTGGATTGGATTGCACGTGGAGGCGTTGCTCTGGGCACTGCCCTCTTCGAACGGACAGAAAGAGATCATCAGCACGCGCGGCGCGTTGGTGGTTGTGGCTGCGGCACCAACGGCAACGAACGTCTTGATGCAGGTCAGAAACAAGCTGCTTATTTCGTCGAACCGCGAAACAGGAAAGGGTAGATTTTCTGGGAGCAAGCAACCAGTTGCCCCAAAGTGGATTTCGCGATGCATTGCCGACTAGACTGGGGACCAACACTGGGTTTCTCAATGCGGGTCCCGGGATGTCGGCGGCTGACTGAGTCTGAGTGGTATTATTAGGTAGAGCATTTTTTTTTGCGTTTTCGTAAGCCGGATTTGACTGCGAAGGCGGCGTCGGCCGTCGGTCGGCCGACAAGAGCCGCGTAGGTTCGAACGCGCCGCGCGACAACCGAGGCGCGCAGGCAGATTTCAATCTAATACGGGGCAAAGTGAAAGTGTATCCTGCCTTTTTTTGAAAACCGTAGCAAGTAAAGTGCTGAACGGATTACTAACGTAAACGAAAAATAAAAATGTACCATTGCTAAATATGCGGTATCCGCCGCAGTTAGGCGGACTTTTAGTAAAAACTATTATACATCTGACTTTTGAGTAACGATCGATTTGGAAGCAAGTCGCCGTTTTGACCGCTACTTTTTTGACTTTGAAAAGCAAAAGTTTTCATGATTTCCGGCATGAAGCTCTAGTTCAATTACCTAATAAATTCTTGGTGGGGTATTTGGCTAAATTTATGGGAAAACACCTGAGGAAATGCTATTGCAAGAGTAGTGTCTAGAGAAACATTCTAATGAATTTCTTGAAAAAAAATTGAAAAAGAAGGTCCAAAGAAAACAAAGAAAAGTAGGGCCCATATAGCCGAGGCGGTAAACGCACGGGTATTCAGCATGACCATGCTGAGGGTGACGGGTTCGATTCCCGGTCGGTCCAGGATCTTTTCGTAAAGGAAATTTCCTTGACTTCCTTGGGCATAGAGTATCTTCGTGCCTGCCACACGATATACGCATGCAAAATGGTCATTGGCAGAGGAAGCTCTCAGTTAATAACTGTGGAAGTGCTCATAGAACACTAAGCTGAGAAGCAGGCTTTGTCCCAATGAGGACGTTACGCCAAGAAGAGAGAAAGAGAGAGAGAGAGAGTCCAAAGAAAACGCAAAAATAAAAAATAGATCGAAAATTGGAAGCTCTACTTTTTGTAATTTTTGGAGTGATCCTTGGAACAACTCGCTAAACAATAATATCAGGAAGAATCACAGAAAGTTTTGATGGATCTGAGTGAATAATCTCAGTGAGAACCTTGAAAAATCCCTAGGGGAATTACTCTACAAATGCTTGATAAAATTCTAGGAAAATTTCAAGAAGAATTCCTTGATAGCTTTCTTGAAAAATATACCTGAGAAATAACAGGATGAAACCTAACAGGAATTGAAGGAAGTCCGTAGATAATTTCTGTGGAAACCTCGGAAGTAGTTCCTGAAGAAAAATAGTTGTTTTCTCCGAAGAAAACCATATAAGACTTCCTGAATGAACCCTTGGAGTAATTTCTAGAGAAATCATTGAAGGAATTTCCATAGAAATATCTGAAGAAATCCAGAGAGGAATTCCCGAAACAGTTCTGGGGGAAAATATGGAATACATTCTTAGCAAGAATTTCTAGAAGAATTCCTGCAGAAATTGCGGTAGAAATCACAAGAGATATTCTTGAAGAAAAAACTAGAGAGTGTCCTGTAAGAGTTCCAACAGGTGACTCCAGGAATTCCATCAAGGAAGCTCTATAGGAAGGTATCCTGAAAAAATCCCCCGAGATTTTGAGTAATGAGTAAATCCTGAAGAAATAACTAAAGGCATGCACACAGAATTTTCAAGAAATTTCAGGTCGAGTTTCTGGATGAATCCCAGTAGACATTTTCGAATGAATCCTAAGAGGAACTCTAAAACAAGCTTCTAAAAAAATCCCGAAAAACTTGGAGAACCAAAATGTTTGATAGGGTATGTGTGCCATCACTAATCTCATGCTCCCATATTTATCTTATTCGAAAACAAGCGATTACGGCACCGATTGATTCCGTCCTTTTTGTTTTCATGCGTGCTCACTTCCAACAAAAAATAAAAAAAAAGAAACAAAACAATCAATGCTTCAATCCTTTGTTTTTCGTAGGATGAAAATGGGAGTCACATGCTTAATAAGGGAACCAATACCCTACATGATCACGTGCTGATTTCTAAACCGTGCTTTGAACATTTTAAGAAAAACAAATTTTGACATTTCCTCGAAAATGCGAAGCTAAATATTTTTTGAAAAATATAGAGTTTTCCAAAATTCAACCATTTTACGTTGCAGTTAACCATTTTTCAATCTATTTGCATTGAAAGAAGGCTGAAAATAATATGTAAATGTAAATATGTAAAAATATATGAATTCGAGATATATGTAGGTAACATTCAAAAAGAATGATAGTTTGTATTTTTTCAACTTGAAAAAACTTTTAAAAATATTTATAAAAGTACATTTGAAGTACAATGTTTAAGTGGTGTGCTTCAATAAAAATTTCAGCATAATCGTAGCATTGGTTATAAAGAATAAGACGTATGAACGGCCCAACTTTGCTTGAAAATAGAAAGAAAATCGATTTCAAACCGTCAGCCTTGAATGAAAATCGAAAAAAAATTCCGCTTCACTTTATATTTTTTCCTTCTCGTTTGTGAACTCAGGGCATCTATCTGTATAAAACATGATCATCAGCTAACCGAGTTTAAAAATGCTGTAAACTAGTGTAATTATATTAGCAGGCAACGTTTGACGTTTGTTCTCTTCCAGAAGTAACTAAGTAGAAGAGTCTTTCAGCTATTTGGAACGATAATAGCTAAAAAGGTTGCACAGCGCTAAGAGAGCAGAAAAGTTTAGAAAATATTTGAACGTTTTCAAAGTTACGTGATATTTTTTCGTTAATACAAATGACGCAGGAGACATCAACCCAATCAACATTGATTATAAAATTGTTCAAAAAAGGCTGTGGGTGGAGCCTCGTGGCCGTGCGGTTACCAAGCGTATAAACGTACCATGCCATGGGGCGAGGGTTCAATTCCCGCTCCGAATGATGAAACTTTTCGCAAGAAATTTTTCTTCCTCGTATCCACTGGTGCTCGTAATGTGTGTCGTGTCCGTTGTCTAGTGTTAGGTTTCGTTCAGTCTGTACAGCCTCTGCTGAAGACGGTGTCCGTGTCCATTCTCGAAAAGAGGTTGTGATGATTTTTGTTGTTTATTTTTTTTTTGTTTTTATTTACGTGTATGACATAACGCTAATTCTACACTTTGTTTATTTTTTATTTTTTACAACAACAACAATGACAGCTAAAGATGCAAAGAATCTTCTTCAATGGCACGCATCGTTCAGGAGGAGACATCATTTGCAAGTAGAATTCGATCATTTCAAAGTAATATTTTAGTAGTTATTATGCTGCTAGGCTTTTGCGCATTCAATTTAATCGGGAATGTTGGGGTTGCAGAAACATAAAATTATTGCGCTTCGAAAATGGTGAATAATATCTTCTTGGAATGATGTAAATCAATTTGTTAATTTGTTAAAACTATCTCAAATAACAAGAAAACTCAGCTGAAAGAGTTTATTTATGTACGCATGTTTATGAAATGACGGAAAGCTTTCAGGGCTCATTTGGGCATACATATTTTTTTTTCATTCACGTTATCTAATTTTTCAATATGGTGACGACCATAATTGGAGAAAATAAAACAAAAGCAAGTTAACTTTTATAATTGTCACAATAAACCTAGCCGTGTCATAGTTTCTGCTTAGTGTTGTTACTAATCGAACGGATCGCCATCTGTTGAGAGTTTCAACAGTATTATTGTGGTAATAATGAATGCCAGAAGAATTACATATCGGAGAGTTTTGTTAACTCTTAAAATCTGGCTCTATGGATATCTTCAAGTATACAGTATACTGACAGGCTTGGTGGTCTAGTTTTTGATTCGCATGCAGGAGGTCCTAGGTTCAATCCCTGGCCTGTCCCTTTCCTTCTACTTTGTATCCTTGTATCTTTTAATCCACTTCCTCTATACTCTCCTCTCTACATATACAACTCATCTATATTTACATGTTCATATCCATCGCTAGAATCAGAAACGGTTGCAACGCCGTTTTCCTTCCTTTAAACTTTCACAGCATAGCGTCAATCTATCAGTTAACGCCTACGAGTTATGCAATCAAGCGAATTGTGCCGCTTTAGCTTAATAGAAATAATCGCACTAATCTATCACCTTACGCCTGGCATCCACGCACCAATGTGTGAACCCTCTGCCAACCATATCCCACCAACATTCCGACATCCGCATGAATTTGTGCAGGCGCAAAGATATATTCGGTATGATGTGGATACAAACGATTGCAATCATCATTTCCTTCCCCTTTCCCACATTGACCAGCAACCTGACGTGACAAGCGCCATTGTCGCCTAAAAAAATAATATAGATCACCAACGCTCACACACTGAAGATGCCTGCTAGTCCCCGGCAGATAATCTCATTGGTTCCTTGTGTGAGTGTGGCTGCTCTGGAGATACTGAAGTAGCATCTACTGGCGGTCAATCAAGCTCAAGCTCTTCAAGTATACTATAAAGCATTTCATTAATGGTGTTCATAAAAGTAGTCTTAAAACTGTGAGTTTTGGTTATTGCTATAATAAAGCCTCAATAAAAATCAAACAAAACCAATAAGCAATGAAATTGTTACTTGGGAACGCCAAAACAAAGTAAAATTAGCTTTACGCCTGTCTGCTACTCACTCTCTCAGCGTTCCCGCTTGTTCGTCTATGCACACTCCAGCTAATGTAACGTGGTACTTTTTTAGTAATTTTTAAGGGTTTTACGGTCCAAAGGTTACCCAAGCATGTTTGCTGCCCATGTTCTGCTCCTCGCTCCAGAATGTGCTACAGCATGTCATTTAAGAGTTAGAGCAGCGCAAGTTTTGGTTGTATAGAAGTTAATTTGACGTTATCTTAACACAATGCAAGAATAATGTCAAATAAACTTCTATACAACCAAGGCTTCCGCTGCTGTAACTTTTATATGACAAGTGTATAGCTTGGATTGTTTCAAGTTAGTTTTCTAACGATTAATGGAGCAATGGAGCAATGTAGATGTTCATATCTGAGTTGGTGAGTTCGTTTCATGCTATTATTATATTATGAAACCTTATCAGAATAATTTCATAGTAATCATGAAAGGTGTGAAAAATACTTCGTATTTCAACTATGATTTCATCTACAGTAACATTACATGTAACGAAGTGTAATTTGTATTTTTTTTTCACGGTTCTGGGCGTTTAAGCACAAACATATTTCAACATTTCAATTAACCAGGAGGAATCCGTCTTGCTTGTGCCTGTCACTGAGCGAAAACATAATTACTGATACAGTACATAACAAAACAAATTTCACTTTTTTTGATTGCCTGCATACAAAAGATTTAATTTTATTCAACCAACAATAAACGCCATTGGTCCATCGCCAGCTTTTCAGGTAGATCCTTATCCTACTTATGAGGGTGTCACTGAGTTGGTGGCTTCTCGTTGAGCAAATGCCATTGTGTATATTTTCACAACATTTTTGTATTATGGACTTCTTTCAAAAGTACTCATTCATATAGCATGGTTTCAGATCAAAAACTCCATGAATCAATCACAATATTGAAATGTATACCGCTTTTTTGAATTTCGAAGCACCGTTTCAGATTTTCTGGTCGTCATTCTTAGACTCTGTACATCTAGCCTATTCCAAATATACCCATATTACATGATTTTTGAGCCTTAAATCCTACCAACTACAATAATGATCCAAATGTATCATCTTCCTTAAACAAATGTTTTGAAGCACTGCACATCTTAAAAAGATCAGGGAGATTTTTCCTCAAATGTAACAGACAAACATTTAAAAGATAAGGTCGTGTGGAGGCAGTAATAAAATCAGAACATTGCTGTATGCCAGAGTCTTAACTCCACAAAACAGACACCATGTTAAATTTTCTGGTTAGCATTTTCAAACTTCGAACATCTTCCCCATATCATATATACCCATTCTACATGGTTCCTACACCCTTTTTCCAAGATTCGAACATTTTTTCTGGAATTCCTTGTGAATCTTCCAGAATTCCTGAATTCCGAATGATTTTTTCTGAAATTTTGTTGGGGATCCTACAGAATTTTTTCCAGAAGACCCTCGTAGGATTTTTTCTGCGTTTTACCCCCAAAGACATTTTCGTGGGATTCCTGCCAGAATTTATTCCAAGATCTGCCCAAATGTTGGCTGTTTCTTTGGAGATTCTAAGATAAGCAGATTTTTCCATGATTTTGCCCAGGATTGCCGCACAAGTTCTTCTATAGCAGAGTCCTGCGATTTCTCCTAGAGCTCCTCGCAGATATCAAGGAATTTTACTGTAGTGATTATTTCCAGAAATCTTCCAGGAACCATTACCAGAAATCGTCCCGAGATTCTGGATGCTCCTCTTAAGATTTATTCAACAGTTGCTCCCGGATTATTTGAAGAAATTTTCCAGAAGTTTTTCGGAATTTCTCCTATGATAAGTTAATAAATTTCCTTTTAAGAAATTCACGGAGAAATAGCAGATGTAATCCAGGTGAAATCTGGCAAGATACTCCGCAAAGATTTATTGAAGGAATCTCAAGAGGAACTGCAGAAGAAATCCTAGGAAAAACTGGATCATCTTGAACAGTTAGTTCTGAGAGTAATCGTGGGAGAAATGGTTGAGAAAAGTTTAGGAGGAACTTAAAATTCTCTAAAATTAATCTCTGGAAGCACTTCTGTAAAAATCTCCCAATAATCCCGAGAAAAGCTGTTGGAAAGCTACCCCGCTAAACTACTACAAGAAATTGCTGGATGAATTTTGGATGAATTTTGAAAGGATCCCCGAGAGCGAGAAACTCTGGAAGTATGTCAGGAAAACCTCAAGAAGAAATTCCGGGAGGTAGTCCGTCAGAGACCTCGATGAAAATCTTGTACAAATTCTGGGAGGAACTCTGGTAAAAACCCCTGCAACAACGCTTAGAAATCACGAAAGAACATCACAGAAATTGTCGGAAGTGACTATTTATGGGAGCGAATACTAAAATATAACATCTGGATGGAAAACTGGGAGAATTGAAGAAAGTCGAAAAAAACTCTGTTCAAAACTCTTGGACAAAACCCATGAATAATTTCAAGGATGAACTCATGGAAAGATTTCTGTGATAAATTGCGAAAGCGCTACGGGTGAAATCCAAGGCGCAATTTGATCAAAATTCCGAAATCTCAAAATAATACACCACCAGCAAAGTGCACAGACCTCTAAGTTCAGTTTCAAAACTATGTGAAGAATTCAATAAGCACATGGGCTTTGGGGTCACTTACTGGACTCCTGATTGTTTTCCCTAAATTTTTGAGTGTGTAGATGTATTTTTTTTTAATCCATATGGAATTTTCGTTGAAAATTTCAAATCAATTTCTTGCAATTGACCCAAAAATTCTGGAAAAAGTCTCAAAATGATCAATTTTGCAAAAACAAACCTGGTAGAATTCAGCGATTTGGTGGAATTTATTGAATAAACATACTTTGGGCATTTGTTCCCCTAAATTTTAATTATATTTTTGAGGGTATTTCTGTAAAGGGTATTGGTTCCCTAATTAAGGCTGCGTCCTACGAATAACAGAAGGATTGAGAACTGTTTACTTTGTTTCTTATTTTTGCATTTTTTGTTAGAAGTGAGCACACACAAAAACAAAAAGAATCAATTGGTGCCATAATTGCTTGTTAGCGAATAGGATAAATTTGGGTAATTGAGCTTACTTATGGCACTCGTACCCTTTAAAAAAATATAAACTTTATAAAATTTGTGCTAATTTTTGAAATATGAACTTTCGGAATTCCCCACTGGAAAACCTGGGAATTTTATTCTGTCTAACATCCTCTTTTTTAAAGTGGATTTAAAACTTTTGACCTATACATCATATTGAGGAGTGTAAAAAGCAATTGAAAGCTAATAGAAAATAGGTTATATTACAGAACACATCTTAAAATTTGGCTACTAGTACACTGAGGATACTTACTGAAAGTAAACAAGATTCACATCCCAATTTATCCTGTAAAATGTCAGTATTCCATTCGGGTATACGTATTAAACTTAGAGCTCGCGTGCGTGAGCATACTTTTCATAGATTTTTCATGCAATCTACATGAACACTACCAAGAATGGTCTTAGGGATAAGATTGTTGGAACCCAAAAATGGCTGCAATGATTGTATTGTATGGGAATTGTCATTCCAATTGTATGTTTGCATCGTATGACAACTATGTATTTCGATCTCAACTATGAAATTTGTCTTCAGTGTTTAATACTTGTCTCGACTGCAATAAGTTAAATCTAAGATTAACAGAAGGTGATTGTTGTAATGCTTACCTTATAATCACGATTCAAACCACAGAATCAATAGATAAATCCAACACGACGATGAAAACAGCAATCCACGAAATTTCAGCAACTTTTCTGAGAGGTTTCTATCACAATCACCGATTCACTCGTTTTTCCCAATAATCAAACTCCTTCTTTGTTTCCAATAAAATCACTCCAATTGAACCTGCCCCAAGATTCGACCCAACTGTAAAATATTTCACCCTCTTGAAAACATTCTTGGCATTTCACTTTGAAGCACTTTGAATTGGACAAAGGGCGACGACAGCCTGAGCAGCAGTCAACCTCAGTCGTTTTCTCGTTTTAGTCACACTGCACACTTTTTTCTTCTCCGTAGGTCGAAGTTTTCACAGAAAGTAGGATGAAAAAACTGACTGATATTGGGTTCTCCACGGTTCGGTTAAAGGATTTTCCGCTCCACTTTCCTCTCCGGTTTTCCTATGGGTCGTCGTCCAAGGTGTGTTGATTCAAGCCTTAATCCTCTTAGGGGTTGGCGCAATTTTTGCTGCTTTTTTCTCGATGCACATATAGCACAGCTCTGCTGCTCACACAGACACTCACTTCACTTCAATCTTGTTTGGGCTTAACTATCATTTGCAACACTTTTGTGCATAGACGGAGAAAATGGGTTATGTCAACTACACAGCTTTGCTTCGGTTATATCCACCGCTTGATCCGGTGGACCCCAATCCGTTAGGAAAAGAGAGATACCGACACTTTGTTCCGGAGCCGAGGGGGTTGTTTGTCTTCCGAAACGGAGCGGATTAGTTCCGGGGTGGCTTCGACGGCGATGGCGCGTTCCGGTGGATGCTGACAGAGCGTAACCAATCCTGACACCAATAGGTTCTTCTCTCTGGGTTCGGTTCGGTTTCAAGATCTTTCAATTACCGTTCGGGCACTTACACCTTGTAACTAGTTTCACTTCCAACTTCATTTACACTCCACGGGGAAAATTGGTCTCCCTCTCTCTTTTCCTTTGTGCTGACGACAATCAATTGTGTTATTTTAACTAACCAGAACACGATCAAACACACTTTCTTCGGCTGATCTCTTCCAAAGATATGCGGTTGCACCTTTCAACGATATTGAGGTGTTTCTAATCCACACATGAAAAGCACGTAGTCGTTGGTGAATACCGTCGAAAGTAGAACTGCTCACTAACAATATCCCATTTCATCGAACGCCACCTGAATCCCAATTGATTTCGCTTCTCCAAACTCCAACATTCAGCCGTCTAAACTCTTCTTTTCGTTAGCACGCACTTCACGTCGTTCAAACATATGTGTAACGCCCTCTCCGCAGTAGTTCACCAAAATCTTCCAAATACGCAAAAAATCAAGTGCTAATTGTTTCACTTCCCTAGGTTCTACACAGCCAAAACCACGTAAAAAATCATCCAGGCGAAACGCGATAAGCCCCAAAAAAACAGCCACACGCAATTCCTGTACGCAAGTAAAAGTCGGTTCGGGAAGCGCACGCACACCAACGTACAACCGGATCGTTAAACCCAAACCCCGGGAGGCAAAAAGAAATTTCCCCGACGACCGCCGTACTGGAAAAAAGAAACGGGAACTTCAACGCACTGCGCGGCCACCGCGATCGATAGCGACGAACCCGTTGCTCACGCGTACCCACACTCACACACGTTCACGCGCACTGCTAGTTGCTGCTGCTGCTGCTGCTACTGTTCTTGCTTTCGCCTGCGCCAGCTTCGGATGGACGACGGACGCACGGACAACAAGGCACTGGCCTTTCTCTTCGAAGTCGCGGTTTGCAAACTCAAACGTCGATCGATCGACGACACCACACAAGATCTCACCGTAGCGACGGTCTACGAACGAATGCTGGCTGGCGATGGATGGAGCCACCGAACCGCGATCACCGCGAGAGCCACCGCGCGCGATCGGGTTGAAAGGCGATCGCGACGAAGAAACCGCACCAGGTGAGAGCGACTCGACTCGCGTGCAGGAGTCTTGTTGAGAGAGTGGAACACTTTTCTTTCTTCATCGGATGACGCGACGTGGGGATCCGTGAGGCGCTGGGGGATCTTCGCGCGGGGAAATTGGGAGCGTAGAGTATGTAATGCATGCATGCGCTCAAGAGAAGCTTTCGGACGGTAGGCTTTACGAATGCGACGATGGACGGAACTTGCACTCCGTCACAACACGAAGGCAGTGAGCTGAGCTGGGTTTTGCGCGGCTTTGCTTTGTGTGTTTGCTAGCTGCTACTGGCTGGACGGCTATGCCGCCGGAGAGTCGATGATCGCGACGACGACGTGATCGTAAGCGGTCACGGGATTCAACGAAGCATGGGGTGGTTCTATTTGTTTGTGCAGAGTCCAAGTTTCTTCACTCATTCTTATAATGTTTTTCTTTTTTAACCTGGGTTGGAGCTGGATTGGCGGAAAATGTATAAACAAACAACGTCAAACAAACTTTAGTTTAGGGTTGGGGTTGAAACTGTGATCTCATCCAGTTCCAACCCAGGTTGGAACTGGATCAAAGAGAAAAACGGCATTAGAAACGTTTTTAAATAACTGATTGTTTATTTGTTTGGCAACCCTGATAAAAAATAAGGTAGGACAAGTTGAAACGGGTGGGGTAGATGAAACAGTGGGTTAACATGATTTTTTCTAATGATGATAAACAATTTGATTGCCATTACATATAGTTTTTGATTCAAGCAATCTTTTAGCGAAGGATAATTTTTCAAATTATATTGAAATCTATTTCAAAACGTCGCGTTTTAACTTGCCCCGGTGTACCTTATCATAGAAATACGATAAATTTTATTGTTACAACACAACTGTTTTTCGAAAACTACTCACCATTAGTCGTATTGTAATGTGCACAGCACACTCACCATCACCCCTATTGTTCTATACCATTTTTTTTATTTATTTACAAATCAAAAACGTTAAAAAGCGTACAAAAATTGAAAAAAAAAACAAAATAGGGCTTTCAATTTTAATTCCACATTAACCAAAGCCATACCACCCTTTTCACACTTTAAAAACAATTGTCTGGCATCTACTTTGAATACATGTGAACCCCAAAAATAACGAGTGACTAATTTTTGCACTTCTTCTATCTGGGTTTTGTCAGGCGGTAAAATCTGTCCCACGTACCAGAGTTTACTCAAAATGTACGTATTTATAATCCAAGTTTTCTGTACAAGGTTCAAATTTCTTACCCGTAGAGATCCCAAGGTACATTTGCAGCTATTAATTAATCGATTGCAATTGATTTCTGTTTGCTCTTTCCAATTTTGTGTAAAAATAACTCCCATAATTTTCAATCGTTTTTCTTCCTTTATGCTTTGGGGACCTAAAGGAATATTGTTGATTCTCAAAAAGGCTGATTTATGATGATTTAATCTTATTCCGAATGATTTTTCATAATTATCGGCAATTCTCATTGTCAAATTCAAAATCGGATCGAATAGGAATTGTAAGCGATAATTTTAATAAATTTTTCGTCAATCAAAATACCTGCAATAGATTGGTAAACTTGTCTGATAAAGGGCTCCAAATAAAGGACAAATAAGATCATTGACAGAGGGCAGCCTTGTCGAACAGATTTTTCAATTTAAAATTTATTCGTCAAGTGGCCATTGAACAACACACTTGAGTTGGCTTTACGGTACAAATTTTTTAAATAATTAATCAAACGGGGTGGGAAGTTGCATGTCTCGAAAATTTGGCACAATCTACTATGGTCAACATTGCCAAAAGCCTTCTCCATATCTAAACTAAAAATAGCCAATTTGAACCTTTTAGTTACATTTCCCTTAGCAATCAACGTTCTCAACTGGTTAAGGTTGTCTATACAGGATTTGCTGGCAATGCATGCTGTTTGTCCTTCATCAACTACTTTTCCTAAAACCTGCTGAATACGACTAGCAATAATTTTTGTAAAAATTTTGTAATCGCAATTGAGAAGGCTAATAGGTCGAAAGCCCGAGATGTTTTTGGAACAACCCGATTTTGGTATTAATGTTATGTATCCTTCACAGAATTCAGACGGAGGAATAACATTGCCATGCAGTAATCCACACTCTTAAAAAATTAGGAATTTACACGTGACGTAAACCATCAACGTACGTAAACATTTCATGACTGAATGGCAAATTTGACTCAATTTTACATCCATCATGTAAGTTCGAGTTGGTTGCACAAGATGTCAACAAATCTATCTGACCAGATAAGTAGAAACAGTTTCATATTTATCGTTCGTCTCCCAGCTTGGTGATACAACCGAGAGGTATAGTACGTGCCTCTCAATCAGCGGACCCGAGTTCGAATTCCAGTTCATTATTTCACTAACATGTTTATTTTCTCTCGCTTCGACTCTAGCGATTCCTAGCTCGACTTTATTTGTGATGGAAGACGTAAATTTGTGTCAAACGGGCCGCTCCTTTTATGTGCATCCAAGCGAACTTAAATTTACATGACTTTTTCTAAGAGTGCATTGAACAACTTTAACATGTCATTTTTTAGCAAATCGAAATGTTTCGCGTAGAACTCATAATTAATACCATCCGGGCCTGGTGTTTTTTTCTTCGTGCAGCTGAACAGCACTTGTTTCAATTCATCTTCGTCAATATCGCGTATTAGATTAACAGAATCCTGATCATCTAGCATCTTGGTAACATAGTCGAGTGAATCACAATGGTCTGCAGTAATGTTTCGTTTAGGAAAGTTGTTCGAGAAATGTTCAAAAATATATCGTTTCAAATTATCAGTACCACTAATTACAGTATTTGAAATTCTATGGCGAGCTATAATTTGATAAATGTTGATTTTTTCCTCATTTAGAATACCATTCGCAGAAAATTTTTCCTCCATACATTTCAGTTTTTCATTCTCAATTTTGAATATTAAAGCTTTAGTGAAGTTCATTTCCATGCTAACGTCTTGATCCATATTCTACAAATTCGAAAGTTCAATCAATGTTCTATACAGTTCAGATTCCCTTTCAGATAAATTCCGATTGAATTCTATACAGTCAGGTCTTTTTTTACGCGGTTTTCATTTACGCGGCCGCGTAAATGAAAACTCCATACAAAAAAAAAATTTCATCGTCTTATTTTTGCATGATTCGTCGAGAAATGGTGAGACTTTTTTTACGCGGTTTTTTGAATTTTGAACTGAGTTTTATTTTTACGCGGTACGTATCCCCCGCTTTAAAAAAAACCTGACTGTACTTATTTTTTCTTGTAAAACTGCTTCACTTTTGTTTTGAAGTGGCCTGTCCACCAATAGTAGAAATTGTTTTGATAAGCTAATCTCTGTTGTAACGATTCATATTCGAAGCAGAACTCATTTTCAATAAAATCATAATTTATGAAAGCTGTGGGACGATTTTCACGAAGTCCGTTCAGCTGCTTGGTTTCGCCGACGGTATTGATATTATTGCTCGTAAATTTGAGACGATGGCGGAAACGTACATCCGACTAAAGAGTGAAGCCAGGCAAATCGGATTAGTCAGTAATGTGTCGAAGACAAAGTACATGATGGCGAAGGGCTCCAGGGAGGAATCACCGCGCCCGCCACCCCGAATTCATATCGACGGTGCTGAAATCGAGGCGGTTGAAGAATTCTTGTACTTGGGTTCACTGGTGACCGACGACAACGACACCAGCAGAGAAATTCAGAGGCGCATTGTGGCAAGAAATCGTGCCTACTTTGGACTCCGCAGAACTCTACGATCGAATAAAGTTCGCCGTAACACGAAGTTAACTATCTACAAAACGCTGATTAGACCGGTCGTCCTCTATGGGCACGAAACATGGACCCTACGTGCAGAGGACCAACGCGCCCTTGGAGTTTTCGAACGGAAGGTGTTGCGTACCATCTACGGAGGAGTGCAGATGGAAGACGGGACTTGGAGAAGGCGAATGAACCACGAGCTGCATCAGCTGCTGGGAGAACCAACCATCGTCCATACCGTGAAAATCGGGAGGCTACGGTGGGCGGGTCACGTCATCAGGATGTCGGATAGCAACCCGACTAAAATGGTTCTCGAGAGTCATCCGACCGGTACAAGAAGACGTGGAGCGCAGCGAGCTAGGTGGGTCGACCAAGTGGAGGACGATCTGCGGACCCTACGCAGAGTGCGGAACTGGAGGCAAACATCCATGGACCGAGTGGAATGGAGGCGGCTCCTATGTACAGCAGAGGCCACCCCGGCCTTAGCCTGACCGGTAAGGTAAGGTAAGTGTTGATTTTCCAATAACCCTTGCCATAGTGATGGCCTAAATCATCCTTACTGACTTGCATCCTCATCGAAATGGCTCTATGATCTGAGAAGGGTACGCTTGTTGTTTCAAAGGAAAGTACTGAATTGAGAAGACTTGAAGAACTGTAAAATCTATCGATTCGCGAAGCAGATGATCCCCTGAAGAAGGAAAACTGAGCATATTGTCCTTTGGCTGTTTTTTCAACATCTTTTAAATCTAAATTTGTTACTAGTGTTTTCAAACTTTGACAGTAGTTTTTGGACAAACCCTTGGTATCATTTGCGTCTAAAATACAATTGAAGTCACCTCCATCGATATGATGGTGAACACCGACCTTATTGAAATGAATAGCAATATCTTCCGAAAATAGTAATTCTCTCTCCTTTTTATATTGATGCCCTGCGTGACCGTATACGTTGATGTAATTTATGCCATTAATTTTAACTGAAATAAACCTTCCACTAGGGTCACAGATCACATCACTGTAGTCCAATCCTCTCCGTATTAAAAGAGCGGTTCCTTGACTATTCCCAGTAAACATTTTGGTGTGTATAATTTTGTGTTATACACATCCATATAAGAACCAACTCACTCGTATAAACTGCCATATACGTACTAAAGTGGAGGCCATATAGATACTTCTGACGACTTCTCGCGATTTTTCACAATCAATAATACGATGTCTCAAAATATGTACGAAACGACTTCCCACGATAATTAATACGATGTGCCAAATTACCGACGAAACGAAAAAAAAAAGATGACATCTATGTAGATTCGAACACGGAACCTCAAGATCCAGAATCCTATACCTTACCTCTGAGCTAACTCATCTTTCATAAAAGGAGAGCGAATTTTGACCAATAAAAACTCAAAACTAACTCGAATCATATGCCTTGATATTTTACAATGTTGATCTGATTCCAATTTTACAACGTTGATCTGATTCCAATTTTGCCTAAGTGTTTGCGATTTCATTTTGTGCTATCTAGACCTGATGTGTAATATACATAATGAAGACCTCTTGGATTTACAACTTGTTGCGATTGTGAATTGCGCTATGTACAGCTTGTCTTGTTTACATCTAAACAGTTGACTTGCCGCGCCATCGTCGTCGTCGTCGTCGCGGATAAAATTTCTCGCGAATTTCGGTCGTTCGCGAGTGGAAAGTGTCTTATAATAATACTCAGCATGTGACACTCAATCACCGGCAGCAGATAATACAGTCAGCATCTCGGTAGGAAGTGCATTGTAGGTCCGGAACTGGTCAAGGATGTTGCGGCCAATGTCTAAACATAAGTGTGTACACATCCGGCCCAGCGGCAGAAACGACGTGCTGTACCTAAACATTAGCCTGGTACACGGTTTATATGGGAATATACAAAAAATGGAAAAACTCAAGTTCCTGTATACTTTTTGAGTTCCACTTTGGTCCCATATCAACTGTGCAAAATTTCAGATCGATCGAAAAAACTATATTTTAGCGCCCGCCATTCTTAGTTTTTCATACGATTTACTATGGGGAAATATTACTCCTGCAAAGAAAAATCGCTAGGAGTCACCCCTAGATCCCTAAAAATATGTCGACGAATGATTTCTGTAGGAAACTTCACTAGGAATCAGACCTCTGAAGACAGCAAATCGATGCGACGTTCGTGGAAAAAGTTATTAGGCTTCACCCGATCGATAAAATAACGAGATTTTATTATTTATTGTTATTCCTTACATGTTAAACCGCGTTTGCATGCCATTCGGTTTTCAGTCAATAACTTTTTTCACATGCCTCAGATCGCTTTGCGGTCTTCGCAGGGTTAGTTCCTCGTAAAATTTCCAACAGAAATCATTCATCGATTTATTTTTAGGGGTTTAGGGGCGACCTGTGACGATTTTTCTTTGAAAAAGTGATTTTCCCCATACTAAATCGTATGAAAACTTAAAGTGGCTGGCGCTAAAATATAGTTTCTCCGATCGATCTGAAATTTTGCACAGTTGATATGGGACCAAAATGGAACTCAAAAAGTGTACAGGAGTAAAATGACTTTTTGTGTCCCACGCTACTAAACATCCTTAAGCATCAGGTATGTACAATTTTGTGTGCTATTAAAATCAAGAGGTATAAAATTTCGATGTTTTGTGTGGTGACAATAAAGTGAGGAACGACGACGCAGTGGGTATTTCGTGGTAGGTCAAATAAATTGGTACTCATTTGATGCGGGCGGGGGTAATAGGTTTGTGGTATGTGAAAGTTAATCATCTTCCTTCACCTTCAGGGATGTGGAAATTAAGCCTTTTATCATTGAATACGGATAGAAAGTGTTATTTCATTCTGCATTCTAAAGTATAAAACTAATCATTGGATCGCAGTGATGATGCATATCTTGGGTGAGATTATTTACAAAGCCATTACGATTGCATTCGATGCTTCTCTAACTGGATATATGATATGTCACTTTCAACATTTAGTAACGATTTGGGTTTGCCCTATTTACGGATTGTGCTGTTTTTAAGACTACCAGTCGTAAACTAATCGCAAAGATGATTTATATACAAGTGTGTTCGATACCCAAGTAACCAGTAAGCATTTAAAATAGCATTCCAGCAGCATTATAGTTGCCCTTATGACAAGGCATTTAATGCTAATTGGCCGTATATACGCCTATAGTGCTACTCAACAGCAGGTTTTGGCAAAATAACGGGCTGCCTGAGTGCAGCACCTTCAGGAACGTCGTATCAAAATGTCAAAGAAGCGTAACGCCTCGTCGAGCAAAACAAAACAAAAATAGATTTGTGTGTGCTTCTCACTCTCTCGACGATCCCGCTTCCTCCACACTACAGCAGATTTAGGTGGTATTTTTTTTTGCTTGTTTTTGGTGTTATCGGGACTTGAACTTACGATCCGGTGATTATTCAATGATGTTTTCTGCTCAAGCTGCTGCCCACGCTCCAGGATACGCTACAGTTGGTCCGATGACGTGCGCTTATTTCATCCCCAATATAAAGAATGGCTGAAAAACAGATTCTGTTCTCACACCCGAAACATGTTTTCAAGAAGACATTTCATAGTGTGTAAAGCGTTTTCATTTCCTCTTCCATCAGTAACATTTGATTCCCTCTTTCGAATAATTGTATAACCCGCCGGAGTTTTCCGACAAAATAAGGTGTGGTAATTTCTCGATGGCAATATTCCCAATCCAAACCAGCTGCAGCAACGTTTGCTTCGGAGCTTTTGGATAAATAAGGAAAAAACGAATAAGCAACTCAGATGTCCAAATTTGTCAACAGAGGCATAGATTCTGTAAGAGAGAGGCAGCATGTGCTAGCAAATGCATAACATATCTCCCACACTCTTTGCTCTTGGCATTTGTAGAGCAGTTGAAAAGCATTCTGAGTGCTTCCCACCGAAAATACCTCAAGCAGTTGAAATGCTAATTAACAACCGAAAGCTTCTGAATAGCATAGCTTATGCCGATTCAAAGCAGCTTTGCATTCGAACTGCTTATGTAGGGCAGCAAGCAGTTCAAATGCTTAATACCGTCTGCTGTACGGCTTATTTAAATGCTTAGTGGTTACCTGGGTATTATAGTTGCAATATTTATCATTTTTTGCGATCCTGATTTCTGATAACTTAAAAAGCGATTTTTTATGTACATCGCTTTACGATATGTGGTTCACTGGGTTCCCAATGTTGACAATCGCTACGTGTGTATAAATAAAAGAAAAATTTCGAAAGGCTACCTCCTGACAGAATATTATATCCGCGCTACTGTTAACAACGAAATCCTTGAACAAAGATATCTTCACCCTTGTCTGAATCGCATTAAGATTAATGCCTGCAACCTTTGCACTGTAGAACATGACTATTTTGAGTTTGAGCTCCGATTACCCTTCGCTGATGCAGACCTACTCTTCTTGCTGGTTTGATTCAATGTATTGTTACCAGAAGCATGAGCTGGTGGTTCCTTATCATTATCGTTACCTCGCCTCTTCTGCATGCTCCTACCACGTCGTGTTCTGAATTAGTCACTTGCAACTTCGATTGATCGAAGTGGCGATATGTCCAACTATTTCATTCTTTCGGCGATGCTCGTCGAACAGCCGGGAGACTCATCTAATTCCATTTGTTTTTCCAAGGCCGGAATATCATCTGTCTGGTTTACCTGTTGATCTGCCGGGTCCGAGTTCACGGGCTCCGGCGTAATACCCTTAATAACATCCGCAAACGATGAACCGTTTGTAGCAACACTTTCCTTTTGCTGCCTCCCAATTCTATCTTGAACCGAGACACGCTTTGGACACTCAGCCTTAACGTACCCTTCCTCCTTACAAACAAAACACCTATTCCGTAGTCCTTCGTAAAAAATGCGACACTTGAAGTGCCCGATGTACAAAGCTGCCGGGATTTCAGACCTAACTTCCATATGTACGCCACGTGGTCCGCTGTATGCATCGAAACCAAGATCTACCGGCAGTTTATCACGCACCATCTACCGCACCGAACCGAACTTTGTCATTACATTTGCGATTTCCGTATCACCGACCTCCGGCGGGAGGTTAAAGATCCTTACATAACGGAAGAAACCGTCAGCAGGAACCACGTGAACCTGAGCAGTTGTACCGTCACCATATTTGAAAGTTTCTGTTGCACGCAAACGTTTGGTCACCTCCTTGAAAACTTCTTCATCAATGAACTTTACGTAAAAACTGTTTTCCGTCAGATTGCGATACACCGTATGTAATCTGTCTCCTTGATTTTCAAGTCCTTGGCTACAAAAACTATGGCATCCTTTAAAAAAGACAATTACACCGTCTTCGACCTTACGGCCTCTACAGACTGAACATTACAATCATTCGACAACGGACAACACATACAGGCGTACCTCGATAGTACGTACCCTCGATAGTACGTACATTTTGCCTCGATAGTACGTACACCAAAATTTAGTTAACTTTTAATCTACAAAAATGAGTTCGAATCATTAGTAGACGTATAGCATGCGATACTATGCATGTGTGTTATGCAGACTCCTGTAACACGGATTTTCATTAATCAGTTTTAAAATAATGCGAAATGAAAGGCATGAACGAATACGTTTAATGTAATGATTGCAGTTTTCTTTGCTTTACATAGATGTTTTCTGCCAGTCATAATATCGGGCATCATCATTCTGGCGTTACATCCCAACTGGGGAGGACTGCTTCTCAGCTTAGTAGTTGATAAGCACTTGCACAGTTATTAACTAAACGTTTTCTTTACCAATAGAATGTTGTAATAAAATAAAAAAGCACATGATGGTTCTATTTTGCGTGGTAATAAAAAAAAACTAAATTTAACGGCTAAGAATGCGCTCCAAAACATAATTAAACCCATCAAGTTACTTATCTAAACCATTGATTTCAGTTCACTTACTTGCTTTTTTTTTGGTTTTCCAACAAATAACTTTTTTTTTTTGCGATACGTATGAAATATTTGACAGTTTTCCATGAGTTTGGAAATTTAAACAACTTTGAGTACCGTAGGGCACTGCAAGCCGCGGTTGCTAAGGAAAATGTTCTTAGTTTTGGATGTTTCGTGGCTTTGTTGTTTATGATTCGGACTTAAAAAAATCGTCAGCTTATCATGAGTGGTTGGATTGGTTTCTAAAAGGGGGGTATGCGTGCGTGTGCTGTTTTATAACTTGATGGTGACATGGTGGCTCACCTCATGAAGTTCCTTCTGGGATTCCACAAGAATACCATAAGGGACTCCTCTCGTGATTTGTCCACAAATTTGCTCCAGAGCTTTCTTCTGGGATTCCGTAAAATCTTAATGAGATTCTTCTAGAAGTTTATTTAGGATTCCATCAGAAGTTCCCACTGGGGTTTTCCAGGATTTTTTTTCTGAGATTCCTTAAGAGGATCTGTCTGGTGTTCCGTCAAAAGCTCTTTCCAGGATTGTTCCAGGAAGTTCCACGAGATTCTTCCAGAGATTCCTGGATTTCTGAAGAAATCAGTTCTGATTCCATCAGCATTACTCCTTCTAGGATTACCTTAATAATTTTTCCTGTAACTCTTCCAGGTATTCTTTCCGTGGTTTCTCCACAAACTTTTTCTAGAATCCCTCTAGGATTTATGTGATTCTTCAGGGAGCTATAACTAAGTTGCTCTTTCCTGTGTTTATTCAAGGAAATCCTACATGAACTACATGAGGAATTCCATAAACAAAATACTCCAAAAAGTTCATAATAAACTCCAGGAGGATATCCATTACAAACAATTCCTGACGGAGCTCTTGGTAGAAACCAAAAAAAAGTCCCTAGATGATTTCTGGAAAGAGTTCTCGATGATATCCCTGAATCAGTTTCTGAAAAAAATCCTAGAAGAAGCTCTAAGAGGAATCCCGGAAGAAGTTCTTGAAAAGTAATTCCCCAGAAGAAATTACCTGAGGAATCCCGGAAAATCCCTGGTGAAATTATTGTATGAATCTCAGAAGGAATACTTGAATCAGAAGAAGCTCCAGAAAAAAAAACGGAAGAAGTTCCTGGAGGGATCTTGGAGAAGCATTTAGAGGAACACTGAATGAAGTTCTTGTCAGGGATCTTGTAGGATTTCTGAAAGGGTTTCAGAACGAATTCCTAAAGAATTCCTAGAAGATACTTCGAGAAGAATCTCGTATGAAATTCCAGGAATAAATCTTTACTGATTGTTGCAAGGATTTTTTGAAAAAATCTCGGTAAGAATTTCTGATACCATTTCTGAAAGAACTCCTAGAGAAATTCTGGGTGAAGTTTCTAGAATTTCCAGGAATACCATGTGGAAGCCCTAAAAGAAATCCAGAGACATCCTAAAATAAACTATTCGGGAATCCCGAATGAAATTCCTGGAGGATTCCAGGAACTCCTTGAGAAATTCTGGAAGAAATCTCTTGAAGTCCGAAACGTGAACAAAAATGTCACAAAACGTCAAAAACTTTGAACAAATTCTTTAGCAACCGCGGTTTGCATTGCCATATAGGATGTACCAATTCAATTGTTTCGCTTTCTCGCTCCCTAAAGATTTCTTCAAATTTCTTTCAGTTCCGAAATTCCTCTAGGTGTTGGTTCCGAGATTTCTCCAGGAATTCTTTCTGGGAATCCTTAGGGATTTTTCCAGGAGATTTCTTAAGAGATTCCTTCCGAAACTTCACCAAGAATTTCTTCTGTAATTCTTTCGGGACTTTCAGGATTTTTTTTAGGAATTTCTTCCAGAATGCTTCCAGGAATTTCGTTCCAAGATTTTTCCATGAATTCATTCCAAGATTCCTCCAGAAATTCATTCCGACATTCCTACAGGAATTCTCTCTAAGATTCATCAAGTAGTTTTTCCTTGAATATCTCCAAGAGTTCCGGGATACCTCTTGAAATCCCTTCTCGTAAAAAAATTAAACTCTTGGAGGAGTCCTAGAAGGAGCAACGTTCAGAAGATTTTGAAAATATCACGGCAATAAATGCTGCCGAAGAAAATACATCTAGAATGCTTTTTAACAAGATATAACTGATCTAGATCGATTCAATTATATCTAGACCAGTTTGGATGGTTCTAAAAGATAACTCAAATAAAATCAATCTAAGTTCCCAGAGACGAGATGCCTCTACGAAGCATTCCCAGAGCACAAGAAGATTTTTCCAATAAAGATAGCATCCTAAACTAGCAAAATTACGTAATTAATAAACGGACCCTTAGGCCACATGTAATTGTTTGGCAATCCTGACGTTCTAGAAATAACATTCTTTGATTTAAAAATGAAATTTGAAATAAAAAATTGTGATTCGATAGTACGTACGTTTCGATGGTACGTACACTAAACGAAGCGATGGTGTACATACTATCGAGGTATGCCTGTATTACACCCAGTGGCCCAGTGGGGAATTTTCCGTTTGACGCAAAATTTTCCCCGACTGGAGCGGGAATCGAACCCACACTCCAAGGCTTACGAGACACCTAAACGACTGACGTCGCTAACCGCTCGGCCACGAAGCCCACATGGACGGCATAACTCCATTCTTTCCGAATTCAAATCCAATTGTATTCTTCTTCTGAACTCGATCCATCCGTTTATTGTTCGAGCTTTCGTACAAATTGATCGACCTGTACAAATTGATTGACCTTGACCACTAACCAAATTGATCGAACGAACAGAGCCAAGCACAAAAGCGTGTGTGCTCGATCGCTTCTCGTCTGCTACTGCGGCGAATGGTGAATGGCACTTACAAAAAAACATTTTTAAGGCAATTTTCAAAAGAAAACAATATATCCTAATGTTTCTTCATTGTTCTTACAATACATATACAATGAATTGAATGGCGTCAAATGAATCGTTGTTACAATAAAAAATACAATAATATTTGTTGTTATTTGTAAGCAGTTTACGCTTTTGAAAATCCATAGAATTTATATTTCCCGTTAACATTTATATCCAGCATTTACGAGCACTAACGGCGCACATTTTATAATAAAAATCAAACACTCTTATGTCTGTCTGGTATATATTGCTTGGCAGCTATCATCAATCTTTTCAAATAACTGCCAATTTGGCAGTGCCAACCATTTCTTTAAAAATCTTTACATTTCTTTATAATGATCTATAAAGACGTTCATATCAAAAAACGATAGCGATCGTCATCGTTTCTTAAAGAAATTTAAATAAAAACAATATCACTTCGTTATCGGTTGATAAAGATTTTTGACGATACATCGATATAAAATAGTGGGTTCTGCTTTATCGACACGTCATAATCATCCAAAAAACTAAAAACAAACAGCCACCTCACCTCCACCCCACCCTTTCTGTTCATGTTTGTTATGTTTATTTTTCAATCATTTTCTAAATTGGGAATTGAACTTGCACTTTTAGAAACTTAGACATTTTATGTTAATACTTACTTACTGAGTCACACTTCATTACAATAATACCACTAGTTTACAAAATAAAACGAAAGTCGTGAACTTCTGTCAACGACCAAAATTTTTGAAGCACAATTTGACACTGATTTCGAAACCGTGCCTCAAAAAATTTTAAGTGGAGCAGTTTTTGAGTTTTAGCTCAATATCGAGTTTTACAACTTTTAAAAGTTTAAAAGAGATATCAGATCACCTTTACTCAGCTTCATTCAACGATAAAGGAGCGTCGTGGCTAATCTTTGTGCTTCGATATCAATAGGCAAAGTGACGTTGATATCGAAAATTGAATAGTTTCCGATATATCTTCATGAAGAAAAACAAAGTTTCAGCGACAACACGAAATCAAACGAAATTAAGTTTACGTTTCGGTAAAGATTTATATCTTATCACCGATAAAGGACATATAGTTTGGTTATCGATCGATGAAGTTGACTGAATATATGTAACGTAAGAATCAGTAAAGAATGGTCGTCGTTAATCTTTTAATTTTGATAAAGATATTTAACGAAGTTTGTGAAATGGTTGACCGGAATAGCACAAGTCAGACCTCAGGTCATATGATCCATACCATAAATCGTTCACAATTCATATGGCCATTAGTACCTATAAATGCTGGAGATAAATGTAACCGAGAAATATGAATTCTATGGTTTTTCAAAGGCGAAATCTGTTTACATAACAACATATATTATTGCATGTTTATTTTAACATCGGTTCAATTGACTTAATGGGGTAATTGTCTTTGTATTGTTATCAATGGTAGTTTTCTATCTACTAGATTCCTTTAATTTATTTGGAAAGAATAGAAAAATCATTGTTCATCTTTTTCTTGTCGTAACGTCCTCACTTGGATAAAACCTGCTTTTCAGCTAGTTTCCTATAAGTACTTCCTCAGTTATTATTTGAGAGCTTCCTCTGCCATCACGGTTTGCCGGCTTCCAGTCGTTGCAGATTTAGCGAATAACATTCGATATCCGAAACATCTACTGTACTCGAATTTAAAACGAAAACTAAAAGGAAATATGTCAAGTGATTTTGTATTTGATTATACAGGGTATAATAACATGATCCAAGCAACAATAATATTTATTGTTATCTATTTGTTATGAATTGTTTTTAAGTGTGAGATATATCTTTTTTAACAAAAAGGCTCTGAGGCACTTTTCCACTTAAATTAATTCTTACTGATAGTAATTTTGAACTATTAAAAAACTATTGAAAAACAATTGAATCAAAAGCTGATGTTCACTTATTGTACGAACTATATGGGCTCAATTTCTATTGTAAAAAGTAACAATATATCTACTGTGTGTTGTATTGTGAACAATGAATCCTGTCATGTGTTGATAATATTTACCATGTAATGAATGGTAACTTTTTATCCGGGAACGCATGAAGTTCAACTTTTATCATGGTTGAATATTCCATGGTATATTCTATAGTACCTTAGCAATTATCCCACCCACGAATTCACTAAAGCACAGCGGAAACATTACCTTCCTGTTTTAAATAAGCATGTATATTTAATAGATACATATAGCTTAGAAATAAAGCTGTGATAAGAGTATAGGGGCTGTCCATTTATCACAAGGGATTTTTTTCTGATTTTTCGACACAAAATAACCCCTCCTCCCCCCTTCGTTCAAAGTTTCGTATGAAAACTCAAATATGTGTGTATGAAGCGTAAGATTTCTGAAACCCCTTCGTCCTCCCATAAACCCTATACGTAATTAATGGATATCCCCATATTAAAAAATTGAAGAAAGTTTACAATTTTTCATTATAAAGATCGTGATAGTCTCATTTTGATGATATTTTGCTAGACTTACCACGCAGAAAAATGACGCTTTTTTTAATGGCCCACCAACTACCCCCACACCAAAAAGCTCTTTAGAGCCCCCTGGTAGTGGACTCCTTAAAATATATTTAACACTTAAACAACATTTAAACAATGATACATACAATAAAGAGTAGTTGGATAAAGGTAGAGTTCCAGTTCCGCTTGTTTGGAACAATAAAATGCTTGGTTGATTTTCAAACTGAGAATTTACTTATACCAAAGTTATATTTCTCTGTTCTTACTTAGAGTTTATCGATCAAAAGAACCAATCACCATTATTTCATACAACGTTAGAAACTTAATTTGTTTCTACAAAATAGGGACCACAAACATGGCCTGGAAGCACTCACACATCTTTGAAAAACTTACCCTAACTTCGCCACAACGAGGAAGGTGTAGCAAATCCATCACTGCAACTTCCAAGTGCAGTTTTTGCCGTGATGGATAACGCGCAGGTACTAAAGACAGCATTCGCAAAAAGTTGGTCGGTTTCGACTTTTTTCTCTTTTTATTCGATCTCCTTTCCATCCGCTTGCCGAGCGTCTAAAAACAGATTTCCGACCTGCCGCAGGAGCTGCCGTCACCAACACAATCACATTCCAGCTTTGTTAATAGCAAAAGTGCAGTCGTTCGAAACAAACCGTTATTTTATATTGAATCTCCCAAATCTCTGTTTGTTCTAACAAACTGTCAAAAATTTCGAAATTTGAACTAGATTTTAATTGGGTTTACAATTTATTTCTCTGCGTGACTATAAGGGTTCAATATGGTGTTATGAATATCTGGCTCAATTTTTATCCAAATCCATTGAAACCTGAATACGGTAGCGAGCCACTTGGGCAGTAACCGGTATTTTGGACACTTCTCGCTATAACTCAGTCAATTCCAAACCAATTGACTTGAACTTTTGTGCACAGTTAGATACTGCACGTATCTTATCGCGTTCCAAAAATTGTGTACATTGGTTCAAAATTGGCTCAGTTACAGCAAAAAAAAAGTGCCCGAAATAGGAGCCTAGGATGGTGGCTAGGTATGCGGAGTGCGAGAGTAAGTCTCGGCTTCAAATAAAAATAATACGCTCTCACTTGTAGTTGTTGGGCACAAACGAGGCTGTGTTGTGGATTGACATCTAAGCCGAAGGAGAGATAGATGGTTCTTGAAAAAGTGAATGTTCATGGTGAGGGCTCGGGTTCAGTTTGGCTTTCTATTCCGCAGAATTATCACCTGTTCTGTGGCTTAGTTGGTTAAAGCACCGGTCTAGCGAATACGGGGTCGTGGGTTCGAATCCCACCAGAACGCGATTTTTTTCAAAAATTCATCCCTCAATTTGTCAATTAGCAACAATCTGTGTCTTCTAACTACAAGTTTTTCTGTATGTTTATGACATACCAGCTAACCTGGTAAATGCCAGTAAAGGGCAACATATATCAGGAAAACAGATGTTTACCAAACAATTCTATGATTGGTTTCTTATGCCATCGTGTCTCATAACTGCCGGCGTTGTACTCAAGCCCTAAATAGATTAAAAAAATGAACGCACATTATCTGATAATTTATAGCTCATCCTGTAGCGCGGTTCAAGACCATCATCAACCAGAGGATCGAGGAATCGAATCCCAATTTCAGCAGAATTATCAAAAAACAACTACCTCAAAAGTTGCAGAGTGGAGAGTGAGAGAAAAATGAAAAGAGAAAAAGAAGGATATGAAGCGGCTGAAATGAGCAGGAGAAAATATTTTTGTTTTTATTTTAGACAATTTGGGGGATAGGAATGATAAGCATTTAATTAGCCGTAAATTGGATCAAATCCTGCATTTATTTGGCACTTTTGGCGCATGCACGGCAAATTAACATTTAATTACCTGTAGTAAAGGTGCATATAGTGCTAAAATGCAATAATAACTGCTTATCGGGGACATTCTAAGGAACAAATATGTACAAGAGAAATTCCAAAACAAATGTTGAGATTAGCCCTAGATCCGGGAAAAGTGCTAGTCATTAAAGAAATTCTACAAGAATATCTTGATGGAATTCCATGTAAATCGGGATGATCTCCATAAAAACTCCTGACGAAATCTTCCGAAAAAAAACCTGGATATTTTTTCTTTTCTCGATTTCTCTTCAAATACATTCTAGGGTTTCCCACTGTATTACTAAATTGGTGCTTCTCATCCGGACATTTTTGAAAGATGTTTCTGGAATTCTCCCGATATTCTTTCACTTATTGGAAAACTCTGCCTAAGAGTATTTCCTCACAACAGAAATCGCAGGTAATAATTGAAGATGAATTTCGAAAAAACGAGAATAAAGCTGAAAAACAAAAACCCGAAAGAAATTAAACACCGAAGAAATTCTTGAAGAACTTGAAGAACTCCATTCTCAAAGTCCTACAAGGATTTTACGAGAAGTCCAAAGATAAATCCACACAGGGAGTTCTAGAAACACTGCAAGATTCACTTCAGCGCATAATTGATCGAACAACCGTCGAGTTTCATACAACTTTGAGACGCTGTAACTATGGTTTACTTTGATGGATTGAGCCTAGGATTGAGATCAACATTTGACACGCAACTACAAATATGCTGAAGTTTGCGTAAAATAAGTACAATATGTTTTCTTTCACAGGCCTGGATGTGACAAGACATGCAAAATGTGCAAAAGTGATCGGTCTCGGATAGCAATGCCGCTTTGATATACACGCGTGCTGCATTCCGATCACTTTCGCGTATTTTGAGCGCCTTAATGTGCCCAAACCTGCGAATGGAAACTACTTGTGCTTCGTATACGTAAAATTCAGCATAGCTTTAGCTCCGTGACAAAATTTGAGCTCAATTCATCGAAGCAAACCATAGTTACAGCATCTCAAAGTTGGTTATTTTGTTTGAAAATCAATTATGTACCACTATGTATATGTTAGGAAAACTTTGGAAGAATTCTAAAAAAAAAACTCTGTAAAAACTACAGAAGATATCCTTCAATTTCCAAAGAAATTCCTGGAGAGATCCATAGAGAAAACCCGGGAAAAAATCTAAAAGAACTCTGGTACACGATGAACTCTTCAATCCCATACACACGTTGGCCCTATGTGCCCCCAGAAGAGCTCAGAAAATATGAGTGAGTGAGTGATATAAATCGTATAGGGATTCAATAGAAAGAACGAGTCACCAGGAAATTTTGAAGGACACAATATAAATTTTCATGTTCTGTAAATGACCGGAGGCCACTTCCCTTGGATAGAAAAAAAAAACAGCGTAAAAAGAATAATAAACTTACCCTAAAAATGCGTGAGCTTGATTTGTGTCAGAATTTCACCCCGTTCAGTCATTATTCAGTCATTATTAGTTATTTGGGTTCTCGTTTTAAGCTCACAAGTGAGCAAGAATAAATAAAAATAACACTTCTGTTTGTGTTTACAATTTAGATTTGTGCATTTGAAGCTCTGGTACAATCTTGAACTGGGATTCAATGACGTTTAAATCAAGTTAGTTAGTTTTTAAACTCGAACCCGGGCAGTCAAAGTTCTTCAATATCACTGCCCCGACGGTAGTTAGGCCTAATCTGCTCGTGCAGTTTAGCGCCACTTTTCCATTGGTGACCCCGACGTGAAGTGGCGCTAAACTGCACGAGCAGATTAGGCCTAACTACCGTCGGGGGCAGTGATATTGAAGAACTTTGACTGCCCGGTTTCGAGTCTAAAAACTAACTAACTTGATTTATTCTTCCTTTCTTTTTACAAAGCTTCTGTATTTACTTTATCTTCATTTTGGTGCCGTGGGCACCGAGTAGTTTTCTGCTGAATCGCTCTGAGGTTTCGGGTGTCCGCCGCTCAGAGGATGTGCTGCTCTTCGTTGGTGCTGGGTGCACCAAATCGTCCGTTGTATTCTGAGGTGTCGGGTGACATCCACTCAGACGTTTCTTCAATGGTGCTAGTCGCACCTAATCTGCTGACTCAAACTTCCAAGTTTCTTCTCTTCGTAACTGCTTCCAGAGCCTTGAGTCGGCTCGCGATGCGCCGCCACTTCCAGATGACGACGACGATGATGATGACTACCAGAAATGCGCCGTCCATGGAGTATGACACGACGTCATGCGCGGTGATTGAATTTGAGATAGTTTCGCTATCTCCGAATGGCCACATGTTGATTCTGCTTCTGATGGTTGTTGATGTGAACTGTATTCCACAATTCACGATGTGTTGATTTATATTGACCGGGTGGACCTTCTAGTGGCACATTTTCTGCTGATAGAGCGTCTGCTCGGCTCTTTAGGTGCGCATTTGTTGATGGTGCATGTTCGCTGAGAACCTTATTGCTTTTAGGTTCCCACTGACGCTTGCTTTTTAATTTGAATGATTTTAGCTATCTCCAACGTTTGTCCTTGAAAAATTTGCTTCTTGCAACTCGTCGCATCAATAACTATTATGTATTCAATTTCATTATGAGAATAATCCAGCGTTTCTCAAACTATGGCTCTGCAAGAGTTATTTCTAGAAGTGCGGTTTCTCCTCAATTCTATTCAATATTTTGTATTTCTCGTCTTAGTCTTGAGTACGTTGAATATTGACTCTACTGTTTGCGTTCTGAAATCGATTCTGAAATTATCAGTTTTCAATCAAAAGGATTTTGTTGTTCCATGCAGTTTGCATTGTCAGTTAGATATTTACATGCCAAGTTCAGCAGTAAAAATATCAAAATATAAATTAGAAGTACCAAAATTCAGTAAATAATTACCATACTACGGCAAGAAACCGTACTTTTACCAAACTTAAGTGAAGCTTACCTTCGGTAAAATTTGGCTAAATGTCGATAATCTTAACTTTTACGGAAATCAGAACAACTGAAAAGTGATTTCAATAAAAACATAAATAAAATAAATGCGTATGACTAAAAATTTCAAAAGGGTTCATCTGACCATCCAGCAGTACCGTAAAATGGAGTATCTTTGATAATACGGATAACTTTGATAGTGCGACAGACATTGTATAGTTTATCTTAGAACTATGATTCCTTCAACTAGTTAAGAAAAAGGCAAACGTAGATCAATTCTATACAAATTAAAGTTCATCTTAGACGTATTTTCATTAAAACCTAGTTTATATACCACTTTTTGGACAAAAAAATAAAAATTGTTTATATTTTTGTCATTTGTCAACCCCTTCAAACAAGCTGCTGTGCGACTTCGTTTCAACTATTTTTCAATGAATGGACTTTTATTCCGATAGATTCGTCATAGTAGATTCCAAATCTGGGCTTGAATTTCTTAACGAAGTGTGTTTTTACGAAATGGAAGCAATTTTGTAAATTGGGACATAAATCTCCATACATCAATAAACTCCTAAAAGTATGCAATGCCCTTGTATGTTCATGTAGATAAATCTGTGTTGTTCAAAATTTGTTATTAAAACATTCAAAAACTACCCAAAAAAAGAAAAGTCATCATGAATAACACGTAATCATATGTTGATGTACCGTTAAACATATATTTTTACAAAGATAATAATTTTTGATTGCTAAATTCACTGCATTTCTCACTCAGAGCTCCCCAAACTCATTTTATATGTAGAATTTAGTAAAAAAAAAAACAATGCTTTGATAAAAACATTATGTCTGATATATTCCACCAGGCTTCTCTCATCATGTTCATACTCCTTAGATTTCAATCTGTGGCTGTTTTTTCAAGATTTGATGTGTTTTTAGGGCACTATCAAAGTTACCCCAAAATGAAAATCTGATTCTCGCTTCAAGTCACCCAAAATATTTGAGATTATCGAATCTTTCAATTGCAATTGATAACTGATACCCCAGTACTTGTTTTAAAAATATAAAACTAAAGGAAGTACTGTTACATGTAAATTATTAAGAAAATTCGCCGAAAAACTATCAAAGTTACCCCGTTTTACGGTACTTCAATTCTTAAAACTCTACTTGATGTAAACCCACTCACTGTAAACATTTATAGCATTTTCAATTCGATCTTTCTCTTTAAAGTATATTTTAAAGTTCTGCAGAAGTACAAAAATACTATACTATCGAAGAATTTGTGTAAAATGTTTTTTTTTTGTTTATTACTAGAATATGTGAGAGAATACCTAAAACCTATTCTGTAGTTCTGCTTGGAGTCACACTTGATTAGAAACTTGGTTAAACTCTTTAGACTAATAGTTTACCGAAACTGGACCCTTGGGTACCTTGGGCATGGGCACCTTAACCTTACTTTTTTTTTAATTTGGAAACTACGTAACGTAAGTATATCAAAGGAAGTGATAAAATGTATTTATTAAAAAGTCAGTTTAAATTTGCTGAAATGACGTATTTTATGAAAATACGTTCTGATGGGTCGCCAAAATCTTGAAAAATCGAAAGTGGGTCGCAATCTGCAAAAATTGAATTTGAACTACGCATTTACTTTTTGTAGACTTACAAACTTGTCTTTTTATAAATTGAAAGATCTTTAGTAAGTTTTACATGCCATTTTTTTTTATAAAACCTACTCGAACATCAATCTTAACAAGGAGAGAACCACCCCAACTTCCGGGAACTTTTGCTTCCCTAGCCTTGATCAGTTGGCAGTAACCAACTATACAACCTCATCATAATAAAGCATTAACCCATTCACCAAACTTGTACCGAATGCGGCCACCAGCACCGTGGCTCTTCCTCGGGACGGGAACGGGTATCCAATTGCTATCCATTCCCATTCCAGTCAATCGTCCCATCCTGGCTGAGAGAGTTGATCGTTTTCTTGACTCCCAACATGGAGCGAAAATGCAACATGCCATAAGCCGACGAGCCAGGAGAGACACAAGTAAGAGAGCAGCGGCTCAGGTTCCCGACACACGACCGACCGCCGCCGACGCAACGCAAGTCTCCTCAGCAGCAGAGCGCACCTCGCAGACTTGATCCGATCGAGGAGATCCACTTTCCATTCTTCGGGTCGTCGTGTGGTTACGGACTGCTGCAGCAGACCGTATACCTACACCCTAAAATGAAACAACACAGGCTTGTGTACAATGTACACAGGCTTGTGTACAATGTACACAGATTTGTGTACTACTAGATCAGCCTCCACCCCTGTGTCAAATGTACACAGCCACTTTTCTGGCTCTAGCGCTGGTATGGGAGCAAAGTTCATAACTAATTTTCTCTGAACGATGACATGCATTATCAGGAATCGATCAGTGCAAAAATAATTGTTAATTTTGTTTTCATGCCAGCGCTGGAGTCGGAAAAGTATCTGTGTACATTTGACACAGCGGTGAGGCTGATCTAGTAGTACACAAATCTGTGTAACTTCTGTAACCGTGTACTAGTCAGCATCGGTGTATGCTCCCATATTTGCAGAAGGGAGAGTCCAACTCCCAAGAAGAAGAGAAACTTCCAACCCGACGCGGTTGGAGAGACGATGCCTATGTTGATGCTGTTGGTGTTGAGTTGAGCTGCATCGACTATCGAGTTGCTTGGGCAGTTTTCCTATTTTATGATGAATGTGTTGCGCTGGGTTCAACTCTAACAGGGTGGCCTATTGCAAAACAGTTATGAAGTTTTCTTCTAGAACGGAACCCATCTTAAGCTCCCATTTCCATCCTATCGAAAACGAAGTTTATAAGCGCTATTTGTTTTGTTTTTTTTTTGGGTATTTTTTGTTAGGAGCGAATATGCATAACAACATAAAGAACGAAAACAATTGGTGCTTAAGTTGTCTGTTCATGGAACAGGTTGAACATAGGGGCATAGGCTGAAGAAAGATTCACATACCCTATCTATTTAAATTACCAACAAAAAATCTGGTTCACCCTGTAAGACATCCATTGATCAACAGTTCAGTTCGCTGAGACTCATTGAGGTCTTCCACCTGGTGCGGGTGCGAATCTACGAACATCTCGGCTTACCACACCACTACACCACGGATTATGGTCATTTCATTGGACCGTGAAGCAATGTATTCTCGGCGCTGCCAGCCAAAGAAATTCCCAAATTTAAAGCTCCCTCACGGCAGAAAAAAAATGGGCTGTTTTCCCATCGCTCTCGTCGTCGCATCGGTCGGGCGGTCGTCGTTCGTTCAAATCCAGGGGCTGTTCATGTTTTGACAAGGGCTGACACATTTAGGTCCCCGGGACGGACCTACCAATCACTCGTCGTCTCACTCGACTCGCCTCTCGCTCGCTCGCTCGCTCCCGTTAAGCATGAATAATTTAAATCGTTCAATTAATTCGAAACGTTGCTGGAGAAGAAGCCATGTTAAACTGTGCTATAAACCAGATTGGATCGACTAATTTAAAACAATTAGTGTGTGAGAGTTTTATTTAGGTGGTGGTCGCCCAGGGGGGAGCAATGTTCCGATTAATACACGAGACAAGACCCGAACGCGCCCCGTTTTTCACATAAAATTTTATGTAGTTAATTGTCATAATACTTCTATTTAATGACCGTAACATTTTGTCTTGGTGCTGGTGACCTTCGTACTTGTTAATGATTGCTAGCAAATTTTGGTCTCAGAACAAGCGAAAAAATGATATTCGTTACGATAATCTGAAATAATATTTGGTTCAATAAAAAGTGACACATTTGGCAGGTGGTGTAAAATTATTGAAACTATATAAGGTTGAGCCCAAAATGTGATTTTGATTGATACCAAATATCCAAAAATATCAAAACACTTCGGGAGAGTCACAATTTCTTGAAATCATTTTTTTTTTTTTTTGGAAAATAGGGAAGTGGAACCATCTCGGCAGGAGTCCTATTTTGGACTCTTTTCTGCAATAACTCAGCCAATTTTGAGGCAATTGACACAATTTTCGGAACGCGATGAGATACATATTTTGGTTTGGAATTGACTGAATTATAGCGAAGAGTGCCCAAAATACCGGCCGCAGCCCAAGTGGTTCGCTACCCTAGCAGAAAATTTAGGAATCCTTTCGGCCATTTCTCAAATTACCATCCAGTGCTTAACTGTTAACGCTCCAGCAGTAAATCAGAATGTGTGGTGCTTTTGTAGCATACATTTCGGTTTTTGTACAAGCTATAGTAGGGTTTGTGTGCCATCAGTAATCTCATGCTCCCAATTTCATCCTATTCGAAAACAAGCGAATACGGCACCGATTGATTCCGTTCTTTTTGTTTTCATTCGTGCTCACTTCTAACAAAAAATACAAAAATAAGAAACAAACAAACAATGCTTCAATCCTTTGTTTTTTGTAGGATGAAAATGGGAGTCACATGCTTAATAAGGGAACCAATACCCTAGACGAATAAAAGAAAAGGGCCAAAAGTCACAGGAAAGTGTTTTAAATCAATTTGCAACCGTGCATGAAGAGAGCAATATGCTGTTGACTCGTTAATGCTTTATCGCCTCACATTGAGTTGTTCGGAGGTAAGGCGTGAGCGTAAGCGAAAAACTTTTAACTTTTCCACATACAAACAACAACATCCCATTCCAATAAGGCTGATCCAGGTGTAACGTGACCACTGGTGAAATTGGGCGGAACTGTTTCTGATATTTTCTGCAAGCAAATAATAACGACACTGGCTGAATCTTTGGTTTTTCCGGAACCTCCGTAAAAGTGGTAAAATCTTAAGGCCTGTGTCAAAGCACTGCCATTCCTTCCAGACTCGTTAAGGTCTGTTCATAAACTACGTAGGGGAGAAGGGGATTCTGGCGACAGTGTACGGTCCATACAAATTTCGAAAATTTAGTATTGTGAGAAGCCTACGAGGGAGAACGTGGGGGTGGTCTGAGATGGCCAAGCCTACGTAGTTTATGGACAGCGCCTTCGTATTCGTGATTTAAGGTCAGCAGGGGTTTCAGTGCTGTCAAGGTTTCAAATTTTCAGTGCCCGTATACTGGTACGCCCAAAAAAATAAATTCGCTATCGCGCTTATTTAAGAATCATTCCGGAAAAATCCCTCCAACCTCCATGCATTATTATTTCACAATTTTTTTCTGTAATTATCGCTGAAAGTATATGTTTGCTTTCATAAGTTTAGCGAAAATTCTTCAAAAAAAATCTCTGGATCCCTTCCTAGGGATACCGCCACAAATTCTTTTAGGGATTTTTTTAAAGGATTTGTCAAACAATTTCTGAAACGTTCATAGAAAGAAATTTCGCGCAGCAGTTCTAATAATGATTTTGGCAAGAATTCATCAGAAAATTCCTCTTGGTATCCCTCCAGAACGCACCCCTGTCCATGGATTTTATTGAACTTTTCTCCAGAGATTCAGGAATTCCCCTAAGATTATTTCCTATGACTTCTTCTTGAGTTTCTCAAAAAAATATCTCAAAAGATTCATCTTGAAACTGGTCGGGCTGCATCAGAAATTCTTTTCACAAGTCCTCCTGGGATTTCTTAAGGTATTCTATAGGTAATCCTCTGAAAGAATTTAACCAAAGTTTATGTATTTCTTCAAACATTTCTAAATCAATTCCTCCAGAAACATTGACAGAATTGGTGTCCAGGAGTTCTATCGGATTTCTCTGAAAACTCTTATATGAATTTCTCCAAGGGTTTCTCCAGGAATTCCTCCAAACGTTACTTTAAACGATGCAACTCCTGGAGAAGTTTTTAATAGTGATTCGAAAATTCCTTTAAGGTTTTCCTTTGGAAATACAGATTTTTTTTTCAAAAACTTTCCCAGACATTCTAGTTTGAATTTCTCCAGAGATGCGTTCAGGTATTACTTCAGGGGTTTATCCAATAGATACTACAGGTATACTTCCAGGCATTGCATTGGATTTTTTTTTTAGGAATCTCTCAACAATTTCTGCTGAAATTACTCCAGAATCTATTCAATGGAGTTTTTGCAAAGGTTTTTTCAAGAAATTTTTTCTATGAATACATGCTGAGGGTCCTCCAGTTTTTCCAGGTGTTATTTAAAAGGTTCCTTCGAAAATTGACTTTTTTCTTCAGTGGTTCCCTAAAGAATTCCTCCAGGAAATCCCTTCAGAAATTATTAAAGACTTTTTTCCAGAATCCTTAAGAGGTATCTTCACCAGTTATTCCACGGATTTCTTCTGAAAATCCTCCAGGGATCCCTCAGAAATTTATTGATGAAATTCCTTTAAAAATATCACAAGTACCTATGTTGACATTTTTTGATAGATTTCTTCAGAATTCCTTCTACAGACTTTCTTGGAATCCCTCCATAAATTTCTTGAACATTTTTTCGTTAGAATTACTTGCCGAAGTCTTCCAGAAGTCTCTCAAGTTTTTTTTAGAGAAGTTAAAGGTATCCTAAGGTGTTTCTTCAGGTATTTTCTTAGGCATTATCCTAGGCATTCATGCAGAAATTGATGAAGACATAACTTCAGGAACTGATTCAAGAATTTTTGTCCAGGATTTCCTCCAAAAAAAATCAACAATTTCTTCTCGGAGTTTCCAAAAGTATCTCCTGGAGTTTTTTAATTCCTCAGGAATTTCAAAGAAATTTCTCAAGGATTTGTTCAAGAATTCATTATTAATTGCACGGGCAAAACGCTATTGGTGCAGAGCCCTATCATCATCAACCACTACAACTCATATACACTACTCTTTGTATCATACAATCTATCTATACCACAACGTAAGCTAAGTTAAACATACAACGTAAAATTTCTGAAAAGCCTTATAGAAGAACCTTTGAAAAAAATCCCTTGCTGAGATTACTAGAAAAATCCCTAAAATATTGAAGGAAGCTCTAGAGATAAAAATATCTCCTCAAAGGAACTGCAGAAGGTATTCTAAAAAAAAATAAGAAAAAAAACTTAAGAAATTTCTGAAGAAATATTAGGAAGTACTTTTGACTGAATCTCCGGAAAGAAAAAAATAAGAAGAAAAGAAATGAAAGAATCCTGAGAGTAATCTCTTCCTAGAGAAATTGCTCAGGAAACCCTTGGACGAATTCCTAGAAAAAAAAATTGGGTGATGCATAGGAAAATTCCTGGAGAAATCCCTCAAAAAAACTTTTGGAGGATTTTCTGGGAGTACTCTTGTAAAAATCTGTGGCCGAATTTACTCTAAATAACCCAGTAGGAATATTTGAAGCATCGCGTAGATAAACGTCTCCAAAGATCCCTAAAAAAATTGCTTGAGATATTTCTAAAGAAATTTCTGTAGAGATTTCTTGGTATTTCTTTTTTAATTTAGCAAAGAATCCGTGGACGAACTATTGGAGCTATCCTTAGAGAAAAATTCCGGATAAATTTCTGGAATAATACGTGGAGGAATATCTGAAAGAAATCATGAAGGAATCTTCGTATAAACGAACAACTGTAGGAATCTGTGGAGGAATACTGAAAGTAGTAAAGCAACGATCTCTGGAAAAGTTCCTGCAGGATTTCCTGGATGGATCCCTGAAGGAATTTCTGGTCAAATTGATGTAGAAATTTTCAATGGTATCCCTATATCAATTTCTAAACACATCTCTGGTAGACTTAATTAATGCCTTAACCTGAAATACTGAAGTAATGTCTGGAATTTTTTTTTGAAGAATCACTGGAAGAATTTATTGAAGAATAATTCAAAGCATTTCTAAAGAAATCCCTGAGAAATTTCCAATATTTTGTTTGAAAATTTCTCCACTAGGGATTTCAGAAGAAACCCATAGAAATCTACCTTATCGAATTGCTGAAGAAATGCATCAGTGAATATATGAAGAAAACCTGTGAGAAAACGAGAAACTCAGGGGCGTATTTGAGGACCTAATGGAGTTTCAGAGAAGTTTCGTGAGGTCTCAGAGGCATTTCAGGTGGTCACAGGGATGTTTCAGAAGATATCAGGGAGACCCAGGGGGTTTCCAGACTGTCACTGGGGTGCTTAGGGTTCAAAGGGTTCTTTGGGACATTAGGGATCTCAGGGACATGACAGAGGTACTCAAAGGGTTACAAGGGAGTTCCAGTGGTTCTCAGGGGAGATCTAAGGAGGTCTCAACTAGGTCTCAAGGAAATTTTAGGGTCTCTCAGGATGGTTTCAGGAAATCTTAGGGGCACTTCAGGATGTTTTAGGAGGTTCCAGAGGCTTTCAGCGGGTACCAGGCGTCTCAGGGATGTTTCAGGAGGGCTTAGGGCAGAAGGTCAAAGGACAAAAGATTGAAGGACACAAGGTCAAAGGATAGAAAGTACAAAAGGTCGTATAGATACAAGATCGAATGGACAGAAGGTCTAATTAATAAAAAAAATTGGCGTCTATCCCTAATAACATTTTGGTTACCAATTAGTTTTGTAGATGTTTTGAGATCCGTAACAAAACCTAGTACCTTTTATTTTGGTTTTCTAGTCTATTTGATTATAAAATGTTACTTGGGATGTCACAATGTGGTAAATAATAACAACATTGATGATACCTTTCCATTTTGTATAATTGCTTTTTGTATTTATTTGTTTCTTAAGTTCGGCGTTAAGTCAGAGAGGAACATGTGTCTTTTACTCAATTTCTAGAAAAACGACTGTAAAGTTTGCAACTGTTGTATAAGTTTTGAGTTTTTCAACAAATGTTCTTGCATTTTTGCCATAAATCTCAATAACTATTCATCACAGCATCGCTCTGTATTGATCGCGAAAAAACGTAAAATAAAGCTTGAAACCGAGAAATTTGGTTCTACCCCGTTAGGCCGAAAGCCGTTAGGCCGAATGCCGTTAGGCCGAATGTCGTTAGGTCAAATGCTGTTAGGCCGAAAGGGTCGTTAGGCCGAAAGGGTCGTTAGGCCGAATACGCCGAGTTCTTTAAAAGTTAGAAAGAACAGCCTATGTTTAAAAGAAGGGAAAATCTTCGATGAAAAAGTTTTTTTAACTCTGTTGAGGGCTGTAACCATCATAATGAGTAAAACATTTAATCTAGAAAGAGCAGCAGTAGACTACCGCCGTGAAACAGAACAGTTAAACTAGAAAGAGTTTAGAAGATGTAAAATATCAAATAAAAAAGTTGATAGCTATAATACGTATATGAGTAAAACAGCCTATGTTCAGAAGAAGAAGGAACTGTGATGAAAATGAATCTTTATGATGAAAAAAGAACAGCCTATTTTCAAAAGAAGGAAACATTTCCGATGAAAAATTTAATAGCTGTTATGTTCATAGTGAGTATAACAGTTAGGCTAGAAGAAAAGCCTATGTACAGAAGAAGGAAAAACTCTTATGCAAAAATTGATGGCTGTAATTCTTATAATGAATAGAATAGTTAAACTAGAAAGAACAGCCTTTTTTCAAAATAATTGCTGTAATGCTCATAGTCAGTAGAACACTAAAATTAGAGAGAACAGCCTTTGTTAAGAAGGGCCCATATAGCCGAGGCGGTAAACGCACGGGTATTCAGCATGACCATGCTGAGGGTGACGGGTTCGATTCCCGGTCGGTCCAGGATCTTTTCGTAAAGGACATTTCCTTGACTTCCTTGGGCATAGAGTATCTTCGTGCCTGCCACACGATATACGCATGCAAAATGGTCATTGGCAGAGGAAGCTCTCAGTTAATAACTGTGGAAGTGCTCATAGAACACTAAGCTGAGAAGCAGGCTTTGTCCCAATGAGGACGTTACACCAAGAAGAGAGAGAGAGCCTTTGTTAGGAAGAAGAAAAAATCTTCGATGAAAGATTTAAAAGCTGTAATGCTTATAGTGAGTATAACTGTTAGAATAGAAGAAAGCCTATGTACAGAAGAAGGAAATCCTCTTATGAAAAAGTTTATGGCTGAAATACTTATAATGAGTAGAATAGTTAAACTAGAAAGAAGAGCCTATTTTCAAAAGAAGGAAAAATCTCCGATGAAAAATTTAATTGCTGTAATGCTCATAGTGAGTAGAACATTAAAACTACAAAGAACAGCCTATGTTTAAAAGAAGGACAAATCCCCGATGAAAGATTTAATAGCTGAAATGCTATATTTGTTCTTAACCACTTATGCTGACAGCTTTTCGCTTTGCGCTGTTTTCCTTTTTGCATCCTGCTCATGGTAGATGCTTTTAGGTTAGGTATTAGGTTTGATTTGTATTACATGCATTTGCAAGTAGTAAATTTATGTTGACAATGTTATTATGGATTCGGTTGGGAATCAAAAAACTTTTTTTGAGAAAAATATTTTTGCTAATTTTGGATGGTTTACAACATACAACATAAAACGGCCCATTTGGCCTAACGACTCTTTCGGCCTAACGACTTTTCGGCCTAACGACCCTTTCGGCCTAACGGCATTCGGCCTAACGGCCTGCTCCCTCGTTGAAGTCGATCTCAGAGACGTTTTAAGGGGGCTAAGAGAGTTCCAGTTGGTATCATGGGCGTTTGAAGTAGCTCAGGAGGTTTCAAGCGTGCACTATATAGTCGTAGGGGCGTCTCATGGGGTCCTAGGGACCTGATAGGGTTCCAGCAAGGTTCCAGCGGGTGTCAGGAGTGCTTCAAGAGGGTTTGAGGAACGGCTCTGGAGCTCCATGAATCCCTTGGAAACGCCATTTAAACTTCGTTAAGGACTTTAATACCTCGTAAAATACCTCTGAAAGGGCTAAAACTACAATTCTTTTGGAGTCCCGCTAACACAACCCTGAACCCTCCTGAAATCTCCTACTTTCAGACCCTCTCTCTCTCCCCAATGAAATTCCAGGAAATCACCTTGGCATCATCTTAAACCCCAAGGAGATAAACCTTTTCTCTGGAATTAAGTTCATTAAGTTAGCTGATTTAATTAATGCACAAATTCCCTCTTTTCATGCCCTGTTTTAGTTTATGCGCCCCCAGCCTATGGCATAAAAAGAAGTTCCAGTGCGTTTAAGGATATTTTAAGTGAGGAATGTTCAAGTATAGGTTCAAGCTCATTTCGTAATGTGAATTGTCTTGACTTTCTTGGGCAAAGAGTGTCATCCTATCTTGCCAACAATATACACATGAAAAATTACCATTTGCACATATTTTTTTTTTGTTTTTATTAATGTGTATTTTAACTTATAGCTAATTCTACACTTATTTGCACATAAATTTCACCATAAACCATAGAATTTGGATAAAAATAGTTAAAATTAAAAAAACAATCATGAGGCCGCCAACCAACAAAACGTGCTTCCCTGAATCCACCCACGCCCGCAACTAGTTCACACACCTAGTCCAACGTGGTGGTAGCAACAACCGCAACTGCATTTTCGAGTACCTACTGCATCCTCCACCCGCAAACCACCATCAAACACCAACGCCACAGCTGTACGGTACGGTACGGGCTTGGGCTGGGCGGCCATGTGTATTTAAAATATTTTAATTAAACCCTCTAAAAGTTTGCCAACATCAAAAGCGTGAAAAGGAACACTTCCACCTGGTCGAATGCGAATGCGTTTTCAACTACCACCGCCGCCATCATCATCATCATCATCATCATCATCATCGGTATCATCATCATCACTGTATCGCTTCAGATCGCACTCATTCACGCTCATTTGACGCTGGCTGCTACTTTTCTGCGTTGGTCATTCAAAGTATATCACTTTGTTATTTGATATGGACACTCTTTAATTTTCTTCCATTTCTGTCTTCCTACTATTGTATTTTGACTTCTATCTTCTATCTTCTATCTTCTATCTTCTATCTTCTATCTTCTATCTTCTATCTTCTATCTTCTATCTTCTATTTTCTATCTTCTATCTTCTATCTTCTATCTTCTATCTTCTATCTTCTATCTTCTATCTTCTATCTTCTATCTTCTATCTTCTATCTTCTATCTTCTATCTTCTATCTTCTATCTTCTATCTTCTATCTTCTATCTTCTATCTTCTATCTTCTATCTTCTATCTTCTATCTTCTATCTTCTATCTTCTATCTTCTATCTTCTATCTTCTATCTTCTATCTTCTATCTTCTATCTTCTATCTTCTATCTTCTATCTTCTATCTTCTATCTTCTATCTTCTATCTTCTATCTTCTATCTTCTATCTTCTATCTTCTATCTTCTATCTTCTATCTTCTATCTTCTATCTTCTATCTTCTATCTTCTATCTTCTATCTTCTATCTTCTATCTTCTATCTTCTATCTTCTATCTTCTATCTTCTATCTTCTATCTTCTATCTTCTATCTTCTATCTTCTATCTTCTATCTTCTATCTTCTATCTTCTATCTTCTATCTTCTATCTTCTATCTTCTATCTTCTATCTTCTATCTTCTATCTTCTATCTTCTATCTTCTATCTTCTATCTTCTATCTTCTATCTTCTATCTTCTATCTTCTATCTTCTATCTTCTATCTTCTATCTTCTATCATCTATCTTCTATCTTCTATCTTCTATCTTCTATCTTCTATCTTCTATCTTCTATCTTCTATCTTCTATCTTCTATCTTCTATCTTCTATCTTCTATCTTCTATCTTCTATCTTCTATCTTCTATCTTCTATCTTCTATCTTCTATCTTCTATCTTCTATCTTCTATCTTCTATCTTCTATCTTCTATCTTCTATCTTCTATCTTCTATCTTCTATCTTCTATCTTCTATCTTCTATCTTCTATCTTCTATCTTCTATCTTCTATCTTCTATCTTCTATCTTCTATCTTCTATCTTCTATCTTCTATCTTCTATCTTCTATCTTCTATCTTCTATCTTCTATCTTCTATCTTCTATCTTCTATCTTCTATCTTCTATCTTCTATCTTCTATCTTCTATCTTCTATCTTCTATCTTCTATCTTCTATCTTCTATCTTCTATCTTCTATCTTCTATCTTCTATCTTCTATCTTCTATCTTCTATCTTCTATCTTCTATCTTCTATCTTCTATCTTCTATCTTCTATCTTCTATCTTCTATCTTCTATCTTCTATCTTCTATCTTCTATCTTCTATCTTCTATCTTCTATCTTCTATCTTCTATCTTCTATCTTCTATCTTCTATCTTCTATCTTCTATCTTCTATCTTCTATCTTCTATCTTCTATCTTCTATCTTCTATCTTCTATCTTCTATCTTCTATCTTCTATCTTCTATCTTCTATCTTCTATCTTCTATCTTCTATCTTCTATCTTCTATCTTCTATCTTCTATCTTCTATCTTCTATCTTCTATCTTCTATCTTCTATCTTCTATCTTCTATCTTCTATCTTCTATCTTCTATCTTCTATCTTCTATCTTCTATCTTCTATCTTCTATCTTCTATCTTCTATCTTCTATCTTCTATCTTCTATCTTCTATCTTCTATCTTCTATCTTCTATCTTCTATCTTCTATCTTCTATCTTCTATCTTCTATCTTCTATCTTCTATCTTCTATCTTCTATCTTCTATCTTCTATCTTCTATCTTCTATCTTCTATCTTCTATCTTCTATCTTCTATCTTCTATCTTCTATCTTCTATCTTCTATCTTCTATCTTCTATCTTCTATCTTCTATCTTCTATCTTCTATCTTCTATCTTCTATCTTCTATCTTCTATCTTCTATCTTCTATCTTCTATCTTCTATCTTCTATCTTCTATCTTCTATCTTCTATCTTCTATCTTCTATCTTCTATCTTCTATCTTCTATCTTCTATCTTCTATCTTCTATCTTCTATCTTCTATCTTCTATCTTCTATCTTCTATCTTCTATCTTCTATCTTCTATCTTCTATCTTCTATCTTCTATCTTCTATCTTCTATCTTCTATCTTCTATCTTCTATCTTCTATCTTCTATCTTCTATCTTCTATCTTCTATCTTCTATCTTCTATCTTCTATCTTCTATCTTCTATCTTCTATCTTCTATCTTCTATCTTCTATCTTCTATCTTCTATCTTCTATCTTCTATCTTCTATCTTCTATCTTCTATCTTCTATCTTCTATCTTCTATCTTCTATCTTCTATCTTCTATCTTCTATCTTCTATCTTCTATCTTCTATCTTCTATCTTCTATCTTCTATCTTCTATCTTCTATCTTCTATCTTCTATCTTCTATCTTCTATCTTCTATCTTCTATCTTCTATCTTCTATCTTCTATCTTCTATCTTCTATCTTCTATCTTCTATCTTCTATCTTCTATCTTCTATCTTCTATCTTCTATCTTCTATCTTCTATCTTCTATCTTCTATCTTCTATCTTCTATCTTCTATCTTCTATCTTCTATCTTCTATCTTCTATCTTCTATCTTCTATCTTCTATCTTCTATCTTCTATCTTCTATCTTCTATCTTCTATCTTCTATCTTCTATCTTCTATCTTCTATCTTCTATCTTCTATCTTCTATCTTCTATCTTCTATCTTCTATCTTCTATCTTCTATCTTCTATCTTCTATCTTCTATCTTCTATCTTCTATCTTCTATCTTCTATCTTCTATCTTCTATCTTCTATCTTCTATCTTCTATCTTCTATCTTCTATCTTCTATCTTCTATCTTCTATCTTCTATCTTCTATCTTCTATCTTCTATCTTCTATCTTCTATCTTCTATCTTCTATCTTCTATCTTCTATCTTCTATCTTCTATCTTCTATCTTCTATCTTCTATCTTCTATCTTCTATCTTCTATCTTCTATCTTCTATCTTCTATCTTCTATCTTCTATCTTCTATCTTCTATCTTCTATCTTCTATCTTCTATCTTCTATCTTCTATCTTCTATCTTCTATCTTCTATCTTCTATCTTCTATCTTCTATCTTCTATCTTCTATCTTCTATCTTCTATCTTCTATCTTCTATCTTCTATCTTCTATCTTCTATCTTCTATCTTCTATCTTCTATCTTCTATCTTCTATCTTCTATCTTCTATCTTCTATCTTCTATCTTCTATCTTCTATCTTCTATCTTCTATCTTCTATCTTCTATCTTTATTAAGATTTTATCTAATTCATTTTATCCTCTGGGTAATTCACCTCATTAGTGATCATTATACCACAAAAAGCAGTATATCAGTTCACTGCTGGTCATCTGCCCACAATCAGGGTGGATGCCGAGCACCCCGTCCCGCCGGCCATGGGGTTGCTGCACGATAGAAATTCCGAAAAATCTAACCACCTCACGGAATGCTCCATCATCTATCCCCCGTGCCGTACATACCACATTCAAACCCAAACCTCCAAAGTTCCTGCCCGGTACGCTGCTAGCTGGCTGCCGAGATGGTCCGAAAACCTCCTCGAAGTTTGGTATGATGAGGCTCCTCCGAGAGCTTGGGACCGGAACGGCGAAGTAGGAAGTGAAATAGTTACCTATACCTATACCACTCCACCGTCGGCCGCACCGATTTGATACATGAATTAAGGCAAACGAAACACGAGTGTGCTTATGTTTACTGTTCAGTGCAGGGGAGCACTCCTAAATTGGCCCAATCTGGAGGGGGAACCTCCACTGCACTACTAGAAGATGGAATGAATGGGTATAACATATTTGAGCACGATGAATGAGGATAAATAAACGGCTCTGTTTGGTGCATTAATGTAGTGAAGGCGGAGAAGATCGTGCACGGCAGAGCCGAGCGGAATGATGCAAAAGTTCAAGTAACTATCGTGTAAACGATTCTGTTGTTCATGTGATGGTAGTGAAAGATCACGCGAAGAGGTGCATGTTTTAAAGAAAACTGATTTATTTCTGTGGGTATGCAAGAGCGAGCATAAGAGGAAAGAAAAATGATCGCACGAAATCTCAACTGGTTTCCGCCAAATATTGTTTTATCACCTATTACAAAAGTAGTGTTTTTTTTACCTAATTCCCGTCTAAATAAGCAACGACCAATAATGATCGATTTATCCTTGCACCTTGCCTAATGCCTCATGGCCAATATATTATTTATAATTAGCTTTCATTTAACAATATTCTGTTTCCGTCCATTCCACGTCTTTTTTGGGTACAACCAGGATTCAATTCCCGGCACACCTATGCACAGTGGAAAAAAAATGGACCCAAAATCGCAACTTTTAGAAGCCGCTGATTTGGAAAAGTATCAAATACCTATTTCTATGTAAAAAAAAAACAAAAACAAAAAAATTACACCGAGATGAACCAGCCCTGGGCTGAAAATCTCGTTAATAAAGATAATAATAATAAAAAAAATGACAGTGAATCGAATGGTGGTGGTCTCGTTTTGTGCAGACCACGGGAAAGGTCCCATTTCGCCCCATTTTGCCCTTTTTTGCACTATTTTAATGCAAAACATAACAAAGTAGCAAAGATAAACCTCTGCCGCCGACATATACCCCGGCAAAACGTTAAATACTATAGTAGAGGTTGTTCTCAATTGTAGATCATCAACGGAGACCTTCATATGCTTTCTGGTCAAATTTGGCAACGAAACATGAAAATTAGAATGAATTGGGGCAAAATAGGTCAAATTCGTTGCTCATCCATGGTAAAAATAAACTCTATCTAGTTTTATTTAACAGTATTTGCATCATAATTGTATGTCATTGCATGAAAACTTCGAAAACAGCTTGAAAATATATGAAAAAACTAATTTTTCATAGTTTTGAAGGAATATGGGGCAAAATGGAACATTAACGTGATATGGGCAACTTGAAAATGCTCCACCCTCGTGGTGGATAATCTTTGCTAAAATATTGAACGTTTTTCATTGATGTAGATCATCATCGGAGATCTTCATATGCTTTCTGGACATATTTGGCACCAAAACATCAAAATTAGAGTGAATTGGGGCAAAATAGGTCACATTTCGTGCTCTTCCATGGTGAAAAACAACTCTATCTAGTTTTTTTTTAAAGAGTATTTGCATCATGATTGCTATGATTTGCATGGAAGCTTCGAATACATCATGAGAACTTAAAAAACTCATTTTAATAGATTTTAAGGAATATGGGGCAAAATGGGACATTATAGTGATATGGGCAACATGAAAATGTTCCACCCTCATTGTGGATCATCTTCGCTGAAATATTGAACTTTTTTTTATAGATACAGATCGTTAGCGGAGATCTTCATATGCTTTTTGGTAAAATTTAGCACCGAAACATGAAAATAAGGGAGAATTGGGGCAAAGTAAGCCATAACTCGTGCTCTGCCATGGTGGAAATCAACTCTATCCAGTTGTTTAAGAATATTTGCATCATGATTGCTATGATTTGAATGGAAACATCGAAAACTGCTTGAAAATCCATGGATAAAACTAGTTTTTTCATGATTAATAAGTAGTGTGGGGCAAAATGGGGCGTTATAGTGATCTGGTCAGCACGGAAATGTTCCACTTCAATTGAGAACAACCTCTACTATAGTATTTAACGTTTTCCCGGGGTATATGTCGGCGGCATAGGTTTGTCTTTGCTACTTTGTTATGTTTTGCATTAAAATAGTGCAAAAAAGGGCAAAATGGGGCGAAATGGGACCTTTCCCGTGGTCTGCACAAAACGAGACCACCACCATTCGATTCCTTGTCATTTTCTACATAGAAATAGGTATTTGATGCGTTTCCAAACCAGCGGCTTCTAAAAGTTGCGATTTTGAGTCCATTTTTTCCCACTGTGCTATGGTACAAGGAATGGTCAACAATCATGATTTGTTTATTCGAAAAGTCGGTCAAATTCTTCGCGGTCCATTAAAATCAAATCATGTGTTCACAGAACGATTGAGCTGATCACTTTTAGCTTGTGATAGATGTAGCTTTAGAATAACGACCAAAATAATCCAACTAATATTTTAACTCACCAGATCATAACACGTCATCCCAGAGCAACGAAGAAATCTTTCTCTGTAGTTGTGAAATACGATGTTTCATATGAAAATTTACGCACACATTTGACAGCATCCTTTCTAGACGAAGTCAACTTTTTGTTTACATTACCGACGGAAACAAGTGATGTTCATTATTAGTTGAACAGCTTTTGCTGTATTCTGCAGCAAAGAAATCCACCTTTGAAGTGCCACAGAGCTTTTGTGGGGTGCGAATTGAAGGTTGGTTCAATCAAGTGGCGAAGTTAAAATTGAGCGGCGATGAAGAAATATTCAGTTAGCAGCTTCTTTGGTGCGGTTGTCTTCGTCGTACGCAAAACGAGAAAAAATGTGAAGTCGTAAGTAGGGTGAATTTGGAAACAATTTCCAGTGCTTTGGGAGTTGGTTAGTAATAGTCTACATTAGCTACTTTCCGTCTGATATGACGGAAAATAGCGGAAATGACAAACAACATTTCCACCCTACACATTTTTGTTTTTTCTTCTGAAATTCTACAAAAAAAACATAAAGCTGAGTAAGTTTAGGTCGCCAATTTTACCATTTTAGTAGCATTTTCATAACAATAAGTATCAAGGGGTTGCACCGAGGCCCGTGGCGTAGTGGTCATACGTTTACTTCATAAGTGGACGGTCATGGGTTTGATTTCGAGCCCTGGTACTTGCCATTTTTCAACAGTTGCTCTTCCCTCCGCGAGTGACTGACACCTAGACCCGACCGTCTTCTGAGCATATTCTCTAACTGACCCAGAAACTTGGATATCGGCTAACGGCAACTCATAATGAACCCCAATCGGACTTTAAAAGGAACAAGAGCCACATATCAACATCCTCGTGCTCATCATTCTACCATGGACAGAGTAGAAAAGTGACAGCAGCGCAAAGGCAACCAGTTCGATGTAGTAGAATTACAATAGAATACATTTAGGCGCTATAGAAAGTGTAAATGCTGCGGCCAATTGGAATCGCTCACACAGTGCCCTAGGGAACAAAAGAACTGTTAGCTAGGTTAATTGGTTGAAGAATTAAAAAAAATCTCCATGGATGTCTTGCGAAGTTCCGATAGTGATTGTTTCAGGGATTGTTTCGAGAAATGCTTGAATTCATCCCACGATTCTTTCAAAAATTCATACTCCTGCAAAGATGCACCGATGAATTCCTCCAGGGATTTCTCCATGGTTTCCTTTGGTGATTCCATTATCGATTCCTCCAGAGATTCCTTAAGGAGTTTCTCTAAAGGTTTCCCCAGACATTTCTCCGCGAATTTATCCAGCAATGTTTTGAGAGGTTTCTCCAGTAATTGTTTCAGTGTTTGTTATCGAATATTCCTTCGGGAATTTTTCTTTCCAGAAGGAATTTCATCAGAGATCCCTTGAGATATTTCTCCTTTCCTTTGCAGCAATTTCTTCAGGCGCTCTCCTTGTATTTCTTCAAGAACTCCGCATTAATTTTATCTGGAATTATTCAAAGTATTTTCAGTGGAATTTATTCCACGAATTCTTTTAGACGATCTACCAGAGATTATTCTAAAATTTATCCAGGCATTCCTTGAGAAATATCGGCAAAGAATTCTTCAGCAATTTATCCAATGATTTATTCAATAATTCGTACAAAAATTACTGCAGACATGGATTTCTGCATTTTTTCCAGGGATTCCTTTAATATTTGTTCAGGAACTTGTTTAGAAATCTTTCCTAGGCTTTCCTGAGGCCTTCTTCTTGGATTTTTTTTTTCAGCATTATTTTTAGAGATTCCTCCAGGCATTCCCCCCGGGATTTCCTCTAGAAATTCCCCCCGGGATTTCTCAAAGAATTCCTCCAGCAAGTCCTCCAGAAATGTCTCCAAAAGTTCCTCCGGGAATTTATTCACAAATTCCATTAGGAATTCTTCCATAAATTTATCCAGTATTTCTCTAAAAAAAATCCTGCAGTAAGTCTCCCAGGAATTCTTTAAGAAATTTCTACAAGGATTATACCAGATTTTTTCCAGGGATTCCTCCAGCAATTCCTCCAAGGATTTCTTTGCGAATTGTTCTTGGGATTCCTCCAAGAATTACTCATGGAATTTCTTCGGGAATGTTTCGTGTGGTTTCTCCAGAAGTTTATTTAGAGGTTCCTTCGGAAATTTCGGTAACCCTTTCATCATCTTTTCGAAGAATGCACCCGAGAATTTCGCCAGGAATGCTTTTAGAAATAGCTGTACTTTTTTAAACTAGTTCAAGGATTTCTAAGGGAATTTGTCCAGTGATTTGTCTTGGAATTCGTTTTGGTAATTTAACTGGAATGCATTCAGAAGTCAAGAAATTTGCTCGAAGAATTTTCTCTTAGAAATGTTCCAGGAGTTCATCCACGGATCCATTCAGGAATTCTCCACCGAAATACCTTCAAGTAATCCCTTGCAGTTCCTGCAAGGAATTCCTTCATTTTTTTTTCCTACGATTCCTTTAGGAATTCTTTTTTTTTTTTTTTCAACAAATCCTTCCGACAGTTATCCAGGGAGTTCATCAGGAATTCTTGAGAGATTTTTCCACCAATTGGTTTAAGGATTATCCGAGAATAAGCCATACCGGGAATTTCCTTTCGGAATTTCTATAAGGATTTATCCAGAACCAAATCGGAGACGTCATCGAGCATCGTCACGAAGCACGCTCACTCACCCGAGCCGACGGAACAGCAGCAACCAACAGCGAGAGAGAGTGAGTGTCGTGAGAACCATCGGTGCGAGCAGCAGCGAACGTCGCCACCCCGTAGCCGTCATCATCATCGACTCTCGTCGCCCTGCAGCCAGAGTGTTCCACGTGTTTCTCGAACTAGAGAACATCACTATATAAAGGCGACATCGACGCAATAGCGAGCCAGTTTAAATTCTGAAGTGAAATAGTGTCGAACGTACGCGTGGCTTGAACAACGCGAAGGTGGGAAATGTTATTAAGCAGTAAAAGAAAGTGCACATATGCATGTACAATAGAGCAGTTAAAAGTAAACTAGTGATTATTTCCTTGCGGTCCGAAACTCCCTGTTTCCTATTCCCCGTGCGCTACAGTCCAATGTTCCGCCTAATCGTTCCTATGTTCATTGTCGAACAGCATTTTTCCAAGATTTTTCCGAGAAGTTCTTCTATGATTGCCTGCAGAGGGTTTTCTAGGATCTTCCGGGTATCCTTTCAAAAACTCCTTCAAAAAATAACTTTTTAGCATTTTTTTTCTGAATTCCCCCAGAATTTTTTTTTCTGCCGGATTTGCTTCAAAAATTTCACCTTTCAGGGTTTTTTGTACAGTTCTTCTTCTTATTCTTTGTGGCTCGACGTTCCCACTGGAACTTGGCCGGCCTCACTTCAACTTAGTGTTCTTTAAGCACTTCCACAGTTATTAATTGAAGGGCTTTCTCGAGAAAAGTTCCCGAAGAATGCTACGATGCCCGTGAAAGACACGTCTGACCAGTTGAAACGCTGGTTCGAGCACTTAGGAAACCTTTTTCAAGTGTCGCCCACGCCATCAACACCTCAGCATGATCCACCAAGGATTCGACGCATTACCCGTGCTAACACCGAAGCTCCATCAGTGCAGGAGATAGAAACAGCCATCCGTCGCATGAAATCGAACCGGGCCCCAGGGGTCGATCGCATATCAGCTGAGATGCTCAAAGCTGACCCCGTAGTATCCGCACAACTGCTGCATCAACTATTCTGCAACATATGGAAAACCGCGACATTTTCGGCCGACTGGATGCTAGGCGTCTTAGTAAAGGTACCCAGAAAGGGTGACCTGACTGTATGCGATAATTGACGGGGTATCATGTTACTGTGTATCGTTCTCAAAGTCCTCTGCAAAGTGATCCTTAACCGGATACAGGAGAAGATTGACGCAACTCTCCGACGGCAGCAAGCAGGATTCCGTACCGGACGATCCTGTGTGGACCATATTGTCACACTCCATATCATCCTGGAGCAAATCAATGAATTCCAAGAGTCTCTCTACCTGGTATTCATTCATTATGAAAAAGCTTTCGAACGTCTCAATCACGGAAACATGTGGGAAGCCCTCAGGCGCAAGGGTGTCCCTGAGAAAATCATCGGCCTCATCGAAGCACTGTACAGATCATTTTCGTGCAGAGTACACACTGCACAACGGTGTTTTGTCCGATCCCATTCGGGTCGTTGCTGGAGTAAGACAAGGATGTATACTATCACTATCACCGCTACTGTTCCTCGTCGTAATCGACGAGATCCTGGTAGGTGCGATTGACCGTGAACCAAATTGTGGATTGCTTTGGCAGCCCATTACCATGGAGCACCTAAATGACTTCGAACTGGCTGATGACGTTGCTCTCCTAGCTCAACGGCGCTCTGATATGCAGAGCAAGCTTGATGATCTTGCCAATCGCTCCTCAGTGGCAGGTCTTACCATCAACGTCAAGAAGACCAAATCGTTGGATGCTGTTGGATGTAAAGACGATCAACTCTTCCAGCTTTACGGTAGCTGGGCAATCAGTGGAGAACGTTGAAAGTTTCCAATATATTGGTGGTTACCCCAAGTTACTCACTGAGTAACGCAAAAAAAAATGTTTTTAGCACTCAGGAAAAAAACGCTGCTATGAAAAACGTTTAATATATTTTTTTGTGTATACCATATTTTATGCGTTTTGCGTTGTCATGAATGTGACAAAAATTACTTCAGAAAAATCTAAGTTGAGCGCAAATAGTTATACCTTAATAGTTTTCCCAATTATTTACGCCCAGAAATCACCAAACTATTTTTTTTGTTTGCACCCCCCCCCCCCCCCCAGAAATATCAGAAAAGTTATCCTATAATTCGTCCATGAATATACTTTTGTATTTTTTCCAATTTTTTCATCCGCCCTGAAATCAACAAATATCGTTTTTTCTTGCGCCCCTTGCGCCCCCATGAATATCAGAAAAGTTATCTTGTAATTCGCTCAGTAATATACCTTTGTGGATTTCTATTTTTTTCTTGTGCCCTCATCAGAAAAAATGGGTTTGTAATTCGCCCATGTATGATTTTTCTAATGTTTTTCCGCCCCGAAATCACTAAATAATCTTCTTTCTTGCGCCCCCATGAAAATCCGAAAAGTTATCTTGTAGTGTGAGCCATAAATAGACCTTTATGATTTTTCCATTTTTTTTCTTTTGCCCTGAAATCATCAAATTTTTTTTCTTGCGCTCCCATGAATATCAGAATATCAGAAAACTTATCTTGAAATTCGCCCATTACAATTTTTACAATTTTGAAACTAATATACCCTTGTGATTTTTTCCATTTTTTTCATCCGTTCCGATATGACCAATCTAATTTCAATATTTTTTTTCTTGTGCCCTCATGAATATCAGAAAAGTTAATTTGTGATTCGTCCATTTAAGATTTGTCCAATTTTTTCTTCCGCTCCGAAATCACCAATCAATTTTTTTAGCGCCCCCAGGAATGTCAGAAAAGTTATCTTGTAATTCGTCCACTAATACCTATACCTTTGTGGTTTTTACAATTTGTTTCTTCCGCCCTGAAACAAAAATTGGTTTCTTGTGCCTCCATGAATATCAAAAAAGTTATCTTGTGACTCGCCCATTTACGTTTTTTCCATTTTTTTTCTTCCGCTCCGAAATCACCAATCTTATTTAATTTATGTTTTCTTGCGCCCTCACGAATATCCAAAAAGTTATCTTGTAATTTTCCCTCATCAGAAAAAATTGGTTCGTAATTCGCCCATTTATAATATTATCAGAATAATGAATATCAGAAAACGTTATCTTCAAATTGTTCCAGGAACTTCTGTAAGTATTCCTCCAGGAATTCTTCCAAGTTCTTCTTCCTCCAAGAATTTCTTAAGATTTTTTTGCAAGAAGTTCTCCATGAATTCCTCTTAGAACTACTAAAGGAATTTCTCATACATTTTTTTCCGGGAAACCTTCCAAAATTCCTTTATAAATTCCCCCAGAAATTCCTGCATTTTTTTCAGATTTTTTCCAAGAATTTTTCCAGGAGTTCCGCCAAGAATTCCTCAAGAATTTTCTCCAAGAATTTACCCAACGATTACTTGAAGAATTTTTCCAATTATTTTCCAAAGAATTTCTCCAAGAATTTCTCCGGGAATTTCACAGGTGTTTTTCCATGAATTCCTGCAGGAAAATCCTTCAGATCCTTCGTCTAGAAATTGTTCTAGGAATTTCTCTAAGAATTCCTCCCGGAATTCTGCCATGTTTTTCTTCAGGAACTCCTCCAAGAATTTCTCAGGGAATTCCTCAAGAAACACTTCCACGAACTCCTCCAGGCGTTTTTGCAGAAATTCATCCAGAAATTCCTCTAAAAGTTTTGCCAGAAATTCCTTATGTTTTTTTTTTAGAAATTCCTCCAGGGATTCTCCAGGGAATCCTCCAGATGTTAAAAGACGCAGACACGTTTAATGCTTCCAATGAGCTATTTGCTTTTTGAAGGGAGCACGACACTAGACAACGAACTAGCATGCAACGCCCAGTGGCACAGCCGAAAACTTTTCCTGACAGATGCAGTAGGAACCGAACCCATGCTCCTCAGCACGATGTACTTCTCCGGGAATTCCTTCAGAAAATCCTTTAGAAATGCCTGCAGAATTTCCTCTAGAAATTTTCGACAAGACTTCCTCCACGTCCAGGAATCCTTCCAAAATTTCTCTAGAAGTACATCCAAAATCTTCTCTTGGATATTCTTCACGAATAACTTCAGGAATATCTCCATGAATGTTTTCAAAAAATTGTTTCAGAAATTTCCTAAGATTTTTTTTAGAAATTGCTTCAGAAATGCCTTCAATAATTTCTCAAGAAATTATTGGACAAAATTTTGGAAAATACCCTGGAATTTTTTCTATAAATTCTACAGGAATTCTCGCAGAAAGTTTTAGCAGCATTCATGGAGGAATTTTTGCAGGATTTCTTGGATGAATTCTTGGAAAAATTGTGGAGTAATTCCTAGAGGATCTTTTGGATGTCTTGAAGAAATTCATGGACAAAATCCTGGAGAAATTCTTGAAACAATTCTTCGAGAAATACCTATAGAAACTGTAGGAGAAATTCTTGGGGAAAGTTTTAGAAAAAAAAACCCAGGAGAAATTCTTGGAAATATTCCTTAACGAATACTTGGTAAAACTTCAGGAAATTTTTTGAGTGAATTCCTGGAGAAATTCTTAGATGAGTTCCTGGATGAGTTTCTGGAATAATTTTTGCAGGGAATTCTGGTTGAAATTGTTGAAGAAATTTCTAGAGACAATTATTGGAAAAATTCCTGAAGTAATCTTTAAAGAAATATTTAAAGAATACTCGAAAAAATTCCTTAAGGAATAATTGTAGGAACTCCTTTAAGAACTCTTGCAGGAACTCCTGGAGAAATTCTTAAGCTGCGATTAGACTGTTTGTCATTATGCCAAGTATTTGCCATTGAAGTCCGACATTTATCCAAGGTTGCTTTGATTCACGTTGTGTTGGTCGTTTGTTGGGCTTGTTTCGCCAAATATTTGTCACGTCTAATGGGACATTTAGAGAAATTCCTGGGGAGATTCGAAGCTATTTTTGCAGGAATTTTTGGAGGAATTCTCCTAGAAATTCTTGCAAGAATTCCTTGAAAAATTCTCACAGGAATTGCCTGGAGTAATGCCTGAAGCATGCCTGGAGGAATTTCTGTTGGAATTTTTAAGAAATTTTGTTAAAAATAACACCGTAAATTTAAAACACTCACTAACTTTTGTTACCGTAGCTGTATAACACATGTAATGATAATTCAAATGAATGTTTAAAGTTGCCAAGTATTCGCTGAATCTGATTTTGTTACCAAAAGTTTTACAAATATTGAAAGTTTCCACTTTTCCGGAAGCAATCCCATTTTCAGTATGGTAATTGCATAGTTTCTGGTGGCTTGTTTGGATTTATTAAACTTTAAACTTAAATAATTAAATATTTAGAAAACTTGCAAAAGTTTTATGTAATTTTTCGCATTTTGGGGTGATTAATTCGGGTGAAAAACATGTTTCCAAAACTTACAAAGGCATTTCATTTTCTTATTAATTTCACTCCGAAAGCAAAATTATAGATTTTTTATTTCCAATGATATATATTGCAGTAAAAGTTTAAACCTATTTGACTGATGAAAACCGTGGTCGTACTTGTTTTAAAGCATTGAGTTTGACCGTATCGATAACTATTCAAAAATTAGACGCCAAAACTGTAAAGTGATGAATTTCACCCGAAATCACGTACTTCTACAGATATTCTGAGAAGAATTCCGAGAGCACATTCTGGAACAATTTGTGCAGGAATTTCTGAAGGATTTCCTGGTGTAGTTTCTGGAGAATTTTTTGGAGGAATTATCGGAGAAATTCTGGGGAAATTCTGGAACAAAGTCCAAGAGGAGTCCCTGTATGGATTTCTGGAGAAATTTCTAAAAAAATCTCTGAAGGAATGTATGGAATAATTCCTGAAAGATTTCTTCGAAGAATTTCTGGAGAAACCCCAGCAGTAAGTCATGGAGGAATTACTTGTGGAAGTTTTGAGAGAACTCATGGTGGAAACTTTGAAGACATTTCTTGAGAAATTTCCGGGGGATTTTTTCAAGGAATCTTGAAGTAATCCCTGGAGGAATTGTTTGATGAATCTCAGGAACAATTTCTTATGGGGCTACTGGAGGAATTCCTGGAAGATTTTTTGGAAGAATAACTGAGTAATACCTGGAGGATTCCCTAGTGGAATTCTCGGAGGAATCCTTAGAGTAATCCCTGGAGTAATTTATGGTGAAATATTTACAGGAATTCTGTTGAAATTGCAGGACAAATTCATAAACGTATTCCTGGAGGAAATTTTGCAAAACATCCTGGAAGAATTTGTGAAGTAATTTCTGGAGTTTGAATTCTGGAGGAATCCCTGTAGAAATTTCGGGAGGATCATATGAGAGATCCTTGAACGATTTCAACAAAGAAAAATTTGAAGAACATATACGAGAAAACCGGAAGGTTTTTCTACAATAATTGCTGGAGGAATTCCTAAAATTAATTCCTGAAATACCTGGAGGAACTATATGAAGAATCCCTGGAGTAATTTCTGGCGAAATACCAAGAGGAATTAAAGAAGGAATACCTGAAGGAATTCTTGGTGAGATTCCAAAGAAATCTCTGCAAAAAATTCGTATAAGAAGTTCTACAGAAATTCCTGACGAAATTTCTGGAATGATTCCTAGGAGAATTCCTATAAAGATCTTCGACGAATCCCTGGAGGAATCTCTAGAGGAATGCCTGGTGGAATTCCCCAAGGAATTCCTGGAGGAATCTCGTGAGAAATTCCTGGACTATTTCATGGATGAATCTCAGAGGAATTTGAAAGGCATTGTTATTAGTTTACATTTTCACATTGTTTTCACATTGTCATTCGTTTACAATGACGGCTGCTTTCGAATCTGAGATCGCCACTTTCTATTTTGCATTTTGCTCTCAAGTACTGTTCAAAAACAAAGAAAAACTTTTTTGCTCATCGCATTTGTACATCCGAGGGGCCTCCACATCAGCTCCGGCCCCCGGAGTCTCTCGAGTCGTGTTGACAGGCCCGGATTAAGGATTGTGGGGGCCCGGGCCCAAGCGGATATGGGGGCCCCTCGGAGTGATGAGCAAATTGGTTTTCCTTATTTTCGAACAGTACTTGAGCAATATGATAAATAAAGTTAATGTTAGTAACCAAAAAAGGGTTTTGTGGGGGCCCCTAAAATGTGGGGGCCCGGTGCCCTGGCCCCCCGCCCCCCCTTAGATCCGGCCCTGCGTGTTGAATACATAGTTTGACATAATGTTAATGTATGAAACATTGCATTACAAGTTTTCATTTGAAAAATCATGATACACAAACAAACTAACCACGCAGCCCCATAAGGTGGCCCACCCGAAATGAAATTCCTCTCGGGAGCGGTGTGGTTGCATCCCAGAAGCCAGCTCCAGCAGGCCCAGAAACAATTTTGCCACCGCACGCCGTTCACCACACGACCACCAGAGGACCACGAGCGCTACTCAGTAAGGGGGATACCTCAATGTTAAACACTGAACAAAAATAGTTCCGCCGAAATGGCAAAACATTACCTACTAGCTCGTTATAGCTCTAGCTAGCGCTTATTTATGTTTTAGTCAGCGTCGTCTGGACTGTTGTCTGTATGCGGGAATGGTTCAGGCTGGATGGACGTGTGCTGGTTCGTTACCACCACCGCGATCACCATCATCATCGGTTCGTTTGGGGATGGTGGAGATATTGTGGGGCATAAAAACTGTGTTGCAACTTGCGGATTGAGGCAGCAGCACTTCGACCTTTTCCGTGTGCAGCGCAAGAAGAACATGGCTGGTATGGCTACACGTTTCTTTATCTCAATTAATTATATAATTCTAAACACTTTTGTCGAACAATCGTTTGATTTGGAAATTACTTTGTATTTTTTTTATTGATTTTGCAATGGATTTTTGTTTATTCTTCAATCGCTAAACCTAATTTACAGCTCTTTTGTCCACTAGGGCACTCCGTGAGCGATTCCAATCGGAAACGGTACTTACACTTTGTACAGCGCCTAAATGTATTCTATTCTAATTCTACTATATCGAACTGGTTTCCGTTGTGCTGCTTTCACTTTCTACCCTATCATGGTAGAATGATGATCACGAGGATGTTGACATGTGGCTGTTGGTTGTTCCTTTTTCCAGTCCGATTGGGGGTCCATTATGAGTTGCCGTTCGCCAATGTCCAAGTATCCGGGTCCGTTTGAGCCATAAGCTCAGAAGAGGGTCAGTGTCAGCTGCTCTCAGGAAGGAAGAGCATCTGACGAAAGTGCAGGGGCTGGGATCGAACCCATGATCATCTGCTTATGAAGCAAACGTGTGACCACTTGCGCCACGGGCCCCGGTCATAGTGAAGAGTTAGCTTTTTTTATCACTCCGCTACCAGCCCTGCAAGTGTGTGGGATGCACCACCCGGTATCCACAAGATTCCCCTCTCGTGTGATGCTGCTTCGCGGTGACTCGGAAGGAATGCTGCATGATGCATTATGAGCCGCGAGTGGCACACGGCTCGCGGGATATGTATATGTGTACCGATGTGGGAATATAAATTGCTTTTCGGTTCCTGCATTATGCGGCCTCCTCAAAAATCTACGTGGTTTGACGAATGATATCACACACAAACCTCCGGCATCATAAAAAGTGACGCAAGGCGCCATTCAAATGAATTTATGATTAGACTTTGCTGGCTGAGCCAACATGCGATACGATGGTGTTGCAGCTAGTCAAAGATCAGATCCGAACAGGTAAATGCCATTATGCAGTAGTAACGCCCCTTCGGAGAGAGATTCACAAGTCAATAAAAAGATAATTGCACTTCGAGGCTTATGCCACCTTCGAAGAATGGAGTGGAGCTTAAGAATGAAGTTTTGGAATTGGTAGGGTAGCGAACCACTTGGGCAGCGGCCGGTATTTTTGGCACTCTTAGCTATATAGCAGTCAATTCCAAACTAATTGACTTGAAATTTTGTACACGGCTAGATACTATGGGGCCGTCCATTAATTACGTAAGGGTTTATGGAGGGAGGGGGGGTTTGAGAAATCTTACGCGCCATACAAAAATATTTGGACTTTCATACAAAAAATCTTACAAGGGGGGGTGGGGGTGTCGAAAAATCGTAAAAATTGCCTTACGTAATAAATGGACAGCCCCTATACGTATCTCATCGCGTTCCAAAAATTGTGTCAATTGGTTCAGAATTGGCTGAGTTATAGCAGAAAAGTGCCCAAAATAGGACCCCTACCGACATGGTTCCACTTCCCTATTTGAGAATGTTGTGTCTGTATTGAATCAATAAATTTATAATGTTTTTGCCTTTCTCGTACACCAAGGTGTACCGAAAGGCTATATGTTCACTCCAAAAACGAAAATTTGATAGAGCCCCCGGAGGAGTCAAATGTTATATACCAATCGACTCAGCTCGACGAGTTGAGATGATGTCTGTGTGTATGTATGTGTGTATGTATGTGTGTGTGTGTGTGTGTGTGTGTGTGTGTGTGTGTGTGTGTGTGTGTGTGTGTGTGTGTGTGTGTGTGTGTGTGTGTGTGTGTGTGTGTGTGTGTGTGTGTGTGTGTGTGTGTGTGTGTGTGTGTGTGTGTGTGTGTGTGTGTGTGTGTGTGTGTGTGTGTGTGTGTGTGTGTGTGTGTGTGTGTGTGTGTGTGTGTGTGTGTGTGTGTGTGTGTGTGTGTGTGTGTGTGTGTGTGTGTGTGTGTGTGTGTGTGTGTGTGTGTGTGTGTGTGTGTTTTTTTTTTCTCCCAACCTCCCGAGCAGAGAAAACCGATTGGAAAAACTCTGCTACACCTTGTCGCCTCGATCCCCCTGGTACCACTGATGCGACTGCTTCAGGGGGGGCAATGCGCTCATGCGCTCTTCTTCTTCTGTGCTCATGCACATTTTGTCGCTAAATTTGTTATTCTAATCTTTTTAGTATTCGTACCTAACCTATCGCCATTCAGCGACACAGTTGGTACAAACATACACCAAATTTGTTATTCTAATGCTGTCCGTGTGCCATTTAGCACTCCGGCTTTTCGCGCACGACTCGGATAGTCCCCGACGGTGGATCTACCCTATCCGACGAAGAGTTCCCCGACACTGAAACTTCTTCCGTTACCGATACTTCCCAGGCTGGTGCCAAGGTCGGTTCTGAGATTCCGGTTGGAGACTGGCTTCCGGTTCACAGGCGCCCTGACGACCAAGCACCGGTGCTTTTTCGCGGTCTACTCGGTCTAGTCCCCGGCGGTGGACGGACCTAGCCTACTCCGACAGAGAAAGACCCCGACGGTGGAAGTTCTCTCGACACCGATGTTTTCAACCCGACCAGTAAGGTGCCGAAGTCGGCCCGGCGATTCCGGTTGGTGGTAGACTTCCGGTTCACCGGCGCCCCGACGACCTATAACCGGTACTACGCAACGAACGACTCGGTCAAGTCCCCGGCGGTGGATCAAGCCTACTCCGATCGCGACCCGATACTCTTTGATCTTCGCGCCATCTCCGCTGGAGAGCTGACATGATCCGCGTGACCGCTCTGTTCACCGCATTCCATACGGTTTCGTCCTGACACATTCTCTCTACTACGTTGTTGGGACTCAGATTTCCAGCAGCGCTCGCTAGCATGTCACCACGTACTTCTTCAAATCGCGGACAGTCGAATATCACGTGCTCCGGTGTCTCCTCGTTGTTTGGGCATGTCGGACAGAATGGGGACTCTGCATGGCCGAATCTAAACAAATACTGTCTGAAGCATCCATGACCTGACAAGAACTGTGTTAGGTAGAAGTTCACATCTCCGTGTTTTCTGGACATCCACACCGACACATCTGGGATAAGCCGGTAGGTCCATCTACCCTTCTCCGCGTCATTCCACTCTTGCTGCCACTTAGCCAACGAGTCCGCTCTGATTGTCTTCCTCACGTTTGCAGTGCCTCTTCTCCGGTAACACTCTACATCCTCTGCCAGGGTGATGTGTATGGGGACCATCCCGGCGATAATGCAGACTGCTTCCGACGATATCGTCCTGTACGCGCTCGCCACACGAATAGCCATGAGCCGAAACGTGCTCGAAAGTTTTGTTCGATTCCGCTTCAGTTTCAGCGCTGTAGCCCAGGCCGGAACTCCGTATCTAAGTATCGAAGAGGATACTCCCGCCAGAAGACGTCTGCTGCTGCTGCTCGGTCCACCGATGTTCGGCATAATCCTGGATACAGCATTAACAGCTTTCGCTGCCTTCTCACAGGCATAGTCGACGTGGCAATTGAAATTCAATCGGTCGTCCACCATCACGCCCAGGTGTTTTAACGCACGCTTTGACGGGATAACATGTCCGCCGACGTTAATTTCGGACCGTTGAACTGCTTTACAGTTGCTGACTAGCACTACCTCTGTCTTATGGTGAGCCAACCGCAGCTGTGTGTGTGTGTGTGTGTGTGTGTGTGTGTGTGTGTGTGTGTGTGTGTGTGTGTGTGTGTGTGTGTGTGTGTGTGTGTGTGTGTGTGTGTGTGTGTGTGTGTTTTTTTTTTCTCCCAACCTCCCGAGCAGAGAAAACCGATTGGAAAAACTCTGCTACACCTTGTCGCCTCGATCCCCCTGGTACCACTGATGCGACTGCTTCAGGGGGGGCAATGCGCTCATGCGCTCTTCTTCTTCTGTGCTCATGCACATTTTGTCGCTAAATTTGTTATTCTAATCTTTTTAGTATTCGTACCTAACCTATCGCCATTCAGCGACACAGTTGGTACAAACATACACCAAATTTGTTATTCTAATGCTGTCCGTGTGCCATTTAGCACTCCGGCTTTTCGCGCACGACTCGGATAGTCCCCGACGGTGGATCTACCCTATCCGACGAAGAGTTCCCCGACACTGAAACTTCTTCCGTTACCGATACTTCCCAGGCTGGTGCCAAGGTCGGTTCTGAGATTCCGGTTGGAGACTGGCTTCCGGTTCACAGGCGCCCTGACGACCAAGCACCGGTGCTTTTTCGCGGTCTACTCGGTCTAGTCCCCGGCGGTGGACGGACCTAGCCTACTCCGACAGAGAAAGACCCCGACGGTGGAAGTTCTCTCGACACCGATGTTTTCAACCCGACCAGTAAGGTGCCGAAGTCGGCCCGGCGATTCCGGTTGGTGGTAGACTTCCGGTTCACCGGCGCCCCGACGACCTATAACCGGTACTACGCAACGAACGACTCGGTCAAGTCCCCGGCGGTGGATCAAGCCTACTCCGATCGCGACCCGATACTCTTTGATCTTCGCGCCATCTCCGCTGGAGAGCTGACATGATCCGCGTGACCGCTCTGTTCACCGCATTCCATACGGTTTCGTCCTGACACATTCTCTCTACTACGTTGTTGGGACTCAGATTTCCAGCAGCGCTCGCTAGCATGTCACCACGTACTTCTTCAAATCGCGGACAGTCGAATATCACGTGCTCCGGTGTCTCCTCGTTGTTTGGGCATGTCGGACAGAATGGGGACTCTGCATGGCCGAATCTAAACAAATACTGTCTGAAGCATCCATGACCTGACAAGAACTGTGTTAGGTAGAAGTTCACATCTCCGTGTTTTCTGGACATCCACACCGACACATCTGGGATAAGCCGGTAGGTCCATCTACCCTTCTCCGCGTCATTCCACTCTTGCTGCCACTTAGCCAACGAGTCCGCTCTGATTGTCTTCCTCACGTTTGCAGTGCCTCTTCTCCGGTAACACTCTACATCCTCTGCCAGGGTGATGTGTATGGGGACCATCCCGGCGATAATGCAGACTGCTTCCGACGATATCGTCCTGTACGCGCTCGCCACACGAATAGCCATGAGCCGAAACGTGCTCGAAAGTTTTGTTCGATTCCGCTTCAGTTTCAGCGCTGTAGCCCAGGCCGGAACTCCGTATCTAAGTATCGAAGAGGATACTCCCGCCAGAAGACGTCTGCTGCTGCTGCTCGGTCCACCGATGTTCGGCATAATCCTGGATACAGCATTAACAGCTTTCGCTGCCTTCTCACAGGCATAGTCGACGTGGCAATTGAAATTCAATCGGTCGTCCACCATCACGCCCAGGTGTTTTAACGCACGCTTTGACGGGATAACATGTCCGCCGACGTTAATTTCGGACCGTTGAACTGCTTTACAGTTGCTGACTAGCACTACCTCTGTCTTATGGTGAGCCAACCGCAGCTGTGTGTGTGTGTGTGTGTGTGTGTGTGTGTGTGTGTGTGTGTGTGTGTGTGTGTGTGTGTGTGTGTGTGTGTGTGTGTGTGTGTGTGTGTGTGTGTGTGTGTGTGTGTGTGTGTGTGTGTGTGTGTGTGTGTGTGTGTGTGTGTGTGTGTGTGTGTGTGTGTGTGTGTGTGTGTGTGTGTGTGTGTGTGTGTGTGTATGTGTGTGTGTGTGTGTGTGTGTGTATGTGTGTGTGTACAAAAAAATCACCTCATTTTTAGATAGTAAATATGAACGGCAGCCTATTTAATGCACCCATAGATAAACGAAAATGCCCCATAGAAAAATCAAAATGCACCATAAATAATTAAGCAATGTACCGATAAAATGCACAGCATTCTCCATAAATAAATAGAAACGTTCCATAAAAAATTAAAAATGTAGCGGTAAACCAAAAAAATTTCTTGTTAAAAATGAAACATTGTATCAATAAAAAATTAAATAAAACACCATAAACAAATAAGTTTGCTCCATAAAAAATAGTAAAAATATCCATAAATAATGAACATTTGCTCCATAGTTATAGCATATTTGCTCCATAAAAACTTAAATTGCACCATAAATATCATCAATTTGCACCATAAACAAATTGTAAATTTTACCACAAAGAATGTAAAAGCTACATAAATGTAATCTAATTGTACCATTGCTGCAGTGTCTAACGACATATCGTACTTTAGGATGTGGATTGGGAAATGTTAATATGAAAAGTAAAAAGAGAATATACAGAAATCATATATCGAAGCACACATCTATGATAGAACGACTTAAAAGATGGAAAAACTATGGATGCAATTTACCGTATAATCGCTTGCTGTTCGAACTCGCTAACGCTCGTCGGACTTAAAAAAGGGATAAAATATCTGTTTGCATTATACCGGGCAAATTCTTGGATCTGTGGATTTCCTGGAACCGAATCGTTACAGTTACGACGTATCCACAGGCTACGCCGCATGGATTAAAAGAATCCGCATTTTGAAAGAGGGTTAACCATATTCTTGTAGTTTACATACATTTATTGATGATTCCAATTTGATCGGCAAAAATATCAAAAGGGGTCAACTCTTGTTCTCTTACTTAACATCTGCATCGATTATTAACAATAAATCCATGTTTTTAAATAAATATAAAATAAACTAAGTATCCTGATAACAACTGACGTTTTTTCTATTAGATTCTTTTTAGATTATCATGGCAGAAGGAGCAGAATATTGCCTTTCAACTTCCACATATTAACATATATTTATATATTTACAGTGATACTACCCGTTGCAATACTACTAATGATGCAGAATTTGATTAATTTTTGTAGATTTTGCATTGTTTGAGGTAAAATTTACAATATGTTTATGGTGCAATTTGATGATATTTATGGTGCAATTTAAATTTTTTATGGAGCAAATATGGTATTATTTTGGAGCAAATGTTAATTAATTATGGATGTTTTTATTATTTTTTATGGAGCAAACTTGTTTGTTTATGGTGTTTTATTTAATTTTTTATTGCGACAATGTTTCATTTTTAACTAGAAATTTTTTTGGTTTACCGCTACATTTTTAATTTATTATGGAACAATTCTATTTATTTATGGAGAAAGCTATGCATTTTATCGGTACATTGCTTAATTATTTATGGTGCATTTTTATTTTCCTATGGTGCATTTTATAATTATTTTGGCCGCAATAACCTTTTACCAATATGAACCGATTTCAATGACCGATTGTTCATTCGACGGGGTACATTGTCCCATTGTTTCTTATTGAAAATGGTTCAGATCGGCCCAGCCGTTCCGGAGTTATGGCCATTTAGGTGTTCCGGACCGGTACCTCAGGAAGGGGCCAGATATGAAAATGCAACAAACCCATGCATGCGACCCATCAAACCACGACATTTTCGATTATCTGATGAATCTGGGAAGTAGGAAAATTGTCTCTGACTATGTCTGAACCGATAGTGTTCCGGAACCGGTTCCGGGTGTCCCGCCGGAAGTGGCCAAATAAGAAAGTGAACACAACCCATGCATGCGACACGTCAAATAGCGGCTTTTTCGATAACCAGTTGAATGGTAAGCAGGAAAATAGTTTCAGACCATGTTTGAACCGGTAGTGTTCCGGAACCGGTTCCGGATGTCCTGTCGGAAGTGGCCAATTAAAAAAGTGAACCAAACCCAGGCATGCGACACATCGAAGAGCGGCTTTTTCGATAACCAGATGAATGGTAAGCAGGAAAATAGTTTCAGACCATGTTTGAACCGGTAGTGTTCCGGAACCGGTTCCGGATGTCCTGCCGGAAGCGGCCAATTAAAAAAGTGAACCAAACCCAGGCATGCGACACATCAAAGAACGGCTTTTTCGATAATCAGATGAACGGTAAGCAGGAAAATAGTTTCAGACTATATCTGAACCGGTTGTGTTCCGGAACCGGTTCCGGATGTCCCGCTGGAAGTGGTCAACTAAAAAAGTGAACCAAACTCATGCATGCGACACATCAAAGGGCGGCTTTTTCGATAACCAGATGAACGGTAAGCAGGAGAATAGTTTCAGATCATATCTGAACTAATTGTATTCCGGAACCGGTTCCGGATGTCCTGCCGGAAGTGGCCAATTAAAAAAGTGAACCAAACCCAGACATGCAACACATCAAAGAGCGGCTTTTTCGACAATCAGATGTACGGTAAGCAGGAAAATAGTTTCAGACTATATCTGAACCGGTTGTGTTCCGGAACCGGATCCGGATGTCCCGCTGGAAGTGGTCAATTAAAAAAGTGAACCAAACTCATACATGCGACACATCAAAGAGCGGCTTTTTCGATAACCAGAAAAACGGTAAGCAAGAAAATAGTTTCAGACCATATCTGAACTATGTATATTCCGGAACCTGTTCCGGATGCCCTGCCGGAAGTGGCCAATCAAAAAGGTGAACCAAACCCAGGCATGTAACACATCAAAGAGCGGTTTTTTCGGTAACCAGATGAATGGTAGGCAGGAAAATAGTTTCATACCGTATCTAAACCGGTTGTGTTCCGCAACCGGTTCCAGGTGTCCCGTTGGAAGTGACCAATTAAAAAACTAAATCAAACCCATGCATGCGAAGCATCAACTCATCAAAAATGTTCGTTAACCAGATAAACGGGCAGCAAGAAAATAGTCTCTGACCACACTTAAGATTACCGACAGTGTTGCAAAATCAGGATTGGATGCATTGCTGAAATTACGCAGGTCATCAAAATTGATGCAAACGATTAATATGTGTAAAAGAACAAAATCTAGATAAAAATTTAAGCGATCTTGTCAATTTACACCATTTTAGATTCCTGAGGCGTCATTATACAGTAGGATGAATCAACGTTGCATGGAAAAAAAAAAATTTACAGCATCTATAGCGTCTCAAATTACTGCGAACAATTTGCAATGCAACTGGTTGAGCCCTCGCGCTCTGTAACACGGTTGAAATTTGAATGGGTTTTATTATGGGAAATTTCGCTTGCATTTTTTTTGTCAAATTTTACATTAATCTTATAACTAATGATAATAAAATATAGGCTAAAGTGTGCAGAAAAAAAATTGCCAGAATGTCTTGATAATGAGAATGATCGGCATCCAGTGCTAGTGAAGGTGGTCAAGCAATCAACTGAGAGGTTTGATATTTTTCAGCTCTGCCTATACGTTTAACATAGCGTCAAAATATGAGCCATCAAAAAGATTCCAAATTCGATTATGGCTTTGATAAAATTCTTGATTTTCTGAATAAGGCCGACACAAATTTCGATTTTCTCTTAAGTCCAGAGGGGTCCCCCCCTTGGAAATTTTGGTCGGAATTCAACATTTTGAGGAAGGGCACAAATAAATAAACCAATATTTTTTTGCAATTTTAAGGTGAAATTGGAGTCTTTCAGAAAATTTCTTATCAAGTCCGATGAGTTACGCGGTTTTGCTTAATTGTTTGAGAATTTTTTCATCAAATACATTTATTATTTATCAACTCCACCCCCATTGACGAGTCAACGAGCCCTGTGACAAAAGAAGAAAATGAGATTTATTCCGTTCTAGAGTATTCTCAGGATTCAGGAACACTTCGGCTTATGGCGACGGAAAAAAATGTTGAGTACATATTCGACGAGAAAGGCACTATCACCACTAGGTGGATTAATCTGGTTTTTTTTATTTGTTTTCTCCATTTGTTTATAATTATTCCATTCTATATATTCCTGATTCGCATAAACATGTTTTAACATAATTTTTTTTTCATTTCATAAATATTTTTTTATGTTTTCCATCAATTACCTACCTATAACGAATTTTCCCTTAGATTAAATTAAAACTCGCAAATGCATGAACTACCGTCGTTGGGGGTGAGAATGGGTCAAAAAATGATACTCAAAGATTGTTTGTTAAATAACAAATAAAAATGAAGTCGGAATAACTTTTTATTTGGTATGTATACTCTTCTATGTGGTAATGATAGTTTAGCAAAAAAGTATCACGTTATATGAATTTCTTACTAAACTACAAATGATTGAAAATTGACCCAATCTCACCCCTTAGAGGGGGTGAGAATGGGTCAAAGTATTCGAAATCGCCTAACTGAGAATGTAAGTTAATTTTATTGATCATATCTAGTAAACCTACTTAAAACACAATGTTATCATAGCGAATAAATATTTAGGTAATATTAAAAGATGATTAATCCACCTAAAAGGCCTAATACAACCGAAAAAATGGTTGAAATTTGATAAAATAACGTTTGTATGCTGTATCGCCATTTTTAGCCATCATAATCATCCTCACTTAGAGTTTCAACCTTCATGAGAGGAGGGGGGATTACAATGAGGGAGGGCTCATTTAAAGATTGATTGTAAAAAAAACATGATAGTTTTAGTATACTGCATAAGAAATATTTAACCAAACCCTCCGTTATAAACTCTTATGTACATGATCAGTGGCCTCTATATTGCTAAAGCAAATCAGTCCATCTCGAGATAGAGGAACGCTATTAAGTCTATTTTGTGAGCTTACGATAAAGCAGTACTCTGAAGATTAGCTGGTGATTAGAGGAGCTGTCCAAATGCATGGGTGTATTGCTATATATGATTTTTGGCGCTAATCGTAATAACACACTCGTTTGACACTTCTCGACATATTTTCGAAAGAAAGCGTGCTTTCATGAAGATACGGCAAACATGGCACCACTCTAACGTCAAATGGGGACTGGATAACAAGTTGAATTTTTAGTAAAGTTATGTGCACTCGATAACTTGCTTGACCCAATCTCACCCCCATTCCTCATATTTAGACATAGGGTCAAAAATATTGAATTTTTAAATAAAAAGAGCAATGACATCCCGCTTATTTCATTTCATCAACCAGGTAATACCTACAGCTAATCACTTATTATAAAATATATGGTTAGGTACTTGTGTTAAACATTACGAAGGAGAAATTTTTTCAAAGTGATTTACTAGTAGTTTCATCGTATAAATTAAGCCACAAATTTAACAAAAAACGATTATTGCTAAACATCTTATTCTGCATTATGACGTGTAAAAACATCTCCTCTTTGAAATAATATAAAGTTTTCAATATAAATTAGCGATAGTTGATGAGCTATTTCAAATTTTATGTTTCTCCGTTTTGACCCAATCTCACCCCCCAGACCCATTGTCACCCCCATCGACGGTACCTTTCAAAATGAAACGCCAGTATTGATGTGGGCGTAAAAACAGTACCACCTCAAGAAGTGAATGTGCATCTTAGAAGGCACGACTCCGTCTGTTTGCTTGAACCTCCAACGGATATTATTTCAGTCGAGTCAGCTTTTACCCGTTTGAAGCGCTATAATCCGGTGGTGGCTCTAGTTCTGTACGCCAGACCAGTTTCACCGACCTATACAATACAATGCAAGGGATATTGGCTACAGTGCAATACAGGCGGACGTATACACCAAACTAACATAGCACAGGGTCTCGATCATTTTTTGTATGAATCCTTCCACATCGGCCGTAGTCGTCGTTACTACTAGCACGGTACAACCTCACATAGATCTGTTGCCGAAGTGAGCGGGAAGTAAGTAAGAAAAAGGTCAAAAACATCAAACTTCCACATTGACTCAGTGACTGGCGGAGATATATCGGTAACGCGAGGTGCGTTTAGTGATTGCGCGTTTTAGAATCTTTGAGGACGCGCGCCATCAAGCAACCAAAACTGCACCGCACTCGCGTTGTATACAACGAGCGAGGTTTTTTGGCGGTGTTGTACTTTTTACAACAGCGCGCGTGCTGAAGGGTTAAATATAAATAAAAAGCATTTTCATTATAAATGAGTTTTTTTTTACCAAAGACATTTGTTTCATTTTTTATATTATCTTATATTATATTATATTATATTATTATATTATATTATATTATATTATTTTATATTATATTATATTATATTTATTATATAGATTTGTTTTATTTTTTATGAAAAATTATTACTAAATAAAATTAAAAAAAAAACGTTTCGAAAGGAAGCGATCAGCAAGATCATCGAACTTACTCTGCATAATAAAGCTTATTCCTGAAAGGTTTTTCCCTGTAGAAATACCTTAAGAAAACTATGGAAGTTTATTTAATACAATCCTTGAAGATATTCCGGGAGAAATCCTTTCACTAATTTCTGAATAAATTCCTAGATAACTCCTGGAATTCTCCAAGGAACTCTCTCTGGAGGAATTTCGACAGGAATCCTTCGAGAAATTTCAAGAGGAATCTCCAGAAGAATTTTGGATTATTTTTTTTTTTCAAGAATTCCCGAAGGAATTTCTCGAGAATTTTTGAAGGAATTTTTGAGAATTCTTCAAAAAACATTCCTAGCAGAATTTCTGAAAGAATTCTGGACGATTTTTCGAAAGAAACAAATTTTCATAACTCAAGAAACAGAACTTGCTAAACTGTAGCTCTTTAAGCAAAAGCTTGTTCAAGAGTTGTTTGTTGTGGAAATCTTAAAAAAAAAGTTGAATTGTTGGAGAAATTTCTGAAATAAATGCATGGGGATATTTCAGAATACATCCTCTAAGTAGTTTTTAATAAAAAAAACTTAAATTTTCAGATGAAATTGTAAAGCAAACCTCGGATCAGTTTTCGGGAAAAGTGCAAGAAAAAAAATCATAAATAAATCTGTGGAGGTTTTGTCGAAAAAAATTTGCAGTAATTGCAATAATCCTGTGGTGAGTTTCCGTAGGTATTTCTGTATCGATTATCGGAGTAATTCTCTGGGAATTTCCTGAAATTTATGGAAGAATTTCTGGAGGAACTCCCAGAAGATTTTCAGGAATATTCGCAGGAAAATTCCTGGAGGTATCATAGCCAGAAGTTTTTGAGGAACTCTTGGGTGAATCTTTGCCATAATTCCTGAATAAATCTTAGAAAATTCTCATTGGAAATTGTGGAAAAATTTCTGAAAAAAAACTCTACATGTATTTTTAGAAAGTTTAGTGGAGAAACTCCTGAAGGAATCTGAAAAGGAATTTGCGGGAGAATTGGTATAGATATTTGATAAATAAAAATGGTGGAGTTCTTAGAAAAAATTCAGCATTTTATCGCGGATTTGTTTCTGATGATTTTTTGTATGAATTCTTTAAGAAACTTGGTGGAATGCCTGAGGAATAACTCCTAAAAATCATAAACAAATCCTTGATAAAATGTCACAGTTTCTCTAGTTCTCCAAAAGCATCAAGAAAATTTTACTGAAATGAGTTTCGTGGGAAAACTTTTCTAGTAATTTCTTATGATAAAATTACTAAAGCATTTTGTGGAAAATAAACATCTTGAATGAAATTTCTTCCATGTTCAGAAGTAAATGACTCTAAAATAAATTCGAACAGAATACCTTATTTAAGGAATTTAAGAAGTTAACCTTGAAAAATCCTCGGAGGAGTTCTTAAGGAAATTTCAAGCGAAATCCACGGAGGCATTCCCAGTTTAATGAGAATTTCACTGAGTGTTTTTCTTAGAAATGTTTGAAAATGTACACTCTTAATCATCAACGAAGAAACTTCTGGGGCAACTTGGAGGAATTTTCGAAAGAAATATTGGATGAATTCTCAAAAAAATCGATGAAACTCTCAAAGGAATACTTTGAGAAATTTTCAAAGGAATTCTTAAAAAATTGGAGAAATTCTCGGATAGCTTTTTATAAACTTTTTCCAATAGTTCTTGATTGAATACGTGGCCATTTTCTTTGCTTTTTACCGAGATATGCTCCACCGAGCATTCAGCAAACTTGATTTTCAACGAGAACACAGCAATCGGATTGTTTGTTAGCTGAGATTCAGGATGTTTTTTTTTTCGAAATTCAGACGCCATAGTTTACCAATGTTCAATAGAAATATTAACTGAGCTCCACGAGGAATACTTTAAGCAATCCTCAGAGAAATCCATAAAATATTATTGAAAAAAAATCATGAGAAATCTCCAAAGGAAAAAAAAACTATGGAACTTCTACAGAAATTCTCGGAAGGATTCTTGGAAATAATCCCAAATTTCTGTTGAATTTCTCGAAAAAAAGATTGAATCTGCTCTTTGAGAAAGACTTGGACATATTTTCGGATTTTTTTTTTAAAGAATTCTCTTTAGGGCCTGTCCATAAACTACGTAGACTCCTAGGGGGGGACGGGGGGGTCTGGCCAAAGTCTACGCTCCATACAAATTTCGAAAATTTTGTATGAACAAAAGTCTATGGAGGGGGAGGGGGGGTCTGAGATGGCCAAAAATGAGTCTACGTAGTTTATGGACAGCGCCTTACCATAAAAATACTCATATGAGTAGAAAAATAAAAGAAATAAAACTCATCAATCTCAGCAAACCATAGTTGTGATTCCCACAACCAAAATTTGGAGAGGCAATGCCTCCCCCCATTTAACGATGTTTCATGCACCCTCAAACCATGAAGGATTCTAGCGCCTTGGGCATATGAAGCGGCTCGATAAAACGATAGACAACATTATTCCGCACCACTACTGTTGGAGTACTTTAGCGAATGACACAGTCTTTCAGTTGCGTTACAAGCAGCTTTACAGCTGAAAATGTATTTCAATTGAATAAATCAGTTACAAACATAGATATTCAATTTGTACTTACATTTCTGTACAATTCTCGCTAGATTTGGCTAGGGCAAGTGTGCCGATCGTCATGGTAATAAGGTAAATTAATTCAAAAAAAATATGATCGTACCATCTAATGAAGGGTTTCAAAACGTTAGTCGGTAGCTTTCTATCCAAATTTGCTGGGAAAAATATGAAAACTATCACACTGTTGAAAATGCTTTGACATCCATGTGCACAACAGAACATGTGCTCGATGAACAAATTGAGATTTGAAATTATGAAAAGAAATCCACGTACTCCGGTGAGACTCGAACTCACGACTCCCAATTCGCTAGACGGGCGCTTCTATTCCTTCAAGCTACGGAGTCACTCGACTATCTCCGTCGCCAGCAGGCCTAGAACTGAACTCGATTCCACAATCGCACATGGTTATCTTCTTTTCACAATCCAAACCCCCTTCGGATGGGATTAGATGAACATCTAACACATTGTCTGTTGTGCACATGTATGTCAAAGCGGGAGAGGAAGTTATTTTTAATTGTCGAGAGCTTCGGGCACTGCCTTCCAATCACTTATTGGTATGGCAATTAGTGTGCAGTCGGACTCTCGACGGGTCGGTCCTCGGCCGACCGAATACGGTAAGGGTGACCGTAGCACCTTACAAATGTCAATTTCTTGATTTTGCTTTGGCTGACCAAGCCATGTGGGAAATTACACTGTTGAAAATGCTTTGACATCCATGTGCACAACAGAACATGTGCTCGATGAACAAATTGAGATTTGAAATTATGAAAAGAAATCCACGTACTCCGGTGAGACTCGAACTCACGACTCCCAATTCGCTAGACGGGCGCTTCTATTCCTTCAAGCTACGGAGTCACTCGACTATCTCCGTCGCCAGCAGGCCTAGAACTGAACTCGATTCCACAATCGCACATGGTTATCTTCTTTTCACAATCCAAACCCCCTTCGGATGGGATTAGATGAACATCTAACACATTGTCTGTTGTTAATTGCCATACCAATAAGTGATTGGAAGGCAGTGCCCGAAGCTCTCGACAATTAAAAATAACTTCCTCTCCCGCTTTGACATACATGTGCACAACAGACAATGTGTTAGATGTTCATCTAATCCCATCCGAAGGGGGTTTGGATTGTGAAAAGAAGATAACCATGTGCGATTGTGGAATCGAGTTCAGTTCTAGGCCTGCTGGCGACGGAGATAGTCGAGTGACTCCGTAGCTTGAAGGAATAGAAGCGCCCGTCTAGCGAATTGGGAGTCGTGAGTTCGAGTCTCACCGGAGTACGTGGATTTCTTTTCATAATTTCAAATCTCAATTTGTTCATCGAGCACATGTTCTGTTGTGCACATGGATGTCAAAGCATTTTCAACAGTGTAATTTCCCACATGGCTTGGTCAGCCAAAGCAAAATCAAGAAATTGACACATGAAAACTATCGTTTCTCTCTGTTTTCGATCAATAATCGCTTGCCCCAACATAAGACACATTGTTCCTATTATGGAGGTAAAATTTAATTTCGGTTCCTAATGTTGCGGTATCCCATTGAAATCATATGGGATACCGCAATATTAGGAACATAGCAGCAGAAATATTAGGGAAAATTTTTTTTTTTTCAAAATAGGTTTTTGGGCTAATCTTAGCACGATACATCTATTAAAAATGCCTTTTGATAACATTCAGTCGAAAAAGTGCTCAATTGCCATTACCGCAACATTAGGTACTATCACAACGAAGGGAACAATTGCCCTACTTGTTATGCGACCTTTTTGTTTTTCTCTATACTGCAAGAGTACCTACTAATCATGGCGCTTAAGCCTAGGGTTTCGAGCCAGGACATGGACGACAGGAACAAATATTTACGTCTCATCCCAGGAAAACGAAATCCAACGGAGTGACATTAACCTTCTTAGCAACGTCACTCCCAACGTTTTTGCTTCACATTTATGACACGATACGAAGCGGCTGACGAGATGTCGCCGTTCCATAATTTTGTTCAATTGTATTCAATGACGCTGCACGGTAGGCCTGGCCGCTTCAATACTTGAAATACATTTCCGATGTCTTGCAAGTATTGATAATGACAAGCAAAATGGTAGAAGTAGTCGATTCTATCATTTTCCAGGATTTTTACAATGAATAGCTGTGTATGTGTAGACTAGACTAGACTTTACTGCAAGAGTACCTACTAATCATACAAACAGAAGTAAGGGAACAAAGCACAAAATGCCAAGAAGGAGCTAATGGCCCAACTCATAAAATCATTCCTGAATGGGACTTGATCATTACTATAGGTGAATGATGTCAAGATATGTTTGCATAAAACATTTTCAAGAAGCTAGGTTGCCAAACTCACGGAAAATCTCTTTAATTTCCCAATGAAAATTGACAACTTCCGGTTTTTCGTGCTTGCAATTAAGGTTTTCGGGTGATTTTACTACCAGCCATGTGTTTCCAAGGAGATTGAGGCACACATGGAGGCGCATGGTTGTTGATGTCTACGCTATCCATGTTAGGGTTCATTCAAATATGACGACCATTGTTTAGCGGGGAGAGGGGTGACGCTCCATGTGTTCAGTATACGAAAAAAGCTGAACAGATGGGGGAAAGAGAGTCGCACATGCCCGAAAACTGATGGACGTAATTTTTGAATGTTTTCATGAAGTGCCATCTTACCCCATGGTAGATGGCCCTTTTGCACCACTTCCGTTTTACGAACCAGTTTTTAAAATCGTTAAAAATCGATGAAAATGTATAAAAGTTTAGTGATTATTTTTGCTGAAGTATCGAGCAAATATTGTCTAGTTGCTGTTACCACTTTGAAAGCCTAACAAATGAGGTAATTTATCATTGAAAACGATGAAAGTTTGAAAAATGGCATCTGGAAATGGAAGACGAGAGTAGTATTTGACGCCTCCTATATTAACGATACGGACACGTTAAATGATTCCAGTGAGCTATTCGCTCTTTGAAGGAAGCACAACACTAGACAACGGACTAGCATGCAACGCCCAGTAGTGGCACAGCCGAAAACTTTCTTGATAGAATCGTAACCGCGCTCCCCAACACGATGCGACTAAATGCTTGGTGACACTAGCCGCACGGCTACGAAGCCACACAAGAACGACAGCGGGCCATTCCCTCAACGACACCTTCCACATCGGTCCGGTCGTACAAGACGACCTGGTGTCTATCGTTATTCGACTTCGTTAAATCAGAGTCCCACGATTTGATTCCGTCATCGGCGCTATCAGTATCGAGGTCCACTTTTCCGCTGATGCGTCCGATAAGGCCTTCTGGACGTGTTGCTACATCAGCGCCCATGAAGTGCGCGTCAAACTTCTAGTATCGAAATCAAAACTTTCACCCCTTGCAGCCCGCCACACTGGAGCTGTAAGCAGTCCATCTCTCCACGCATTTGTACTAAAAAGTCGCTTCAGCACTTCAGACCGTTCCACCTACCTACTTCTGATCAGATTCCACTACGACTTCGATCATCTCCCGGACGTTGGAAAACGTTCGTAACCAACCTTGTGAACCCAATGCAAGCAGCCATTCCTATCGACAAGTGGAATTACGTAGCAGGTGCGGTCAATACTGCTGACGACATTTCTTGAGAATTTGATCCGATCTACTATTCAAAGGACGGGCCCGGTGGCGTGGCTAAAGCTTTCTCTAGAACAATGGGCAGCTGGAGCTCTTTCTGCCGCCGAACTCCCAGAATTCGTAAAAGCAATCTATAAAGTCATCTCCAGGCTCCAGCTTTTCCAAACTCCGCCGTACGGTTGCATGGTGTTAACATTAACTCCAAACCCTCGGACACCGTTCAATCCTCTGAGCAAACCTGGATGCACTCCGAAGCCAATCAGCGCCCTTTCAGTCACCAACTCCGATGAGCTCCACTGCGCTTTTCGAACCATTGTTGAGCACTCCGATCTGTCCGCTAGTGTGCTCGTATCTAAATCCATTCCGTTGAAGTGGTTGAAGGCCTTTGTCGACAAGTTCGGATTGATCCGCATCGGTGGCAGCCTCATCAATCTCCTAAATTGCTCGAAAACGCTAAACATCCAATCGTGCTCAGTACCACGCATCCATTGGCCAGATTGGTCATCGTCCAATGCCACAGAACTCTGCTCCACACTGGCACTCAACTCATACTGGCAAGCCTTTGCCAGAAATTTTGGATACTCGGAGGACGAATCCTATCCAGAAACGTTTATCACCAGTGTACCTGTTTTTGAAGCAAACCGGAGCTAATTCAGAATCGATCCGACTTGCATAAATAACTTGCAATATATTTGAATTAGAATAACTAACCACAGAAGTTCAATGTCGTTTCAATGTGAGCTTTTTCTGCAAACTCATTCAGACATTTTTTCTCGGATTCCTACAGGAATTTCTTCCTCGGGTTTTTCCGCAATTTTTTTTCTGGATTTCTCACGGAGCTCTTCATAAGATTCCCAGAGGTTCATTAAGGAATCCCTAATTTGGAATTCTTGCAGGAGATACTACAGAGATTCCAAAAGAGGTTTCCATCTGGGATTCCTCCATGAGCTATTTCCAGGGTTTCTCTAGAAACTCCTTCCGGGATTAAGATTTTTACCTGAGATTGCTCCAGGAGTTCTTCTGATATTTCTTAAGAGTTTTCTCGAGATGCTCCATCAGGGATTTCACCAGAGATTGCTTCCCAAATTACTACAAAAATTGGGATTTCTCTCAGGACTGCCTTTCCGTGAGAAAAAATCTTGGAGGAGTCCAAGAAAGAGTTTCTGGAGAAATCTCAGAAAACCTTCCTCGGAAACGAAATCTCAAAAGAAGGAAAAAAAAACTGCTTGAGGAGTCTCAGTCGGAACTTCTATAGGAATATCAGAACGAACTCGTTTAGGAATCCCAGATAGAAGTCCTGGTCAATTTCAGGGGAAAACATCCTGTAAGAATCCTAGATGGAGCTCTGGGAGAAATCCTAGATCTGAGCTCCATCAGGAATCCTAAAAGGAACATCGAGAAAAATCCCACAAGGAGGTCCTGGAGAAATCTGCGTTCTGGAGTAACTCTTAATAGTATCCCTGAAGCAACCCCACCCTTGTACTCGGGCTTGCATCAGAGACTCTCCAAGTAGTTTCTGTTTGAACGTCTTCAGAAGTTTTGTTGGATTTCCAGAAAGTATTCCTGAAAATTCCAGCAACCGGGATTCCATTTTCGGTTTTTTCGGAGGTTGCCTCAGAAATCCTTTCCGAGAATCTTTCAGAAACTTTTCCAAAATTCTGTCAGGGATTCCATGCGAGATTCCACCTGCAGTTCCTTCAGGGATTTTTTTTTCTAAGATCCTTCGAGGAATCCTACAAGAACCCTGACGAGAACTTCTTTCAGTATTACTTTAAAATCTTCTCCGGGATCGCTCCAAAAACTCTTTCCGGAATTCTTGCTGGAACTACTTCTGGGATTGCTTAAAGATTTCCTTCCGGGATTCCTGCGGTAATTCCACCGGGTATTCCTTCCAGGATACCTCGAGGCTCGAGGAACTACTTCCAGGATTTTTCGGGAACTCCTTCCGAGATTCTTTCGGAAACTTCTTCTGGACTTCTGTCAGGAATTGCTTTTGGAACCCTTTCGTGGATTCTACGAGAGCTTTTTTGGGTTTCCTTCATGTTTTTTCCTAGAAGAAGTAATACTGGAGAAGTATTTGTAATAATTTCAAGAGAAATCCAGGAAAGAGTCTCTGGAAAAATCCAGGGAATACTTCCTGGAGGAATCCTGGTAAGGGCTTTGCGGCTCTCTGAATCTCTCTCTTCGTCGGTGTATACGACAATGAATATACACTTAGTTTTATCCCGTTTTTGCAGTGCATGCATGCAGAAATGACATAAACTCGAATTGAATCGATTATAATAGTCACGTCCATCATTCTCTTACGAACAAAATGATTAATTTAACAAGTTTTGAACAAAAAATGAATCATTTACGCATCTTCAGCCTTACCGCAGCAAGTGAGAACGAATGGTTTCCAGTCAGTTTGCTTCACCAGCCAACCGACCGACGAGGAATAGTGGTCGCGGTTGCTTCGGTTTCTCTTTGCTCCCTGTGCGTGTTCGTTTGTAGTGATGGCTGGCGCCAGGCTTGACAGAAACTCCCTCGCGAGAAAATGAGGAAGCGATTTTGGCGATTTTCTGAGGAGTGAAAATAAAACTCAGAAATCACAACGCAAAACCTCAACAGCACCGAGCGCGAGCTTGCCGCGCAGCGAGGAGTTCGTCTAACACTCATAATTGCTTGTTGTGTTTCTCACGTCCACTCACACTCAAAAAGCTCTCGCGAGTTCCACTCCCATACACAGAAAGACTCTCGAGGCGAAAATCGCACTCAAAAACCCGAAATAATCATCGGCTCTTTTTTCGTTCCCCTCTTCCTCGCTCAGTTTTTATTGCCTCACTGTTTGGGGATCGTTCGCTCCCTCGCGACGAGGCAAAAGCAAAACACCGCTCTAGAGCATGTTGCAAAACTCTTTTGATTTCGAGGAGGATTATCAAGCCTGGCTGGCGCTGATAAACTGATCGTACTATTCATATTCACTCGGATTCAAGCACTGACAGAATTATTTCAGTTGCATCGATAATCGTTTTTACTGATCAATTACATCAATTGTCAAAAACGTGTGCAAAAGGTGATCTATCAATTATCGCTGTACCCAGTTGTTCCATTTTCGTCGAAAATTTACCGAACACGGTACCTATTCAAAATTAAGTGTGTGAGAATCTGTTTTCGATCACAACACGAACGTGCTCTACGCCATGCTGGTGTGAAAATCCTAACATCTTAGGAGGGTTAAGAACAGAACAAAAATCGATTTAGAATCATCAGCCTTGTATGAAAGTCGAAAAATTCCGTTCTGCTGTATTTTTTTCGTTCACGTTTTCGAACTTAGGGCATGATCTACTTAGAATGATCATTAACTTCAATTTCAAAAATGCTGTAGGTTAGTGTTACTGTCATATTTATTTCACTGCCTGCTGATTTATGCAAAGTAAGATCAAAATTGGTTGATAATGTCTACCTTGCTCGGAGATTCAGTCATTTTCTTCTAAATCTCTGTTCAGGTAGGGTAAATTTCCAATTGTTGCACGACTAAACACTCGCCTATTGTTGGCCACTCCATGTTATTCTTATGAGGTGTGCAACAATTGGCAAATTTTTAGCCGTGCAACAATTGGAAAATTACCCTATATGTTATACTTCTCAATATGTATTTAGAATTGAATAATCAAATGTTAAATGAAAAAAAAAGTTTACCACATGCACGTATGGTCGTCACATTTCTCTCCTGTTAAAATAGAATGCTGTCATTCCTTATGCGCCTTAAAGTAGACTCATTAATATTTTAGCTACCCGTAGAACTATTTTAAGCCTCCGTTCAGGCCTACACGCTACACATATGTGTATCTCTACTGCTCAACCGTATACCACTTTCTCATTATGGCACAAGACAGCAGGAACCCACCACACTGCCGTGTCTCTCGACTAACGCAAACGGCCATGCATGTGTTGCAACGCGAGACAGAAGAGTAGGTATATATGAAGCAAAACCTAGAGATCGTCGTCGTGGAGGCGTACGCGAATGGTGAATTTCAACCTCTACTCGATTCCACACAGCCACCATTCCATATCTCTACCATTACTGCACTGGCACTGGGAGGTGTGTAGGTATGACACTTATAAATTTATAAAGAGCTTTCGCACCAAATTGTGTGCTGTAGGGGAGATATAAAGCGAGTGCTCCTTAGGTCACCCATATTTTTACAAAAAAAAATAAAAAAAAGTTCTTTACCTCAAAACAAGTTTGTCTTACCTAGATAAATCATGTCAAAATGTCTAGTCCACTAAGGCTAAGTGGTCCCTCAAAGGACTTAAAGTTCAACACAAATTGTATGAAGACATAACAGTTATTTATGGCACGAGTTGCAAAAAGTAGATTTTTTCAGCACGAGTCGTACTTTTATCAAAGGAAACCTGCCAAGTTGGATAAATATGATGAGTGCTGAAAAAATCGAGTTTTGCAATGAATCACATTTACATACAAAATCTCATGCAAAGATTTTTTCATTATACAACTCAATTAGGTTGCATAATGTTTATAATGTAACTCAAATGAGTTGTATAATGAGCATAATGCAACTATTTTTCATTATGCAACTCATTCCAGTTTCATAATGAAGCAGTACAGAAAAATGAGTAATTATGGTATCTAGATGAGTTATATAAAATAGAAAATATAATACTGAATTGCATTTTCGATCGATGACAGGGATCCTTCCGAAAAGGCAAAATATGTGTTAGGAATTGCTATATTTTTTCTTATTAAAACTTATTAAATTAAGTGGACAAAATTTATTGAAAAAAAGTTTTTATGACTAGAGTGGGAGCATACCCAGATTACATGCCATGTCATAAAAAATACATAGCAACTTCCATAATATTGAATATAATTTAGCATGACTCAGAATGGTTACATGACGTAATACAAATTCACACGATTCAAAAAAAAACCCTAGTTAATCCACGTAGCGGTGCTGACGCCTCTCTCGTGCCTTCGAAAACCCATTTCAACAAAACTCAAGTGACATGTTGATGAATACAGTTTCCCAAGGATTTTGGCAACACGAGGTGAATTTTATGTTGCCAAAATCGGTAAAAATAGTGATTTTACAACTTTTATGCGTTATTTTGACTTATATTATCAATATGGACTATTCACAAGTTACAAAACGCTCCCCGTAGGTGACGTTCATAAATTACGTCATGATTTAAAAAATGTCGTTTTTGAAAACTTAATGAATTCATATTTTTTTTTAAATAGAAGTAAAGGTAAAAACATGTATTTAAGATGGTTTTGCGATAAAAAAATTTAGCCAAAAATTTGTGGTTCCGAAATCGGTAAAAAAATTGTTGCCAAAATCGGTAAAAAAAATGTTGCCAAAAACGGGTGTTGCCAAAATCGGTAAGAAATCGTTACCAAAAACAGGTGTTGCAAAATCGGGAAGAAAATGTTGCCAAAAACGGGTGTTGTCAAAATCGGGAGTAGACAAAAACGGGTGTTGCCAAAATCGGTAAGAAACTGTATAGCACTTTCATATGTTTAACAAAAATCCATTTAATGGTGTCCAGAAATCATATCTTATATGGCTTTTGATGTTTGAGCCTCAAAATCTTAAGAAAAAGCCGCTATCTTGAATTTGGAGCCGAAATCTTGGATATTAGACCTCCATCTTGGATATTCCGGTCGCCATTTTTGAACTCCGGACATCTTCCCCATACCAAATCCACCCATATTGCATGGATTTAGTGCCTAAAACTCCAATAAACAGCCGTCATCTTGAATTTTGAGCTGCCATCTTGGATATACTGGTCGTAATTTTTGGAGTCCAGACAACTTCCCCTTACCAAATATACCCATATTGCATGGTTTTGGAGCCGAAAACTCAATAAAATAGCCGCCATCTTGAATTTGGAGCCGCCATTTTGGATTTTAGACCGCCATCTTGGATATTCTGGTCACCATGTTTAGACTCCGGACATCTTCCCCATACCAAATATACCCATGTTGCATGGGTTTAGGGCCTAACACTTCATGAAACAACCGCCATCTTGAATGTTGAGCCGGCATCTTGGATTTTAGACCGCCAACTTGGATATTATGGACGCCTTTTTTGGTCACCCGACATCTTCCTCATACCAAATATATCCATATTGCATTGTTTTAGGGCATAAAACTACTTCAAATAGCCGCCATCTTGAATTTGTAGCCGCCATCTTGGATATTATGGTCGCCATTTTTGAACTCCGGACATCTTCCCAAACCAAATATACCCATGTTGCATGGTTTAAGGGCCTTAAATTCCATTAAACAATCACCATCTTTGAATTTAGACTGCCATCTTGGATATTCTGGCTGCCATTTTTGGACTCCGGACATCTTCCCCATACCAAATACATACACCCATATTTCATGGATTTAGGACCTCAAACTTTATTGAATAGCAGCTATCTTGAATATTCAGCCACCAACTTGGATTTTAGATCGCCATCTTGGATATTCTGGTCTCCATTTTTGGACTCCCGACATCTTTCTCATACCAAATATACCTATATTGCATGGGTTTAGGGCCTAAAACTACATTAAATAGCCGCCATCTTGGATATTCTGGTCGCCATTTTAGACTCCGGACATCTTCCTCATACTAAATATACCCATGTTGCATGGTTTTAGGACTTTTAACTCCATTAAACAACCGCCATCTTGAATGTTGAGTGGCCATCTTGGATTGTAGACCTCCATCTTGGATATTCTGACCGCCATTTTTGAACTCCGGACACCTTTTCCACACCAAATATACCCATATTGCATGGTTTTAGGGTAATAAACTCCATTAAACAACCACCATCTTGAATTTGGAGCCGCCATCTTGGATTTTTGACCGCCATCTTGGATATTCTGGTCGCCATCTTGAATATTGGGCCGATATTGGGGATTTTCTGGTCTCCAGTATTAATTTCCGCACAAAATTCGTCAACCATGCTAAAGGTTACAAAAATCGGCGCAGCTTGATGTGTCGCATGATAGGGCTTGGTTCAGTTTTATATATGACCAGTTCCACCGGGGCTGGTCCGGATCACTAAAATGGTCTTAACTCCGGAACGCCTTGACCGATCGTAACCATTTCCAATAGCAAACAATGCGGTAAAATTGCGGTTCGATTCGTGCTAAAATCCGTAAAATCGGTCAATGGGAAGTGCCTTAAAAGTGAGTGACCTTTTTTGTACACAGACATACATACACACATACACACATACACACATACACACATACACACATACAGACATCAACTCAATTCGTCGAACTGAGTTGATTGGTATATGTGACTTGACCCTCCGAGCCTTCTATCGAAAATTCGTTTTTTTGAGTGAACATAACGCCTTTCAGTACACTTTGGTGTACGAGAAAGGCAAAAACTTGTATTAAATTAATGTTTGAGCTGAAAATGTAATACACTTAAATCTCAATTTATGCACTTTTAATTTATGCATCTTTTGTTATGCCCTGCATAAAAAGAGGGAAAGCTACTCTCAGAACCAACATTGGGCATAAGAATACTTAATAATGACGGAGCGGACCTGGTGTGATGGTTAGAACACTTGACTGTCACCCCGAGGACCTGGGATCGAATCCCACTCACGACAAACTCACAAAAGGTGGGTTCTTCCTTTGGAAGGGAAGTAAAACGTGGGGCCCGAGATGAACTAGCCTAGGGCTAAAAATCTCGTAAATACAGATAAAAAAAACTTAATTGTGGATCGGACCTGGTGTGATGGTTAAAGCACGTGACTATCACGCCAAGGACCTGGGATCGAATCCCACTCCCGACAAACTCACAAAGAATGAGTTCTTCCTTCGGAAGGGAAGTAAAGCGTGGGTCCCGAGATGAACTAGCCAGAGCGTTCATGATTAACAAAAACTTTAATCATGATTAATCATTGATGATTAAATTTCCAATTTTGGTGATTATTGATTATGATTAATGATTAATTTGATTTTTAGGATGATTAAAGATTATGATTAATGATTAAAATTGGTTTGATCTGTGATTATTGATTATGATTAATGATTAAAAATGGCTCATTGATTAAAAATCATGATTAATCATGATCAATCAATCACAAAAAACTGGAAATGATTAAAATATATTTATTGTTTAACATGTTTTTGAAGTTTCAAATGTAAAAAATAACTCTGTCCGGGAGATTTTTGAAAAAAAAAATCATAAATTATATTATCTAGAACAGCATTTGAACCAATTTAAATTGGATCATATATTTTATATGATGAATCATTTTTGGTGATGAATGATTAATGATTGATTAATATTTTTTTCTTATGATTATGATTACTGATTAATGATTAGATTGCAAAAACAGTGTGATCAAGATTAATGATTAATGATTAAATGAGATTTTTTTGTGATTATGATTAATGATTTTGATTAATTTTAATCATTAATCATTAATCATGATTAAATTTATGATTAATCATTAACGCTCTGGAACTAGCCTAGGGCTAAAAATTTCGTGAATACCGATAAAGAAAAGAAAAAACTTAATTATGACGGTAACTATTATAACGGTGGCAAGGGGGTGTTTATAGGGATGAGCAAATGGAAGTCACAGGGGAGTTTCCGCAGGGTACCAGGATATCTCAGGGGGGTTTTCGGGGGTCTGAGGCGGATTTCGTAAGTATTGCAGAGAGTTTCAGAGGACTTACAGGCATTACAGGTACGTTTTCGGGGGTTTCCGAGGGTCTCACGTGCGTTACATGGGGTCCAAGTGGGTCTTAGAGGGATTCGAAGGTGTTAGGCAGGCGTTTTTATAGGGCCCATATAGCCGAGGCGGTAAACGCACGGGTATTCAGCATGACCATGCTGAGGGTGACGGGTTCGATTCCCGGTCGGTCCAGGATCTTTTCGTAAAGGAAATTTCCTTAACTTCCTTGGGCATAGAGTATCTTCGTGCCTGCCACACGATATACACATGCAAAATGGTCATTGGCAGAGGAAGCTCTCAGTTAATAACTGTGGAAGTGCTCATAGAACACTAAGCTGAGAAGCAGGCTTTGTCCCAATGAGGACGTTACGCCAAGAAGAGAGAGAGAGAGAGGCAGGCGTTTTTGGGGGTTCAGATACGTTACATAGGGTCCGAGGAGATTTTAGAGGGATTTTGGATGCATTTCAGGATGTTTCAGAGCATTTTTGGCGGAATTCAGAGGCCTTACGGAGGCGTTTTCAGGGTTTTCGGAGGGTCTCAGGTGTGTTACACGGGGTCCGAGGGGGTTTTGGAGGCATTTCAGGAAGTTTCTAGGCATTTTCGGCGGGATTGAGAGGCGTTACGGAAGCGTTACGCAGGTGTTTTCGGGTGTATTGCAGCGTCTCAGGTGCGTTACGGAAGCGTAACGGAGGAGTTTTCGGGGGTTTCGAAGCGTCTCAGGCAGTGCTGAAAAATTCATTTCGTCTTACCTAAATTAAATCACCTACAGCTCATTTTAGAAGCTGAACCTGAGAATATGGTATATGAAAAACTTGTGCGGCTAGACCAGCTCTGCAAGAAAGTCACGGAAAAACCGCCTTTTCTCAAATATTTAATGTAAATGTCACGGACTACCTTTGGAAAATGCCAAATGATATTCACCGTGAATATCATTGGCGTTTTTCGAAGGTAGTCCGTGACATTTACCTTTAATATTCGAAAAATGGTGGTTTTCAGAGATTTTTTTTTCAGAGCTGGTTTAGCCGCACAAGTTTTTCATATACCATATTCTCAGATTCAGCTTCTTAAATGAGTTATAGGTGATTGAATTTAGATATAACGAAGTGAATTTTTCAGCACTGGCCTCAGGTATGTTACATGGGATCCGAGGGAGTTTAAGGAGGATTTTAGAAGCATTTCAGGAAGTTTTAGAGCATTTCCGGCGGGATTCAAAGCCGTTACGGAGTTTTCAGGGGTTTCGGAGCGTTGCAGGTGCGTTACATGGGTTCCGAGGGGGTTTAAGGGGGATTTTGGAGGCATTTCAGGATGTTTCAGAGCGTTTTCGGCGGGATTCAGAGGCGATACTGAAGCATTATGGAGGAGGTTTAGGAAGTTTCTGAGCGTCTCAGGTGCGTTATATACGGTCCGAGAGGGTTTTAGGGGGATCTTTAAGGCGTTTCAGGAAGTTTCAGAGGATTTTCAATGACCCCATCCCAAAATCCTTTGAAACGCTCCTGAAAAACTATTTTACTTAAAGATGTTCTTGAAACCCCCTGATACGACCCTGACCTGAAATACCTCGAAACGCCCCTGAAATGCTATCATACGTCCCTAAAATCTCTAGTAACGCCCTTAAAATTCTCCTGAAACCACCACAAAATTCACTGAAATGCCGTAAAACGCCCCTCAAACCCCTTGTAACGCCTTTTAAAGGCTCCTGAGATCCCCTGAAATGCCCTTAAAGCACCTTGAAATGTCCCTGAAACCCCCTTAATGATATTAAAATTACCCTGAATTTCCCATAATCCCATGAAAACGCCATCAAAATCTAACAGAAGGCCCTTGAAAGGCACCCCAAATCCTCTGAAACAACCCCCTCAAACGCCCCTGAAGCCCCTTGGAACCCCTTTTTCTGGGCTCTCTCTCTCTCTGGGAACTTTATGGAAAAATGCCCAAATACAAGACCTGTTCTCACGATCTAGATTCCCTCATTAAAGCCCAAACTTAATTTATGCATAAAGTTCCCTCATTTTATGCCTTTTTAATTTATGCATCCCAGCCATGTGCATAAATTGAGGTTTTAGTGTATTTAGCCATAAGCAAATGCAATTGACTAAAGCAAACAACTTTTCTGAAATGCTCATCAGCAAGTAAAAATTCGGGAAGAACATTTCACCCCTATTTCCCCCACTTACATTCATCGCTTTCTGGCAGCCGTTTCCTCCCATGCTGCCAACAACGGGACGGAAATGGAACTCGGTTTGATTTATTCTCTCCATTCGTTGTCGTTCCACGTTGCACTAGGTTGGTACTGCTCTGCTGGGTGGGACCAACCTGTCGCCAAAGCAGGAAAATTGCCGGAAACACCCGTACAAAAGGGCGAAAAGTGTGAAAGAAAAAAAAAACTAAGTTCAAACGAAACCAGAAAGGTGCTTTCGCAACTAATTTTATAACACTTTCCGGAAAATGGGGGGACTTCGGCCGTACACTCTCTACACTGACGCCTAAGCCAGATTAGCATGATTTAAGGCAGCTTCTTTTACGCGGTGTGGAATGCAAAAGAAAGGAACGGGTTGTCGGTTTCGCCGTCTTCGGTGTCCAAGAAAAAAAATGGAAAAGAAAGCTTACGGAATTATGTAGGTGCATTTGCATAAGGAAGTGTGGAAGAATTTATTGGAACGTAAAATTTATTAAAATCTGCGAAAACGATTTATTTGGTGGGGTTGAGTGTTAAAAATGAAGTTCTACTTTTTATTTCAGCAAAAACTAAACTCGTGGCAACAATTCATATAAATAGTTATAAAATGTAAAAAATGCAAATTTGATATATTTTATAAAATGTCTGAATTTACCAAGCTTTTGAAATTTGATATTCACAAAACTTGTCATAACTTTGCAATTCATGAATAAAATCTTCCTAAAATATGACAGTAAAATAGGGATTAAGTATTTTATTAACAGTGAAATTCGTGTGCTCAAGGGGTCAAAAAGTAAAACTCTGAGTTTGAGTCACCCATGGAATTTTACTGCAACTATTCTACACAAGACTATTTCGTAACAATTAGCAACTGTCGCACATTTTGTGAAATTTTCCATTACGAAGCGAAAAGCTCCACACCACCATCAACCAACAACATGGTCATCGTGTTCATGTTGTGCGGTCTGAGATTCTCACTCCCTCTAGGGAGGAAGCCATCCAAGCGGTGGTAGCTAAATGGTGATGGATGGTGGTTTTGCGAATGAGTAAACAATGAATTAAGGCTGGTGTAGTAATTGATTTTTCTTGGTCACCTCTGCTGACGAGCTTCCGCTGTAGGTATCTGTTGTTTTCAGTGGAGTATTGCGATTCTGGATGGATGGTTAGCTTGAGCTATCTGTATGAGACGCAGTGCCATGTTTACATATGTACAAGTGTCCTTGCTAGCAGTTTTACACCTCGGGATTAGAGTGGCTCAAAATTCCACTTGTAACAAATTCGATGGGCCCAATTTGTTTGGAATATTTCTAAAATGTTCAGGAATAACATATTTTTGTTTGCATTTTTATCGAGAGGGGTTTATTTTTTTATGCAACCAATTTCTATTGCCGGATGTGCCGGAAAGTTTTGTCGAAAACCGTAAAGTGACTAGACGCTTGTCAAAAAAGTTAAATAGTTAAAACTGTCTGAAATGATACTCTTCTAATACTTCTATCGTCTAAAAGAATAACAACAACAACAAAATTAGCGTTGAGCACTTAGCGGCCTTCCACAAAGTTTTTCCAGGGCTATAGTTCTTCATGGTCCGTTACGTTATGTTATTCAACAAACATGGAAGCCCCTCACAATAACATCTGAAAAATGTGTTTCTCATATCATCTTCTATACAAACATTATTATAATGTCAAATGGTCACCATTAGAATGTGCCACAAAGGATCCTAATCCGTGCATTATTTCATTACATTACCAAAACTAGTTACACTCTCGATCAAAAGTTTGGGGTCACCCCCTCAAAAACATGTCATTTTTTAAGGCCCATATCTCCGCCAATTTGCGTCCGATGTCAAAACCCTAGGTTTCATTCAAAAGATAATAAGTCAAAGAAACTTTGAACATGATTCAAAAGAAACTTTTTCAAAAAAATTTGTGTGTAAACTTAACCCAAAGTTGCCAAATTTTCTAAAAAATGAATATAAACTTACGGCAGTGTCGCTGGAAATTGGGTCGACCAAATTTCAAGATGAGAGCGGTAATGTGACCCGCTTTCTATTAGCTCTTAACTGCTTTTTACAGAACTTAGCTAAAAAATCGAGAAAAAAAAGTTATTAAGTAAATTAACTCTTCATGTCATCAGCCAAAAGTTTGGGGTCACTTTCGTAGAACATGGAAAAGTGATTTGGTGATATCTTCGTCATCTATAGTTCAATTTCATTTTTTTTTTCGCTCATTTCAAAGATTATTAACTAAATGTACGTATGATGTCTTTAACTTAGCGTATTTAAAGATTTTTGTATATAAAAATGTTATGTAAAGTTAACACATTTCACCACATTTCAAAAAATGATGCAACTTTACGTTAAGTTTTAGTATTGTCGGGCCGCCACCAAACTGGACTTCGCACAATCAAGTCGCGACGCGACCCAACTCGCGACGTTTTATAATCATGTCAAAAGTAGTGCGCATCCTTCCCGTTGTTGTCAGCAACACAGCGCACTAGATGCGAAACAGTTGCGACACTTGTGGACCAAGAAAATTACAACTTTTGATTGAATGTCGGTCTTGATTCCAACCGGATAGACAATATGTAAATTTCAACAGATATGTGTGGTTCAATGTCTATGCAATAAGTATCATTCATTTTGTTTCAAAAGAGCCAAGAAGAATTAAAATTGAATAAAAGATGACAAAGATATCACCAAATCACTTTTCCATGTTTTACGAAAGTCACCCCAAACTTTTGGCCGATACACTTTTTTGAGGGGTGACCCCAAACTTTTGGTCGATGACATCAAGGATTAATTTACTTAATAACTTTTTTTTCTAGATTTTTTAGCTAAGTTCTGTAAGAAGCAGTTGAAAGCTAATAGAAAATGGGTTATATTACCGCTCTCATCTAAAAATTTGGTCGACCCAATTTCCAGCGACACTGCCGTAAATTTATATTCATTTTTTAGAAAATTTGGCAACTTTGGGTTAAGTTTACACACAAAATTTTTTGAAAAGTTTCTTTTAAATCATGTTCAAAGTTTTTTAGACTTATTATCTTTTGAATGAGACCTAGGGTTTTGACATCAGACGCAAATTGGCGAAGATATGGGCCTAAAAAATGTCATGTTTTTGAGGGGGTGACCCCTAACTTTTGATCGGGAGTGTATGTGGTGGCTGAATGTGTCTCACTATGCATCAAATTCAATATCTCAATGGCCACAAGAGAATCAATCGCTTCATTTGAGATATTTCTGGCATGATTGCCAAGGCTTCGATCCCGCGTAAACACTTCCATGCTACATCACTGCAGGAAAATAGTCATCCGTCACATCATTTACGTATCTAGGGTTTTTTTCCTCAGGGGTGAAGTAGCCACTTTCTGACCGGTTCTGAAACCTAGCTTGCGACATATCAAATTTTATGATTTTTAAAACAAGAGTATTGGACCACGTTCCCATAAATTTCTCCGGATGTTCCGAAAACCTGGTGCCCCTAGGGATGTGACCACTTTCTGACCGGTTCTGAAACCTAGCTTACGACATATCAAACTTTATTATTTTGCATATCAAGAGTATTGGGCCATGTTTCTAGAGATTTTGGATGTACTGGCCACTTCACCGGATGTTCCGGAAACCTGGTGCCCCCAGGGATGTGGCCACTTACTGACCGGTTCTAAAACCTGGCTTGCGACATATCAAACTTCATGATTTTGCAAAACAAGAGTATTGGACCATGTTTCCAGAAGTTTCGGATATACTGGCCACTTCTCCGGATGTTCCGGAAACCTGGTACCCCCAGGGAAGTGGCCACTCTCTGACCGGTTCTGAAACCTAGCTTGCGACATAGCAAACTTCATGATTTTGCAAAACATGGCCCAATACTCTTGATTTGCAAAATCAAAAAGTTTGATATGTCTCAAGCTAGGTTTCAGAACCGGTCAGAAAGTGGCCACATCCCTAGGAGCACCAGGTTTCCGGAACATCCAGAGAAGTGTTCACTGTATCTGAAATTTCTGGAAACATGGTCCAATACTCTTGTTTTGCAAAATCATGAAGTTTGATATGTCGCAAGCTAGGTTCCGGAACATTCGGAGAAGTGGCCAGTACATATATCCAAAATTTCTGGAAACATGGTCCAATACTCTTGTTTTGCAAAATAATAAAGTTTGATATGTCGCAAGCTTGGTTTCAGAACCGATCAGTAAGTGGCCACTTCCCTGGATGCACTTGAGTCCGGAACATCCGGAGAAATAACCAGTGTATCCGAAACCTCTAGAAACATGGTCCAATACTCTTGTTTCGCAAAATCATGAAGTTTGATATGTCGCAAGCTAGGTTTCAGAACCGGTCAGTAAGTGGCCACTTCCCTGGGGGCACCAGGTTTCCGGAACATCCGGAGAAGTGGCCAGTATATCCGAAATTTCTGGAAATATGGTCCAATACTCTTGTTTTGCAAAATCATGAAGTTTGATATGCCGCAAGCTAGCTTTCGAAGGCAAATTATAGGTTTCACCTCTATCTGATAAGGAGGTTACCCCAGTACCCCCGGCCATAAATCCGGAACAACGAAAAAATCCGGAACCATGATCTCGGTTACGTCAACTAGAAAGATTTTGTGATCAACTGTCAAAATTTCATTAACTTTCGTTGAGAAACGGCTGAGAATCAGATTTTTGAAGTTTTGAAATTTGGTGCAAAATAAGACTCAGGCACATAGGTGTTAAAAACAAAACATAAATTAAAACATAAACATTACAAAAATACATCAAATTTCAATCTGGTATGCTATCACTTTAGACAGTATGGTTGTATACCATTTCACCGAAAACCATTTCGCGGATTTTTTTCGCGGTGTAACATTTCGTGGAATGAGCCATTTCGACGAATACCATTTCGCGGAATGACTTTACGCGGAATGTACTATTTCGCGGAATACTATTTCGCGGTATTTAATATTTTGCATATCAAATGGATTAACAAATTATTTTCTCTGCTAAACTTTACTAGCCACATCACCGATTCATGCGCAATCATAATTACCTTAGCTCTGCGATTGTATTAAATGATAGTAAATCTGATACCTTTCTGAAAAAAATATTTGCCTTCTTAATTCGTAGGCTGTTCTTAAGAATTATGTGTGTCAGGATGTAGGACATTAGGCTAAATGTCATTAGGTCAAATGGAAATAAGAGCGAAAGCATATTAGGCGTAGTGACCAACAAGCCATCATTATCACATAGATTGTACCTTCAAGCGTTAGCAACATCATAAATTTTTCCTTCTTTAAAATCCCATGAAACAGAAGTAGCTGAACAACAGTTTCTTAAGCTAAAGTTTGCTTAAGAGTGGTTTGTTCCACTCATATACAACAAAAATGTTTGCTGGGATAAGACTGTTCTTTCCAGTAGCATTGTTGTTTGGTGACCGAACTGTTAATTTTTTCATCATTTACTTTCTTTTTAGGCTGATACAAATTCAATTTTGACTTTTTAAAGATACACTGTTAAAACTATTAACTGGCGATCAAGCTGCTAACTTCATCTGAGAAAGATTTTTAGCTAACTTCTGTGAGTGAGTTTTTTTTGGTAACTAGGCTGCTGACCCTACAGTTAGATATTTATCCTTCTTTAAATCAAGGGCTGTTTTTTCGAGTTGCACTGCTATGTTGTATATTGGCGGTCTTACTACTAACTCCGTAAGAAATTTGTTTTTTTATCTCTTTATTCGGGGATTTTCTGCCGTAGGCAAGTTCATCCCGGGTCATAGAAAAGCAGAACAAGCTAGAGGGGCTCGCCTGAGAAAAAGAACTACAGAAGTATTCCTTATGAGCTAATGTACAGAGGTTTATCGAAGTGATTTAGCATTCTTGCATGAGAACAAATAGGATACAAATTTAAAACGCAAAACAATTGATACATCATTGAAAGTTTTTAGGATGCTTTTTAGTAAATTATAATTCTAAACGGACAAAAAACATGAATTTTGTAAACAGGGACTGATTGCAAAGTATCACATAGTGCTTTAGGAATCACGATTAACTATTACAAAAAGTTGAACATGGCAAGAAGTGAGTGTGCTATATTTTAAAGTAAAGGCCTGCATCCTTAATAAGGCACATCAAAGCGGCAAGTGCTGATGAGTCATCCCTGAGGGCATCGCGTATACTTCCGGGGATCCCATACATCTGCCGGGGTCCTTCATAGGCTGGACAGACGCAGATGATATGCTCGACCGAGCTGTTTATCCCACAGATATCGCAAGATCTGTGGAAAGGTATCCCTCCCAGGTTGTGGGAAGCCCTGGTGTGGCCCGTTCGTAGTCGTGAGATGAGGACTTGTTCTTTTTTAGATTTCGAGTCCGCCCAGGCGTTGGTGCTCTGCTTAATTTTTCGCAAATAGGTCCCACGGTAGTCCCACGGTTCGCTCATCCAGGCGCCTTGTCCAGTTGTCCGCCATTTCATTCCCAGGGACACCACAGTGTCCAGGGATCTACAAAAAGGTGCTTCCTGGTGGGGCTTGTTTGATGGTGGCTTGAATCCAAGTGTGACGGGGGTATTTGATTGCAGAGCTGAGATGCATCTGGCCGAGTCTGTAATAATCACGAGAGGCCGGTCCGCAGGTTTAGTTGCAGCGTGGAGGATGGCCGCCGCCTCGGCGGAGTACACTGAACATTGTTCCGGGAGGCTAAGGCTGACCGCAAGGTTTTCCCCAGCTATCCCAATTCCAACACCCAGCGTCGAGAGCGAGCCGTCAGTGAACCTTTTTTGATGATCGCTATAGGCCGTCCGAAGGAGTTCCGCCACTGATAGTCGCAGATGTATGGACGTGTCCCCAGCTCTAAAGTTTTCTTTGATTCTATTGTCGAAGCATAGTGTGGGGTTTCGCCAGTCCCGTTCACCGAACCACAAGCACTTCGCAATTGGTGGGAGTGTTAGACCGGTAGTGCTTTGAAGTCGGTTGGCAGCCTCGACTAGAAGAGGAGGTCTATTATTACTTGAGGTGCGTTCAGCAATGATGGCAGCCTTGCAACAAAGTGTTGCGGTGACACGGTGTCGGAATGGGAGTAACCCGGCTTCAACGCAAGCTGCATCCGCCGGCGATGAAGGGAGGAGCCCAGAGATGATCCGTATATACCGGTTGTAAACCGGAGTAAGTGTGGTGATCAGGTTGTTGATGGCTAGGTAGGTCAGTTCAATACCGTAAAACAAGCGGCTGTCTATGATGGCGGCTGCCACTTGGAAGAGTATCTTTCTGTTGCTGCTCCGATGAGGCTTAGATAGTGTTTGGATGAGGTTGAGGCGACTCCGACAGATGTGTTTGATGTTTTCAAAATGCGGCTTGAAAGTCAAACCACGGTCGATCACAACCCCGATAACCCGAGCCGTTTTTCGTACGGGGATTGGTTGATTGGCAATGGTAATAGGCCGGCCTTTCACCATATGTCTGAAGGGGCAGACATGACAGCGGACGCTCTTGTGTGCTGACATGGTAAAACCAACGGATGTAGCCCATTTTGCGACCCGCGTAACAGCAGCTTGGGCTTTCCGGCGAGTGGCAGGGGCAGTCGGGCTGGATACTATGAGAATAATATCGTCTGCGTAGACAAGAATATATACCCCGTTCGGGAGGTTCTCAAAGACCCCGTCCATTAGAATCAAGAAGAGAGTTACTGAGATGACGGATCCTTGTTGTACCCCTGTCTCTTCTCTGAAGGATGCTGACTTGGTGTCCCCTATTAACACCTTGAACGAACGGTCGGATAGAAAGTTCTTTATGAAGTGCAGGATGTGGCCGCTAAGACCCCACCTAACCAGCTATTTGAGAACCAGAGGTGCCTAGACTCTGTTAAAAGCTTTGGAGATAGCCAATGAGACGATCTCCGTATGATTGTTCAAACTGGCCTCATGCAAAATTTCTCCCAGAGCAGCAAAATAGGAATTGGTTCCATGTCCAGGCCGGAAAGCATGTTGCCGGTGGTCGAGAAGGTTGTGGGACTGCGGGTAGTATGTCAACCGACGATTGACCATTCGCTCTACCACCTTCGAAAGGCAGCAGGTCAGGGCAATCGGTCGGAACCCAGTGACCTCCCGTGTTTGTAAACTTGTTTTCGGTATGGGTACGACGAAGCTCTCTCGCCACTCGGGCGGATAAGAATCGTTGTGCCACATTCTGTTGATTAGCTCGAGTAACACAGTTAGAAAAAATCACCGACTTCGGTAATGTTTTACCGAAATCTCAACCGTTAAGTTTGTTTTACAGGAAAAAATCGGTAAAGGGAGCAACTTTTACCGAAGTTCGTTAGAATTTGATAGATAAACGATACCATTTTACCGAAATTTGTAATTTTTTTACACAATTTCGTTAAAAATCCATTACCGAACGCTCAGCGGTTGAGATTTCAGTAAAAATTACCGAACGCGATTAGCTGTGAAGGTGAGCTTTGCAGTTCCATCGAGATTCTTTATCATGGGGTATCCGACGTCATCAGGACCGGCGGATTTGCCATTGCTGCGGCTCAGAGCGTGTTGGAGCTCACCGGAGGAGAAAGGTTGGTTTATGTCTAGTTGGTTGCTAACGGGAGGAATATAGAAGTTGACCACGCCTACTGCAGAAGCGCCGGTCCCCCGAACAAAGCTCTGATCGTACCCGTCGAAGCAGGCCAGTTCAGCAAAATGTTTGCCAAATCGGTTCGTTCGTGTAGGTTCCGTTTAAACAAATGGTGGTTGGTGTGGAGGCGCGTTTGCCGCTGAGTGCGTTGACCTTGGACCACAGGTTGCCAGTAGACTGGGACGCGTTGATGCTCTCAAGAAAATATTCCCAAGAGACTCTTTTGGCATCTCGGATCGCTTGCCGGCATTCGTTTCGCTTCACGCGATAATGATCCAATTTTGCTCTGCGGTCGGGGTGATCAGGGGCCATCCTTTTGACGACTCGTAGAGCTTTCCTACGAGATTTGACCATGGCTTTAATTTCTGGTGTCCATCAGTGCAGCGCCTTGCGACCGGGTCTCCTGCCGGTTTTCGGAATGGACGAATCCGCCGCTTGGGCGAGGACGGTGGTGAAACTAGAAATGTCCTCAGGATTGGAGGATCGTAGCGAAGTACGGACTGTATTGTTGAACTTTGCCCAGTCCGCCAAGTGGTAGAGCCAGCGGGGGCGTCTGGTTGTTGTGGGTGCTTCTGTTGCCACCGAGATTTGCAGTGGATGATGGTTGCTGCCGCATAGATCCGGGTTAATGCTCCAGAAGAAACGTTGGGCTATGGACCTGCTCACGAGGGAGATGTCAATGGCAGTTGAATGGTTCCCGCTCAGATATGTCGGAGAGCCGTCGTTGAGAATGTTGAGGTCGTTGTACTCGAATAGTTCCAAAAACGTTGTTACTCAAGAGTCGGAACGAATCCCCCCCATGCTGGATGGTGTGCGTTGAAATCGCCGAGTAGCAACCTTGGTTCAGGAACTAGACTGAGTACACTTTCGAGTTCACCATGGAGATCCGGAATGCTACCACATGGTAGGTACACGCACACAACAGCTATTTGGATGGGCCCTTGTAGCTTGACGCCGACAACCGGGAGGTTAGTGTCCACGTTGAGGTCAACATAGGCAATGGAGTTTAGTATGCCGATAGCTACTGAATGCCGGAGATTTGTTCCACGTTTGAGACGCCAGGTGTACTTACCGCCAAGGGAGCGGTTCAATTGATCTATCGTCACCTAATTCACCTCCTGAAGGGCCAAAATCCATGGAGGATCGCCGGTCACAAGAAGTTCCAAATCCGCTAGATTATTATAGTAGCCATTTATGTTCTGACTGGAAAAAGGAACAACCAACAGCCACACATCAACATCCTCGTGATCATCCTTCCACCATCGACATAGAAGAAAGTGAAAGCAGCATATAAGCAACCAGTTCGATATAGAAGAATTAGAACAAAATAAATTTAGGCGCTGTTCAAACTGTGAGTGCCGCTGTCAGTTGTAAATCGCTCTCGTAGTGCCCCAGTGGACAAAAGAGCTGTAAACTAGGTTAAGCGGTAAAGATAAAAAAAAGTTGGCAGATTGTGAACGAACCTCGGTACACAAGAACATCCTTTTTGATTGGTCCTCTACTGTCAGATCGTTGTAACACGCTAAAAATAATTTACATAAATGACAAATAACGCGGAAAAAACACGGTAATGAATATTATTAAGTACCCGATTAGACTCACATAATTTAATGATCTACTTGAAATTTGTTTTGGGAAGTACATGTCTGTCTATTCTCTATACCTTAAGTCAACCGTGAGAAGCCCACATTTAATGCACTATTAAATAACTATTAGCTTCATACAAACAACTCCCAAAATCTTTCACCCAAGGAAAGTTTATGAGGTAAAAACACGGATAAATTGAAATTTTTCAAAATTAGATTTTTCATACATGTTAAACGGGGACACGATGGGGATCTGAACTGAGTACGTAAAAAAACGCAGTAGGCAAAACAAAGTTTGCCGGACACAGCTAGTGTTGGCGCGATCACTTACCGCGCACTAAATTCGCCACGATTGGCGATCTTCAAACGTAGGCAGCCGTTAAACGAGAAAGTGCACTTCGAGCAAGGGTGGAAGATTAACGAGTGGATGTTCTTTCTCCGCCGCGACAGATAAGCTTGTTAAATATTTGACCTTGTGTACTACAGGCCATAAACGTATGCACTACGCGAAAGTCGATTTCATTAGCATTGGGCAAATCTGGCTGAGACATCGATTTTTGTAAATCGATTCAAATCGGATCAGCAGAATCGATTCACCGATTTTATCGAATGCTTTGAATCGATGTTTTCACATCGATTCGATATTATAAAATATTACAAAACTTCAAAATGATTCGTTTGTTGCATATAGTTCAAGTTCATGGTATGTTTAATTCAATATCAAAATTTGAGATTGCACATCGAACATTTCGCGACTCTGATGCGAAAATGGATATAGCGTTGAGACAGCGCATTCAAAAAAAATGGAATTTAATATTTTTGAATGGAAAGAAAAATCTTGAGGTCCTGATAAAGCCTGTATCCGCAATAATCGGGACATAGAAGTGCGGCAGTAACTCTGTACTGAATCGATAAAAATTGGCGAAAAATTAACTGAGAACTCTTCAATGTATGTTTATTATTTGTGCAAAATTTTATAAAAATCGATGCATTACTTTTGACTGTGGATTAGGCACCTGAAGACCTGAATAGGATTACCCCAGAATGCTAAGATGAATTCTCACAGAATCCTGAGAGAAATTCCAAGAACGGTTCTTCCACTTTCTTGAGATACAATCATCTAGAATACTGAAAAAGATTTTCACAAAAAATATTTTCGAAATTCTAAGATGAATTCCCCAAGAAACCTAAAAGAAATGACCCAGAATCTTGAAAAGGGTAGCTTAGAAGGATTACTCCAGAATCTTGAGAAAGGTTCCCTCACAATACTGGGCGGGATTGCCAAAAGAAACCTGAGATATACTCTCACAGAATTCTGGGTGATAGGAATTCCCCCAGAATCCTGAGAAGAATTCCTCCAGAATCCTTTAAAGTATTCTCCCGAAATTCCCCTTAAATCATGGGTAGAATCCTTTGAAAGCTGAATTCCACGAGTGATTTCCAAAAATCCTGAGAGTGTTCATATGAGGGGTTCTTCCAGATTCTTAAGAGAAATATATCTAGAATCCTAAGAAGGATTTTTTTTCCGAAAATCTGATAAGAATTCTTCCTGGTAGGGATTACGAAATCTTCTAGAATGGACTGCCCCAGCATCTTCGGAAGGATTCTCTGGAATTCTGAGAGGTATTCCCATATAAACAGAAAAATTACCGCAGATTCCTGAAGGACATTCCCCCAGCATCTTTGAAAGGACTCCTCTAAACTCCTGAAAGGGATTGTCCCAAAACTCTGAGAGTGATTCCTCTAGAATACTTCAATTAATAACATCAGAGTCTCAAGAGAATCTTCACATAATCTTGTCAGGGATTTTCCCTGATTACTAAGAGGGACTCTCTCAGAATTCTGAAAGGGATTTCTGGGAGTAACTGCCCCAGAATACAGAAAACAGAATTCAACTGGGATTCTCGTAGAATGCTGAGAAGGCTTTCTTCCGAACCCTAAGAGGAATCACAATTTTGAGAATGCTGAGTATGATTCCCCAAGAAGTCTGAGAGGAGTCCCTGAGAATGCGGAGAAAGATTTCTTCAGAATTCTGAGTGGGATCCTAAGTGAGGGTCTTCCAGAACCCTTAGAGGAATCCAAACAGATCATCCAGAAATTCCTTAGAATCCTGAAAGGGATTTCACCCTGGTAAGGAACCCTGGTAGGAAAACCCCTAAATCCACAAATGAATTCCCTTAGAAACAAGAGATTTCCTAAGATTCTGATAGGTATTCCCATATAATACTGCTGATAAAAATTCCTCCAGAATTTTAAAAGGGACGCTTCCATAACTGTGAGGATTCCTCTAAAATTCTGTGAGATTCCTTCAAAATGCTGAAAATTATCACACCAGCAGCATCCTGAGAAACCTTATACTAGAAAAAAAAAGAAAGATTCTTCCAATAGGAACTCTCTCTGACTTCTATTAAGGATTTCCTTAGAATCCTGGGAGAGATTACTCCAGTTTTCTGAGATGGATTCTCTCAGAATCTTTTATAGGAACTCTTTAAGAATCCTGAGGGATTTGCTCAGATTCCCGTGATGGATTCTCCCTGAATCCTGTGAATCCTGAGAGAATTTTTTCCTCGGCATTCTCCCAGAATGCTTAGATGGATATCCCCAGAACTCCTTGGCGGATTCTTTCATTCTATCTTAAGAGAAATTCTCCTGCAGTATTGAAAGACATCCCATTGGAATCCTGGAAGAATTTGCACCAGAACCCCCCACCACATTATTAAGAGAAATTCATCCTGAGAGGGATTCCCAAAAAAAAAAATGTTCCGAATCCAGATATGGACTGACCTAGAATTCTGATAAGGATACGTTAGAACCCTGAAAGGGACTCTCTATACCATAAGGAGGATTCCCTTAGAATCATGAGAAAGATTCACTAAGACTCCTGAGAGGGATTGCCCAAGAATCCTGCGATATACAGGTATGCCTCGATTCAGTGGATTCTAGATTATATAGACCCTCGATTTTATGTACATTTAACCTATGTACATTTTTTAATGATTAAATTCTACAGTGCATTCTAAAAATAGTAATTTAATATTTTTGATTCGAAAGAATAATCGAATGTAAAAAATCGATTCGGTCGATTTCGTGGGGCACAAACATCGATTCAAAAAATCGAATAATCGGAACAAAAACATCGATGTTTCGAACATCGATTCAAAATTGCCCAAGGCTAAGTTGGGAACCCCTGCCAGAGGTAGTACCTCGGCTGCAGCACTTGGCTCCGCGACTCCGAATCACAAAAACGACTGGTAGGAGGGCGAATGTGAACAGTTGAAAAAACGAGAAGAATGCAGCATGGGCGAGAATGCTGCAACACCGTACGAGGGAGAATGAGGCGCGTTGCAGGCAGGCTTGGAATAGACAGAACTCAGTCTTCCGGATCAAGAAGCACCAGCAGGAAGTAAGAGATCGCGAAGAGATGGAAGAGCTGTACCACGCTAAGGAACCGCTCGCGCAGAGGCTTTGAGTATGTGTCGAGACAATCATGGCAATCTTCTCACGAGCGAGCGTGAGGTGGTCGAAAGGTGGCGACAGCTTTACGATGAGCATCTTAATGGCGACATTGCAGGCACCGCAAGTGGCGAGGTAACTGATCTAAGAGTACGTGCAGAGGATTAAACACTTCCGGCCCCTGACCTCCAGGAGACTGTGCAGGAAGCTAGCCGGTTGAAAAACAACAAAGCCGCTGGAGCAGATCCACTACCGAGCGAGCTTCTAAAACACTGTGGAGAAGCAATGGTGAGAGTACTACACTTGAAGGAGGAGATATTACCGGAGAAGTGGATGGAAGGTATCTGCCGTGTACAAAAATTCATGTCAACAAGTAAGAGCGGAAAAGTGCCTAAAATACCAGTCACTGTCCAAGTGGTTCGGCATCCTAATTTTTTTTTTTTTTATTAACTTAAAATTTACTCTTTTTACAAACAATACATTCTCCACGTAGTCCCATGAGTTGCCTAAAATATTGTCAAAGATAACATATCAATCGGGCAACCTGTTTCTGAGATGTATTTTTTTTTGAAACATTGATTTATTCAACTTAAGAACTTCTCAAAAGTAAGGCTCGAGTCAAAAAGGCGAACTGATGATGCAATATATCCCTTCTGATCATCAAAAATGCTTATGCAAAATTTTAAACAAATGAAAAAAATACAAGAAAAATCGATCATTGAATTCATGGAAATGCTTAATACTTAACACTTGGGAAGCGACTTTTTTAATAAAGGACCACACCTGTTTTGATCCAACACCTCCCTGCAAAAGTCTCCCTGCAACCCTGTATCGAGAACAAGGATTTGATGAACCACTTTCGTCACAGGTGTTTCTTTCTTAAAAACAGTTTAGATCCATAGCTTGGACACAGTATCCTCTGGCCGTGGAGTAGAAGCTGCACCAAAAAGAAAAAAAAACCTGAATCCGTAGTTAAAGTGTTGATACAAACGTGACCGGTTAGTCATAGCTCCACCGTCGGTAGAACAAAAGGGCTAAAATTACACGACAAAGGTAAATAACTTTATAAATTACCTAATATCCTGACGGTGTTGGAAGTGTTTTCGCCTTCTAAGAAGGGCACAGTTCTGAAGAAAAATCTACGAATCGGATTCACTCAGAAAGAAACAAATAACTTTTCTTGTAGAGTTATTTGGAACGCCAGGGCAACTTAAAACGGTCGTTCATCTTACAACGTGCGGTTATTTAACCATGATAAACAATTTGAATGTCATAACACATTTTTTTTTTCATTGCTGTGGAAGGCCTTGAAACAACAAGGTGGTGTTTTTCCACTTCTGACAGTTTTTCCTCTTTTCAGGTGTGAAGATTTTCCGAAGGATTTTCCAAGGACGGTGATTATTGGATTGGTTCGAATTGGTGAATCAGTAGCGGTGCAATATCGTTGACGTATTTGACGAGGGCCAAGTGACGTGGCTGCACTGAGGATACTGCAACTCCGAAAATCATACGAATCAACTATGATTTTTTGCCACAAGAATTTCTTGCGAAAATCATAGTTACGAACTATGGTTTTGGATTCAAAGCGCCAACTGTTATTGTCATACCGTTACTGTATAAATTTCATAACACTCACGTATGAAAATCATACCGATAACGTATAAAAATTGAAACTATGTCTTAATCATATATATTTTTATGAAATACTAGCGGTCCCGGCAGACGTTGTACTGCCATTTTGATTATGATTGTTTGACATCTGCTGGGGATTCATTTTGGCACCGCACTCTAGATTGGTTTTATTGTGATCGTTTTGAATTTCTTCCCCGCTCATAACAATTTCAGTAATTGCACAATTGCTCTTCTTTGAAGTTGATTTTCGTAATCTTTTGTATTTTTTTTTACTTATAAACACAGCCACAATGAATACGAATCAAACCCTGTGAGAGTCATCCCGATTGGTTCAGCCGTTCGTGAGTTTTGTTGCCTCAAAGGGACTTCAAACTCATTTTTATATAGATTTTGCACAAATTAAAAAGAAAACGCAATCTGGAATCGAACCAGGAACGTGGAGGTTGGCGAGTGCGTGCTTTACTCATTCGCCCATCGACGCTTCGGAAGTTGAAGTGGTTGGAAGCCAATAAAAGGTTTTGTTGTTTATTAGCAATGGTGTTTCATAACACATCTTATGATTTTCATACGAAGCTTCTTATGAGATTTTTCATACGATAAGTATTATGGATTTCGCTTTTCAATGTATGAAAAGCATACGAGAACTATGAAATGACGAAAAAAATAAAAATAACTCATTCATAAGATGTAAACTATGAAAAACATACGAACAGTATCCTCAGTGTGGATTTTCTCGCGGTATTTGGAAGGGATGTTTGGAGTCGGATTTTCGAAGGTTTCAAGCAAGGTAATTTTAATGGAAGGTACTGGCATATAAGCAGTAGGTTGTCCCAAAAATTGCACATGGTCAAAAAGCTTGGGGGCTCACCCTGCAAATGATAGCTAAGGGTGTTAGAAACAAACTTTTGTATGACGGCAACTTTCAGAAATGACGTTTAGAGGTCGCCCCGGCGAGATTTTTGAAAAATGGCCATTTTTCATAATAAATTTCATACAAATATTTTTTACCGTACAAAAAATTGGCAATACTCACTATTTTTATATTTTTTGCAGCTTGATATAGATCCAAACTATTTGGGAAAAATAATTAACGACATGTTTTGCAGGTAACTTTTTGATACTGAATTTTTGAATTTACTAAAATTTGTCATTTTCTGATATACTGTGCCTTTTACCCATCATAAAACGTATCTGAACTAGACCTGTGCGCCGCCGCGCCACGCCGCCGCCGCCGACACTTTTTGTCCCACGCCGACGCCGACCGAGGTATCGGCGGTGCGCCGTACGCCGCTGTTTGTCACGCCGCCGGTTTTCATTTTTCGCGCCGGTGATCAGTGCACGAACAAAATTAAGTTTACATAAAGTCGAAATAAATAAATCTCACGATCACTATCATAAATGATTGACTATATTAATAGTTTCTTCAGAGATTCTTTCAGAAGATTCAGTGATGCCTCCAGGAGATCCAGCTGGGATTCCTCTAGAAAATACTTCAGGGACGCTTCCAGGAGTTTTATAGTTCATTTATTTTTTTTGGTAGATCTCTCAGGGAGATCTCGACAGAGAAAACTCCAAAAGTTCCTTCAGAAATTCTTTCGGGAGGATTCAGGGATGCCTCTTAGAGATATATCAGAGATTCGTCCAGAAAATCCTACAGAGATTGGTCTGAGGGTTTCTTCATGGATTACTTCTGAAGTTCCTTCAAGAATTCATACAGGATTTCCTAAGGAACTAGTCCAGGAGTTTCTTCAGAGATTTTTCCAGGATATCTATCAGAAATACCTCTAGAATTCCAACAAGGGATTTCTCTTGACCATCTGTAGGGATTGCTCAAGATCCTTCAGGGATCACTATGGGAGTTTCATCAAGGGTTCCTACAGGAATTCTTTTTAGCATCCCTCCTAGAATTTGTTCAAGAATCCCTCCTGAAATTCCTTCGGAGATTCCTCTTGGAATTATTTCGGGATGCCTCATGAAAATTTTTCAGAGATGCTTTCAGTAGGTTTTGCAAGGATTGCTCCAAAAGTTTCTTTGGTGATCTCTTTAGGAGTCCGTTAAGAGATCTCCCCAATAGCTCCAGGAAGATTCAGGGATGCCTCCGGGTGTTCATTAGGAGTTCCTTCAGAAGTTCCCGTGAGAAGTTTTTTCAGGAATTCTTGCAGGAGGTCTTTAGAAATTCCTACAGGAGTTCCTTCAGAAATCCTTTGATTCCTTCAAAGAAATCCTTTGAAGTTCCTTCAAAGAATCTTATAGGAAGATCCAAGGATACCTCCAGGAGAATTTAGGGATTCCTCAAGAAGTTTATTCAAGGGTTTTTAAAGGGTAAAAGCTCTCGACTTTGCTTAACCCCCCCAAATTCTGCTCTAATCTTCGCCACTTCATACATGAAAAATAGAGTTTGCATGGAGGGGACGAAGACTAGAGCAGTCGCGAGGTCCAGTGCTTCACTCTATAAGTGTTCCTTCCAAGATTCCTTCAGGATATCCTTAGGTGGGGATTCCTGGAGAAGTTCCTTTAGGGATTCTCCAGAAGTTAATCAAGGGATAGCTACTGGGGTTCTTTCAGATTGTAGATTATTGTTTATTTTAACTTGAAATTTTGAAAGAGGGAGATTGTAGATTGTGATCGAGATTTTTCCAGGAAGACTCACGGATGCCTTCAGGAGTTACATCAGAGATTTCTCCAGAAGCTCATTCAGGAATTCCTTCAGGGAATCTTGAAGGAGCTCCTTCAATATTTTTTTAGGATTGTAATCAGCCTGTCTCCAGGATATTTGGGGAATACCTCCTGCAAATCCTTCCCCCTACTCAGAAATATTCGCTGAAAATTATTCAAGGATTCCGCCTGGAAATCCTTTGGATTTTCCTACCGGAATACCTTCGTGCATTTCCCTGGAATCCCTGCAGGGGTATCTCTTGTAATTTCTTCGGGGATTCCTCCTAGACTACCTTCAAGGGTGCTCTAGGACTTCCTTCGAGGATTCCTCCTGGATTTTTTTTTCGGAAATTCCTCCTGGAATTTCTTCGTAGATTCCTCCTAAAATTCCTTCGTGAATTTTTCCTGGAATTTCTTTGGTGATATCTCTTAGAATTCCTTCGGAGATTACTCCTGGAATTACTTCGGGGATTTCTTATATAATTCCTCCAGGGATTTCTCTTGGACTTCATTTAGCAATTCCTCCTGGGCTTTCTTCGGAGATTCTTCCTGGAATTCTTGCGGGGATTCCTTCTGGATTACGCCTAGAATTCATTCTGTAATTTCTCCTGGTATTTCTCCTGGAATTCCTTCGGGTATTACTCCTGGACATCTTTCATGGATTCCTCCTAAAATTCTCTCGGGGATTTCTTCAAATATTCTAACGTGGATTTCTGCTGAAATCTCTTCGAGGTTTCCACCTGGAATTTCTTTGATGATTTCTCTCAGAATTCTTTAGGAGATTCCTCTTGAATTTGCTTCGGGGATTCCTCATGGACTTCCTATGGGCATTACTCTTGAAAATACTTCGTGTATACCGCTTGGAAATCCTTCGGAGATTCCTCCCAAAATTCCTTCAGGAGTTCCACCTGGGATTCCTGCAGGGATTTCTCCTGTAATTTCTTTGGGGATTTCTCCAGGAATTCCTTCAGGAATTCTCCCATAAATAGTCCATTTTACGAGCCGATTTTATGAATGAATTTTGACAGGAGGTAGCGTCCAATAACCCGTGAAAACCAATATCATCATCAACATTGTTGTCACTTCGTAAAATGGCTCATTCCATCGAGTATTCCTGCTGGACTTCCTCAGGGGTTCCTCTTGGATTTCTTTTGGGGATTTCTCCTAGAATTTCTTCGGGGAATCCTTCTAAAGTTCCTTTGGGGAATTCTTCCGGGGATCAATCCTGGACTTCCTTCGAGGATTCCTCCTGAAATTTCTTCGGTGATTTCTCCTGCTATTCCGTCGGGGATTCCCCCTGAAATTTTTACGGGAATTCCTCTTCGATTTTTTTTTTTGAATATTCCTCCCGGAATTTATTGGGGGATTTTTCATGGAATTCCTCCGGGGATTCCTCCTAGAATTCCTTAAGGAATTTCTTTGGAAATTTCTTTGGGGATTTCTCTTGGAATTCCTTCGGTGATTCCTACTAGAATTTCCTCACAAATTTCTCCTGGAACTCCGTCAGAGATTGAGCCTTCCAAATAAACGAATAAGTAAAAAAAAAAAAAAAAAAAACTCCGTCAGAGATTTCTTCTGGATATTTTCCGTTGATTTCTCCTAGAAATCCTTCGGAGATTCTTTCTCGAATTCACCTCGATATCCCCCCTGGGTGTTTTTAGGGATTTCTGTTGATTTATTCATTCGAGGTCTCTTCTTGAAATTCCTGCGGGAACTCCTCTTGGAATTATTTCAGGAGTTCCTCATGGAACTCTTACGAGGATTCCTCTTGAATTTTTCAATGGTTCTTCCTAGAAAAACTTTCAGGATTTCTTCTTGAATTCCTTTAAAAATTCTTTCTGGAATCCCGTTGGAGATTCCTCCTGGACTTCCTTCATGAATTCCTCTGGGATTTTTTTTTTCGGGGATTCCTCTTTATATTCCGTCATGGATTCCTCCTATATTTTTCTCGGGATTTTCTCCTGATATTTTTTCCGAGAGTTCCTTTGAGGATTTCACCTTGAATTACTTTGGAGATTCCTCCTAGACTTCTTATGGGGATTCCTCTTGAAAAACCTTGGATGTTCCGCTTGGAATTCCTTCGGAGATTCCTCCCAGAATCCCTTCGGTGGGCCCCCCTGGGATTCCTGCAGGGATTTCAGCTGTCATTTCTTCGGGGATTCTTTCTAGACTGTCTTCGAGGATTCCTGCTAAACTTCCTTCGGGGATTTCTCCTGATGTTTCGTCGAGGATTCCTTCTGGATTTCGTTCGCGATACCCTCTTGGAATTTCTTTGGTGATTTATCTTCAAATTTCTTCGGAGATTCCTCCTGGAATGCGTACCCGACTAGATGGACATTACAAAATTATAACAAGCTGTGTTATTTTGTTACAATAAATTTTTATAACAAGGGTTGTTATAAAACATGTACCGCTAGTAGTTAAAATAACAAAAAATCTATCAAAATTCCCACTGAAAAGAACAAAAATGTAATAACTTGTGTTATGACCATAACAAAAATATTACAAAACTTGTTCCATGAAATATGATAGAATATAACAAAATTATAGCAAATTGTGTAATAATTCCTTTGACACCAATTAGGGTAAAAACTAATTTTTATACTCATTTTTGGGTAAATATTTTTAAGTGTGTTATTCTATTTTTAGAAAAAAGTAAGTAACATAAAAAATAGTTTCTAAAGCGTTATAAAATTTTTGGGTCTGAACGGGATATGGACCAAGACACCTACCATCTGTAGAAATCTGGCGCCTCTGCCAATGAGGCCATCACGGCTCTTGAGGAGAGCGGTGATAAAAGCTTTACTGGTTCTACGTATTGCCAGCTCCGTCATTCAAATCCTTGTTTGTCAGACGTACACGAGAGGGGTAGTATGACATCACATAGAGCTCGTTGACGCATAATAGACTTTATTTGTCGATGAGATCTTGTTTTAATCGATCACAATTATATCATAGGCAGATATGATAACAACTTGAGATATAATTAAGTTACATATATTCAAAATTTTGTTTTGTTTTAAGCAATGAAATGAAATCCATTACATAAGTGGTCATCCATAGAGTATATCGTCACGTTTAGAGGGCACGTTTAGAGGCAGGGAGGGTTGAAAATTTCCAATTTTAGCATGACGTACTTAACCCTTCAGGAGGCGCGCCGTTGGAAAAAGTATAACACCACCAAAAAAGCTCGCTCGTCGAATACGGCGCGAGTTCGGTGCAGTTTCAGGATCATGGCGCGCATCCAGAAAGATTAATGGATGCTCCCTAAGGTCGAAACAAAATAGGCTGAATAAATTCCATGATTAACTGAGCAGAATTAGTAGCATAGAGGGCGTTTTTTTAATGATAATAATTATTTAATTCCACTTTTGCTCTCCACGTTCAATTACATTCACTACTCGGTATACTTTATTATTTTCGTCAGAGAGCAGTAGTACTGTTTCGGTATTTTATGTAATCGATCTCATGTTTTCGTGTGTAGAGAGAGATACGTCATTTGTGTAAAATTCAAGTCAAAAGTATTGCAAGTTCCATGTAACGGAAGAATTGTTCATCTGATCGGAAATTACAGCACATACAATATCCATCGTTTTAGCTATATTTCTTTGATCTTACTAAGGGTTAACCGAAAGAGATTTTTAAAAAAACTCATAAAAATTGCTATTAGAAAAGCTTTTTTAATAATGTTTGCTTCATGTTTCATTTTCTCAACAAAATACCCGAGTTTTCTTCAAAATTAAACACTGTTAAAAATACGTATTTTGTGAATTGGAGTGTTTGTGTTAAAATATGTTGTTTTTATAAGTAAAACAAGTTTTTTCTGTGTTTATTTTTTCACAAAGTCCATTTGTTTCCTTTGAGGTACACCGGGGCAAGTTGAAACGGGTGGGGCAAGATGAAACAGCGGGTTAACATGATGTTTTCTAATGATGATAAACAGTTTGATCGCCATAAAATATAGTTTTTGATTCAAACAAACTTTTGGCGAAGGATAAATTTCAAAATTCTATTGAAATCTATATCAAAACTTTGCGTTTCATCTTGCCCCACCCGTTTCAACTTGCCCCGGTGTACCTTACCATATTTGTTCAGACACTTTTTCTCTAATACGAACGGTTTCCGTATAACAGATTTTCAAGAACTTTCATGTCAAAAACATTCGTTCTTCTCAAAAGTAACTCTCGAAACCAAACGATCTTTTCTCACGTAAAATCACTTATTCGAGAGTTCGAAGATACGCTGCTGCCACCTGGAAAAAGTTTGCTGTATGCGTGAAGGACCGATTTTTTAGCATGGGGAAGCATAGGAAGTCGGTTTTCAAATGCTTCTAAAAAATCAAAACAATATTTAATTAAAAGCGGGTTGGTGTACGTGATGAGAAATTCAATTAGCAAACTTTTTAGTATATAATTTTAATTAAATTTTTTTTTCCCAGATTAGGTACTGATTGTGTAGAAAACGAAGATTCTTAACCCGTAAATCAATCCGATTTTAATTAAATAATGTTATATTTTAGAAGCATTCTAAAATTGACTTCCTATGCTTCCCCATGTTAAAAAATCGGCGCTTCACGCACATGATCAACTGTGGTAATTTGCTTCGTAGTCCCCAATACTGTTATTTCTGAATACGTTAGCTACGTTTTGCCTGAAACCGAGATATTAAAGTTTTGTCGTTTACGGATTTCGCGCAGATTTGCTATATAGTGGGTACACTTCTACACGACTTTCTCTACCCTGCTTTTCCACAGTTTCGAAGTTACGTGAAGTTCATTAGAGAAGATTTTTCTTTCTTGTTACCCCTTTTCTCCACCGGCCCTCCAATTTCTACCAGAGAACGCTACAAAAGCTGCCACATTACAAAAAAAAACTGTATAATAGCAACGGTTTTGTTGGTTGGATTCTTATTCGATTGGCATATCATCTAGCAACTATTCCGGATTTGGATTAGAGTTCAATAAAAGAATCCCAAAAAATTAGAAAACAGATACAAGTCATGTGAATCATTTGATTTGCAGCTATATTCCAGCTTACAGTTTATTTTGATAAAAACTCATGTTGATATCCCAAGATTTTTTTTTTACTACAGCTTCTAGCTGTAATGATATCGCATAACGATAGCTTCAAAACACTACTTGTATGTGAATTTGGTAGATTAAAACTAAATGATAACAAATTCTGTTACTTTTTTCATAAGGAATGTGACGCCGTCCACAAATTACGTATCGCTCAGGGGAGAGAGTGAAGTACAATCGAGCGATACGGTCAATACAAAAACTTTAGGACTTTCATACACTAAAGTGTACCGGAAGAGGAGGGGGAGTTAAAACATGACGATTTTAGCGTAGCGTTGCGTTATAAATGAATGCTACCTATGTTATACGTTTTGTTTTTAATCTTTTGGCTTGAATGGTCAATATTACAAAAATGATCAAATTTTTTCGCGTCGATACAAAAATCCAACAAATTTTGAAATTATTTTGTTGCAAAAATCATAGCAAATATTATAATAAATATGTTACGAAATCATGTTATAGGCAATTATTTTCATATGCATAATGTAACCAATTTTGTTATATACCTGTTTGAATAAATAATACAAGATTTGCTATAGTTTTGTTTCTAAAATAATAACCCATTTTGTTACAATTTTTTTATGGTCATTCACTTATAAGAATCCTTACAACAAAATTATATCAAATTCTGTTATTTCTAACAACGGTTGTTATAATTTTGTTATTATCTTGTTAGGTGCTTCTGGTCGGGTACGGGGATTCCTGCTGGAATTCCTTCGAATTCCTCCAAGAAATCTTGCGGGGCGATTCTTTCTATATTTTTTTTGGAGAATCTCTCCTGGAATTCCATCGAGGATTCATCTTAGAATTCCTTGGGAGATTTCTCCTAAAGTTGCTTCGGGGATTCCTTCTAGAATTCCTTCGGGGTTTTCTCCTGAGGGATTCTTCCTTCGAGGATATTTCATCAAGGATTTCTTCTGGATTTCTTTTGAGATTCCCTCTTGAGAGTTCTTTGGTGATTCCTCTTCTAATTCCTCCTGAAATTCCTTCGAGGATCTAGGAAATTTCTTCTAGTACTCTCTTAGAGATTTCTCCTGGAATTCCTTCAGAGATTTCTCCTGGATATTTTTCGTTGATTACTTCTAGACATTCTTAGTGGATTCTTCTTGAATTTCTTTTGGAATTTTCGCTGGAATTCCTTCGGAGATTCCTCCAGGAATTCCTGGGGTAATTCCCTTGTGATTCCTTCTTAAATTCATATGGGGAATCCTCCTGGAATTTCTTTCGAAGAATTGTCATGGATTTCCTTCACAATTCCTCGAAAACCCTAATCAGCAATTTCATCAGAAGTTTCCGCAGGGATCTCTCTAAGAGAGATTCTCGAACCACCAGAGGTTTCTGCACAAGTTTCTTCAGGGTTTCATACAGCAGTTCCTGCAGAGATTAGTAAAGTATTTTCATCATGCAACATGCATTACATTAAGGATACAGGTAATGTCTCAATATGTATAATCACTGGTGGTAGCGACGGACCCGAACAGAAATAAAAAAGGTAAATATTCATTCTAACGTAATAGTTTATGACATGTCATCAATGCTTATGAAAAAGCTCAGACTGCAAATTCTAGATTGTAATAACAACTTCTTTGTTTTGCCAATGTTGACGTTATGATAAAATTTTGGTCACGCCGATTCACGCCGCCGCCGCCGCCGCCGATAGCTGCCACTGGCGTGAGGCCGATGACGCCGCCGCCGCCGGCCAAAAATGGCCCTCACGCCGCCGCCGAACAAAATATAGTCGGCGCACAGTTCTAATCTGAACTTAATGCTAATTTAAAACAATTTCCATAAAAAGATCGGAAATTTTATGAGGAAAAACTTTGCCGAAGACAGCATTGCGTTTTTTCTATCCGTTTTAGAGTTATTCACGATTTACTATTTTGTGAAATTGGGATTTTTAGGTATTTAAAAAAATCACAAAAGAACTGCCCAAAAACACATACAAAGTAAAAAATCACGTATGCTCAACAAGTTTCTGCTTTGATTGTGTTTATGGTGGCATCATTTATTGAATTTTCGTTTCCGTTGACAAATCCATTTTCTTTGATACAGAAAGGTACCTACTAGCGAGAAACTTTATCATTAGGTACGATTTTGAGATGCCTCAGTAGGCCATGGCATTTTTAACGGTTATGTACTGACAATTGTTTATACGAGCATAATACACAATCAAACGCACGGCACATTTTCTATACCATTCAGAAGGTGATAGGGTCTTGTACCATTTGGGCAGGTGTGCCTATTTTGGGCACTTGCCGCTATAACTAAGTCAATTTCAAACCGATTGAGTTGAATTTTTGTATAGAGTACAGCAGAGGTTCCCAAACTTTTTGCTATCGCGGCGCCATTTGAAATTTCCAAAAATGTCGCGGCGCACCAAAGATTTTAGAAATTACATTTTACAAACAGCTTTCACTTTAAAATGTCGAAGGCAAAATCGTGAAACACTTCTTACATCATGTTTTCTTAAAATTCAGAGAAAATTTGGAAAACTATTTTTTTTTAATTTTCTCAAAGATAATTTTAATCTGTTTGTAAAATTCAAAAAATCATGTTGATTTCATCATAGAAGCTTTATAAAAGAGCAAAAAAAATCAGATGTACAGGTAAAGCAAACTGCAGCTTTTTAATAATTCAGCCAAAAATTCTAAAGCGTTTGCAATAATTAAAGAATTCCAATTGAAATAAAATGACTTCACAGAACTTGACCAAAATTTTATTTTTTTACGGAAATTGCAAAGCAACACTTTCAAACACTTTTATTTATTTTGGAATCTTTCGGCACATGAAGAGATTGTAAAGAACCTGTCAGGTGGGCTTTGATTGAACTTTTTATTTTCATAAATTTCGGCTGGAGTGGCTATATATAACCCCAGTGATGAAACCGAGCATGGCAAACTTATTCAAAGTTCAGTGAGGTTGCGGCAGTACTGATGCAACAGTCTGGTTCAAAAAGGTTAAAGCTCTAGCTCTTCACAATGTCACAACGGCAAACCTGCATGCCGCTAGCTGTCCCGAAGACCTTGTAATTATTCTGAAAAGAACGCAAATAAGGTTCTAGAAATAAAAACTATGGACTAGTTATAGTTAAATCAAAAGCTAAGCTGAAGCTTATAAGGTCCACAAACAATTTTAATAACTTAAAATTTAAACATTTTAAAATTTGGTGTCAATCGATATGTTTAAAAATGATACCACAAATCCTATGGAACAATTGAAGACTCAGGGAAAGATTAAAAAAAAATATGAAGCGACACTAGTTTTATTAAACAAAACAAAATTAAAGGTGTTCCGCAATACAAATAAATAGTTTTTTTTTGTTTGTTTCGTCACAACTCAAAAACCTGCGGTGCACCTGGGAAAGGTTCGCGGCGCACCAGGGCGCCGCGGCGCACAGTTTGGGAAGCACTGGAGTACAGCATCTAACCCTGTACAAAAATTCAAATCAATCGGTTGGAAGTTGACTTAGTTATAGCTGCAAGTGCCCATTATAGGTACACCTGCCCAAATGGTACAAGACCCCACATTCCGCAAAACATGCTGATTTTATTGTTCAATGATGTTGTTCTAATCGTTCAAAGACATGAATAAAACGTTCTAGTAGTCCCTATCATTTTGATCAACATATAGGACGATAAAAATGACGTCACTTGTTAATGTCCAAAACTGTTGTTTACCAATAATAGCCTACCTTGTCTTATTGTATGCCGTGTATGTGTTACGGTAATCAATTTGTTCTAACCTTGGATAACATTACGTTAACTCAACTCACTGGTTCATCTCATCCCACCCGTTTCAATTTGCCTCGGTGTATCTTATTTTCGGTGTTGATAAGATAGTTCAAATCAGTAAATGTCAAAAAAGACATGCTTTGTTTTTTAGAATGTCTTGAATTGGTATACATATTGGTATTCTTAAATAAGATGTTCGTAATCGCGATTTGAATTTGGTATGGAGCAACGTATTCGCCTTTATTCACTTCCTGGGCTGTTTCACTGGTCCAGGACTCATACGTCTTCGTGTAGAAAAATAATTGAGAATATCGACAGGAAAGTAAGATAAACGCAAAAACATATTTAACATTTTGTGGAGAATATCTTTAAAAAATCAATAGGCTGTACGAAGCTTGTCAATAGAGCCAGCTTTTTTAAAATCTTTGCTAATTCTATATGGAGGGATTGAATAACAAAAAATCAAAATCAATCAATGATGTCACCATAATTTCATAACACAATCAGGACAAAAAGTTGTTGAGCATACGTGATTTTTTACTTTGTGTGTTTTTGGGAAGTTCTAATGTGACATTTTTTTGAAAAATACCTAAAAATTCAAATTTCACCAAATAGCAAATTGTGAATAACTCTAAAACGGATAGAAAAAACGCCATGCTGTCTTCGGCAAAGTTTTTCCTCATAAAATTTCAGATCTTTTTATGGAAATTGTTTTAAATTATCGTAAGGTTCAGATACTTTTTATGATGGGTAAAATGCACAGTATATCAAAAAATGACAAATTTTAGTAAATACAAAAATTCCGTATCAAAAAGTTACATGCAAAACATGTCGTTAATTATTTTTCCCAAGAAGTTTGAATCCATATCAGGCTGTAAAAAATATAAAAATAGTGGATAGTGCCAATTTTTGTACGGTAAAAAATATTTGTATGAAATTTATTATGAAAAATGGCCATTTTTCAAAAATTTCGCCGGGGTGACCTCTAAACGTAATTTCTGAAAGTTGCCGTCATACAAAAGTTTGTTTCTAACACCCTTAGCTATCATTTGCAGGGTGAGCCCCAAGCTTTTTGACCATGTGCAATTTTGGGACAACCTAATAAGCAGTCAGTGGGCGCGGGGAGAGGTTTATGGCGGGGGTGGTGGAGGTGATTGCTGGCGAGTTTGTGTACGCTGTACACTATCGGTTTATGTGTGGTTGCTAGGGTTGCTAGGGGTTGTTGTTTACCTCCACTCAAGTGAAAAAAAATATCCGCATTGGCAGAGCAGCTGCTTGTTCTGTTAATTTAAAGCTAATTATTGTGAGAATAAACAACATTTTTGGATGTTTTGAGCACAACATTAGCCATTCGCATATTGAATCCTTACTGCCGCAATTTTGAAGAACTCTTAATGAAGCGATCATAATCTTGTGAAATGGTGAGATGGGGCAGCTTCGGCAGTTTTGAAATGGGAGGTCTCGGAGGTCTCATGTGCTCCAAACTATTGACTAGATTACTCCACAGGATTTCAGAGAAATTTCTCAGGGGACGGGATGTATTGCTCTAATCTAGGGCATGTCGATCGAGCTATTGCATCATTTGGATTCCAAAAATTAGGACTGAAGCTCTTTGGTTGATTTTATTACCATATTAGCTCGCAAGCACATGTAACCAGAAGAGACATCTTTTGGATCATGGCTTGCTACTATTTATAAACTGCCAAATCAAAACAAACTTGCCAGCTGTCATTTCAAATTCCAATATGGCGGATTGTATGATTTATCATATTGGATTACCTTCCTTTTACTTACCCTGGTTTCAAGCTCGAAGCTTTTCAAATCTTCCTTGGCTAAGGAGTTTCTCTAGATTATATTTTAATTGATGTTTCTTGGATTTGGTGAAGTATTACTTTATTTTTATTATTTTCCTATTCCCGCCTATTTTTCAATTTGTTTGTGAATTGACCAGTATTTGAGTGTGATTTTGGCGGCAAAGTGAAGAGATCGCTTTTTTCATTCGGGCCGGCCGCGTCGTCGTCGTCGTCGCCGATTTGACTGTGCTTATCTTCGTACGGGACGGTTTAGTGTGATTTTGGCGGCAAAGTGAAGAGACCGCTTTTTTCATTCGGGCCGGCCGCGTCGTCGTCGTCGTCAATTTGAATGTGCACATCGTCGTACCCGTGTATAGTTGTAGCGATACAGTGTGATTTCGGAGAAGAGGCCAGTTAGTGGCAGATGCTGCAGCACATACGCACTGAACACTTCGAAGGATGTTTATTGGTGAGCTCGTTCCATTTTATCATAATAATTAATGCTCAAGGATGTATAAAATTCTGCTCTGGTTTTTGTGTTTTTATCTAACAAATATTGCAGAGTTCGTCACGTCATGTGTCGGCGCTAGTTTTCAATGCACATTCAGTTGATAATAAATATTTTTCATTCATTTTTTGCATTTACACAAAAATTTGAATGGTTCGTCATCTTCGGTGTCGACATATGTAATATTTTAGTCAAAATGAATAAATGTTTTGACTCAAGTAAAGGTTGCATGAATCACATCACTTACCAAAGTGAATCCAAATCATGTGACTCTCCCCCTCCTCACTAACAAAAACTCCTTCCCGTGACAGTCGTGGAGAAGATGAGGTGATCTCGGTCTCTAGTAGCAACGTACGTCACACTAACATTCCTTTCCCTCCTCGATGACCGTAAGGACGTGGCCGGCGCCGTTATTGACTAATAAAGTCTGGAATTCTCGAACTGTGCACATTGAGAGCGGTAGCTACTCCCAAGCTCCGTTTGTTGGTTCCTTGTGCAATTTCGATTGTTCTGGTCAATCACGGAGTAAGGCATTGCCCACTTAGAATCCGGACGGACAAAATCACGTATATCTCAGGGATGGAATAACAAACATCAAAGGTGAAGCCCTCAAAACAAAGATTATTTATTTTAGTTTCATGGAAAAATTACATTGAAATTATTTATTTTTATTTTAAATACATTTTCTCACTTTATCCGTGTTGACCTCTTAAAAATCTGCACAACGGTGGTAAATTTTAGAATCAACCCCTTCGGCATGTTAGTCCAACAATCAGGTCGTCTATACAATTTGCTGTGTGCCTTGATTAGTCTGATTGAAATTCCGAAAAAAAAATCCAAACGTTTTTCTTATTGCGAAATGAGGGGCCATTTGGTTAATAGAGTGAACGCGAAATTTGAGTGTTTTTTCGTTGATAAACACTACCCATATATGACGATACCACTGAACGGCTCCGACTGCCGTGATAGATCATCAAAATAGGTATAACCTCTATAGATCCCTTGTGTGCGTTTTTGAAAAGCAGCACGCGGTTATTGAGGCTGTCATCCTTGTATAAATTTGTTCTGATCATCTTGTTTTTAAAAAACGATGCCCAGAGTTCGAACTTCTTGCCAAATCTTCGAATTCCATGCAGACTAATGAATGAACCTAAACTTCAATCTTCTGGGGACACTTCTTTATGCCATGATTAACAACATCTGTGCACAAAACACATAATGGTTTTGGAGATATCAACATTTTTTGCGACTGTCGTACCTGACCACACTAAATTTTCAACGTGTTTGTGCAAGATTTTTTTCCTTCTCTGGTCTTCAATCTGAAATAACTTTTCACTCGTTGCAAGAAAATCGATGAAATTTTCACCGTTAAAAGAGGACTGGTGTAGGATCAGACTGCAGTAAAAGAATGAAGATTGTGATCATTAAGAGCGTCCCTAGAAAATATGCCATGCGTCCGGATTCTAAGTGGACAATGCTTTATAATGTTGAAACAAACACTGGGATTGCAGAAATGAATTTGGAAATTGTATTGGTGTTTTTCTTTCGTAAATTTCTTCAAAAACTTGATTTGGAGCTTCTTTAGCTCTCGCTATCCTCCGAAAATTGGCAATATGGCCATTTTTTTCGAATTTCAATGGCTACTCCTTCTGAAATTCCTTTTGGAACTTCTTAGACAATTACTTGGAACTATGTACGTCAGCAATCTTTTTGAAAACTGTTTCGACTATTCTTCTTTGATAATTATTTTGTAATTAATCAATTCCCTTTGCAATTCCATTGCAGATTATTTCAGCAATTCCAATTGTGAATTTCAAATTTTCCAACAAAGTTAACCAAAAAAGTTACCAAGGGAAGTTACGAAGAATATGCTGAAGTAATTATGGAAGAAATTCCTTAAAGAATTATTTGTAAAATTTGCAAAGACAATTTTCAAACAAAATTCAAAGAGAATTTCCGAGAGATTTTCCAAAGGGATTGCCGTAGAAATTTACAATGATTTTTCCGAATCAATTCCCATTGGTGAGCAAATTAAAAAAAAATACTCGAGGAATTGGTCCTATATAGCCGGAGCCATAAACGCGCGAGTATTTAGCAAGACTATGCTGAGGGTGACAGATTCGATTCCGGCTCGGTCCAGGAACTTTTCATGGTGTAATATTCCTTGACCTTAGAAGAGAAGAGAAGGGAAAAGCATAGAAGAGAAAATAAAATAAGAGAAGAGAAGTGAATGGAAGAGAAGAGAAGAGAAAAGAAGAGAAAAGAAGATACGAGAAGATAAGAGAAGATAAGAGAAGATAAGAGAAGAATAAAGTAAAACGAAAATATTTATAGAGGACAAGAATGAATATAATAAAAGATAAGTAATGAATTATCTAAACAATGCTCAATCTGTACACAAACTATACTAAAACAAAAACAGTGCTTACATTGCATGAGCTACTTTCACGCAGCGATTAGAACTTTCTCTCCTTTCCGAGTCCGAGAAAATGAACAGTAAAAGTTACGTAAAAGACTTCAAAAAACTTAGGCATAGAGGAAAAGATTGGAGAGAAGGCAAGCATGTAGTTGTAAAAATATAAAAAAGAAAACAAATAAAAACCAAAGCATAGGAAAGAAAGCTTGAAAATAGAGTGTATTTATACAAGTAAGTTCTGGAAATTCCTTAAACATAATAAATTTTGTTGATCAGTCTAATCCCAAACAATAAAACCCACGCTCTCTGCTTTTTTTTCTCAAATGGCACTTTCTCTTATCTCCGAAATCGTCTCACGCAAGTTCACTGTCATTCTCGCTCTCTTCTCGGCCGCACCGACTCAGCTGATAACAAAAACCGGCAATCAACCAGCTGAGCTGCGCGACATTCAGCACATTTCATCATTGCATCTCTCTACCCCTCGCCCCCTCCCGCTTCCCTATCTGCCCGATTGCATTCGGCGTTGCCACAAGTATGCTGAATTGCCATGTGCCGCACTTAGTATGTAGGAATCGTAAGTAGGGTTACCACCGCCGCCAAACAGACAACAACGTCCGTAAGTAAACAACAACAACGACGACAACGGCGGCGAGGCGACCGCAAGCTCAGCCATGCGCGAGTAGTTTGCGGTTCGCCTTATCAATCGGAAGAAGACAGGTTCCAGTGTGGTTTCGACCGTCGCGCAGTTCAGTTCGATAAGAAAAGGGGTGTTCTCGTTCTCTCACGAGGCAGGTGTCGCAGTAAGTTTGCGTGAAGGTGGGTTCTTTGGGGCTGATTGTGAATTGTGTGGGCGTGAGCTGTGAGTTAGTCTGCGGAGGAGGATAGGAGAAGGTTCTTAGTGTTGAAGTTGATAAGTTACGTTGAATTTGTTTGAAGGTTTGGAGTTTGATTTTCTGTAGAACAGGTAAGTAATGCGTCAAAATATTTTAAGTTGAGAAATTAAGGTTACAAGACAAAGTTTCGAAACACAACCTAAAACCGACTGCATGTGACATAATAGACGTTTGCTACACTTAAAGCTACTGCTGCTGATAAGAGCATGGGTATTTTTAAGACCGAAGGAAAGCTACCAGGTGGATTAAAATTAGCTTTTTCATAAGTGTGCCGACTGCAATAGAAAACTAGAACAATGAGTCGAAGATAAGATAATTTAAACGCTGCCAATTTAGGTCATAAATTGATTAAATGGTGGAACAGAAGTCAAGTCAAGTCTACCATCAATCACACATCACACAAAAAAATGAAATTTGATCTTTTTCATAGCCTTCGAATATAAAGAAATCATGAGTTATTATCCAGAACATCGAAAATTTCAATGATAACTAAAACTCGCTGAACATACAGAACATAAAATTGGCAATGCCAATCGTTTACACCAAGTTCGGAGCTATACTGCAGCAGATTAGAGCTGATTTATTGCACACCAACAACGTCATAATCATTTCGGTTGCATATGATGATAGCGACGATGGCAGCGGCTACCATAACGACGATGCAGGCCAATAATTGGGCAATTTATTTCAATTGAAGAGGAATGCACTGCAGAGAGAATGTGTGCATTCGTGAAACCTTTATTGAAGCAGCACAAAGCATAGATGTTGATATTGCTTAAAATATCTAAAACTCAATCGTGATAGCTTCTAGATCCGGTGAAAAACTTTTTTTTTTTTTCATTTATTTCTACTACTACTTGTGATGGTTTCCTAACCTCCACAGTTTCAGGGGAATTCTAAGATATTGTCGAGGGATTCCAGGAAGTTTACGGAGATTCTAGGATTTCAAGGATTTCTGTATTTCAAGGCATTGCAGGAGGCTTTAGGAGTGTTTCAGCGAAATTTCAGCATCACCAAAACTAGCTTGATAACATAATGAAACATTGTCCACTTAGATTCCGGACGCATGGTGTATTTTGAAGCGATATGATAACAATCATAAATTTTGACAGAATTTGGATCATAATCTCGTCCTCTTTTATTGGTAAAAATTAAATGGCTCTTCTTGCAATAAGTGAAAAGTTGCTTTCGATTTAGGACAAGTGCACTATGGGGGATTCTCATATAAGCAGGTGGACAAAAATATTTTCGTCATATTTTCGAGGATTTCTTGGTAATATGTTATTGGTTCGGTCAAAATACATTGTTTATGAGTATTTTTAAACATCGCGATCAAGTTTTGAAAAGGGCGTATTTTTAGTATAGTCAAATGACTGATAATATATAAAAAGTTTGAATTTGTTTTATTTATTTTTAATTTTTTTATTTTGTTTTCTATACTTATAATGATCAAATCTATTGTGTATTTACTTTCGAAAATGAGTTTCAAGGGAATTTGCTTAAAATGTTTGAAAATCGTCGTTAAATTTCAAGGGGCGCGCCCAGGCGTTCCCGTGCGAAAAAAAAAGCTGAATCTCCCAAGACCGTATTTTACCACAACATTTCGCAATAGAAATCGTTAGTGTAGACCTAAAGTTTGGCCAAAAGCTGATTTTGGACCTGGGAATGTTTGGGAATAAAAAGATGCCGATTAACAAAATTTGAATTTCATGCCTTTTTAACACTTCTTCTTCTTTTACCACTTTTCTTACAATTGTACAGCTATTTCACAAAACCACCTGTTTGTTGGAAAGCTTGCTTCATTACCTTATCAATGACGTATTGAAACGTAAAGATAACGACGATATTAATTAGAAAATATCGATTTGAAATTATGTGTTGTTTTTTTTTTTTGAAAAAATCGCATTTTTTAGCTTTACTCAACTTTGATACACAATATCTTTGTAACTACATCACCTAGAAACTTGAAATTTTAGATTTCTCTTAGTTTATATGATTATTATTGATAGAAAATTTCAGAACAAGCATTGATGAAAGTCACTATTCTGATTTTTGTCCGCCTGATATCCTATAGTGAAGTGAAACAAAATGAAATATAGTACAAACTCGTTAGATTCCTCTCAGGACTCTGAGAGAATCTCTCATAGGATGCTTGGAGAATTCCTCTCACGAATTTCGGAAAATCCCTCTCAGGATTAATGGAGAATCCCTCTCAGGATTCTGGAAGAAGACTCTCCTCAGGATTCTGGAAGAATCCTCTCAGGATTCCCTTCTCAGGATTCTGGGAGAATCCTTCTCAAGATTCTGGGAGAACTCTTCTCAGGATTCTGGAAGAATCCCTCTCAGGATTCTGCTAAAATCCCTTCTCAGGATTCTGGGAGAATCCTTCTCAAGATTCTGGGAGAATTCTTCTCAGTATTCTGGGAGAATCCCTCTCAGGATTCTGGGAGAATCCCTCTCAGGATTCTGGGAGAATCCCTCTCAGGATTCTGGGAGAATCCCTCTCAGGATTCTGGGAGAATCCCTCTCAGGATTCTGCTAGAATCCCTTCTCAGGATTCTGGGAGAATTCTTCTCAGGATTCTGGGAGAATTCCTCTCAGGATTCTGGGATAATCCTTCTCAGAATTCCGGGAGAATCCCTCTCAGGATGCTGGGAGTATCCCTCTCAGGATTCTGGGAGAATCTCTCACAGGATGCTTGGAAAATTCCTCTCAGGATTCTTGGAGAATCCCTCTCACAAATCTTGGAGAATCCCTCTCAGGGTTAATGAAGAATCCCTCTCAGGATTCTGGGAGAATCCCTCTCAGGATTCTGGGAGAATCCCTCTCTGGATTCTGGGAGAATCCCTCTCAGGATTCTGGGAGAATCTTTCTCAGGATTCTGGGAGAATCCCTCTCAGGATGCTGGGAGAATCCCTCTCAGGATTCTGGGAGAATCCCTCTCAGGATTCTGGGAGAATCCCTCTCAGGATTCTGAGAGAATCCCTCTCAGGATTCTGGGAGAATCCCTCTCAGGATTCTGGAAGAATCCCTCTCAGGATTCTGGAAGAATCCCTCTCAGGATTCTGGAAGAATCCCTCTCAGGATTCTGGAAGAATCCCTCTCAGGATTCTGGAAGAATCCCTCTCAGGATTCTGGAAGAATCCCTCTCAGGATTCTGGAAGAATCCCTCTCAGGATTCTGGAAGAATCCCTCTCAGGATTCTGGAAGAATCCCTCTCAGGATTCTGGAAGAATCCCTCTCAGGATTCTGGAAGAATCTCTTTCAGGATTCTGGAAGAATCTCTCAGGATTCTGGAAGAATCCCTCCCAGGATTCTAGAAGAATCCCTCTCAGGATTCTGGAAGAATCCCTCTCAGGATTCTGGAAGAATCCCTCTCAGGATTCTGGAAGAATCTCTTTCAGGATTCTGGAAGAATCTCTCAGGATTCTGGAAGAATCTCTCAGGATTCTGGAAGAATCCCTCCCAGGATTCTAGAAGAATCCCTCTCAGGATTCTGGAAGAATCTCTCAGGATTCTGGAAGAATCTCTCAGGATTCTGGAAGAATCCCTCCCAGGATTCTAGAAGCATCCCTCTCAGGATTCTAAAAGCATCCCTCTCAGGATTCTGCAAGAATCCCTCTCAGGATTCTGGAAGAATCCCTCTCAGCATTCTGAAAGAATACCTCTCAGGATTCTGAAAGAATCCCTCTCACGATTTTGGAAGAATCCTTCTCAGGATTCTGGAAGAACTCCTCTCAGGATTCTGGAAGAATCCCTCTCAGGATTCTAGAAGAATCCCTCTCAGGATTCTGGAAGAATCCCTCTCAGGATTCTGGAAGAATCCCTCTCAGGATTCTGGAAGAATCCCTCTCAGGATTCTGGAAGAATCCCGCTCAGGATTTTGGAAGAATCCCTCTCAGAATTCTGGAAGAATCCCTCTCAGAATTCTGGAAGAATCCCCCTCAGGATTCTGGAAGAATCCCTCTCAGGATTCTGGAAGAATCCCTCTCAGGATTCTGGAAGAATCCCTCTCAGGATTCTGGAAGAATCCCTCTCAGGATTCTGGAAGAATCCCTCTCAGGATTCTGGAAGAATCCCTCTCAGGATTCTGGAAGAATCCCTCTCAGGATTCTGGAAGAATCCCTCTCAGGATTCTGGAAGAATCCCTCTCAGGATTCTGGAAGAATCCCTCTCAGGATTCTGGAAGAATCCCTCTCAGGATTCTGGAAGAATCCCTCTCAGGATTCTGGAAGAATCCCTCTCAGGATTCTGGAAGAATCCCTCTCAGGATTCTGGAAGAATCCCTCTCAGGATTCTGGAAGAATCCCTCTCAGGATTCTGGAAGAATCCCTCTCAGGATTCTGGAAGAATCCCTCTCAGGATTCTGGAAGAATCCCTCTCAGGATTCTGGAAGAATCCCTCTCAGGATTCTGGAAGAATCCCTCTCAGGATTCTGGAAGAATCCCTCTCAGGATTCTGGAAGAATCCCTCTCAGGATTCTGGAAGAATCCCGCTCAAGATTTTGGAAGAATCCCTCTCAGAATTCTGGAAGAATCCCTCTCAGGATTCTGGAAGAATCCCTCTCAGGATTCTGGAAGAATCCCTCTCAGGATTCTGGAAGAATCCCTCTCAGGATTCTGGAAGAATCCCTCTCAGGATTCTGGAAGAATCCCTCTCAGGATTCTGGATGAATCCCTCTCAGGAAGCTAGGAAATCCTTCTCAGAATTCTGGGAGAATCCCTCTCAGGATTCTGCAAGAATCCCTCTCAAGATTCCAGGAGAATCTCGTCAAGGATTATGGAAGAATCTCTCAGAACTCTGGGAGAATCCCTCTCAGAACTTTGGGATAATCCCTCTCAGAATTCTGAGAGAATCCCTCTCAGAATTCTGATTGAATCCCTTTCAGAATTCTGAGAATCCCTCTCAGGATTCTGGAAGAATCCCTCTCAGGATTCTGGAAGAATCCCTCTCAGGATTTTGGGAGAATCCCTCTCAGGATTCTGGGAGAATCCCACTCAGGATTCTTGGAAAACCCCCGCTATGGATTGTGGGAGAGTCCATCTCAGGATTGTGGGAAAATTCCTCTCGAGATTGGTGGAGAATACCTCTCAGGATTGTGAGAGAAACCCTCTCAGGATTGTGAGAGAAACCCTCTCAATTTTGTGGGAGAATCTCAGGATTCTGGGAGAATTCCTCTCAGGATTCTGGGAGATTCCCTCTCAGGACTCCGGGAGAATCCCTCTCAGCATTCTGGGAGAATCCCTCTCAGGATTCTGGGAGAATCTCTCTCAGGATTCTGAGAGAATCTCTCTCAGGATTCTGGGAGAATCTCTCTCAGATTCTGGTCGAATCTCTCTCGAGATTCTGGGAGAATCCCGCTCAGAATTCTTAGAGGATCCCTCTCAGGATTTTGGGAGAATCCGTCTCAGGATTCTGGGAGAATCCGTCTCAGGATTCTGGGAGAATCTCTCTCAGGATTCTGGGAGAATCTCTCTCATAAATCTGGGAGAATCCCTCTCAGAATTCTGGGAGAATCCCTCTCAGAATTCTGGAAGAATCCCTCTCAGGATCTTGCTCAGGATTCTTGGAGAATCTCTCTTAGGATTCTGAGAGAATTCCTCTCAATATTCAGCGAGAATCCCTCACAGGAGAATTCCTCTTAGGATTCTGAAAGAATCCTTCTCAGGATACTGGGAGAATCGCATTCAGATTTCTGGGAGAATCCCTTGAGAATTCTGGGAGAATCTCTCTTAGAATTTTGGGAGAATTCCTTTTATGATTATGGGAAATTCCTTGTCAGGCTTCTGGAAAAATGCCTCTTGGTAATATGTTATTGGTTCGGTCAAAATACATTGTTTATGAGCATTTTTAAACATCGCGATCAAGTTTTGAAAAGGGCGTATTTTTAGTATAGTCAAATGACTGATAATATATAAAAAGTTTGAATTTGTTTTATTTATTTTTAATTTTTTTATTTTGTTTTCTATACTTATAATGATCAAATCTATTGTGTATTTACTTTCGAAAATGAGTTTCAAGGGAATTTGCTTAAAATGTTTGAAAATCGTCGTTAAATTTCAAGGGGCGCGCCCAGGCGTTCCCGTGCGAAAAAAAAGCTGAATCTCCCAAGACCGTATTTTACCACAACATTTCGCAATAGAAATCGTTAGTGTAGACCTAAAGTTTGGCCAAAAGCTGATTTTGGACCTGGGAATGTTTGGGAATAAAAAGATGCCGATTAACAAAATTTGAATTTCATGCCTTTTTAACACTTCTTCTTCTTTTACCACTTTTCTTACAATTGTACAGCTATTTCACAAAACCACCTGTTTGTTGGAAAGCTTGCTTCATTACCTTATCAATGACGTATTGAAACGTAAAGATAACGACGATATTAATTAGAAAATATCGATTTGAAATTATGTGTTGTTTTTTTTTTTTTTGAAAAAATCGCATTTTTTAGCTTTACTCAACTTTGATACACAATATCTTTGTAACTACATCACCTAGAAACTTGAAATTTTAGATTTCTCTTAGTTTATATGATTATTATTGATAGAAAATTTCAGAACAAGCATTGATGAAAGTCACTATTCTGATTTTTGTCCGCCTGATATCCTATAGTGAAGTGAAGCAAAATGAAATATAGTACAAACTCGTTAGATTCCTCTCAGGACTCTGAGAGAATCTCTCATAGGATGCTTGGAGAATTCCTCTCACGAATTTCGGAAAATCCCTCTCAGGATTAATGGAGAATCCCTCTCAGGATTCTGGAAGAAGACTCTCCTCAGGATTCTGGAAGAATCCTCTCAGGATTCCCTTCTCAGGATTCTGGGAGAATCCTTCTCAAGATTCTGGGAGAACTCTTCTCAGGATTCTGGAAGAATCCCTCTCAGGATTCTGCTAGAATCCCTTCTCAGGATTCTGGGAGAATCCTTCTCAAGATTCTGGGAGAATTCTTCTCAGTATTCTGGGAGAATCCCTCTCAGGATTCTGGGAGAATCCCTCTCAGGATTCTGGGAGAATCCCTCTCAGGATTCTGGGAGAATCCCTCTCAGGATTCTGGGAGAATCCCTCTCAGGATTCTGGGAGAATCCCTCTCAGGATTCTGCTAGAATCCCTTCTCAGGATTCTGGGAGAATCTTTCTCAGGATTCTGGGAGAATCCCTCTCAGGATGCTGGGAGAATCCCTCTCAGGATTCTGGGAGAATCCCTCTCAGGATTCTGGGAGAATCCCTCTCAGGATTCTGGGAGAATCCCTCTCAGGATTCTGAGAGAATCCCTCTCAGGATTCTGGGAGAATCCCTCTCAGGATTCTGGGAGAATCCCTCTCAGGATTCTGGAAGAATCCCTCTCAGGATTCTGGAAGAATCCCTCTCAGGATTCTGGAAGAATCCCTCTCAGGATTCTGGAAGAATCCCTCTCAGGATTCTGGAAGAATCCCTCTCAGGATTCTGGAAGAATCCCTCTCAGGATTCTGGAAGAATCCCTCTCAGGATTCTGGAAGAATCCCTCTCAGGATTCTGGAAGAATCTCTTTCAGGATTCTGGAAGAATCTCTCAGGATTCTGGAAGAATCTCTCAGGATTCTGGAAGAATCTCTCAGGATTCTGGAAGAATCCTCCCAGGATTCTAGAAGAATCCCTCTCAGGATTCTGGACGAATCCCTCTCAGGATTCTGGAAGAATCCCTCTCAGGATTCTGGAAGCATCCCTCTCAGGATTCTAAAAGCATCCCTCTCAGGATTCTGCAAGAATCCCTCTCAGGATTCTGGAAGAATCCCTCTCAGCATTCTGAAAGAATACCTCTCACGATTTTGGAAGAATCCTTCTCAGGATTCTGGAAGAACTCCTCTCAGGATTCTGGAAGAATCCCTCTCAGGATTCTGGAAGAATCCCTCTCAGGATTCTGGAAGCATCCCTCTCAGGATTCTAAAAGCATCCCTCTCAGGATTCTGCAAGAATCCCTCTCAGGATTCTGGAAGAATCCCTCTCAGCATTCTGAAAGAATACCTCTCAGGATTCTGAAAGAATCCCTCTCAGGATTTTGGAAGAATCCTTCTCAGGATTCTGGAAGAACTCCTCTCAGGATTCTGGAAGAATCCCTCTCAGGATTCTGGAAGAATCCCTCTCAGGATTCTGGAAGAATCCCTCTCAGGATTCTGGAAGAATCCCTCTCAGGATTCTGGAAGAATCCCGCTCAGGATTTTGGAAGAATCCCTCTCAGAATTCTGGAAGAATCCCTCTCAGAATTCTGGAAGAATCCCCCTCAGGATTCTGGAAGAATCCCTCTCAGGATTCTGGAAGAATCCCTCTCAGGATTCTGGAAGAATCCCTCTCAGGATTCTGGAAGAATCCCTCTCAGGATTCTGGAAGAATCCCTCTCAGGATTCTGGAAGAATCCCTCTCAGGATTCTGGAAGAATCCCTCTCAGGATTCTGGAAGAATCCCTCTCAGGATTCTGGAAGAATCCCTCTCAGGATTCTGGAAGAATCCCTCTCAGGATTCTGGAAGAATCCCTCTCAGGATTCTGGAAGAATCCCTCTCAGGATTCTGGAAGAATCCCTCTCAGGATTCTGGAAGAATCCCTCTCAGGATTCTGGAAGAATCCCTCTCAGGATTCTGGAAGAATCCCTCTCAGGATTCTGGAAGAATCCCTCTCAGGATTCTGGAAGAATCCCTCTCAGGATTCTGGAAGAATCCCTCTCAGGATTCTGGAAGAATCCCTCTCAGGATTCTGGAAGAATCCCTCTCAGGATTCTGGAAGAATCCCTCTCAGGATTCTGGAAGAATCCCTCTCAGGATTCTGGAAGAATCCCTCTCAGGATTCTGGAAGAATCCCTCTCAGGATTCTGGAAGAATCCCTCTCAGGATTCTGGAAGAATCCCTCTCAGGATTCTGGAAGAATCCCGCTCAGGATTTTGGAAGAATCCCTCTCAGAATTCTGGAAGAATCCCTCTCAGGATTCTGGAAGAATCCCTCTCAGGATTCTGGAAGAATCCCTCTCAGGATTCTGGAAGAATCCCTCTCAGGATTCTGGAAGAATCCCTCTCAGGATTCTGGATGAATCCCTCTCAGGAAGCTAGGAAATCCTTCTCAGAATTCTGGGAGAATCCCTCTCAGGATTCTGCAAGAATCCCTCTCAAGATTCCAGGAGAATCTCGTCAAGGATTATGGAGAATCTCTCAGAACTCTGGGAGAATCCCTCTCAGATCTTTGGGATAATCCCTCTCAGAATTCTGAGAGAATCCCTCTCAGAATTCTGATTGAATCCCTTTCAGAATTCTGAGAATCCCTCTCAGGATTCTGGAAGAATCCCTCTCAGGATTCTGGAAGAATCCCTCTCAGGATTTTGGGAGAATCCCTCTCAGGATTCTGGGAGAATCCCACTCAGGATTCTTGGAAAACCCCCGCTATGGATTGTGGGAGAGTCCATCTCAGGATTGTGGGAAAATTCCTCTCGAGATTGGTGGAGAATACCTCTCAGGATTGTGAGAGAAACCCTCTCAATTTTGTGGGAGAATCTCAGGATTCTGGGAGAATTCCTCTCAGGATTCTGGGAGATTCCCTCTCAGGACTCCGGGAGAATCCCTCTCAGCATTCTGGGAGAATCCCTCTCAGGATTCTGGGAGAATCTCTCTCAGGATTCTGAGAGAATCTCTCTCAGGATTCTGGGAGAATCTCTCTCAGAATTCTGGTCGAATCTCTCTCGAGATTCTGGGAGAATCCCGCTCAGAATTCTTAGAGGATCCCTCTCAGGATTTTGGGAGAATCCGTCTCAGGATTCTGGGAGAATCCATCTCAGGATTCTGGGAGAATCTCTCTCAGGATTCTGGGAGAATCTCTCTCATAATTCTGGGAGAATCCCTCTCAGAATTCTGGGAGAATCCCTCTCAGAATTCTGGAAGAATCCCTCTCAGGATCTTGCTCAGGATTCTTGGAGAATCTCTCTTAGGATTCTGAGAGAATTCCTCTCAATATTCAGCGAGAATCCCTCACAGGAGAATTCCTCTTAGGATTCTGAAAGAATCCTTCTCAGGATACTGGGAGAATCGCATTCAGATTTCTGGGAGAATCCCTTGAGAATTCTGGGAGAATCTCTCTTAGAATTTTGGGAGAATTCCTTTTATGATTATGGGAAATTCCTTGTCAGGCTTCTGGAAAAATGCCTCTCAGGATTCTGCGAAAATCTCTCTCAGGATTCTGGGAGAGTACATCTCAGGATTTTTGGATAATCCCTCTCAGGATTCTGGGAGAATCTTTCCCAGGATTCTGGGAGATTCCATTTCAGGATTCTGGAAGAATCTCTCACAGGATTCTGGGAAAATCCCTCTCAGAATTCTTACAAAATCCCTCTCAGGTTTCTGGGAGATTCTCTCTCACGATTCTGGGAGAATCCCTCTCAGCGCTCTGAGAGAATTCCTCTCAGGCTTCTAGAAGAATCCCTCTCAGGGTTCTGTAAGAATCCTTCTAAGGGTTTGGGAGAATCCCTCTCAGAATTCTGGGAGAATCCCTCCCAGGGTTCTGGGAGAAACCCTCTCAAGATGCTGGGAGAATCCCTCTTAGAAACCTGGGAGAATCCTTCTCAGGCATCTAGAAGAATCCCTTTCAGGTATCTGGGAGGATCTCTCTCAGGATTCTGGGAGAATCCCTCTCAGAGTTTTGGGAGAATCCCTCTCAGAGTTCTGGGAGAATCCCTCTTTGAAATCTGGAAGAATCCGTCTCAGGATTCTGGGAGAATCCCTCTCAGGTTTCTGGGAGATGCTCCCTCACGATTCTGGGAGAATCCCTTTCAGCGCTCTGAGAGAATCCCTCTCACACCCTAAAACGAAAGTACACAGCGAATGAGTAACTTGCGAAAAGACAAAGGATTTTTCACTCATATTTGCGTACGACTGGATCAGCACAAAAAATGTGCTGATCCGGTGTTACACAAATTTGCGTGAATTTTCACACAAGTTTGCATGAAATCTTTTGTCTTTTCGATCGCTGCGTGAAAGTTACTCCTTGTTCTGTGTACATCGATCTTTCCGTGCAGGCTTCTGGAGACTCCCTCTCAGGGTTCTGTAAGAATCCTTCTAAGGGTTTGGGAGAATCCCTCTCAGGGTTCTGGGAGAATCTCTCTCAAGATGCTGGGAGAATCCCTCTTGGAAACCTGGGAGAATCCTTCTCAGGCATCTAGAAGAATCCCTTTCAGGTATCTGGGAGGATCTCTCTCAGGATTCTGGGAGAATCCCTCTCAGAGTTCTGGGAGAATCCCTCTTTGAAATCTGGGAGAATCCGTCTCAGGATTCTGGGAGAATCCCTCTCAGGATCCTGGGAGAATCCTTCTCAGGATTCTTGGAAAAACCCCTCTCTGGATTTTGAGTGAATCCCTCTCAGAGTTGTTGATGGAAAATACCTCTCAGGATTGTGAGAGAAACCCGCTCAGGATTGTGGCAGAATTCGTCTCAGGATTCTTGGAGAATTTTTCTCAGGATTCTGGGAGAATCCTTCTCAGGATTCTGGGAGAATCATTCTCAGGATTCTGAGAGAATCCTTTTTGGATTCTATGAGAATCCTTCTCAGCATTCTCGGAGAACCATCCTTAAGATTCTGGAAGAATCCTCAGAATTCGGGAATAATACTTCTTGAGATTCTGCAAGAACCTTTTTCAGAATTCTGCAAAAATCCTTTTCAGGATTGGGTCGCCACGCCAAGCAAATAAGAAGAATCCGAAGTTCTTAGTAGGAAATTTCAGTAGGAGAATCAGCAGTTTTTTGGTTCTCGTCTGTGAATTAGTTGACGTATCAAAAATTGATCGGATTACCGATAAATCAGTAGGTTTTGCTACCCTGATTCCGACACCTAATTGTTATTTAGTTGCAGTTGTTGTTTTTGCCGCAACGATACACGAAACCCAAATCAATCATCCAAAGAAATACAAACTTGCTATCACATACTTTTTGTCATGATTCGAACTTTCGGACAATTCTCAGTCTCTTTCGCTACAAAAAGGGAACTCAATGAAACGATCAGAGCACGTGACTGCAGAAGAAACTCTACCGGAAAGTTGTCGTCGCCACTCTCTTGCCACCGATCTATTATGGCTTCGAGTAGTTTTTACCTCGCCTCTAAAGAAGTACCTAGTAGAACAAAGTTTGGTGCAACTGAAATTTCGACGTGCTCAACTTGACACAACTTGTGTGTGTGACATTCGCACAATGAACGTGTGCAATAGAGCAAGGTGGAAAATCTAAACTGGCGTGGAAACTCTCGATGTTATTCTCAGCCACGCAGTGCATCTAATCCTTGCTGATGACAAGTTTAGAGAATTTTACCTTCGTGTGAAACTATGTCGTGGCGTCGTGGCAGAGCGGAGGAAAACTAATACTCCAAGACATCAGGTGCGGATGACAGCGTTTCGGTGTGGGCAATGCGCGAAGGTATTTGCTTGCTTCTTCAAAATTATCTTTCTGTCATCACGGTTCAACCAAGAAGAAAGAAGGGGCAAGTTTCACAGGAGCTAAGATTGACACGGCAAATTTCAATTTTCCGATGGCTGAGCTCGCATTTCGAACCCACCCACGAGCTGTGTAATCCATTCTGGTAGTTTGGAGATAATATCTCTTTCCCGGGCTGGGTATCACTTCTTCTGGAAATTGCTTCGAGTACTTTTCGGGATTTGACCGGGGCGGAGATAAGCGAGCAACAGCAACAGCAGCAAGAAGAATAATTACAATTTTCTTCCTTCAGCAATGCTGGGTGGCTGGTTGGCTGGTTGACTTGGTTGGTAGCAACGGTTGAGGGCAACAGATCTCTGTTTGTTTCTGCTCGGCTGGATTGGGTTTGAGTTTGAGACTAAAACACTGCTGTGTGCTCTCTCGCTGATGACAGTGCTGTTGCTCATTTTCCAGCGGAGCTGCCTTTCGACTTTCCACTTGGTGAAGCGGAATTACGATAAAACTCTGACCCCGCTCGGGAACTGCTACAGAAGAAAATTGCAATTTCTACTTGTAGATATTGTCGGCAAAAACACAAACTAAGAAGATGCACGCTCGGGTAAGAGGGCCAGGATGTGGTCGCTGTTGTTGACTTCTTCAATGATGTAGAAGAGCTATGGTATTGATACGATTGAGGCAGTCTATGGTGCAATCGGATGTTGGATGCATTCCATATCTTTGGGCAATCTTTTTTCTCTAAGATGTTGAACAGTCCCAGACAACCACTAATCGTATAAGATGTTGCATAAGATGATAAACTGGAGACCATATGCGTGCATGCCTCCATTTAGGCGCATGTAAAATGTACGTATATCGCCTCCACTTTGACATCTTATATAACATCTTATACGATCACTGGTTGACTGGAGTCTTAGAGACTGTTGTACCTAAGGTTAAATACACCCCCATATGTACTACGGGTTCGGATCTAACGCAAGAGTCCGACTTCACGACGAAGACATACCAGCAAGTTTTCTACACGGTCAACTGTATAATGGAAGTTCGACGAGCTCGACTACAAGCCACCGGGCACTCGGGTGAACCCTATATGATCAAAATAGCGTAGATCAAGACGTAAATACTGCCCAAAGCAAGCTTGATTTTAAAGGACCTGAGTCTGACGTGAGGTTTCTTCCCCAGGGCGCCTGTTGACCCAACTATCTTCTCTCGGACTCAACCTGTGGGTCTACCTTCCTCACCTTTGGTAGAACTGCCCCACGCACGCTGCTATTGAGGCCAATCTGGCAGACCCATGTGCTTCTCACCGATAAGGCCACTGATAGTTATCATATTGATGACGACACAGAGCGCATGGTTTGATACGGTACGGTAGGTACGCATTTGCCACCTTTAGGTGCCTAAGCCTATACGAACTTTCCAGCTTACCACGGACGGTATCTATAAGTACAGAGCGCCATGCCCCAAGCCGGTCCCCAATACCTATTTAAGTATGAACGAGGTGACACTAGCTAGAAGCTTACGCTTAGTGGTACCTATGCACCGCTGACACCACTCAAACTTAAATGTTTTCTGCAAGAGTAAGCAGACCAGTATAAATTCGTGCAGAAGTTCATAGTTGTAGAGGCTGTCTTGCAGGCCTAATCAACGTGGCTACTAAAGGTAAATTTATGTCCATTAACTACGTAGTAGACATAGGTACACCTAAACCTTGATTTACGTCCACTATTGGCTAAGCGAAAAAAAATTCTACCGACAAAATAATGATCAAAATACACATTTTTATATTTTTGTACACTTCTCCTAATCATGAAGATGTTTAAAAAAATATAAAACTGTTGAGTTTGCTCATTGTCTTAGCGGTAGAATTTTTTGTCGCTCAGCCAAGCATGAACGTAAAAAAAGGACAAGGTCTAACTCACTCGTGAATCGACTCAACGAACCGACTCGCGAAACCGAGTGAGTGAACGATGATTCTATTCAAAAGAGTTATGAATCACTGAAGTTCATTAAGAGTTCAACAAGTCACCGAAAGATTTGGATTGACTGCGCACCATAGTGATGATTAGACACAGAATATAGCAATCTTTGCCTATCGCTAATTTTTCATTCATATGGCCGGCTCACCTAGTGATTCGATTCTTTAGTGGGAGGAACACAAATTTTACTACATCTAATACTACCTAAGCATCATGTACCAAGACGGTTGAGTCGACGTCCACACCTTCCAAGCTGATTTTCTAGAAAAGTGGGCAATATGAAAGGAGTCGGCTAACATCGAAAAAAAGGACATTTTTCATCAAGTTGGAAATGTGTTACTGAATCGATCAAAAGAGTTGACTCTTTTTTGAGAGTGAATCGGAAGCAATTCACTCTCAAAATTTAATACATTTCTCATTTCTACTATGTAGACTCATTTTTGGTCGCGACTTTAGCCGGTGGACATGCACACTGAGAACTTCAACCTCAACATATCACCGTACATGGCATTACATAACACCGTTTACCAAAGTTTATCAAACACCGTGTCTAACATAATTCACGAACAGAGAAAAATGGAGGGGAAATCCGCTGTTCTCATAGCAACTCATACATTGAGCATTCCTAAATGAAAAGTTCTGATATTTTTTCACAAATCATCCATCATCAGATTCAGCGCCTCATGTGAAAAACTCTTTTTTGTTTACACGGTGTTTGGTAAAGTTAGGCTTGTATTGTCCAGATTCTACATTGCAGATCTGCACATCCCAAGAGTCTCTTGCAATGACTTTTTTTCAAGGCCTGGTTTGGAACTCCATCCGGATCTGCACACCAAAATTTTTGAAATGCTTCCAGCACGCCAAAAATCAGCAAAAGAAGTTGCTGAATTGCAGCCACATTTTTGCTGAATGTCAGCACAACTTTGCTGAACAACTGTCAAAATTGCTGGATGTATTGCTGAATGCAATCAGCACGCCAAAAATCAGCAAAGTTTGCTGATCACCAGCAAAAATATTTTGCAGTGTGGGGACTTATTTACGCTAGAGGGTTTTGTTCGCGCCTAAACTGAACGCTCCGGAAATAGAGATCGAAGCAACCTTTATCCTTTTTATGTACTTGTTTTTCTATTAGTCCTGTTCAACGACGTAGGTTGAACTTTCTCGAAGTTGCTGCATCTCGCTCTTACCCGTTTGATGACAAATGGGTAAGAGCAAGATGCAGCAACTTCGAGCAAGTTCAACCTGCGTCGTTGAACAGGACTATTATGTACCATAGTTATATAAGCAATTGCCATAGCTACTACTAGTTCTCGAAGTTTCCAAACAAGGACTATAAAATCAACACCCGTCTGGTGCAGCAGCATTCAGTGATTCCCGACCTGGCTAAAGCTCAAGTAGGGGTATTAGGGGCATAATGGACACCCTAAGCAAATGAGTACGTTAGGCCCGTATAACAGAGTAAAACTTAACATATTATCAGTTGTCTTACAACTTTAACTTGTTTCCTACGTCTTTCAATCATTTACAGCAGGTAGAATGTCTTTATTGTGAAGAAATAACGAATTGTAAAACGTGTGTTTTTCAGGGCTGGCAGGAAAGGTACGGGGCGAAATGGACACCAATCGAGGCATAATGGACACCCCTGGATATTTTATGCTGATTCTTTGGTTACATCGATTAGTTAAGTAATTTGTCGGCGGAGATCAATACCACAGATATAATACTCCATCTTAGACGAGTTTACATAACATCTAAGTTAATTAAAAAAACTTTAGGATAAAATAATCGGATCGATTATTTTCAAAAGCTCTAAAACGCCTAACAGTATGCAATGAACGTACATCCATTCGTAATTGCCAGTGTTCATTTCGCCCCGAATCGACTGCAACATTAAAATTGCTATTTTAAGTAAATTGTGATAAAAAATAAAATACTTCATCCATTGCTAAATCTTCGTATACATGTAGTAGATAAGGCAACAATTCACATGTTTTTGTGGTAAACACACTTAAACACTCGTAATACCTTACTTGATGCTGCTTCGAAATTATAAGAATTTCACCATATGAAAAACATATTTCAATTTCAACGATATTTTGGTTATTTTGGAGCAAAATATATGGTACTTTTGAAAAATAGATCCATGACTTGTTCCTTAACACTTATGCATTAAAAGTTTTACATAAAAGTCAACGGTTTCGGCAAAAACAGGGGTGTCCATTTCGCCCCGGGTGTCCTTTATGTCCCTAATCCCCCTACCAATTATAAATATTGTTAAATATTATTCCATCGTCTTTCATTGCGAAAGATCATTATCCTCGATTCCAATCAAATCCCTGAGGCAACCCGGAGCCTCAACAAGTTTTGCAATTCCCACAAGTTCATCAGCGGTGACCGTCCCCTCATCACCAACCCTAAAATTCAACGGTCCTATGCAAAAAAGACCAAGAGCTAGAACCATGACGCGGAAAGAGCCCGTCGATGATCCCCTCCTGGTAATGTCGATAATCGACTCTGCATCGTTCCGACTAAAGGTTCTTTAGGCACCGACATTAGCCAGATCGACATGGAGCATGACCAGTCAGTGTTTCTTGCATGATCGGACCTCACAGGATCGTCAACTTCTTCATTCCACGGCCCAGGCTTTGAAGTCACCCGCTTTTACCACCGGCCTTCGCCCTGTCAGCAAGGTCGTCATACAGTCCAGAATCTGCGTGAACTGCTCGTTCGACCACCGCGGAGGCGCATAGCATCTACGAAAGAAGACCCCGCTTTCTTTGGCGACCATAAAGCTCTCATAATTAGTGGACACCAACTCTTGGACGCCTTCCATATCACCGCCGTTTTTCTGGACCCATCTGCGACCCAATTGCCGTTACCGACGGGTACCGTAAACCGGGGTCAAATTGATCAGCGGGGTGAAATTGATCATTCAGGTATCACATTGTAATTCCATACTAGGAACTCATAAGCGTCGTAATGATCTTAAACTTTTTACGTCATCTGGTACCTAGATGTCTAGAGATGAGCGTAGACTTGATTTTTTTTTAGAAAAAAAGTTAGTTTTACCTTATTTTTTTTTAGGAATTTGCAATGTATTTCTCATTTAGCTGAAAGCATTGCTAATAAACAATCCATTGCTAATAGGACTCCCCGTAAATTCTCTGTTTTAACATTTTTGTGGAGCCTTGGTTGGGAAATTATGTAGCTAATCAGTAAGGGTATGCGGTATGGGATTTTTTCAAAGCGAAACGAAACGAAACGATATGTGAAATTTCTGATGCGATGCGGTACGAAACGAAACGAAATTCAAAAATGTTTCGTGAGATCGATACGAAATCCGAATTCACTCGGTATTTTTCGAAACGAAACGAAATTTTCGAAAAAGTTCCGCGGAATTTTGCAGTTATATCAAATTGATCAGGAAATGGATGCTGCGTGTTTGCATTTTTTCTAGCGGTGGCGTGGCGGTGTTTCCGTTTAGTCACATCTTCAATTTGCTACAGTTCCATTTATAAGTTTGTTGTTGGGGCTGCCGTTTTTCTAGCATTTCTCACATCAAACCCGACATTGGATTTGTCTTCGGTAAGCAAAAATGCTAAAATAATACATTTATTAGAACAAACATGAAAAATAGACTACTCACAAATTCGGTGATCTTATTAGGAAACACCTCCTCACAAAACTAACAATTGAATTCCTATTCGCATGCATCTTATGCAGAATGAATGACTAGTGGTGTTCAAATATAATTTGATATGTCTAAACATTTCAGATAAGTACCCAACTTTGCGTAACAAGAATGGAGGACCATTTGGGCCCTGGACCGATTCTGACCACTTTGAGCTGTAATTCAGCCAATATTTGTAACCGTTGGTTGCAAGAATAGGCATTGACTCTGCCAAGTGCAACATTTAGGGTTACCTCCTTCTGACGCACCTTGCCCATAAGGGACAACTACTCCCATCTAGGTGTGAAAACATGAGAGTTCGTTTTCTAAGCATCTATTAGGTCAACTTAAATTACATCAATACACGGAAATTGTTAATTTCGAAAAATGCATGATTCTCGACATGGAATATAGAGGGCTAGTCAAGCCAGAATCCGATGCCTACACAGTAAAACCGCTCAGCACTAAAATTTGTAAGCCCTACTCATAAGTGCATAATTTCCAGACCACACAAAAATGTGTTACAGTTACACATTCTCAAAAACAGCTCGTACACTCGTCTAGATGCGAAATGTCGATATTTTTTGTTTTCCAAGGTCACTAGTAAACCTAGCTAGATTGCTGTACAAAAAATTTTGCAAATTTAACGATTTTGCGGACACAGCAGCTGATTTTGTGAATGTGCAAGGGTTACACATTTTTAGTGTAGTCTGGAAATTATGCACTTTAGTGCTGAGCGGCGTTAGCGTGTATCAGTCATCCTAGCTTTGCTAATTCTTTCTTTCTGGCTCAAGACTTCAAGATAGGTAGAAGTGCGCGGCGCGATTGAAACTCAAAGTGTTAGTTGACTTGTAAAATGTGCGGAATTTAAGTAATTCTTTTTCCTTATATTTTAGTGTTAGTGGAGATAGCCAAAACGTTGAAAGGTTAATTTAAAAGAATGTTTCAAGTGCATAGTATTTGTTAGAGAAGTTAATTTTGTTAGTTTTGTACATAACCTAAAAGAAATATATTATGTATAGGATATTGTGTGGAGAAGCATAGAAACACGTTCCTCGTGGATTGTGGGACACGGATTACTACGGAAAAATGTAAATCTAAACGGAGAACTGCGATCTTGCGAACATAACCCCAAAATAGTCACTAATCTGAACCTGAATAAGCCAACATTGGTCTTTTTCCGTGTATTTGCAATTTTATGTAAGGAAGACCGATTCTTCGCTGGACAAACGTCAAATCGGACCACTCGAAGATCAAAAACAATAGAAATACACTAGAGCTCCAATGGCGCTGTAGTCACATTTCTTATTTAGTTGAATTAATTACTTGAACTGTAATAATTGAAAGTTCAAGTGTCCAGCTTGTAGAGGATCTTTTGTTTTGGTGAACAACATTTGTTTGACACTTCTAGGACCGCTACAGACGCTGTAAGGTCGTGGCAAACTAGATGTTAGTCACACGAATAGTCGCGACATTGGACTTCTGTGGCTAGTTATTCAAAAACACCCCTGAGCCAGAGATCAACCCTGCTTGTACTCCGTTGGAGACAATTGCAGAAGAGAGATTACGCCAATAGTCCAAGTTACAATCGGTCGGTATCTGGAGTCACCACTCTCTGGACTGGATCGGGTTTCCCGGAAAATCAGCGAGTGGCCATTGTGGACGGCATTGTCGGACGTCATTTTGAAATGCCATTGGTGTTTAGGACGCCATTGATCGACGCCCGCCCCGGCCAATTGTAGACGGAGGATCCGCCTATTCTCCGCTTCCACGTTGGGTCGTCGGACAGTGTTCACGTCGATACCCTAGGTCTACAGTTCCTGAACAGATTGGTGAAGTCCCCATCCCGGAACAAACCGTAAGTCGCGCTGGTTAGTTTTTCTATATTTAAGCATGCCAAAACAGCTGTAAACATATGTGTAAATAACGTGATCACGTAGAGGCAGGTTAGTTAGGTCAAAGTTCATGAATAAATCCCCTTTATGTTTGTAGTTGCCCCGTTACCAAAATCTCGCCTTTTCTTCTAGACAAGGTATTAAGTTTTGCCTAATTTACACACATTCCGGTATATCACGCCCTTTTCCGATGTAAATTTTCCAAAAGCTGAAGTTTCCCACCCCTCCCTCTTGAAATCTTTCCGAGGTTAGAAAATCAAGGTTAGTGTGACTGATTGGTTTCAACCCTGGTGGATGAACCCCTTTGCATTCACGCAATTCATTTTGAGTTTTATGCTGCTTTCGATGTTGGAGAATCTGAAGATTCTGAGATTGTAAACAAAATTGCATAACGACCCTGGGAGTTTTCCTAGTCTCGTTTGGAGCAAGGGAAGCGTTACAAGGAGTTAAATATTGTACTAATTTACTTGGAGTTTTGCACATCTCATTGCATAAAAAAATCAAGTCATTTGGTTCAAAATTGACTGAGTTAGAGCGCAAAGTGCCCAAATGATCTCAGATATTTTTTTTTAATATTTAGCAACACATATTGAAAATTTCAAAATTCACAGCAATAATCGAATAAGATTACTCCAATGACTTAAGATTACACCAATGCGTTGCATCATTGTGATGATGTTATAAGATGCATATGCTCGAACTACAAATAAGCCACATTCTTCAAACCAATCGTTATCTGCACTAGATGTGTAGTTCAAAGAAATCAATTGCTTCATTAGGTGAAATTAAGAATAAACGCTACGTATCCAATGTATAATAGTTCAGACACCGAGAGTTCTATGCAAGACCGTAGAGGGGGGTGCCTGGTTCTAAGCTATCCCAAACGATAAAAATATTTGCCAGAATTATCCCCTGAAGAAGACTATAATACGAGTCGAAACGTTGGGAAATATCTAAAACTTTCGCTTAACTCCCCAAGACTGCAGTGCCGAAATTAGTAGCTCTGTAAGATGCTCTAATATCAGTTGTTTAACTGAAACATGAAGCATATGATATGGAAACATCAACTACTAGATGTTTACCAATCAAGCTAAAGAGAGCTTGAAATCTACAACCTTCAAAGAAATGATAGATGATTGAATTTATCAGAAAATATCCTGTAAAACTCACAAAGAATGCTTACGAAATAAATGCGTTAATCATTGAAGCATTTGCAAACTCGATCCGCAATCCGCAAATTCTAAAAATATAAATACAATAATCTCTAGATATAAGGCCAAAAATTCTACCAGATAAATCTGTACTCAAGATTCTACATGTCAAGCTTTTTTTTTTTTTTTTTAAAAGACACGGACACGTTTAATGCTCCCAGTGAGCTATTTGCTCTTTGAAGGTAGCACGACACTAGACAACGGACTAGCATGCAACGCCCAGTGGCACAGCCGAAAACTTTTCCTGACAGCTGCGGCGGGAATCGAACCCGCGCTTCTTAGCACGATGCGACTAAAGGCTTGGTGACCTTAGCCGCACGACCACGAAGCTTTGACATGGTTGATGTGCATGCCCTTCTCACCGAGGACCTGGGATCAAAAAACTACTCCCAAAAAAATTCAAAAAGTATTTTCTACCTTCAGGTCATTTGATTCGGGACTAGCCTAGGGCTGTAGCTTTATAAATCGTACATGTATAATTTGGCCAGAAAATTCTACTGGATTTCTTATTAACGAAAGAAATAAGAGCTTAACCGTGAATAGCGTTTCGTCATACACAGGCCCGCATCAAGGATTGTCCGAGGCCCAAGCGGATGCGAAGGTCCCTTGGTAATGAGCATACAAAAATTTCTTTGTTTTCAAACAGTATTTGTGCAATATGAAACATAAAGTTTATGTGTAATAACCAAAAAAGGTCTTTGTAGGGGGCCCTAAAATGTGGGGGCCCGGAGCCCGAATAACCACCCCGGCCACCCTGGTCATACCGATGTAATGGTAAATCCCTTCCAAGAGTTCCATTAAAAATTTAAACTGTTTCAAAAAGGGCATTTACACAATGAACTTGTTTTCGAAATTAATTAAACATTCCGCGGAATTCCGTTTAATTTCGTCAAAATCTATTTTTTGAAGGCGAAATTTTTAGAATTTGTCGAAACGAAACGAAATAATCATAAATTTCGCCTGGTTGAATTCCGTGGAATTCCGCGGAATTTCGTTTCGAGGTGTAGTTGGCGAAACTTTTCGGTATACCGCATACCCTTACTAATCAGAACATGAAATAGTTAAAATAAAGTTCATGCTAAGATGAAATAGTCATTTATTGTGATGGAAATCACTTATATCAAATGAAATTGTCTATTTTAAGGCGTTTAAGGGGAAATTTCAAAATTTAATTTTGCATTTAAAGTATTAATTTCACTAGTTGTAAGATTTTAAACGCGTTTATTCGGTTTTAGAAGAGCAAAATTAAGCGGAGAAGGAAATTTCCCTTTCCAACCGATGCTTAATTGTATACTGATCAATTTCGCCCCAAAGTGACATTTCCATTTTTTTGATATTTGGAGTTATTTAACTTTAAGTTTAAATTTGTTGAACAAAATTCTGTCACATGGTTCCATGGAGATCCACTGGATACTGGTTCTACAGAAATTCTTTTGGCAATATTTGAATTGGCACTGATGTTATCCGCAAAAGTTGTTTTGAAGTGATCAATTTGACCCCAGATTACGGTACTCGGTATGAGTCCTCTTTGGCGGCGATTCCGTCTCCCGTTACACTGGTTCAAGTTCAGCTGCGTAACTTGCACTGTGAGTTATCAGCTCTTCTGCAGGCCGCGCACTTTGAACCACCCGTTGGGTGCTTGTTGTTCGCGGATTTCGTGGAGCAAATCAAACACTTGGATGGATGACTCATCCATCATGACTTATGTCCTGGTTTCAGACGCCTAAAGCGAGCTTCCTGTGGCGGATTTGTCTAGGTTTTTTACTTTTAGAGTCCCCTCCACCGTAAGAGCCCTCACCACGACCCCTCACCAAGGACCTTTTCTGCGGCGTCCTTGCGGTCCTTGTCGGCCCCTTCATCCACGAACTTGGCCTTCAAGACTTCCGAGTACTTGGACTGTTCGGTCTTGATGACGAACACGTCGTTCTTCTAGCGCTTAGCACCTGCCCTCTCCTATGATTGTTAGGTCGGCTGTCCCAACACTCCTACACACCCTGCGGTTTCTTCTTTCTGCTCTGCCGCTCAACTATGGTCCAAGGGGTGTTCTCCCTCTGATCTTCCCTAACTTGTGATTGTTGAGGACCTAACAATGATCCCAATACCCTGTTCTCTTCAATCCGGGACGGGCCGGCTTTTTCAAGCCCACCCTTTCCATCTTTTCGGGACGCCTGGTTGGGGTCCGATTTACCGGCATTACTACCGGCTTTCGGGGTTAACAATCGCCTAGCCTTGTAGGCGCCATCTGCTAGCTTCTCAGCTGCAGTAGTACTCTTTGGGCCATCCGCGAAAGCGAAGGCCTCCATTTGGGTATACTTCGGAACCTTTGACTTCACGGGTTCTGCCGCTGGCTGCCACAATTTCCATGAATCTCACATGGTCTTTATTGGCTGTCGCCATTGACTTTCGAAGTCCCAGCAGGATCTGCTTGACTTCCTTGCTTATGTTGGACTTCGAGGACGCACAGTCAATGATGGAGTCAAGCTGTCATTTCCACCGCAGAGAACCTATCTCGATTCTTGTTGATGGCCTTCATCAACCACGCTCCGTCTAATACCTCAAACTAGCCGGAAAGGAAATTGGGTAACCGACGTTGGCACTACGTGCATAGCTCCCAACTCCTCCTTTTCATCTTCTTAATGGAGACCTAGCCAACCCGCTTCCCGCGAAGGAGTTATCCTCGCTACTACCGATGTTTGGTTTTTATTGTTAATATTCATGTTTGAATCCCACGAGTAGCGCGGAAAAAGGTCCGCCACGCCAGATCCCAGAGAGGAAGGAGCGTCAGGCCCCTGGACTACCAACTCTGCTACCCTAGAATTCTAACCTTTGGTCCGTAGCGCTACTCTACAAATACATGTGTGCTGGTGGTCCTACCTTGGCAAGCAAGTACACCCCAATCAAAAGTTTGGGGGCACCCCCTCAAAAACATGTCATTTTTAAGGCCCATATCTCCGCCAATTCGCGTCCGATTTCACATTAATCATGTTAGAACTTACTTTGACTTATTATCTTTTTATTAAGAGCGGAGCGGACCTGGTGTGATTGTTAGAACACTTGACTATCACGCCGAGGACCTGGGATCGAATCCCACTCCCGACAAACTCGCAAAATGTGAGTTCTTCCTTCGGAAGGGAAGTAAAAACGTGGGTCCCGAGATGAACTAACCTAGGGCTAAAAATCTTGTTAATACAGATAAAAAAAATAATAAGACCTAGAGTTTTAAAATCGGACGCAAATCATCGGAGATATGGGCCTAAAAAATGAACCAATCAGGTATCAGGTATCAGAAGGCCGGCTCCAGAGGCACGTTATCCTCCATTTGGGACATTTGTGCCATCGCCAAAATAACAGCCTATTTCATCATCTACCTGAGGGAAAAGGAAGGAAAAAGGATTTGGATGGGGATAGGGACAGGTAGGGAAATAGGAAAAATACCCTGGAAGAGGGTACTAACGCACAAGCGTACCACAATGGGTTCAAACAGCGCCCTGAAAAGGGCACTGTAATAACGCATAAAGCGAAAGAGAGCCTATAGCTCTTTACCACAGCGGGTTAAGAACAACAGAATATCCTGAAGATTCAGGTTTCTGAAGTCAGTTTCACTTAATAAGTGTTTACCGAATACTCGGAAACGCAGTTGCGCGAAAACTGGACAGTTACATATCAAATGATACGAAGTTCCATAATCGGATTCACAGCTATCACAGGCGAATGAATCAGCTTGCTGAATATTCGCCATGTGATAGCTGAGTCGGCAGTGGCCAGTCAATGCTTTGACCAGCATGCTGCAATTCTGCTTAGACAGATTAGTTAGATACTTCGCCACCCGTAGAGATGGCTCGGCAATATACAATTTGGTTTGACGACATGACTCCAAACTATTCCAGTATTGTTTGTGCTGAGTGGCAGCCCAGGTGTCAATCTGAAGCTTTACCCAACACTTGGATACCGGAATAGCTGGCTCAGGGCCAATGAAGTCATGTGATGCTCCAGTGCGAGCTAACTCATCAGCCAATTCATTTCCAGCGATGGAAGAATGGCCAGGTACCCATACAAGGTGAACAGCGTTTGCTGAATTCAGCTCCTCGATTTGAGTTCGACAAGCGATAACTATCTTCGACCTGGAGTTGGCCGAAGCAAGTGCTTTAATAGCAGCCTGGCTATCTGAACAAAAGTATATTACTTTGCCCATTACGTGCTGCTGAAGTGCTGATTGCACTCCACACATAAGAGCAAAGATTTCGGCCTGAAAAACGGTGCAATGTCTACCAAGTGAATAAGACTGATGCAGCCTTAGCTCACGAGAATAAACACCAGCACCTGCTCGACCTTCGAGAAGGGAGCCATCAGTGTAACATACGATGCCGTCTGAAATACTTCTTTCCAGATAACCAGATGTCCACTCTTCCCGGGAAGGGATTTTCATGGAAAATGTCCTATATGGAAAATTACAAGCAATTGTAAGATCACTTGGAGCAAGGACAACTTTGTCCCAATTCACTAAAAGTGGAAACAACGAGGTGTGTGGTGATGTGCGGTTCACAGGAGTTTCCTCTAGTAGACCGAGTACCCGTAGCCGGTAAGTGCAAGAAAGGGCTTCTTGTTTGAGATGAATGTGTAGTGGGGAAACGTCAAAGAGAACTTCGAGCGCTGCCGTAGGAGTTGAAGAGAACGCTCCAGACATCGCCATTAAGCACATCCTTTGGAGATGGCCTAATTTTGATTGAACCGTTCTCACTTCGCCCTTTTGCCACCACACAAGACATCCATAAGCCAATATTGGCCGAACCACAGTTGTGAAGATCCATTTGATATACTTGGGTTTTAGACCCCAAGTTGTACCAAAGGTTCGCCGGCATTGCCCGAAGGCCATACAAGCTTTCTTGATTCTGAACTCAATGTGAGGTGTCCAGGAAAGCTTGGAATCAAGAATGACTCCAACGTACTTTACCTGTTCAGTCACATCGATATCAGAATCAAAGAGACGCAAAGGTCGAACGCCATTACGGTTTCGCCTTTCCGTGAAAAGAACAATAGATGTTTTACTCGGATTAACCGAAAGGCCGTATTGGCGACACCAACCCTCAACTACCTGAAGGGCGTTTTGCATCAGGTCGAAAAGGGTGCTGATGTACATACCAACTAATAATGTTAGGTAGTCGTCGGCAAAACCATAAGTAGGAAAACCGCTATTATTGAGTTGCCTCAATAGCGTATCTGCTACGAGATTCCACAAAAGCGGTGATAAGACTCCCCCTTGGGGGCATCCACAAACACTCAATTTCCTAATCCCTGCTAGACGCAATGTCGAGAAGAGATATCGGTTTTTGAGCATTTGGTGAATCCAATTGGAAATCATTGGAGATATACCATGACTCCGTGCGGCTTCCAATATGGCATCGAAAGGCACGTTGTCAAAGGCACCCTCGATATCTAAGAAAACACCCAAACAAGATTGCTTTTGAGCGAATGCTTTCTCGATATCGTAAACAACCTTGTGTAAAAGAGTCACAGTGGACTTACCAGATTGGTAGGCATGTTGGTTCACATGAAGAGGCACGTTGACCAGATGAACATCGCGGATGTGATGATCCACAATGCGTTCTAAGCATTTCAGAAGAAAAGAGGTCAAACTGATAGGTCTGAAACTCTTTGCTTCTTCATACGACGCACGACCCACTTTCGGAATAAACTTTACAGTAATATCCCTCCAGGATTTGGGAATATACCCTGTAGCAAAACTGCAAACAAGTAGTTTTTTCAAAACATGTTTGAAATAATCAAATCCCTTCTGAAGCAAAATGGGATAAATCCCATCTGCCCCAGGAGATTTGAAAGGAGCAAAGCTATTAAGAGCCCACTCAATCGATTCTATAGTTACAATACTCCGAGCCGAAGCTAAAGAATCATAACTACAAGAAAAGACATCAGGATCATCCGAAGATGTAAAATCCACACATCCAGGGAAGTGTGTGCTGAATAAGCATTCCAGAACTTCCTCATCAGAGGAAGTCAGATCGCCATTTGGCAAACGAAGTTCGTTCACTCGGAAATCCTTAGATTTCGCAAGGATTTTGTTTAACCGACTGACTTCACTCAAGCTGGAAACATTTGTACAAAGGTTTTTCCAGCCGGATCGTTCAGCAGACCGGAGAGCTTTCCTGTAGGCCATGCGAGCCGACCTGAAAGCCTCCGAACCAGCCGAACGTCGTCTGTTCCAACTCTTTCTACATTGTTTCCTGAGTTTCGCCAGATCAGAGTTCCACCAAGGGGTTCCTCTTGTGATCTTCACAGACCGTAGAGGGCATGCTTCTTCAAAAGCTTCCATGATGAAGGTCGTTGTAGTATCAACGGCATCATCTAAATCACTTGGAGTGTCAATGGATGGTGAATATCCATGAAATTTGGCTGCAACTAAATCAGTATAAAGATCCCAGTTTGTTGACCGAGGATTCCTGAAACGCAATGTTTGCGAAGTAACATTTAAATGTTCAAAAAAGATGTAGCGATGGTCAGATAAAGATTCTTCATCTGACACATGCCAATTGGTCAGCTCGTGACTAATTCTGCTAGAGCAAAGCGTTATATCTAACACTTCCTCTCTAGCAGATACCATGAAGGTTGGGCGGTTGCCTATGTTAAGTAATGCAAGATCTGTACTACTTAAGTACTCCAGTTAATGTCTGAGCTGCCCCAGATGATATGGTGAGCATTAGCATCACTGCCAACAATTAGCGGAAGGCCTTTTGAAGTGCAGTATGCGATGACTTGTTTGAAAGCATCCGTAGGGGATGGTTCATCATGCGGTAAATACACAGAACAATAGACGTATTTCCTGTTGAGGTTTCCAACAGATACATCAATTGTGATAGCACATACATCTCTGGTGGTTAGTTCAGAGATGAGTGTAGCAACTATTGCGTTGTTGACAAGCACACAGGCTCGAGGCATGACACGCGAGTTTGCCATTTCATGTTTACTGAAAGTAGCAAACACCGGGTTCACAAGGTTTCCTAGATAGAAATTTCCCTTACGAAAGTAAGGTTCTTGTACCAAGGCCACTTGGGCTGTACCATTTTGCATAAGTCTGCAAAGATTGATCGTTGCTGTTCTTTTATGCTGAAGATTGATCTGAGCTATCTTAACCGTAGCCACTACCCAAACTAGGTAAGATTAAACTCTTCGCAACAACAGCACAACAAAGAACAGCAACAATAAAACCAAATCGGTATCGATTGGAAAACGCCAAAGGCGAGGATACACAGAATACACTGTGTAAATCGCATAATGCGAAACCATATAGGTGAAAATTTAAACTAATTAACAACATCTTCATAATCCCGCCCTTATTTAGCCTCAAGTGAGACTAAAGAAGGGCAGCTGATTGTCTCGGAGAAACACAAGGTCCACTGCACCATTGCTCCGGTTAGCGCAGTAAGGGCTACATACTGTGGAGGGCGCCCTGGTACTCCACAGGCTCCGTTAGCGGTTAGGTTTTTATTAGACCCCCCTAGTCATTCATTCCTAGGCACGGTAAGCATAAAGCCGCATCACACCATGAATTAGGGGTCACCTGTTGGTGGATTCTTACCACCGGAACAGGCGGTCCGTAGTGTTATTCTTAGCCAATTGAGACAATCGCTACCGACACTACACAGCTATCTAGGCTGATCGAGAAAAGAAGTTAATATTGATGATCAACTTCATATGGACTCGAACAGCCGACTTCCTTCGGAAGGGAAGTAAAAACGTGGGTCCCGAGATGAACTAACCTAGGGCTAAAAATCTTGTTAATACAGATAAAAAAAATAATAAGACCTAGAGTTTTAAAATCGGACGCAAATCATCGGAGATATGGGCCTAAAAAATGAACCAAACTTTTGATCGGGAGTGTACATTAACTCCAGCGCCGTATCGTATTGCATTATATTTCCCGGTAAAGTGAGTGGGTCTGGTGTGATGGTTAGAATTCTTGACTGTCACGCCGAGGACCTGGGATCGAATCCCACTCTGGACAAACTCACAAAATGTGAGTTCTTCCTTGGGAAGAGAAGTAAAGCGTGGGTCCCGAGATGAACTAGCCTAGGGCTAAAAATCTCGTTAATACAGACAAAAAATATACCAGAAAACATTAGCTCAACATTCATTTCACAAATGTATGCTACGAAGTCTTGCCATTCTACTTGTTTCGGCCTTTAATTACTCATGTTCCACTTGGCTTCGTACAAATCGTCACGTGACACTGCAGGTCAAATATCAATGTCTTTCACTCCGGTGCGTTCCAGTTCGTCCCGGTATTCGCAACGAAATTCGCATTGTTAACAAATAAATTAAAAGTCATATACCTACCATATACACACAACACAACAACCGAACGAATGAACGAACACCCACCGACAGACTCTGATGCCATCGAACAGCTTTCTTCCCATCTTGAGACTTGCGATGAGACGTAGCAAAAGTCAAACGACCCCCGTGTGTTGTTCTTCACAGTCCAGTCAGTCAGTCCGAAGTCTTAGGTTAGCAGTTAGCGCAGTATGGATACGTGTGCAGGCCAGTAATGTGTGTCATTTATCCGTTTGATTCAATATGCGCAATTACCGCTCGTTAAGGAAATCGTTCAATTCAGTAGTGATTCAGCGAACTTTGCGTTGCGTCGTCGTTGTCGACGTTGGTTTACTGCCTCAGAATTCCTCCGAAGTACGTTGAAAGAAATTCAACGTCCAAACAAGGGTTAGTTTTGGATTATTCCAGGTTCAACAGGGTGGGGACAGCCTAGGCCAGCGAACGAGGTTAATTCACTGTTGACAGCTATATTTCAATTAGATGTTTTGGGATAAATATACTTTGTTGACCGGTTATTACCGCAGATTCTTATGCAAGAGCCCTTGTTCTACTGACCGGGGGAGCGAAAATTGTTATTGTGGTGTCACACACAATTCAATTATCACCTTCGCCGTGCCGTACCACATCGGCGGTCTGCGCGGATACAATATTATCATCTTCTTTCATCGTGGTTGCCATCGTCTGCGGGGTTCTCGCGAGGTGTGACTTGAAGTCATTAGCGTACAATTCGATTGGTTTGTTAGCCGGGGGCGGGGGAGGGGTGATTATGGAAAAGCACGTGACGATTCCGAGTACGAATCTATGCGCTGCTGATTGGTGATAACGAGAGTACGGTGTGGCTTGCGGCCCAACTGATAACAGATTCGATGGTCAGTGTTGACGGTGCGATGTAAGACCGTTGCTTGTGGTGAATGATGAGACATATAGGTAGACGAGTAAAAAACCTTGAATGGGATGGATTTCTTGGAAGTGATGTAAGTGTTTAGTAACTGGGACTGTGAAATAACTTCTGTTGACCATTAGAACATTGAGGAACAGCGTGTCTGTTGGTCAAGTTGTTTTGCTTTTTGTTGAATCATGGTGGGGTTGTTTGTTTGTGGCTTGGAAATTCCCTGAAATTTCAGTTTGAAACAAATTACATAAAGTGAAGTGTGGTTCGCACGAATTTCATATATTTAAAGGTTTAGTTGGTTGCCCATAGGGACGCTCCCCGCAAATTTATTTGTATGGGAGCTCCCCTTTTCAGAGATAGGAGGGGTCACCAACTTAAGAACCTTCCCCGACCCCACATTTTCTCGCATATTATCCCATTTAAGGGATGTCTGATCGACATCCGAGTGCCAAGGATTCTAACTTCAATTGTACACCATTGCTCTCCGGAAAGTAGGGGGTAGGTATCCGGCCCTGCGAACTAACCGTAAAAAAAGGATTGTAACGGAAAATCAACAATAATACAAACCAAAATCAACGGCCATGACCTCAGCGAACAAAATAAATTTGCGATTGGAAACTCGATACGTGGACCTGCCAATCTCTCAAATTCATTGGGAACTCCCGCATACTCGCCGATCTACTAAAATGCCGCGGTTTCGGCATCGTAGCGCTGCAAGAGGTGTGTTGGACAGGTTCCATGGTGCACAAGTTTAAAGGTAATAATACCATCTACCAGAGCTGCGACAACACATGCGAGCTGGGAATAGCATTCATCGTAATGGGTGAAATGCGGATTGCGCGTGATAAGTTGGTGGCCGATCGATGAAAGAACGTGCAGGTTGAGAATCAAAGGCCGATTCTTCAACTTCAGCATAATCAACGTGCACAGCCCACACTCCAGAAGTTGATGATTACAAGGACGCATTTTACGCGCAGCTCGAACGCGAGTACCTACAAGCCACGACATCAACAGACCTAAACGCTAAGGTAAGCCAGGAGAAAGAATTCAGACTGACGAACCAGAAACTCAACGCGTGCGTAGAGTCCATGCTTCGTGCCAATAGAGGACTACTGGTCTAAACAGCGTTTTGTAGATAGTTAACTTCGTGTGACGATTAGAATAACTAGCTATAGAATATTCATATTGTGCGACGGCGAACTTTGTTCAATCATAGAGTTCTGTGGAGTCGAAAGTAAGCTCGATTTCCTGCCACAATGAGTCTCTGAATTTCTCTACTGGTGTCGTTTTCGGTAACCACCAGTGAGCCCAAGTACAGGAATTCTTTAACCTCCTCGATTTCATCACCGTCGATAGAAATTCGGGGTAGTGGGCGCGGTGATTCTTCCCTGGAGCCCTTTGTCATCAGGTATCTCCGACACATTAATGACTAATCCGATTCACCTGCCTTCATTCTTTGGTCGGGTGTACGTTTCCGCTATCATCTCAAATTTGCCAGCTATAATATCAATATTATCAGCGAAACCAATTAGTTGAATGGACTTCGTGAAAATCGTTCCACTTGCGAATATCTCCGCTCTCCTTATTACACCCTCTAAAGCCATGGTCAATAACAAGCGAAAGACCATCACCTTGCCGTAACCCTCTGCGAGATTCAAAAGGACTCGACAGTGTCCCTGATACTCGAACTACGCACATCACTTGATCCATCGTCGCCTTGATCAATCGTATCAGTTTATCCGGGAATCCGTATTCGTGCATACTCTGCCATAGCTGTTCTCGATCGATTGTATCATACGCCGATTTGAAATCGATGAACAAGTGATGTGTGGGCACGTTGTATTGGCGGCATTTCTGTAAAACCTAGCGATGGTGAACATCTGGTCCATTGTAGCGCGTTCATCCATGAATCCAGCCTGATAGGGCCTCATGAACTCTCTTACAATCGGTGATAGATGACGGCATAAAATTTGAGAAAGTAACTTGTACGCAGCGCTCAGTAGTGTGATCGCGCGAAATTTCCCGCAATCCAACTTTTCGCCCTTTTTGTAGATGTGACACATGATACCTTCCATCCATTCCTCCGGTAATATTTCCTCCTCCCGAATCTTGTAATGACCCAGAGTAGTGCTCTCACCAGGGCTTCTCCACCGTATTTCAGAAACTCGCTCCAGCGGCTTTGTTATTTTTCAACCGACCAACTTTTGTCTCAATCTCTTCCAGAAATTTTTCGTCCTGTGAACGTACTCTTAGATCTGTTATCACGCCACCTTCGGTGCCTACAACGTCACCATTGAGGTGCTCATCATAATGCTGCCGCCACCTCTCGACCCGCCGCTACTCTTGAGATTCCCGTGATTGTCTCAGCACATGTTGGCTTGTGGCAAAAAGCCTCTGCGTGAGCGGTTCAGCTTCTCGTAGAACTTCCGTGTGTTCTTAGCGCAGTACAGCTCTTCAATCGTTCCGCGATATCGTTCTTCCTGCTGGTGCTACTTCCTCCGGAAGACTGAGTTCTGCCTGTTCCACGCCTGTCTATAATGTGCCTCATTCGCCCTCGTACGGTGTTTTTGCAACATTCTCGTCCATGCTGCATCACTCGGATGGCTTTGGGACAGAAGGTCGAAGGACAAATGGTCGAAGGACAAAAGGTCGAATGGACAAAAGGTCGAATGGACAAAAGGTCGAATGGACAAAAGGTCGAATGGACAAAAGGTCGAATGGACAAAAGGTCGAATGGACAAAAGGTCGAATGGACAAAAGGTCGAATGGACAAAAGGTCGAATGGACATGAGGTCGAAGGGACAAAAGGTCGAATGGGACACAAGGTCGAATGGGACAAAAGGTCGAATTTTAGTAGACCAATTTACCAGCTGGTATTTCTCGCTTATAAGACAAACATTTTTGAGAAGTCTTTGTTGCCGCTCATTGAAAGAAACATTGTAGTGCTGTTATAGAAATCATATGCATTTCAGTCACTAACATTCCCATAGGAATTTTTTCCTTCTTTTGTTTGTAGGCTGTTCTTTCAAGTTCTGATAATGTAGTATTTATTTAATGGCAATTTAGTTTAGTTTTTTGTTCAGGAATTTTTTCTTCTTAAATTTATAGGCTGTTCTTTTAACTTTTGTTAGTGAAATAATTATTGACTCCTTAGGGACTTATTTTTCAATCAGAAATTTTGCCTTCTTCTTTTCAATATCTGTTCTTTCTAACTGTACTGCAGAAACATTCATTAACTACTTGTGCTTAGTGATCATCCCCCCTTGGATTGATAGGTAGATCCTAATAATTATACTGTATAAGTAAACAATTTCATTTTGTTTGTTCATACAGGCGTTACGCCAAAAATTTAGAATTTTCGATCCCCCTCTCCCTGTCCTATACTAACTATATTGCTTGTTACACTTTTGCAAACCACCCTCCCCCTATAATCGTGACGTTCTCCATGGATCACCCCTATAATACCCAGAGATTTGTCCTTTGCTAATTTATAGACTGCTTGACTTTATTTAATCGCATTAATGATTGGAATTTCAAATGAGAATATTCCGATCTATGATTCATCCTTCTTCAACCCATAGGCTGTTCTTTCAAGGAATCAGAGATGGCATGCTCCTCAGTACGAAACGTGTGAAGAGAAAACATACACTCTACACACGACTTTCAACGAGAGCGAGGGTGAACTACGCAACTTTTTTCACACACAAACCACCCGCTCACCCTCAAAATGAGTGCTCAAACAAATGTTACCACAAACATGTTTTTTTTTTCAGTTTCTGCGTGCACATTTTGTGCGCGCAGAAAATGTGCACACAAAAATTCGTGTTGAGAGCGCACTCAGTCGTGCTTCCAGTGCAATACTGTGTGTACCACGGGAGTATAAAAGTACTTGCTTGTCTAAGATATCACATAAATCACAGACAAATAGATGTGACACTAACGAAATTTCAATCTCATATATCTCATGATCCTGATTACTTAGAAAGTTGGTGTCTTCGGCAAAGTTGTTTGACTGGTCAAGGACTAACCGATAATAAGATTTAGGATTCAAAATTCCACCGCTAGGCGGTGCTAGTGAGCTAAAAAATGTTGTTCTTCATAAATATCAGGAAAATTTGCCAAAAAATGCAACTAGCGCCACGTAGCTGTTGAAACTTGAACCAAACGGTAATTATTCTGAAAGCCCTTGATCTACCAAACCATATTGCCGAAGACACCATCTTTCTACAAAATGAGGATGCTAAGATATGCGAAATTTAAAATTTGTTTGCTCTCTAGCGCCGCCTAGTGGTAGAATTTTAAATCTTAAGTCTTATTATCGATTAGCCCTTGACCAGCCAAACAACTTTGCCGAAGACACCAACTCTCTAAGTAATCAGGATCATGAGATATATGAGATTGAAATTTCGCTAGTGTCACATCTACTTGTCTGTGATTTATGTGATATCTTAGACAAGCAGATGCAACTTTGACAAAATTTCCATCCCATATATCTCAGGAACCTGATTACTTAGAGAGTTGGTTTCTTCGGCAAAGTTGTTCAGCTGGTCAAGGGCTTTCAGAATATGGGCCGTGTGATTTGTGATTTCACCGCTAGGCGGCGCTAAATAGCGTACAAATTTTACATTTCACATATCTCAGCATTCTGATTGTTTAGAAAGATGGTGTCTTCGGCAAAATTGTTTGGTAGATCAAGGGCTTTCAGGATAATTATCGTTTGGTTCGAGTTTCTGCAGCTAGGTGGCGCTAGTTGCAATTTTTTGCCAAATTTTCCTGATATATATCAAAAACAAAATTTGTTAGCTCACTAGCACCACCTATTGGTGGAATTTGGAACCAAAATATTCATCAACTGTAAGTCCTTGACCAGCTTAAGACGTCTGCTTGTCTCTGATATCACAGGATTTGATACCCCTTAGCGGGTTTTGGACTTACTGGCATGCTTTCGGTTCTTCAAATGCTCAAACAACACTGACCCCTTTAAACACACTGCGTGTGCACTGAGTTCTGTTTTTTCTGCGTGCGCGCAGAAATTGCGCACTGGGATTATGATCTGCGGGCTCTCATTGCTCTCACGCAGCACTCTAATCACCCGCACAAAAACTCTGCGTGAGAGAAATTATGTACATTTTATTGTGCGTTTTGCCTTTCTCGTACACCAAAGTGTACTGAAAGGCTATATGTTCACTCCAAAAATGACTTTCTGATAGAAGGCCCGGAGGGTCGAGTCACATATACCAATCAACTCAGCTCGACGAATTGAGGTGATGTCTGTGTGTGTGTATGTATGTGTGTGTGTGTATGTGTGTGTGTGTGAGTATGTGTGTGTACAAAATAAACTCACATCACTTTTTGGCAGTAAACCTCAACCGATTTTAATGACCGACGGTTCATTTGACGCGGAATCCGGTCCCATTGTTTCCTATTGAAAATGGTTCGAATCGGTCCTGCCGTTCCGGAGTTATGGCCATTTAGGTGTTCCGGATCGGTACCTCTGGGAGGAGCCAGACATGAAAATGCAACAAACCCATGCATGCGACATATCAAACCACGGCATTTTTGATCATATGTTAAATGGAAAGCAGGAAAATGGTCTCAGATCATATCTGAACCGAAAGTGTTCCGGAACCGGTTCCGGATGTCCCGCCGGAAGTGGCCAAATATAAAAGAGAACCAAACCCATGCATGCGACACATCAAACCACGGCATTTTCGATAATCTGATGAACGGTAAGCAGGAAAATAGCCTCAGACCATATCAGAACCGGTAGTGTTCCGGAACCGGTTCCGGATGTCTCGCCGGAAGTTGCCAAATATAAAAGAGAATCAAACCCATGCATGTGACACATCAAACAGCGGCATTTTCGATAACCTGATGAACGGTTTACAGGGAAACAGTATAAGACCATATCTGAACTGGTAGTGTTCCGGAACCGGTTCTGGGTATCCCGCCGGAAGTGGCCAAATATAAAATTGAACATAAATCATTCATGCGACACATCAAACAGCGGCATTTTCGGTAACCTGATGAACAGTTAGCAGGAAAATAGTATCAGAACATATCTGAACTGGTAGCGTTCCGGAACCGGTTCCGGATGTCACGCCGGAAGTGGCCAAATATAAAAGAGAATCAAACCCATGCATGCGGCACATCAAACTGTGGCATTTTCGATAACCTGATGAACGGTAAGCAGGAAAATAGTCTCAGACCATATCTGAACCGGTGGTGTTCCAGGAACCGGTTCCAGATGTCCCGCCGGAAGTGGCCATACACAAAAGAGAACCATACCCAGCATGCGACACATCAAACCACAGCATTTTCGATAATCTGATGAACGGTAAGCAGGAAAATAGTCTCAGACCATATCAGAACCGGTAGTGTTCCAGAACCGGTTCCGGATGTCCCACCGGAAGTGGCCAAATATAAAAGAGAACCAAACCCATGCATGCGACACATCAAACAGCGGCTTTTCGATAACGTGATGAACGGTAAGCAGGGAAACAGTATCAGATCATATATGAACTGGTAATGTTCCAGAACCGGTTCTGGGTGTTCCGCTGGAAGTGACCAAATATAAAATTGAACATAACTCATTCATGCGACACAACAATCAGCGGCATTTTCGATAACCTGAGGAACGGTTAGCAGGAAAACAGTATCAGACCATATCTGAACCGGTAGTGTTCCGGAACCGGTTCCGGGGGGTCCCGATGGGAGAATGCAAACTTTTCAAGGAGTGATAGAGGATCACTCCACAAAAAGGGCCCATATAGCCGAGGCGGTAAACGCACGGGTATTCAGCATGACCATGCTGAGGGTGACGGGTTAGATTCCCGGTCGGTCCAGGATCTTTTCGTAAAGGAAATTTCCTTGACTTCCTTGGGCATAGAGTATCTTCGTGCCTACCACACGATATACGCATGCAAAATGGTCATTGGCAGAGGAAGCTCTCAGTTAATTACTGTGGAAGTGCTCATAGAACACTAAGCTGAGAAGCAGGCTTTGTCCCAATAAGGACGTTACGCCAAGAAGAGAGAGAGAGAGAGAGAGAGAGAGAGAGAGAGAGAGAGAGAGAGAGAGAGAGAGAGAGAGAGAGAGAGAGAGAGAGAGAGAGAGAGAGAGAGAGAGAGAGAGAGAGAGGATCACCAATAGTGAAAACAATGTGTACGCATATCGTCAAATCTCAACCGTTACATAGTAATTGAACTTTACATGTTTTTGACTTTGCTTGCCTCAAATTGGCTATAACTTAAAAATGGTCAAACTTATTGCAGCTTTTTAACCCTCATTCGAAAGTTTATTGAATTTTCTACACACCTAGAAAAAATCATGTAATTTTAGGTGTCCTGAACGTGACATATACAAGCGTCTTCAAAGACACAAATTTAGAGAACAAAACATGTAAATTTACGTCTCCTTGGACTTATATTTTCTTAGCGTCTATCAATCGCTAGAACCGATCTGATAAATAAAACATATAAAAGTATAATATTAACATGCCTGGATTCGAACTCAGAATCTACTGATTGTGAGCCACATCTATTACCTCTCGGCTATTTCACCGAGTTGGAAGGTGGCAGATGAATGTGATAATAATTCTACGTTTCTGGTAAAGTGGATTTGTTGACATCTAACGCAACCAACCAGGACTTACATGATGCGCGTAAAATTGAGTCCAATTTGTGATTCAGTCTTAAAAATGTTTACGTTCATTGATGTTTCTGTCTCGTGCAAATTTCAGAATTTTTAAGTGTGTATCAAAAACATATCTTTCAATCTATTGGTTTAGTTAAATATCTTAGTTTTCTACAGCATTTAAGCTCGAAAATATTGTTTTGCCTTTCTCGTACACCGAAGTGTACTGAAAGGCTATATGTTCACTATATGGATATATGGTGTCTTAAAATTCATAATGGCGGCATAAACTTCAAGATGGCAGCTGTTTAATGGAGGTTTACGCTCTAAAACCGTTCAATATGGGTATATTTGGTATGGGGAAGACAACCGGACTTCAAAAATTGCTACCAGAATATCCAAGACGGCGTCTCAACATTCAAAATGGCGGCTGTTTAATGGAGTTTTGGGCTCTAAAACCATTCAATATGGGTGTATCTGATATGGGGAAGAAGTCTGGAGTCCAAAAATAGCGACCAGAATTTCCAAGCTGCTGGACATAGATCCTAAATGGCGGCTCAAAATTCAAGATTGCGACTGTTTTTTAAGAGTTCAAGGTTCAAAAATCATAAACCAGATAAATGATATGATCTCTGATGCCATGAAATGGATTTCTGTTAAACGTATGAAAGTGCGATATTCATCAACATGTCACTTGAGTTGTGTTGAAATGTGTTTTTGAAGGCACGAGAAAGGCAGCATCACCGAAAGGTGGATTAATTAGGGTTTTTTCTCTTTCTTTTTTGTAAGGTAAATGAAACTGAGAAGTTCAGTGAAAGATGAGCGTTAATTTGCACAATTTCTGCGTGACTTGCCATGCAAGGAGTATTATTTTCCATATTTAACCTTAACTTAACATTACTTTTTATCATTTATGGGCATCTATTTCGAATTGCAATGCGGTAGAAATTGCTGCATATAAGCTATTGCAAGTTTTGGAAGACACTTTCCAATTTTCCAATAATGATTGTTTTGAAGTTGTTGAATAATTTTGCTATCACTCGTTCTATTTTTTAATCGTCGTTTTTCTGTCGAATTCTGATCACTTTTTCATGTCTTCCAATTTGTCTTTAGTCTATTTAACCTCTTTGCCCTTTTAGACCTTTTGTCCATTCGACTTTTTGTCCATTCGACCTTTTGTCCCATTCGACCTTTTGTCCCATTCGACCTTTTGTCCTTCGACCTTTTGTCCTTCGACCTTATGTCTTTCGACCTTTTGTCATAGATTCCTCCTCTATCATTGGAGAACCAGCCCTAATCCAGGCCGGAAGGCTCTCCACTGGTGGACCGACGAAGTAAAGAAATCGGTAAAAGCACGTCGGAAAGCCCTGAGGCGTCTAAAGCGACTCCCGACCAAACATCCGGATTGGGAGAAAATAGCGGACGAATGGCATGAGGCTCGAAACAACTGCAGGCAGGTTATTCGAGAGGCAAAAGATGCTTCCTGGACCACCTTCCTAGACCAGTTCAACGACGACCAATCTGCGTCCCAACTTTGGGGAAGATTGAATGCCCTGCAAGGAAAGAGGCGACAAAAGGGGTGTGCCCTGAAAACAGGAGATACCACAACCAGAGATGCGGCAAAAATAGCGGACGCTCTATTAGAATACTTTGGGGGAATATCCTCCATCAGCCGATACAGTGACGCTTTCATTAGGCGACATCCCGCAGCTGCTACTGCAGTCACTAACTTTATTGTGCCTGCGGATCAGAAACAGTGTTTCAACTCGCCTTTTACAATGGAAGAACTAATCTTCGTAGTGGAGCGGACCTGGTGTAATGGTTAGAACACTTGACTATCACGCCAAGGACCTGGGATCGAATCCCACTCCCGACAAACTCGCAAAATGTGAGTTCTTCCTTCGGAAGGGAAGTAAACCGTGGGTCCCGAGATGAACTAGCCTAGGGCTAAAAATCTCGTTAATACAGATAAAAAAAAAACTAATCTTCGTCCTTCGGAAGAGCAAAGGCAAATCCACCGGCCCAGATAAAATTGGATACCCGATGCTCCGAAATCTTCCCCCGATCGGTAAGAAGAGCCTGTTAGACACCATCAATAAAGAGGATCGGGCCCTACAAACATCGTGGAAAACTTTCGCCCAATCACACTCACCAGCTGCATTGCCAAAGTAATGGAACGACTGGTGAATAGACGACTTGTACATCACCTGGAAACTGAAGGCTGTCTGGATCACAGGCAGCATGCCTTCAGAGCTGGGCACGGCACGGGGTCATACCTGGCCACCCTGGGCCAAATATTAGACGAAGCTTTGGAGAGAGGAGACCACATAGAGGGAGCATCACTAGACTTGGCCAAAGCCTATAACAGAGCCTGGATGCCAGGAGTTTTGCAGCAGCTCGATGATTGGGGCGTAACAGGTCACTGTTTACACTTCATTAAGAACTACCTTACTAGCCGCACTTTCCAAGTTGCCATAGGCAATGGTAGCAATGAATGGTGTTTTCAATATCTTGCCAGCAGGAGTGTACATCTTAGTATACACAGATTACATTCTTTTATTAGCCACCGGTTAACACCCAAAGGCCACACGGAGGAAACTGCAAGCCGCGGTCACTGCGGTTGCTGAATGGGCAGATAAAAATGGCTTTGAACTGGCAGCCAAAAAGTGTGCCCGGCTGCATATATGTGACCACCGTCACATGCCTCTTTCTGCGCCGCTAACAGTTAAAGGTGTTCCTATCCCTAATCAAAAAACCTTAGAAGTGCTAGGAATCACACTGGATCGGACGCTTTCTTTTCGCAACTATTTTGGCAAGGTCAAGGACCGCTGTAAGACTCGATTAAACCTGCTCAGGGCGATATCTGGGAAGCGTACGCGTAGTGACCGACAATCCCGTCTTCTAGTAGCCGATGCTATTATCACCAGCCGAAGTTTGACGATCGGCTGCCGAGCTGTCGGATATCTGCACAGCACAGTCGACGATGGGTCCGTTGACTTCTTCGGCAACCAAGCCAACCGAGCCCTAGCGGATGTGGCCATCCCTCGGCTTCCCCTGGTGGCTGGACTCCACCGGATCGGCCCTAGAAGCTGGGCGGCAGAGAAGCCAATGGTGGACGTAACCTTCATGTGGGTGCCGGGGGACTGCGGCATCAAGGGGAACGAAGAAGCTGATATGCTGGCTTCTCTCGGTCGTGACGGAGGACTCCTCACCCCGAAGATACCGGGGGACGATGTCAAGATGTGGCTTAGACACAGCATCCGAGAAGCGTGGGAGTCTCTCTGGTCGAGACAAATTCTTTTCACCCGGAAAATTAAACCGAGCCCGCAGCGTTGAATCGACCTGGCATCTCGAAGAGACCAAGTTGTCCTGCCAGACTGCGAAGAGGGCATACTAGACTTTCAGAAGAGAACAATCCTAAAGGACCTACGTACTCAATATAATATTACGGACATCCAAAGCGCACTATCTCCAGATGAGGTCCGACAAACAACGCTACTTCTTTTTCTTAAAGATGCAGGGCTGTACAATCAAATATAAAACGTCCCACTGCCTGCAGCTTGCCATGTCTGCCCCCTGTGGGTTCCAAGTCGGAAATTGCACGGGGTGAAGCTCTGAGGGAGACCACACCAAAGGCACTCTATTTGATATTGAAATTGTAACCACAAACCCGGATAACGACCCAGCGCAAACAACGGGCTCTTCTAAGGAATCAAACATACACTCTCTCAAGCTAATGAAAGACCCAGCCGACACGGACAACGACTAGCGCATCTACACGGTTTCCAAACCCGAACTTGCACGGAATGAGATTTGGAGGCAAACCGCACCACAGGATCTTTTTTGAAATATGACCGGAACTGAAAATCTGGAAGATTTACCTGAAAATGGACCCCGATGGATTTGGACAAGACCCACCAAGCTAGACGATGACAGACCCAGCTAGAACCGGACCAGACAACCGCACCGATTGCCAGTTATACTCATGTTTATACTACGCACAAAACACTCTGTTAACCCTCTAATACCCAACCCCGCCTTTAGACGGGGTATAGTTTGAGCATTTTTGTAATTTTTGTTTCGTGGAAAATCATTTTTTTATATTTTTGGCTGATTTTGGCTGATATTTAAGGCTGCTATAAGTCCAACATTGACAATCACTTCCAATAGTGCTATGTCATATGGACAAAGCTGAAAACAAAATGAGGAATATATCACAATAGATCAAAACAATGGTCGCAGTGATGAAAATACCCGACACGGAATAATAAGGCTGTTTTGTATATCTCAAAATGGTTTTTGGTGTATTTTGAAACGCAATTACATTTTTTAAAAATCATTGAAAAATTGAGTTTTAGTCACCTTTTAGAAATCATTATTTATTTTGTATTTAATCGCTACAATTAACATATTTTAATTTTTTCCCAAATCATTCTACCCATGTTTAACAGTTTAAGGCAATCGAATACACTCTAAACTTATTTTCCTTAAAATTACACGGAAAATAAAAATTCATATGAAAAAAAATTAAAATAATAATATTTCAACAATAATCATAAAATCTCAAAATGTTTTCATCTCAAAAAATCGGTACCCCAGATAGGCTTCCAGGAAAAATATAAAAGTGTGGGGATGTTAAAAAATAAAAATTATAAAAATCAAAAACTGAAATTCTCGATTTCGAGAATTTCAGTTTTTGATTTTTATAATTTTTATTTTTTAACAAGAATTTTTTAAAAAGAATCATCTTCCAAAACATGTTTAAATCGATTTTAGATGACGAAAAATTATTTTTGCAATTTCACATCGTAATAGGCTGTTTTACCTCACGCAAATCTGACAGGAAAAGGCCTAGTTTCCCACACCCAATCAGCAGTGCTGTAATGGTTCATTACAGCACTGATTTGCGTTGCGTAATGAACCATTACCGCACTGTTTTCAATTTTGAATAACTTCTTGATGCTTTCTGGACGCAGGTTTGGAAAATTGTGACAACTGCACAGTATAACTTGCTATGATCACACTTTCTTAAACATGGCTATGAGCAACGGTGTGCAGTTTGATGAAAACATTTTGTTAAAAACTATCCTCAAGTTGCAATTTATAAAATTGCAAAAAACGTTGTACGCAACTCGGTGCAGAACTCGATTTTTACAGCACTCGTCGTAATTATCCAACTCGGCAAGCCTCGTTGGATAAATGTTCGACTCGTGCTGTAAAAATCTTCATTCTGCACCTTGTTGCGTAAACTACTAATTTAGATCCCGTCTCTGGCTCTGCCAGGGTTCTCCAATGTTCCCTCGCTACCCTCGTCATATACATAAGTGACTCGATTTTATCAGCCCCTTTTCAGAACACATTTTTTTGCACTCTTCAAAAACTTAAACTGTTTTTCCAACTTGTATCCCTCTATGTTCTGCATCTCAGCTGTAGTTTGATGATAAAAATTAATAAGTAGCCCAAAATGTATCCGTAAGATAATGAGAGCAAAAAGTTTGTCGCGAAATGGGGCTGACAAAATCGGGTCCTTACTGTATTTAAAGAGATGAACCAGCCTAGGGATGAAAATCTCAATAGTCTATTTTACGAAACGACAACAGTGTTGATATTGGTATTAACACTCACGGGCTTGGGCGCAACCTCCTGTGAAATTTTCATTCATGAAATGAGCGATCAGCTGATCCGAAACGTCTCGTAAAATGGCTCATAATAAAGTAATAATAAAAATAATAATCCATGCTGCATTCTTCTCGGTTTTTAACTGATCACATTCGCCGTCGTATCAGTCGTTCCTGTGATTCGCTTAGTGCTGCAGCCGAGGTACTACCTATGGAGGATCGGATGTCCCTCCAGCCATCATCAAGTGTAGCTGCGCCAAGATGCTCTTCCGTTGAAAAAACTGCTTATTCATTACTTGGGTGCTATGGGTTTATGTGTACTGAAGATTGTTCTTTGTAACTACATATTTTTAAATAATTTACACTGATGAGAAAAAAAAGATGCGTAGGTCTCTTGGCGAAGAACCGATCAAAAGAGAGGAAAAATTAGTTTTTTTTTTTATTAAATCAATGTTGTTATTCGCCTACACGACACTTTTTTAAACCATCATTAACTAAAGATTAACAACTTTCCATTTGTCGTAATAGAAAGCTTTTCGCTCTAACTTTTTATCATTTTTTGTTCAGAAGCAAATAAAAGACATTCAGATAACTACCTCAACACCTTGACATACATCTGATTTTTTATTCTCACCTGACATCGTATCAGCTGAAAAATTCACCATCCAAACTGACCGTTCGCCAAGAGAGCAATTGAATAAATCAGCTTCATTTGAATAGCGGATGAAAAGCGCTCATACTCAATTAGTACTTGGAATTTCACTCTTTCGAACATCCAAATTGCATTTACCCGTTCCGTTCTTGGAAAAAAACGGAGGAAAAACCGTGGCACAATCCCTTTTGTCTGAAGTTGATCGATTGCACTCCAAACCACTGTCGTCGTCCTCCCATCATCCGTTTCGGAGAAAAGCTGTAGGTACCTACGTACGTACCTACACTACACGAGAATTAATTCCATTCGAGTACATTCGAGGCATACAGAGAGCTCAAAGCGAGGACGATTGCAAATCGACCCTGCCAGAAGTGAGCAACCACACATTTCACCGGTTTTTCGCGAGGAGGACGCAAAAAAGCGAACCCGCTCAAAGATTGGGCAGCAGCAAGAAAAAATTGAAATCCCATCCACGCCAAGTTCAAACCATCATCCAAGATTTACGTTCATCACGAAAATCCATTAGTGACGACGACGACGCCGGTTGGTTTGAATTTCCATTCGAAGACTCCGAACCGTGTCACCGGTGGTAGCTGCTGTGGGGAAATAAAATCATTCAAATGCAGTTCGGTTAATATGTATTCGAGTGCAACGGAAAAAGTTTCCTCCCGGTTTTGCTGATAGCAGCAGCAGGAGAGTCGAAGCAAATTGCGATCTAATGGTTGAATGTTTTAAAAAATTCCAATAGCAAAAGGCAGAGGCTCTTCTGGGCGCACACAGAAGAGCCATCGAGAAAATTGGGTGATGAAGAGTAACGATTCTTGGGTGTTGCCCGTAACTGGCGCGGTGTAATGTAACGCGAGATGCAATTCACTGGGAAGGCGAGTCTTGTTCTACTTTGGCTTGGCGTTTTATGGTCCTATCGAGAAATTTACAGGCAAATGACAGAATTAATGGTTTCCGGTGAGAAATGAGTTTTTTTTCTCGACTTTCTGATAAGTAGCTTTCGGTTACATCCGGTTGACAATGGATGCGATTCTTGCAGTGGAACAAATTTAAATTGATGTTTTTATAGGTTTGGCAGCCTGTGGTAAATTTACTTGATACTTGATGGGCTAAACTAGTAGCGGTGAATAAAGCATTCGTCTCCACTGGTCCCGGTTCTGGTCCATCGCTGCTATTTAGTTGCCATGCACGATTGAAGTCCTTGGGTCCTCATCAGCCGCAAAAAAAACAACGACCGGCCTTCCACGAATCAAACGGACGCTTTCTGGTTCTCTGATGAATATGGTTTTAGCTTGTCGATCCTCCGGCATACGAGCTACGTGCCCAGCCCACTACAGCATGTCGTGTTTTATTTCCTTCACTACATCCATCTCTCTATATACTTGGTACAATTTGTAGCTCATGTAATGCCGCCAAATGCCGTCCTCAGTTCTCCGCCGAGTACTGTTCGCAGAACTTTACACTCAAAGGTCATAAAGGCTCTTTTCTTCAATCAACTCCTCACAACGTTTACGATTCATGGCCGTATAAAGCGACCGGAACAATAAGAGTCTTGTACAACGGGAGTTTTGTCTTCGTTCGCAGCCTCGTTTTGCAGATAAGCAAATTCGTTCACAACAGCAAATTTACAATCACCACTACCACGGCCGTTACCACTACCATGACCAGACCAACTATGACCTCCAGCAATCAGGCTTTGTGTTGTTAAACGTAAGCCCAACTCTCACAGTTTCCTTCTGAAAAAGTATGAACGCCTCTTCCTCGGCCCGACGATGATATCGATATCATCCGCGAAGCCCAGAAGCATGTAAAGTGGCACAACGCAATGGTTCCGCTGCTTTCCATATCAGCTCTCCATATAGCTCCTTCCAGTGCTATATTGAACAGTAAGTTCTAAAGGCCATCACCCTGCTTCAGTCCGTCTAAGGTTACGAAAGATGACAAAATTTCATCCGCTACCTACCTGAACACATGGTTTCATTCCGTGAAGCTTTTCACGAATCAGTCTAATCAGCTTCGCCGAAAAACCATGTTTGATCGTCATCTGCCATAGCTCGTTTCTATTCACTACATCGTACGCCGCCTTGAAATCAATAAACAGATTATGGGTCTGCAAGTTGCTCTCCTACATGGGCCTACCCCGAGGTTCATGTTTAAGTCCCTTGCTTCATTATTTCTACGTGAAAGACGTTGATAGCTGTTTAGAAAGACAATGCAATGCAGAAATGTTGCAAAAACCATTGCAAAATTTCCTAAATAATCTGTCCGCGTGGGCAAGAGATTTGGGGATCGAGTTTGCTCCACATAAAACTCAATTATTTTCTCTAGAAATCGGGATCTAGCCCAATTGAGACTTAATCTTTTGGGAATAGAAATCGACCAGAAAATCGAACCAGATCAACTTCGGTGTATATCTACCCTTCGCACTCCTGCCGAAAAAAAAAATGTCAATTTCTATAAGAGATTTTTTTCGTTAATGGGTCTCACATAAATAGATACACTGGTTTCGGTGTCATCAATGAAAATTTCATCGCCTTCCGTAAACTTCAGAAGCCTGGTTCGATCTATGTTGCTGAGCTGACAGCAATCCACTTCGTTTTGGGGATGATTTCCAACATGCCCATAGACAATGTCTTCATCTTCTCGGATAGTCTTAGTTGAGGCACTCCGGTCGTAAAATATCCATCATACTTTCTAACGAAGAAAAAAGGAGCAGATGGATGCACTGATCGAAATACCACCTTTGTATGGGTCGGCTCACATTGCTCTATTTATGGCAATGAGAAGATGGACTCTCTCGCATTGAAAGGTGAAGTCTATGATAGAAGAATCCCACACGTTGAATGTTTCCATATTGTTCGCCAAAGTTCTCTTCAAAGTTGGCAAAATGATTGGCGAGATAGCCAGCTGGGACAGTAGTTCCATTCCATTATTCCTAATGTTTGCTTGCGAGTGTGGTGCAGTGTGATGTAAATCGAAATTTCATTCGCGTGATGTCAAGATTTATGTCCAACCCATTAAACGCCAGAATCATAATAACACAGGATTAACCTCGTGTTGAGCAATGTTGCGTTTTCGATTATGATGACATCGACCACGTAGTTTAGCAGTGCCTGAATAATGACGCCTCCAGAGTAGGGATACCAGATGATGTTTCGAAAAATCTGTATCACTTTTTCAACAATCTGTATCCCATACAGATGCTCCCAGACCCTACTGATAAATTTTGTCAAAGGTTCCCTAAAGAAATCTTCGAAAAAATCCTGAAGATACATCTGGAGAATCACAGACTTTTTTTTTGAAAATTTCCAGAAGAGATTCCCGAACAAAATTATCTGAAACAATTTCTAAAGTAATTTTTAGAGTTCTTTCTACAGGAACCTCAAGAGAATACCTAGAGAAACTCCTTAGAGATGGCTCAGGAGGAATTCCTAGAAGAATTTTCTGAGAAACAAATCCGAAGTAAACTTTATGTAAGTTTCTGGAAGAACCCCTTGAGATAGCTCTGGAGAAATTCCTAGAAGAATTTTATGATGTTTTTTGGAAAGCTTCAAGAAAGAAATCCTGGAGAAATCTTTTGAAAAAAAAACCCTGAAGAGATTTTCTAAAGGACACGTTTGAGGAATTACCGAAGTAAACCTCAGAATTTTTTTCTGGAGGAATCCTTGAAATAACTTCTGCAGGAATCCGAGCAGAATGTGCCGACAAAGGTATTGGGTGAGTGCTTGAATCAATCTGTAAATAAATTTCTGAAGGGATTTTTGTAGGATGTTCTGAAGCATGAAAAACTGCTGGAAATACTTTTGGCGGAGTTTTAAAAAGAATTTCTTGTAAGACGAGCTTGGTGGTCTAGTGGCTACCGCTTCTGATTCATATGCAGAAGGCCCTGGGTCCAATCCCTGGCTCGTTTCTTTCCTCCTACTTTGTATCTTTCTATCTACTTTCTCTATCATTCTCTCTCTCCTACATAAACATCTCATGTATATTCGTATGTTCGTAGCGATCGCTAGAACCAGAAACGGATTGAAAAGAAAAAAAACCATTTCCCTTCCTTCCAACTTTCATAACAGCACAGTGTTCATTTATCATATAACGCCTACAAGTTATGCAACCAAGCGGACTGTGCCGCTTCACAGTAATCTTCACACAATCTATCGCTTTACGCCTGACATCCTTGCACCAATGCATGATTCTTGTGCCAAAAATAAACATTTCCCACCAATACACCAACATCCGCATGACCTTGTGCAGGCGCAGAGGATTCAACGGCCTGATGCGGGCAAGCGATTGCAATTACCACTTCCCTCCCCTTCCTCATTGATCCGTAACCTGACGCAGCAGGCGCCATTGTCGCCTAAAAATACAAGACCACCAACGCTCACACACTGAAGATGCCTGTTAGTCCCAAGCAGCTATCTCATTGGTTCCTTGTGTGAGTGTAGCTGATCTGGCGATACTGGAGTAGCAACTGCGGGCGGTCAATCAAGCTCAAGCTCAAGTTTTAAAAAGAATTTCTTAAAAAATATTCAAAGGTGTGAGTGAACAAAAATTCCTGAAACATTTTCTTAAATAATCGCTGGATGAGCTAACGGAGAGAACTAGACTAGACTATGCTTTTGAAGAAGGTAAATTTTTAGAAGGAATCTCCGAAGGAGTGTCTAGAAATATGGAGAATGCTCTGAAACGACAAGAAATAAATCCGGAAGTGGTTTCTGAAGAAGAATTCCTGAAAGAATCTCTGAAAAATACCTGAAGCGTCCCCGGGGAAAAATCTGAAAGAATCCCTTAGAAAGGTGTCAGTGAACCTCAAGTTTCTGGAGCAATCCCTGGTGGTATGTTTGAGAAACTTCTGAGACGAATCTCATGCGGACACCCTAGAGGAATTTCTAAAGTAATATTTGAGAGATTCTCCGGAGAAATTGCAGAAAGGAATCTCTCGAATCTCCGACCAAATTTTCAGAAAGCATTTCTGCATAGAAAAAAAACTGACTTTCTGAAGGACTCGCTGGGAAAATTTTGGAATGAGGAAGCTCTTGAGAATTTTCTGCCATAATCTCTTGAGAAATTACTGAATAAACAAGAGTAATCTTTGCTGAAACTTTTAAAGAATTCACTACAGAAACTCCTCTACAATGTGATAATAAATGTCTGCAGGAGTAGATTTTTTAAGGAATGGCTGGGTGAAAACTGGAGAAACCCCGGGAGGAATATTTTGAAAATGTGCAGGAGAAATTTCTACAGGAATCCCAGGAAAAATCTTAAGAAAAAATACTTAAGGAATTTCCAAAGGAATTTTTGGAGGCATCTTTGGAGGAATTCGAGCTGCTACATAATCTGAAAATTCTCTCGAAAATTAATGGAGAAATTTCAGAAGGAATTTCTAAGCAACTCCTAGAGGTAGATTCTATTTTATAATCATGTATTTTAAGCTGCCGAACGATACCAGCATATGCTGGATTATTGGTCCATACACTTGCTGGTTCTTGGATTGATATTTTACCTAATAACTAAAAAAATATCGTCATTATTAGGAAAAAAAAACATCCAAATAATGTGCATAAGGTTCAATATTGAAGTAATTTCCTTGGGGAGGATCAGTATATGGTGCGCTGAAATTTAGGACCACGGGAGCAATGATGTCATCACGACAGCATTTTTCTAAATGAGATTTAGAAAAATCCATAGAACAGGCTGGCGACTTTACAAATTTCTACTTTGAGCAATCTTTTATAAATTTCCTGCAGAACGTCTTCGAGAAATCTTTCAAAAATGTATAGACAAATTCTTGTGAAACCCATGATTTACTTACGCACAAAAAGACAAAATTTGTTCTTTGGGTACAGAAAGCAATTTATTCTGCGTTTAAAGGACTTAGCTACCGCTAAATAAAGTTAAAAAAAAAAAACAGATTAATCCACCTAGTGGTGATAGTGCCTTTCTCGTCGAATATGTACTCATGATCATACCGTCGACCCAATCAATCTTGCCTTGGAGTCAGTGATCAGCCCCAAAGCTCTGTGCTTTGGTAACGGACAAGAACAGCGATCTGGGACTGTACCACGTACGAAATTCTGAATCCTGAGAATATTTTATTTAGAAAAACAAGAATTTTATCAAAGTCATCATCGAATTGGGTTACTTATTCCGACATTATGTTCAACGTATAGGCAGAGCACCTTCACTGGAGGCCGGTCCATACTAAGATGGTAATTACAAGCTAGGATATATTTTTTTTTCACAGAGTACTTCGACAACACTGCACACTTTAGGCTATATTTTATTATCATTGGTTACAAGATTCATGTAAAATTTGTTATGTAGTAATTTGAATTGCCAATTTTAAATCTTATTCAAATTATAAACACAGTACAGAGCTCGCCCTCTAGTCGCATCAAAGTATTGGGCAGTAATTTGAGACGCAAAAGGGGATTTTCAAAAAATGTTCGGGGCTGATGCGCTTAATATTTTATTTTTCCATATAACGTTGACCCATTCTACTGTATGTTTACATCTAAGGAATCTAAAATGTTGTGATTTGATGAGATCGCTTTAGTTTTTTAGGTTTTTGGTTCTCTTATACACATCACTTGCATTGATTTTGTTCAATTTCGTAATTCCACTGAAGCATCCAACGCTGCTTCTGCAACAAATATAGTCTGAGCCTATTTTCTTGCTAACCGTTCATTAGCTTATCCGAATTCTCACGATTTGATGTGTCCCATGCATGAGTTTGGTACACTTTATATTAGGCTACTTTCGACGGGACACCCGAAAATGATTCCGGAATTCCACAGGCAGTGTGGTCTGAGCTTATGTAAATGCTAAATGTCATCAGATTACCCAGAGCTAGTAATACTAGCTATCGGTCAAGCTAACAGTAGTAACTTCTGTGGACTGTGCCTTTTTTCCTATTACCAATGCATCAGGTTACTGATAAAAAAGTGAATTGATGTACGGCAAGCATGGGTTTGGTCCACTTTTATTGTCCACTCTCGGCAGGACACCCTAAACCGATTCCAGACCATGGTTCATTTTTTCATTTGACAAATTCCGGCGGGACACCCTAAACCTGTTCTGGAACAATATCGTTGGTTTTACCGTAATATAAGGCGTTTTTTTTTGAAAACTGTTCATAAAGTTATTGAAAAAGCCGCGATTTGATGTGTCGCATTCATGGGGTTCGGTTTCATTCTACAATTGACCACTTTCGGAGGAACATCCGGAACCGATTCCGTTCATCAGGATACCTAAAAAGCCATTTGATGTGTCGCGAATATTGTTTTGGTCCTTTTTTACATTCGGCAGCTTTCGGCGAGACACCTGTACACTACAAGTAGTCTAATGTGTGTAGTTCTAATGTGGGTTTAGCCTATTTTCTTGCTAACCGCACAATAAGGTTATCAAAAAAGCCACGATTTGATGTATCGCATGTATGAGTTTGGTTCACTTTTATATTTGGCCACTTCCGGCGGGACACCCGGATCCGGTTCTGGAATGCTACCGGTTAATATATGGTCTGAGACTATTTTTCTGTTTACCGTTCATCAGGTCATAGAAAAAGCGGCGATTTCATGTGTCGCATGCATGGCTTGGGTGCTTTTTTATTTAGCCACTTCCGGCGGGACACCCGGAACGGTTCCGGAACACTACCGGTTCAGATATAGTCTGCGACGTTTTTCCTGCTTACCGTTCATCAGATAATCAAAAATGCCATGGTTTGATGGGCCTCATGCATTGGTTTGTTGCATTTTCATATCTGGCCCTTCCTGGGGCACCGGTTCGGAATACCTAAATGGTCATAACTCCGGATCGGCTGGACCGATCTGAACCATTTTCAATAGGAAACAATGGGACATGAATGCGATGCGAATGAATCATCGGTCGTTAAAATCGGTTCATATTTAATATCTTTAAATAAGGTGACCTTTTTGTACACATACACACACATACATACATACACACAGACATCATCTCGTCGAGCTGAGTCGATTGGTATATAACACTTGACCCCTCCTGGGGCTCTATCAACTTTTCGTTTTTTGAGTGAACATATAGCCTTTCGGTACACCTTGGTGTACGAGAAAGGCAAAAATCCTGGAAGAATCCCGGGAGCAATCCCTGAAGGAATTTCTTGAGGAATTCCAAAAGAAATGCATGGAGGAATTCCTGAAAGAATGCATGAAAAAAAATCTGGAGAAATGTCGGAAGGAATTTCATTCCTAGAGGAGAAATTCCTTGATAAATTCCTGGAGGATTCCAGATGCATGAATTTTTTTCATTAATATCTATTGTTTTGTGTATTGCTGGGGCTACATTGACTTTGTCGGCTAAACGCTCTTGGACGAAGAGCGAGACAAAACAAATGAAAACTTTGTTATCTTCACGACACAATTCATTCACTACGATTCACTACTAAAAATGAGTCATCCGATGTGGAACGAGCAACCATGACTGTCTAGATTTCGATCTCGTCGTCGACTTTTCTGCTTGGACGGTGATGATTTTCAGTCCTGGAGGGGGGGACAATGTAATTCCAGCCGATGTATTCGATCAATGGATACGCTGGATCGAGCAACTACCAAAATTGAGCCAAGTACGAATTCCATGCTGCTACTTTCCCGTCGGTTACGATCGTGAGTGTTTCGAAACGATGCAACTACACGTATTCGTGGACGGGAGTGAGTCCAACTTCGCTTGTGTGGCCTATTTTCAGGTCATCATTAGCGGCCAGCCGCGATGTTCCCTGGTGGTGGCCAAGACCAAGATTGCTCCACTGAAACCGCTGTCGAACCCTAGACTGGAGCTTCAAGTGGTGGTCATCGGAAGCCATCTAGCAAAGTCTATTGCAGAGTATCACACTTTTCTGGGGAAGTGGTGAGGCGTAGAGTCATTTTGGAGTGATTCAAAAACAGTTTTGTCCTGGATCAATTCGGATGCTCGCAAGTATCGCCAATACGTAGCGGGCGGCGCGAGTTGAAGAAATTCTAGAGGAAACTCCGTCCAAGGGATGATGCGGGTTCCCACCAAGGTAAACGTTCGCAAGCAACACACCTGTCATATACTTAAGAGTTACGGCAGCGCAAGTTTTGGTTGTACATAAGTAAATTTGACGTTATTCTAACACAATGCTTAAATAATGTCAAACTAACTTCTATACAATCAAAACTTGCGCTGCCGTAACTGTTATATTATATGTTGCTTGGGTAGTGGATGAGGTGACCAAAAGGGGAAAAGGCGCCACGATGACGTACGTGCCGCTGGAGACGTCAGATCAGGAGGTATTCCATCCAACTGCAGCAATGGAGTCAAGCAGCCGGAAAAAATGCCAGCTACACAGTGTGAGGTGTTGCGATACGGATGGGATCTGTGTCGCTGCAATCTAGATCAATTCTGGGCTAGATGGATACGGAAATATTTGCCGGTCTTGATTCGGCGCACCAAGTGGCATGATGAAGTAAGACCCATCCGGGAAGAATATATGTATGGTATTCATCGTAGGCGTGGCCATTCGAAACCGTTGGACTAGGGGCAAGGTCGTTCAGGTAATCCCAGATCAGGGTGGGCGTAGTCCAGACTAATGCAGCGGTACTACGCCATCCTGTGGCGAAACTTGCGTTGCTTTACGAATTTCTGGCATGTAATCCTGCTGAATCAGCGCTGCATTAAGAGAAGGCAATGTTACGGGAGTCGGAACACCCGCCCCGCTAGCGACTTAACCAGATGTTACCGGTATCTAAATAATTTTAACCGTCGGGGATTTTCTCCGTAGGAGTAGACTAGGTCTACCCCTGGGTACTAGTCCAAGTATACCGCGAAGATGCACCAAAGCTTGGTCGTTGGGGCACCTGTGAATCGTAAACCACACACTTAAAAATTCTGAAATTTACGCGAGACAGAAACATCAAAGAACGTAAACATTTTCATGACTGACTCACAAATTGGACTCAATTTTACGCGCATCATGTAAGTCCTGGTTGGTTGCGTTAGACGTCAACAAATCCACTTCACCAGAAACAAAGAATCAGAATCATTCATCTGCCACCTTCTAACTTGGTGAAATAGCCGAGAGGTAAGAGATGTGGCTCACAATCAGCAGATCCTGAGTTCAAATCCAGACATGTCAATATTTTACTTCTACATATATGTTTTATCTATCAGATCGGTTCTAGCGATTGCTAGACGCTAAGAAAAGGAAATGTTGTGTGTACCTAGGGAAGTGTTTTAAGTGAACATTTGAGTCCCTCACAGTTCCAAAAATACTAGAGCATGAGGCAACCTAACAAACTAGCCTGTTATTAAAATTTGATTTCCAAACTCCTTCAAATGCATCAAACAATATAGTCACAGGTATCACTCCAACTCGTCCAACTAAGTCAGGTAACACGGTGGATTTTCGACTGGATATCACCTAGGGGCGGTCATTGTATTGGCTCGGCAGTCTTATTTAATCATTAAGCGAACTACAATTTCCTCGCTCGGAAGTTTCGGTCCTGGTTTGGGACCTTCTTCAGGGATCTATAGTTTTATTAATAATATGAACAATTAACAGTTTTACAATTGACAAATAATGTTTTACAAAACAATTTTACATAAACATTGGTGGATAAAATTAACATTTACTTACAAAGATTTGTTCGCTCTTGTCCTAAAACTTTTTGCCTGTCGTGTTGTCCTCTTTGTTTGAACATTTGTGGAATCCTATTTTATTACATGTTATTATATTGCAAATTGTCGGTGTCGTAAAATCGTCTACTTACTGATGTAGGTGATACTGAACGATCAACGGTATCTTGTTCAAGTAGCGGTAGTATTTGGTATTTTCTTAACACTGTTTCACTGTCGGGTGTAGGCGAGTCTAATGTTTTCCTATTTATAAGATGGTTCTTGGTTTTGATTTTGTGTCTGTGTTTGTGTCGTGTTAATTCTATTGCTATTTGTGTTGTGGTGTTGCTTTTTTAGAGTGTGCATGATACCTGTGTAACTAATCCTTCCGTATCGGTCCGTTTGTTTATGTTTTTCGTCGTTAGAATGTGGCAGATTTCTAATATTGGAAGTCTAGTTGATTTGTTGCTGGAGTCAAGTATTGCTGGGTTACTGTAGTCAAATGTATGTCCTTTTGTTGTGCTGTGTTGCATTATCGCCGTCCTTTCTTTCCATAGGGCCGATTGAATTTTCCGGTAATCTTCGTCTTGCATGTCCATAATTTTGTCGAGTTGTTTTTGTCTGCTTTGCGTCCGTAGAGTCGTATTTGCAGTTTGATTGTGGTTAACCCTACATACATAGCTTCGCATTGTTGACACCGTAAGCTGTATATTACGTTGCTCTTCTGTAGTTTTTCTGTTGTCCCTTTCATGTGCGTGTACATCCCTTGCATCGTGTTGTTGGTGTAGTGTCATATTTTTATATTTCCATACTGTCCTGTCTGTTGCATGTGTTTAGTTATTAGCGGTGAAAGCTTGTCGATGTATGGAATTGATTTGTAGATCGTCTCATCGTTATTGGTTGTCTCCGTCCGTGTTCGTGTCATGTTTCTGTTGTTGATCATTCTGTTTATTAGTGTTTTAGGGTAGTCATTTGATCGGAGTTCCTCCATGATCGTCTGGTTCTTCTCCTCTTGTGTTTTGATCGTCGATAGTTTGTTTACTCTTTCGATGAGATTGTGTGCGACGTTTGTTTTCAGGTGTGTTGCGTGCATGGAGTGGAAGTTTAGGAATCAGCCCGATACGATCGGTTTTTTGTACCAATCGGTTCGGTTGAGAACGTTTGGTTCTCGTGCCGAATCACTAACACGTCGAGGAAGGGAAGCTGCTGGTTGTGTTCCACCTCCACTGTAAATTTCAGTTTGGGGTGGTAATTGTTGAACGCTTGGAGAACGTCCTGAATTTTCTCCCTCGGTACGCACAGGAATAGGTCATCAACATATTTTTTGATTATTGGCAACCTGGTGTCCAATGTCGTGGCAACTGTTTCTGCTAAGACAGGTGATAGTGGGCTTCCTATAGCCATACCAGCGATTTGTTTATAGTGTTGATTGCCAAACTTGAAGTAGCTGGAAACAACACAGTGTTGTACGATCTCAAGGAAGAGATCGAGATTGATGTTGGTTTGTGTTTTGATGTTGTCCCATTGATTGATTATTCCCTTTCATACCAGTTCATATGGTATATTGGTGAAAAGAGAGACAACATCGAATGAGACCATGACGTATCCGGGAGGAATTGTGCATTCGTTGATGAATTGGCTGAATTCAAACGAACTTTTAACGCTGTAGCGGACGAAGATTGATGCTTGGAGGATGTTCGCAATGTACTTCGTAAGCTGGTAGTTGGCCGCAGTCATCGTGGGGACTACGGGACGCAATGGCAAGTCGGGTTTGTGTGCCTTTGGCTGGCCATAAATTCGTGGGTACACTGCCGTATTGGTTCGAAAGCGTTTGAGTGGATTAGGTTCAAATCTGCCAGCCGGGTGACAAAGTTGTTGTTTTATTTTTGCAGCCTGCTTGTGGGGTCCGATGTCATCACTGCATAGGTCGAGGAGTCTTTGCTAGTAGGTGATTCATTTTGGTGACATAGTCCTCACATTTCATGACGACTGTTCTGTTGCCTTTGTCTGACTGCAAGATGCAAGCCTCTGGGTGTTGTTTGAGGAACACTTCTGCAGTTTTCATCGCTTTAATAAAGAATTTCCTCGTTGCTGACATCGTGTTGGCTGGTCCTGAACGGTAAATGTGATTTTGGATTATATTAACCACCCCAGCTCTGGTGTTCTCCTGGACGGATCAGTCCTAATTACTGCTGATGACATTTTCCACGTCCGCTATGAGATGGAAGTATTGCGATTTCGGTACTCTGTATGGTTCGATCGCAAATTTTGGACCCAAGCTTAATAGAACGTCCATGTCCTTGGGGAGGCTGAGATCCGTGGCATTCAGGATCGCTTTTTGGTTCAACGTCGGACCCGCGTGTGTGCTGGTTATGCGGTCAAGCAACATCTTGTATTTCTTATTCGTTCGTCGTCTACTGTTGTTGAGAGTGGAGTGATACGCGATTTGTTGTAGGAAAAGAAACTGTGCGTGGATGCCTTCTGGAGTTCCACTCGTAATTTGTTTCTTGAGGTCGGACTGTTGGGATGTGAGCCTGCTGATTTTGCTGAAGGTGTCCTGTATTTCGACGTTGAGTACAGACTTCTGGAAACGGTCTAGGATTCCTTGTAGCTTTCCACTGTGAGGACTTTGAGCTTCAATTAACGAGAAAGTGCATTTGAGCGTGTTGACAACGTAGTTCGGGGTTAAACCGTTGCTACGGCATCGGATTAGGAACTCCTTTCTCGAAATTGCATTCGCCAATTTTCAGTTGTTGTTTGCATACTCCTTGAACATTTTTACGATATCAAGTCAGGTAACAAGTAGGACTTGAAATTCCGAGCCTTCAGTCATAAAGTCAGTTTTGGAATGAATACAAAGCCTACCCTATATGCATAGTATACGAGAAATTCGAAAAGATTATGAGATTTCAGCACGTAGAACGTCGATTAATAATACTAATACTAATATACAGTGCTTATAACTAAAATACCTCTCAAAATGCACCATATCGAGAATCGATATCAGAAATATTAGCTATGATTTTGTTTGAAAACTTTAGCTGAAACTAAACTCCACCATTTTGCGAATTGCCTTCTATTCACACCAAGTCGAGCTTATACAATTCACAACGTTCTTCCATGATATCACTTGGGCTGATCACGTCTGCACTTCTGGCTGGATATCTAGACTAACATTTGAAAAGGGCGGAACAACCATTGCAAATTTTCACTTGTTCCGCCCCTCCTGGACGTATTTCAATACTTTTATGCAAACTTTTCCCGTTAATAGATAGAGGGGAGTCAGATCTATCTGTTACTGGTAGAAGATTACATGAATAATGAGGGGTAAGCCTAGGAGGGACGGGAGAAGCAGCGCAATGGCTGTTACGCCTTTTTCAAATGTTGGTCTAGATATAATATCGTGTGCACACCACAGACACACGGGAGTTGGCTGATTAAATTAGCGCGCAACGACAATAATGCTCTACTGACTAGCGCTTGCTTGTTAGAAGCTCATCTTATACCTCTACTACTGGTACATGCCGGGGCTCATCTCCCGGCTCGTTATCATCTTGACGCGAGATTCGCGCGCACAATTTCAAACGAGGGCAACTTAGACTTGCAGCTCCAGCAGAGGTAAGATGTATGCGCAGTGCCCACGGTTCCGGTCAGTCAGTACGGCTTAGACCACCGCGGATAAAACATCGTCCTTTTTTCGCGATCCTCCTGAAGAGTTTGAGCTCCAGCAGTGTGCAAGTGCAAGTAAATGTGAATGTGGAAATTTTCCAATCTACTATCTAGGCAGAGCTGGAAGGAACCCAGGTTCCAGACCGAGGCAGAAGGCGAAGTGTAGTAAGTGTCATAAAATCAAAATGGCTGCCATAAAAAGTGATGAGACTACCGCAGTTTCAAGTTCAGAGATTGTGCGACAATTTGTTCGCGAAAAGTCGTCTTTGCTTTGGGGGTCATTACGATGACGGCGATGATATCGTGGTCGTCGTCGTTGCCGCCCGTCGGTCAGCGTAATTAATTAATTGATGAGTAACACTTAGTGACAGCAATGTGGCCAAATGAAGGGAAGTGGAGACGCGTGGCCAATTGTGAGCGGCAGTGAAAACGGTCTGGTTGAGTTTTATGACATTGACACTAAACGAAAGATTTCCGCCCGTTTGTAACGACTCATCGGAATTAATGGCAGCGGTTGTTGCTAATTTCTGTAACGAATTCGCTCGGACTGTGAGTGACAATAAGTTCTACAGATGTTCTTTTATATAATTCTCAACTCTTCAGGTTCTCATGACTGAGACAATGCTGATTTCTGAAAATACTGCTGGATTGTTGGAGGTAGAAGACGAAAACAATCCTATAGAATGAAGAAGCACTGTTCACCATCTTTTCTATTTTGTGTTTGAAGTTTTGTAATTACATATAAAGAAATTTGAAAAATTCTGAGTTCAATAACACCGATTCCTTGGCTACAAGGCCAACAGTTACCTTTAAGATTTTGTCATTACAGAAGTTCAAAATTGAAACAAGAAATAGTCGTTGTTTTTTTATTCAGAGTTTCGATGCCACTTGATGTAGTATTTGCAAGCTGTACTCCCGAAATTTATCAGATATTTGTCGCAAAGTAACCGTCGATTGTTTATGGTAGTGTCGAACTTCTTTCAGCTGTGCACGTCCCTAAAAGTTAATATTTGATAGATCACAAATCAGAGACTTGATAACATAAAACGTATGCTCCTTGAATAAAATATTCAATTAGTAACAGCAAGAAAATTCCACTCCCAGGTTTCCAAAAGGCAATCTTTGCAAATTATCGTCCTCAATGAACCAGATTCCTTGTATAAACGAGCCACCCCTGAATTCGCACTGCGCTGCAACAACGGTCGAACCATTATCAAATCAAGGCCACTTCTTACGCAATTTTGAACAAACTCCCCTCCCCACAAGATTGGTCTCCCTTCAGATCTTATTCGGCGGATATTTGCTTGTTGGTTTGAGTTATCTACTGGAATGAACTACCAAATCGTCGTCGTCGTCGTCGTCATTGTCGGTACACAGCCTTTGCCCCTGTACATCGAAACGTAATCATTTATTCAAAGACAACATGCTAAACGAATCTGTAACGTTCCGCCGTCGGTCGCTGTATTCTGGCGGATGCCGGTTTACAGACGTGCGCTACCCAAATCCAAAGATAAACAGTTGATAAAAATTTAGTCTTCGATACCGAACGACACACAGCACCGATGGATGGAACTGTAGGAGGAGTGTTTTTCATGTATCCATAGAATACATATGAATTACCGTTATTTGGCAAACTGTTATGTGGCTTGAAGTTTTAATAAAAAAAAATCCTGGATTTGTGAAAAAAAAAATACTTCAATCCATATTAAAAATACCTTAAAGTATTTTTATATCGATAATTTATGTTCTGAAATAAATTAATTCTAAAAGTCATTTTGGACCAAGATTTAGACTTGTTTGTCCGTTGACACTTTCAAATACAGTGCCAACTCTTGGTATAAATAAATAAAACTTTAGATTATGCTTGTTCAAAACTATAATGAGTCCATGCGAAATTAATTTATTTTCAATACATTTTGATTATTTCAAAAGATAAACATAATTTAAAATGAAAATAGAACATTAAGCTGTATTGTACCAGTTTTGCATTAAAGTTTTTATTGGAAGTTCCATTAAGATATTAAAAAAATTCTCGCCCTGCCCAACTGACATATATTTGCTGAATAAGAGCTTGATAAAGCACTTTCACGCAAGCGTTTGTCCATAAGCTGTTATGCAGCTACTTTTATTAGGTGGGTGAGAACGTCCAGAATGCCCCAGACCCTCCTACTTATTTTGAACAGAATAATCATGTATTTCATTCAAGAAGGTGGAACAAACACTTGATTAAACACCACAATCATTTAGCTGTGACAACAACTTTTTTACACTATCTAATGAAGCGGGGGTGTTTGGAAAACTTCAAGGTATTTTTGCACTGCGATAGCTACCGAACCTAAGATAAGCGCGTGTCTGACTTTGTACTGGGATGAATTTGAAGAAGGTTGAATGTAGAGTTGCAGACACGATTCACTCGACTATTACGCTCAATTCCAACAAGTCCAGAATTTACAGGGGGTGGCCAAAATGTTTGGGATAGGCAACTTTTTTTTCTCTCACAAAAAAGTTCAATATGCTATAACTTTTCATCGCGTGAATCAAAAATTCTCAAATTTTGAATGTTTGTCAACCTATTTGTGCATCATTGGTACAAATTGTAGCTCGATTGGTTAATCTTTCGCGAAGCTAGAACCGTTCTCGTAAAACACTATTTTTTAGACAACTTATTTTTGAGCTGTCGGACCAGCTCGGAGACCAGTTAACCGAATTGAATGAAATTTTGAACGTTTATCAAAAATATATTATTGCTTTTCAATCATTGAAAAAAGTTATGATGGATTGACACTTTTAGGGTCTTTCTCGAAAAAATATTGAAAAGATTGAATTTTATTTTAGATATCCAAAGATTTTCTACTTCTGTTCTTTAGATATCTATAAAAAGATATATTAGTGCCCATTTAGATTAAAGGAAGAACACATTTAATATTTTTTGTGCGGTATTGTAAATTTCACTCATTTTCCTCTATATGGGTGAAAATGTCAAATCATCATAACTTTTTTCAACGTTTAAGAATTACCTATGTTTTGAAGAATTTTAAAGCAATAATATATTGTTTATAATCGCTCAAATTTTCATTCAATTCGGTTCACTGGTCTCCAAAATATTACAGTTCAAAAATTAGTTGTCTAATAATAGTGTTTTACGAGAACGGTTTTAACTTCGCGAAAGATTAACCAATCGAGCTCAAATGTGTACCAATGAGGCACAAATAGGTTGACAAACAGTCAAAATTTGAGAACTTTTAATGCACGCTATGAAAAGTTGCAGCATGTTGAACTTTTTTGTGAGAGAAAAAAAAGTTACCTATCCCAAATATTTTGGCCACCCCCTGTATGTGTTTATTGAACAAATTAGGCTGATACAAATTATATTTTGACTTTTTGTCTCCCCCCCCCTTCAAAAATTTTTGGCTGGATTTTGCATTTTGAGGGGGCAGATGAAAAAATATTTATCAAAATTTCGGGGTTTGATGAAAATTCTTTAACAAATCCGATGAGTTTTAAATATTTTTCAGATTAAATACTTTATTATTTTTATCCCCCCCTCGACCAGCCAAAGAGTGATGGGACAAAAAGTGAAATAAATATTTGTAACGGCCTTATATTCAAAATAAAAAATGATTACCTAAATCAACGTCAGAGATAATTCATCAGAGGGGAAAATAAGTTCTCCTACTTAAGATCATGAAATGCATCGAAAACCGAAAACAGCCGCATGGTGTACTTAGTATCCGACATGTGACCCTCGTTCGCTACATAATGGCTGAACATGGCCAACCGTCAAAAATCATCGTATTAACATAGTTTGAAAGAAAAACCTATTTAAAGAAAGTCAAATTGCTTATAAAAGTATTACACCTTAATTCATTTCTGTTATAACACGGTGATCGAAAGAATCCTTGTGTCCAAGGACGCAAAAGGATTGAAAAAAGACAAAATTTCAGTTCAGAAAAGTGGCAATACTTATGAATGAATCTACTTAGTAGAAAGAACAATGTTTTCTTAAAGAGCGGACAGTCACCGACAAAAATTAAAGCATGTAAGCAAAACGGTGAAAAGGTAATACCACTATGCTGCTCTTTTCAATACCTACCATGTAATATAATATGATGATCAAAGCGGTGAAAACCATATAATTTGATTAAAAATGCAAGAAAAACTAAATGGACAAAACTGACGCAGTGCTTTTATTTTAACCAGTGCCACCTTTTCCCACAAAATAAAGAGTGAAACCTTTCATTAGACACATTGGTATTTTTCATAGGATTATTGATTATTTTTATAAAAATGATCTCCCTTAGACTGGCAAAAACCGGTTCCCGGACCTTACCATTTATCACAATGTTGTGCTTCGTGTGTTTTCCATGTTTTTTTTGCCACAACATGGCCAAAAAATATTCTGTAATATTGAACCTTTTATTAGGATTTTTTTTATCTGAATTAACGAGATTTTTAGCCCTAGGTTAGTTCATCTCGGGATTCACGCTTTACTTCACTTCCGAAGGAAGAACTCACATTTTGTGAGTTTGTCGGGAGTGGGATTCGATCCCAGGTCCTCAGCGTGATAGTCAGGTGTTCTAACCATCACATCAGCTCCGCTCCACTTATTACGATTCCTTCAGAAATCCCTACAAATGAAATAAATATTTCGGGGAGTCTATTGCAAATTCGTCACGGGATTTCTTCAGAAATTTATTCAAGGATCACCTTACAAATTGCTCCTGAAATTCCTCTACAGGCTCTTTAAAAAACCTATCAAAGCTTCATTCCGAAGTTTTCTCCATGGATTCCTTCAGCGAATCTTCAGAAAATCTTTCAGGAAATTATTGAGATACTCTACCATGAATGCTTTCGGAGATTTCTCTGAGAAATCCTTCCGGAATTCTTCCATTGATTCGTTTAGAAAAAAGTTTACTGTCTTTTCGAAATTTCTCTAAGTTTCCTAGAGATTACGCCGGATATTAATTTGGAATGTTTTAATGGATCTTTTCTTGGACTCCTTCCGTTATTGATCCATAGAACTCTTTAAAAAATCTTCCAGAAATTCCTTTCGAAAGATCTCAGAAATTTCTTCTATGCATAGCTTCAGAGCTTCCTCTAGAACTTCCACCCAAATTTTAGATAGAGGGTCCTCCAGAAATTAATGCAAGAATTTCTGCTATTCTGCTATTCTGCTATTATCAACGCATCCCCTGGCTTTCGCCCATCTGCGTTGTCTTTTCACTAGGCAATACGTCTACCAATTGATGTTTATGGGCTTGCCGGACCAAGTCATGTAGCTAAGCCAAACACCCCACCTACAACTGTTGGGTAGGCACCATTGTCCCGCCCACTGGTCTTTTACAGCTAGTTGTAGGTGCATGTGTGCGTGTAAGTATTGGTGTATGTGTGTTAGTGTTGGTGTATTGTAGGCGCCAACTCGTTCTAATCCACTCTGATTGCAAACACCCTATTGAACCATTACCCTTAAATCTGGCAATCTATGAAATAGAATGAGTTAAGCGCCTGTACATAACAGTCAGTTAAATCAAACAAGGAATACTAGTATTAAAGCGAAGATACAACGAAGCAACGCCCCGGATCTCGAGAGCACAAACCCCAAGAACCAAATGACAGGCAGCGCCGACAAGTCAATCAACTGGCCACCACCAGTGATTAACCAATCGAGCAAACCCTCCAGCACAAACCGCCATCAGCTCTCCCGACCTGCGCCCAAAAAATCCGAGGCACAGCCCAGCCATAGCTTCATCTTAAAACCAAAATCTAGATTGCAGAGCACAATACTTCCTAAGTAACCGCGCAGCTCGGGCCGCAAATCCCACACAACACGTCACAAATAAGCCAAACACTACCCCGTTCGTACAACCGAAACCGATCTAGGGTAGAGAAGGGTCTCTTTCCACTCCAACCCGGACTCAACTGCACCCACAGGGTAGCGCACCCCACACACACTGCACTCATGCATCCATCACGACCCGAGCCGCACGGTCACCTGGGTTGCTTCTATCTGCATGACCTCACCCAACCCGTAACGCAGAGTTTAAATCCCTCTCTTGCATTACAAAGCAGTCCCTCCTCCCAAAGATTGTGTGTGGAATAAATGAGATTCTAAAGCTGAAGAAATCGTCACCAACACAACCGTCAACAATGAGCACGCAATGGTGTCGGCAGAATCAATGACGACCCCCTCAGTCCCAAACCCAATTATCCTACACTACCCAAGTAACCACAATGCTGAGCCGTAGGAGCCGTACGCACTGCACGTACGAAGTACATACAGACCTACCCGCACCGCCTAAACAAACCACCTAGGCCGAACACAAGCGAAAAGCGGCACCACCACTGCTGAACCACGACTATACCAGTAAGTAGGTATAATCGCAATTAAGCAATCGTAGATCCATTCCCCGCTCCTACTCAGCCCTAACGATCCATAGCAATGCTTGTCAATATATGCACCCCACACACGCAACCCCCACAACCCAACAGTATGGTCACTTGAGTATCCCTGGGATTTTGATTACATGATGGTCAGGGATCACAGCCATCAAAACGTTCCACACTTTACCAGGGCTTGCGACCTGTAACCATCATGATTTCCGCTATGAGAAACCATGATGGCTAGCGGTGTTAGAAATTAATGCAAGAATTTATTTAGAAAATCTTCCACAGATTCGTTCGAAAATTCTTTCAGGGATATGTTTAGAAATTTTCTTTGAAATCCCTTCAAATATTATTTACGAGATTCCTCCATGAATTTGCGCAAAAATTCCAAATAATTCCAAAATAAATCCAAAAAGTCCTTCAGAACTTATTCCAGGGATTCGGTTTTTAAATTTATCGATGTTTCTTTGAAAAAAAAACTCCTCCGACTTTTTTCAGATTTTTTTCCAGGAATTCTTTGAAAATTTTTTCCAGGGCTTTCTTTAGATATTCCCTCTTCAACACTATTTTTCCATTGGTGTGTTCAGAAAATTTCCCAGATATTCCTTCAAGTATTTCTACAGAAATGCCAAGAGACGTTTGTACAAAAATTGTTCTGAATATTCCCGCATGAATGTCTACAGATTTTTTTTTGCAGAAACTTCTACAGAGATGCTTGCATTAATACTTGCAGGGATCCAGGCAGGAATTCCTCTACAGATCCCTACCAGAGTACAAACAGAGATTTCTTCCAGATATTTCTCGATGTTTACCCCAGAAATTTGTATTATTTGTCTTTTTAGAATAACTATAAAAAAATCTCCATGTAGTCTTTCAGCAATTTATTCAAAAATATTTACTAGTATCTCCGGAAATTCCTTTGAAAATATCTCAAGAGATTTTTTCTATGAATCTTTGCGAACGCTAATCCATGCATTTCTCCAGGTATTCTTTTTTCAGAGATTCGTTCATAGATTTCTCCAAGAATTTCATTAAAGGATTTCTCCTGGAATTTTCCTGTAAATTCCTCATTTTTTCTAGGAAGTGCACCATTTGAATAATACCTGGAAGAACTGAAGAACCTTCTGCAAGTATTATAAAAAAAAAACTTGAAAAATTCCATGAAACAGCAATAGGAATAGATTTTGGAGTGATTTCTGCAGGAATTGTAGAGAGAATCTTTGAAAAAGAAATCTGATATAAAATTTGTTTAGAGGTCTGAATAAATCCAAAGCAATGCCTGATGGAATACCTGGAATAACTTTTTGAGAAACCCCTGGAGAAAGTCTCATTAGAATTTGCTAGAGGGATTCCCAAATAAATGCCTGAAAAAATAATCCAACCAAGAATTTCTGAATTTTTGAATTTCTGGAGGAACACCCTAAAGGAATTTATGAAAGAATCTTCGAATATGTGTGCAAAAATGTCTCCTAGAATTGCAGATACATTTGTTGAAATTTCTACAGAAACCCCTGGAGAAATTCTTGAAAAATTTTCTAGAGAATTTTTAGAGAAACACCAATGAAAAATTCCTGGAAAAATCCTGACAATAATTCTGGACGAATTCCTTCAGAAACTTTTGAAAAAAAAATACATGAAAAATACAATCATATACTTATGCAGCAATCCTTTAACGAATATCAGGAGCAATTTCGGAAGAAATTTCTAAGCAGACCCGTGAACCAGTTTTAAGATTTTTTTTGAGAAATATCTTCAGAAACTAATGATGAAGTGTCAAGAAAAACTGTGGGAATTCTTGAAAGAATATCTGGAGGAATGCCTGAAGAAATTTTCAAAGAAGTCTATGGACAGGGATGCGAGTATCTTCTTTCTGTAATGGAATGATCCCTGGAACTAATCCTCTAGACTTTTTTTTTATTTTAAGAAGCGATTTAGCAAAATTCATAAATGGAATTCAATTACAAAATAATAGCGTGAAAAAACAATCAAAGATTTTTCTCCAAATAATTCTTAATTAGGCTCACTCGTGAAGTAATTTCCTTGGGGGTGAATCAGTATAGGGGAGCTGAAATTCGGAAACCTTGAGTAACCAGCTCTGATTTTACCATGACAGCACTTTGAAACTTTGCTGACCAAAGTTACGCCAGAAAAAAATTGCCTTTCCCAAACATTTTAGCCATCCCTTGTAGGTGCTAGATTTTAAACAACATAACAGTTTGGATGACCCCAGCTGATCTGATGATGTCCAATGAACATTCAGAAGATTTACTAGATATGATAAATTGCATATCGTAGCTTTGTATAATGAAAGAAGTTACCGTTACTCCCGTAACTTTAGGATCTGAACTCAAAAGCAGTTCGGATGACCTAGGATATCCAGAAAAAATATTCTGCATCATATTCTTTCCTTGTAATGCTGTTGAGCATTGAAACTACAGAAAAACGTAGATAAAACTCTATGAAAACGCTTGGAAACATGCCGGCTTCAAAGGGTTAAATAAATACGTTTCAACCGATTTAAGAGCAGAGAATCTTGATTATAGTCAAGTAGTGTAGTCAAAAAAATGTTCGCTCTACTGTATACTAGAACGTCCGTTTGAATTCTTAATAAGTTTAGTTGGGCTTAATTGACCTGGTCAGCATAAATCTGAAGTACCGTCAAACGGAGTTACTTGCAACACGATGACATACTCTAAATGTGAAGCTTTTTTTAATCAGCCATTACATGGAATTACGATATAGTGCAACTCAGATTCTAGATCAGAAATAATTAGATCTGTATTTTTTTTATTTTTTTGTCATTAGGGTGACCAATTTTCAGATAGGGTGCTTCTAACTTTTGAACCAGCTGACCGATTTTAATTTTTTAAAGCTATTGAATTATAGTTTTTAGGAAAAATACAATGAAGGGGCTAAATTGTGTTTATGTGCAGAAAATAAGCAATTTTATTAGTTTTGTTCACGTTTTCATGATCTCGGGACCAAAAAGGTACCCTGTTTTAATATTTTTATCAGAAAATTCAGGAAATTTGACGTAACATTACAAAAAATCAAAGATGTATGTTTTTTTAGGTTTTTGCCTTTTTCGTACACTAAGTGTACTGGAAAGGCTATATGTTCACCCCAAAAATGACTATTTGATAGGAGGCCTGGAGGGTCGAGTCACATATACCAATCAACTCAGCTCGACGAGTTGAGGTGATGTCTGTGTGTGTGTGTATGTGTGTGTGTATGTGTGTGTATGTGTGTGTGCGTATGTGTGTATGTGTGTGTACAAAATAAACTCACATCACTTTTAGGCAGTAAACTTCAACCGATTTCAATGACCGATGGTTCATTCGACGCGGAATCTGGTTCCATTGTTTCCTAATGAAATTGATTCGGATCGGTCCAGCCGTTCCGGAGTTATGGCCATTTAGGTGTTCCGGACCGGTACCCCTGGAAGGGGCCAGATATGAAAACGTTACAAACCCATTCATGCGACACATCAAACTACGGCGTTTTCGTTAACTTAATGAACGGTAAGCAGAAAAATGGTCTCAGACCATATCTGAACCGGTAGTTTCCCGGTACCGATTCCAGGTGTCCCGTCGGAAGGGGCCAAACATAAAAGTGAACTAAACCCATGTATGCGACATATCACAACGTGGCTTTTTCGATAACCTGATGAACAGTAAGCAGGAAAATATTCTCAGATCATATCGGAACCGGTAGTGTTTCGGAACCGGTTCCAGGTGTCCCGCCGAAAATGTCCAGATATAAAAGTGAACCAAGCCCATGCATGCGACACATCAAATACCTAAATGTTGATTGAAAAAAAAACAGTTTCCGACTATATTTGGGGCAGTAGTGTTCCGCAACCGATTGCGGGTCCGCCGGAAGTGGTCAAATATAAAGGAGAACCAAACCCATAAATGCGACACATTAAATGACCTTTTACGTAACCTGATGAAATCATAGACCAAACTTTGGAAAACCAATAGTGTGCCGAAACCGGTTCTAGGTGCCCCGCCGGAAGTGGTCAAATGTAGAACGGAACTAAACACATGCACGCAGCCCATTAAATAACGGCTTCTTCGACAACGCGAAGAATGGTCAGCAATAAAATAGTCTCAGGCCACATTTAAGACTACCGGTAGAGTTCTGGAACCATTTTCGAGTGTCTCGTCGGAACTGGTGAAATGCACAAATGAACCACACCCATGCATGCGGTACATCAATTCACGATTTTTTCGGAAACCTTATTAATTGCAAACTGATTGTTGCATGAAACTAGTCTAAGACCACATCAGGGACAATCGATAAGTGGTAAAATGTGAACCGAGAGTGGTAAAATGAGAAATTGAACCAAACCCATGCGTGTGGTATCACAAAACCACGCTAATTCGACAATGATTTATGTCAAATTTCCTGGGTAAACTTTTAATTCGATAAACTAACTCTATTTTAGTTATTGTTTAGATTGTAGGATTTGTTTTTGAACACAAATTCTACAGGTATTGTGGTGATACGAATTGAAAGCTTGTTCATTTTACGATTATTAGCTTCCGAAGTTCACTGCGGTTGATCAAACGGATCAAGTGTCGGAAATAACAGCTGCACGAGAAGCCACTGCGGGTGTGAGTAACAGCACAATATCGGATCATTCGTATTTACAGAGTATCACACTGTGGCATTTGATCATTTTTTAATTCGACAAATGTCGAATGAGCGGGGTACGAACTAAAAAGTGTCGTATTAAAGAGTGATGAATACGCGGTGATTGACAGTACATCAAATAGCAGCTTTTTTGTTAACACGATGATCGATTCGTAAGAACATATTTTATATTTTATAACATATATCATATTTTAGACAACCGGTAGCGTCTTAAAATCGATTCTGGGTGTCCAACTGGAAGTGATTAAAAGGCTGAATCACGAAAGGCTGAAATAACAAAAGGCTGAATTACGAAAGGCTGAATCACAAAAGGCTGAAAATGTCAAAAGGCTGAAATAACATAAGGCTGAAATAATGATTCGACTAGTTTTCAAACGGCAAGCCTAAAGGCAGTCATGCGAGCCTAAAGGCAACACTAACATCACAGACAAACAGGCATAACACTCTAATTATTCATATCGTACACTGATATATGATCTTTATGAAAATTTGCAAATTGGTCGACCACTCAGCCCTGACACTTGCATTGGTTTTGCTTGAGTTTGACATTTGACGCACACTACCACTAATTGGTTGATGGTTCATTGGACGAACATGCTTCCGCTACTATGTTCGAAATCGGAAAGCGTTAGGACTGTTTTTCCGCGCTAAAGTATGCATTATTGGTCGCCTACATAACTATGACTGTATTTCTCCAAAGAATAGCATATATTTAAAAGAAGGAAAAATCTTTGATCACATTGTTGGCAGCTTTAATGGCAACCGATCTCCATAACAGCATGACTCAAAAGAATAGCTCATGTTCAAAGAAGGAAAAATCTCCAATTGAAATATCATCAGTCATTTTTTGTGTTAGTTGGTATGCATCATTAGCCTCTTCACTAAGCACATTCTATGACTAGGACTCATATATGTAGCCGATCTGGTTAGCGAACGGGTAGTCATGCTGAGGATGACGGGTTCGATTCTCCCTCGGGCCAGATCTTTTTGTAATTGAAAATTCCTTGACAACCGCGGGCATAAAGTATCTTCCTGCCTGTCACACGATATACAAATGCAAAGTTATCATTGGCAGAGAAGGCTCTCAATTAATAACTGTTGAAATGCGTATATAAGCTGAAAGCAGGCTTTGTCTCAGTTGGGACGTTACGCCAGAAAAAAAGGAAGAAAAAGTACTGTAACTCATTTCCTGCATTTTTGCAATTTCAAACTTTTGTGCATTCAGCCTTTTGAAATTCAGCCTTATGATACTTTCAGCCTTTCGTGTTCAGCCTTTTGTGCATTCAGCCTTTTGAAATTCAGCCTTATGTTAGCATCCCAAAAAAACTGACATCAATGATTTTCTGATATGTTACGCCAAATTTCCAGAATTTTGTGATAAAAATATAAAACCAGGGTACCCCTTTGGTCCCGAAACCATGAAAACGTGAAAAAATGAAAAATAAATGCATATTTTTTGCATCTAAACGCAATTCGGCCCCTTCAACGTATTCTTCCTTAAAACTACAATTCAATAGCTTTCAAAAAAGAGGTTTAAAATAGGCCAACTGGTTCAATAGTTATGATTTTTTTTTTAATTTCTAGTTTTTAAAAACCTTGGTTTTTAGGACCACCCTATCTGAAAATTGGTCACCCTAATAACAACATAAAAAATTGGGTCTAATCATTTTCGATGAACTACAAACCCACCAATTTTCATGATAATCGGAGTTGCACTCTGTTTTACTATGGAATGGCTGAATAATAATGAAAATCGATTATCGAGATGATATATACCAAAGACCGTTTTAGTTCTAAAATCAGCTTGTTTATTTGTTTGGGGGTGATACACAAATTATGTCACGCAAAAATTGACCTTTTTCAAACCCCTCCCCCCCCCCTATGTCACACTTTTTGTATGAAACCTCAAATTTTTTGTATCGGTCATCACGGTAGGCAAACCACCCCCCCGTCCCCCCCCCCCCCCCCGTCCCCTCTAACAGCGTGACGTAATTTGTGCATGACTTCTTATTGTTTAGCAACACTATTTTATGCCATAAAATGCCAATATGAAATTCGTGCTTTACATCTCCTATGGTAAGTACGATAAGTCTGAAGACTTTGCTTGCAGTTAGGGTTTCTAATAGTGAGCTAAGCCAAACGATAAAAGTTTGATAAACTTATCAACAAAGAAATGTAAAAAATGATTATTATATTCGACAACCACTATGGGGTAACTTGCAAAAGTTTAAATTGACAAAACTTTCTATTATTTATTTTCATTGATTTCATTTCATATTTTTATATAAATAATCGAAAAGGATCATTTATTAGTTGTGTAACGATTTCAATTACAAATGTCGACTCATTTTTTACATTTTTTTCTGCACAACCTTCAAACGTTGTTATGGACTGACATAGTTTGAAATTTTATAGATCATTCACTTTGTTGAAAGTTACGAGGCTCAAATATTGAAGTTTTCGGAAAAAAAGCAGTCAAACCAACGTGAGTAGACCTAAAGTTCAATTCAGTAAACAAGAACAATGCTTTTACACCATAAGCTTCACACACTAAATAACCCTTAAAATCCCCAATTACCTCATCAGTGCGACATCTCATCTAATGCGTCATTCTTTTCTGTGCCCTCAGCAGCGGGGGTACTTTTCATTTCAGGCAATCTAACTCGTTCTCGTTCTCGCGTAGTGGTTCACTCAGTCAGTTACCGTGTCTCGACGACTCAATCCAGTCGCGTCCAACAAGTGGTCAGCAGTCCGTGAGCACCGCCGCGACCAGAAGAATTCAATGCTACTGACTTGACTGACTGTCATCGGTTTCTGCTGTTTAGTGGATTGTGGTCAGCGGCTTCTCCATGGTGTATCTGAATATCCTTTGGAAGCCTAAAGGTGAACCGCACCAGCAAGTGCAAACCGTCCACAACTGTATAGGTTACGCCCGAACGGAGCTGAAGTGCAACTGTAACCTATTGGAAGAATCCCTATCGTGGATATCGAACGACTGCGTGCTTTGTTCTACTCGACTGGACGGGATTAGTGACCGTGTGATCACAGACAATCGGACGAGTGGTGAAGTGATGTTCATGTGATTGGTTACACAGCTTGTTGATGTGGGATAGCGTCCGATTGTCTGTGACCCGGTGTATATCGGCCGGTAGTTCAGCAGTAGTGGTTGAGTGATGCAAAGAAAACCCGAGTTAAAAATCTCCAGAAGAGTAGTGCGCCGTTAGTTGTGCAGCGGCCGGTGTCTTGATGAATCCAAATTGAAAATTATTCTCATCATTCAATTGTGCGCTGCTGGCAATCTAAGCTCGCGGTTCTGAGTGAAAGAGATCGAGAAGATCGCGCGTTTGAGATCCAGAATCCTAAAGCCGGTGGAGGATTGATCGCATAATAGTAAACTTCAGTTAATCCGCGAGCTTCTTGACGAGTGCATGTGTGGTTCTGTTCGTTTCATTGTTGCGGATTGGGGCTGGATCTCGAGTGCTGCTGACAATTGCAATTGAAATTGTTTGCTTTTTGTGCAGGGAAAATAAACGAAGAAAAAGTGCAACTGGAAGTGTGGTAACTAAAGAGAAGGAAGTCTAGTGAGTGCTGAACCCGGTTTACCGCCGACGGACGGAGTAGTTTGTGAATGGATGGATATCACTGCCGTCGTCGTCGAGAAGTCCCGTTCCTGATGTGAGAACGAGGGATGATATTAATGGGAAGATAAAAGAGTGTGATAAGGAAGTGGAGCAAGGAAAAAAAGTGTCGTTGACAAGTGCCCCCCGACTGCAGGAAGACGCGAGACGAAGAAGTCAACAGTTCACACCGCAATCAAGCCGTTTGCCCTCCGGTCTGAGAGTGCGTTTACCAAGCTAAATAGGAAAAGAATAGCACTTGTGAGCATCTCGTGAACAACGAGGAAGTGTCTGAGTATTGTTGCAGTGAATTCGTGTGGAAAATATCCCATCTTGTCGGCAGGGGATTACTTCCGGTCATAATTCGCCTCCCTCCCTGGTGCCTTGTGCTGTGTGCTACGAAGAAAGTGTTGAAAAGCAAACAAAGCTCGCCCCAGTCGGTCGTGTGTAGGAGGAAGCCCTACCAAGAGGATATCTTGCAAGGAAGCTGCTGGCTGACCAACACACTCCGCACCGGAACATATTGTGTTGCTATATTGTTATAATCGCTCTGTGGGAAACCCACACAACCCGTCCCCGTCGTCGTCGTCATCATCCTGTATTCGTCGGTGCAGACACAAAGGCAGTTAGTTGAGAAGGTAAGCGCTCAGTAGTACTTATATACATTTTGAAGCCACACATGTGATGAGACGAAAAGAAAGGCACTAGGTAGGTACTAGTTTGCTCTGTTCAACTGGTTTTTCGTACTGCCCACGTGTTGCACCATCTAACCGGGAGGGGATGTACCATATGCGGTTGAAGAGATCTTACGTTAGGAGGGTGTTCTCGAGAGGGATTACTGTAACATGTACTACTAAGTAGTTTCTGACAACTGGAATAAGTGATGCGTTGAATTTGAGTTCTCTGAAGTTGTTGGAAGGTTTAAAAGTAATATTATTTTTGAGTATTTCATTGGAAATGGTCTCTAGCCAACTTTAGATCTTTTTCCATTATTGGGATAACCACCAAGACATCTTTGTGAGCATTTATTTCAATTAAAAAAGTGTGTCTTTATTTTAGAGCAGCACTTGGAACGTTGATGATATATTATGATTTAAGGTTAATTAAGCTCAGGGTTGCAGCTTAACGGATATCACATTGTTTGGATGTGAGGAACAAATTAAGACCATACTAGTCCGTTCATTTTCTGTTTTTATCGCAAACTTTTCGATCCCATAGCTGGAATCCTGCCGCCAAAAATTCAACTCAATTGTGTTTTTTTTTGCGATGGGGGTCTTAATGCAGTTGAGCTTTATTCACTCGAACGTAATCTCTCGGGATCAATCGGTTGTCCCGTAAAACTCGATCATAACGATCATAACGTGACTTGGTTCAATTTGAACAATCGATCGTTCCAACTGTCATGCGCTATTCTCGATGCTTTTTTTTTTTTTCTTTTCTGAAGGTCTTTTCCTTTTGGAGCATGAAGAGAATCTATGCTTCAAATCATCAACAAGGATAACAAACACATTTCAGAGGTGCACGATACTAGTTCACGCTAAAAATGATTTTTTCATTCTTAAGGGAAAACTATGTTACCTGATGGTCAACTTTTTGGAACCGACGAACTGCAATTAACACAATGCAGGACCAATCCCAACACACGATCGCTTCTGATGTTGGTAAAGTGGGGCAGTGCTGTCATTTTACTATTACTTTAGAGCTTTTAGTAGAACTTGTTACTTCAGACTCTAGTTTAATTTAAAAACACTTCACTAGTACTTTACTTTTGCAAAAGAAAATAAAAAATGAATAACTCTTTTAAAGAAAAACTAGAAAGGACGAGCAAATTCCTTTTAATTCTACTACTGTGCTTATCTTCGGACAGATAGGCCTATTTCGTCTGTGACTTACAGACTTCTTCAGTGTCAGTCGAGCACTTGACACTGAAGAAGTCTGTAAGTCACAGACGAAATAGGCCTATCTGTCCGAAGATAAGCACAGTAGTAGAATTAAAAGGAATTTGCTCGTCCTTTCTAGTTTTTCTTTAAAAGAGTTATTCATTTTTTATTTTCTTTTGCAAAAGTAAAGTATTAGTGAAGTGTTTTTAAATTAAACTAGAGTCTGAAGTGCTGTCATGGTAAAATCAGAGTTGCACAATATCAATCTTATCAGGTGACTACAATCGTCACTATCACTCCAGGCCGTTCAATATCAAAACGACAACGACAGGGTACGACCTGATATTGACCCGCACTCTAGATCACAATCATTGCAGCTGTTGTGATATTTTAGTGGGTTTCGCCAAAACGAAAATTTTGTTTGTGTCCAACATGCATAACTTGTTATTTTGTACCACATATTAAAATATCATCTTGGTAAATCTTCATTTGGATTTTTAAACGAATCTTAAAGATTGCCTATCAGTGATTTCAACACACCATCACAGTCAATCCAGTCCTGATGGAACAAGGAAAGTGACGGTGACTCAATAGAGCGCACGTTGACTTGGATCGCAGTCGGCCTATCAAAATCAGCGATTTGCTTACCATTGACAGTGACAGAGTGCAACTCTGGGTAAAATCAGAGCTGGTTACCCAAGGCTTACAAATTTCATCGCCCTATATACTTACTGGTACGCAACAAAGGAAATGACTTCACTATTGCGCCTAATTAGGAATTATTCCGTGAAAACCCTTCCATGCATTATTATTTCACGATTTTTCTCTGTAATTGTCTCGAAAGGGAATTCTTGCGAGAATTCCATTTATGAGTTCCACAAGACTTCTTCTCAAAATTTCCAGAAAATCCTCGAGAATTACTTCCAGGGACACCGCCAGACATTTTTTGGGGATTCCTGGAGGATTTATCAAAAATTTCTGGAATGCCTACAGAATGAGGATTCTTGCAGGATTTCATAAGATCCCCCATAGTGTTCTTAATGCATCCATGTCCATGCATTTCTTCGAAAATTTCTTCGGAGATTCTTCGTTATATTCTTTCAGGAATTCCCACAGGAATTTTGCTTGGCACTTCCTCAGGAGTTTCTCAAGAAATTTCTATAAAGATAATCTAAGAATAATCCTGAAACTGGTCCACGAGGTTCCTCAGAAATTTCTACTGAAATTTCTCCTGGGATTCGTTAAGGGACTCTATAAGAAATGTTTTCGGTGAGTTCCCGGTCGATTTTCCCAATTATTTTTTCGTATGAACACGTCGGAGCCCTGCACGAATGAAACACTGAAAGAATTGTGTAGATCCGTTGGCCCGTTCCTGACCCAATTCGTGACATACAAACACCATTCCATTTTTATTTATATAGACTTGCTGCATAATTATTCTATTTCTTGTATGTATTTCTTCCAACATTTTTTTTTTTTTTTTTTTGAAAACACACGGACACGTTTAATGTTTCCAGTGAGCTATGTGACTAAATGCTGGGTGACACTAGCCGCACTGCCACGAAGCTTTTCCTGAAATATTGTCAGAGAATTTCTATGATTCTTCTTCTTCTTCTTTATGGCTCTACGTCCGCACTGGAACTTGGGCTGCCTCGCTTCAACTTAGTGTTCTTTGAGCACTTCCACAGTTATCAATTGAAGGGCTTTCTTTGCCTGCCATTGCATGAATTTGTATATTGTGAGGCAAGTACAATAATACACTATGCCCAGAGAGTCGAGAAAATTATCCCGACCGGAACGGGAATCGAACCCGTCGTCTCCGGATTGGCGAACCATAGCCTTAAGCACTGGACTAACTGGAGACCGAAAAATTTTCTATGATATTTTTCCGAAATTTCTCAAAAAATTCTTCTAGGAATCTCTCCAAAGGTTGCTGCAGGAATCCCCAAAAACGTTTCTTTAAAAGATACAATTGTAACAGGTTTTTTAACAAAGGTTCAGAGATTTTTTCAGAAATACCCCTTAGAGTTTTTTTTTTTTAGATATTCAGATTTTTATTCCAAAAATTTGTTAGAAATTATTGAATTGCATCCCAGGTTCCTTCAGATACACTCCCGTGCAAAAGTTTGGGGTCACCCCCTCAAAAACATGGAAATGTTTTTCGGTCATATCTCAGTCATCTTTCATTTAATCCACTCGTTCTTAGACTCTTTGGAAAGATAAAGAGTTAGATTTGATTCGTAGGTACTTTTTACAAATTTCATATGAAATTTTTCGTATGAAAAGTTTACCTAAACTTACATGTTTTTCCTAAATCTGTACGAAATATTGTTTTCCGTGTAGTTCAAAATTGGGTCGACCAAATTTCAAAATTGAAGTTGCATTAGAACCCTATTTCTATCCTCTTTGAGAGCCATTCATTAGATTTTAGCGGAAAAACTCATAACATAATTTAAATGATTGAGTTAGGTTTACAAGTCACCGTGCAAAAGTTTGGGGTCACCCCTTAGTATGCTGCATCGTGCAAAAGTTTGGGGTCACCTTCCAAATGAAGTCTGAGTCGGATTTTTATTCAAATCGTCATTGTTTTTGGTGCAACTCCAATTCCTTCTTTGATATTTGAATGGCAAGACACAAAAATGGTTATGAAATGTTCATAAACTAAGTTCTAGACTAATTTAAGGTAGAAACGGTATATAAAATCCATATTAAATCAGCTAAGTTCGTTATATAAAGTGCGAAAGAGGATAGAAGTGAGATAAAAATGACTAATTCGTGAACTCTACCCTATATAACAGTAAGTGTTCAAACCACAAATATACCATTACCCCAAAATCCATAACAACGAATGACATTTCTCGGAATGTACTATTACATTCGAGATTTTGGGTTTTGGTGCAAAGCAAAGGGATAATTTTTTGATATGGCATATTTATTAAAATAAAATATGTAACATTGCTGAAACTTATGGATTTTAGGGTAATGGTATGTTTGTGGTTATAACACTTACAGTTATATAGGGTAGAATTCACGAATTAGTCATTTTTATCTCACTTTCATCCTCTTTTGCACTTTATATAACGAACTTAGCTGGTTTAGTATGGATTTTATATACCGTTTTCTACCTTAAATTAGTCTAGAGCTTAGTTTATGAACATTTCATAACCATTTTTGTGTCTTGTCATTCAAATATCAAAGAAGGAATTGGAGTTGCATCAAAAACAATGATGATTTGAATAAAAAACCGACTCAGACTTCATTTGGAAGGTGACCCCAAACTTTTGCACGATGCAGCATACTAAGGGGTGACCCCAAACTTTTGCACGGTGACTTGTAAACCTAACTCGATCATTTAAATTATGTTATGAATTTTTTCGCTAAAATCTAATGAATGGCTCTCAAAGAGGATAGAAATAGGGTTCTAAGGCCGTTCGCAATGCTGTTTTATTTTGTATGGCGAGTTTTAAAATTTTTAAAACTCGCCATACAAAATAAAACAGCATTGCGAACGGCCTAATGCAACTTTAATTTTGAAATTTGGTCGACCCAATTTTGAACTACACGGAAAACAATATTTCGTACAGATTTAGGAAAAACATGTAAGTTTAGGTAAACTTTTCATACTAAAAATTTCATATGAAATTTGTGAAAAGTACCTACGAATCAAATCTAACTCTTTATCTTTCGAAAGAGTATAAGAACGAGTGGATTAAATGAAAGATGACTGAGATATGACCGAAAAACATTTCCATGTTTTCGAGGGGGTGACCCCAAACTTTTGCACGGGAGTGTATGACTCCATTTATTCAGGGATTTTCTCCGGCTTTATTTGGAAATTCCTTCGGAAAATTCTCAAGAGATTCTTTTGAAATTTCTCCATGATTTTTCCAATAAATCCTCCAGGTATTCCAGTAATTCCAGTAATTGCTTTGGATGTATTCAGACCTTTCTCGGGCATTCTCTCAGATTGTTTTTCCAAAGTCTCGTTCAACAATTCCCTCAAAAATTACTCCACAATCTATTCCTCAGCATTTGGATGGATTATTTCAAGAAATGTTTCTATAAGTACTTGCAGAAAGTTCTTCCAGATATTATTTCGAAGATTCCTTTAAACATTCATTTTTTTATGTCTTCAGTGATTTTCTAAAGAACTCCATCAGGATTTTTCATTGCTTCTGCACGATTTCTTTCAGAATTTCTTCAGGAAGTACTTTAGGGATTTTTGTGTACAAATCTCTTCAAAAATTGTATAAGAAATTCCTTCAGATGTGTCTCCAGGATTTATTTCTAGAATTCCTTCAGGAAATCATCCAGGGATCCATCGGAATTCTTGCGGTTTTCCCTACGGATTTTCCCAGGAATCCTTCCAGATGTATCTCAAGTAATGTTTCCTTGGAATTACTTACCATGTTCCTCCATAGAATAAAAGAAGTATTTCAAGGTGTTTATTCAGGTATTCTCTTAGGCACTCATACAGGAATTGCTCTGAATATAATTGCTTCAGAAATTGCTTCAGGAATTTGTTTTTTTTTTTCACGAATTCCTTCAAACAAATTTCAATATATTTTTTTCAGGAGTATCTCCGAAGGCATCTCCAGGAGTTTTATAAGGGGTTTCCTGAGAATTCTTAGACATTATTTCCCTAAAGAATTTTTCAGTAATTTTGTGGAATTTCCGGAAGAACTTCTGATAACCCATGGAGAAATATCTGTACCAATTCTGCAGTGACCTCTAAAAATATCCTAGGAAATGTTTCTGATAGAACGATTTATTTAAAAAATCACTGTAGGAATTTCTCAAAAAATTCATGTAGAACCTGTGGAAATTTTAAAAAGTCTCTGGAGATAAAATTAATCTCCTCAAAGGAATTTCAGAACGAATTCTAGCAGGATTTTTTGAAGAAAAAACCTGAGGAGTTCCGTGATTAGGAAGGCGGAATCCTGCTGGAAGTGCATACTTGAACCTATCATTCCATGAGCGTTTGCGTACAGTTCAGCGAAACCCTACATTTGGGATCAAGGATTTTTGGAAGTAAAGAAATCTTCAGTTAAATTCGTTTGTAAATCTTAGGAAGTACTTTTGAATGAATCTCTGAATTCCTTGAAAAGCTCTTGAAGAAATCCAAGAAGAAATGTTTTGAGAACTAAATGGAGTAAATTTTAGGTCAATTATTGGCGGAATTCCTAGAAAAAAAGGAATTATTCATTCTGGATAAACCAAGAAATTGCAAAAATTACTAAGAAAATCCTGGATAAAAATTCATGGAGTATTTTCTGATGGTATTCTTGGGGAAACTTGTGGACGGATGAAAAATGAATACCTGGAGAAACTCATATGTAAGCGTTTGCAAAGTTCCTTTAAAAAAAACTCTTAAGATATTTCTGAAGGAATTTCCGAAGAAATTCCAAGGAAATATTTTTGAGTCAATTTGCTAAAGATTCCGTAGTGAAATTATTGGAGTCCTCGTTAGAGAAAATGCCGGATAAATTCCTGGGGTCGAGAAATATCTAGAGAAAATCTTGAAACAATCTGTGATTGAACTTCTGCAGGAATCTCTGAAGGAGTTCTTGTCTGCATCACTAAAGGTAAGAATGCCAGACTCTCTGGCAGATTTTCTACAGGCTATTCTGAATAAATCCCTGCAGAAATTTCTGGACACATTCATGTGGGAATTTTCAATGGAATCCCCAGAACAATTCCTAAACAAATTTCTGTTGGAATTCCTAATGAAATAATTTGGATTTTTTGAAGAAATCAATGGGAAAATTTATTGAAGAATTTTTGAAACAATTTCTAAAAAAATCCTGAAGAAAACTCTGATAAAATCCCGGGTGAAATATCCAATGATTTTTTAAGCGAATCCCCAAAAAAAAGTTAAAAGTAATTCCTGCATGGAATTTCAGATAAAGCCCATACAAATCTTCCGAAACGAATTCCTGGAGATGGAATATCTGAAAGAAGTCCTAGAGAAGTTTCCTCAAGAATTTCTGAAAGAGTTTTCAGAAAAAAATAGTCGGAGGAGTTTCTGTATCGTCCTAAAATGTTAGGTTGTCTGTCTGGGTCATATTGACCCCAACATCATACTAAGGTTAAAACCGCATTTCTGGAGTAAATTCTTAAGAAATCTTTGGATTAATTTTGGAAAAAATCCATAATAATTTTCCTTGGACTTGAAATTCTTGTATATTTTTTTAAAAGAACCTCCAAGGAAATTTCAAAACAACTTCTACAATAATTTCTTAAGTTATCTTTGAATGGATTTCTGATGAAGTCGGTGGAAGATTTTCTAAAGAAATCTTTGGAGAAATTTTTGGAGAAACCCTTAAGTTTCTTAAAGAATCGCTGAAAGCATTTCTGCAAGAATCAGTTGACAATTTCCTGAAAAAAAATCTCATGTGGAAGAATTCTTGAGAAACTCTTAGGAGGATTTTCTAAGAAACCCCATAGAAGCTTTTAAGAGGATATTTTTTAAAAATTTATAGAGAATTCTCTAACGACAATTCCGGTGGAAATTCTGAAGCCATGCAAGGAAGATGTTTTAAAGAACCTTCAAAATTTCAAACGACTTCCTGGAGGATTTTGTAAAAAGTTCTATGAAGCATTAGCGAAAGGAACCCAAAGGTTTTATGAAAAAAAATTAAAAAAATCCATATTAATTTCAAGATTCAATTTCCAAGTAAATTTTGAAGAAAAGTCTGAAGTAAACTAAGAACTTTCTATAGGAATCAATGAAAAAATTCCTGAAGACATTCATGGCGAATTTCCTAATAATTCCCTGGAAGACTTCCTGAAGAATCACTGGAGGAATTTCTGAAGATATGGGGAACTAAATAAATCCATGGAGAAAACTTCCGAGTAAAACTTTGATAGATTTTTCAAAGAGCCTGTAGTGAAATTTCAGGAAAAATTTGTGGGTAGACCTTGAATAAATCTCTGAAGAAATCCCGTGATGGATTTCTGAAGGACTCCCCGAAATATTTAATTTTATTTGTTGAGATTTCTGAAGGAATCCCAATTTTCCCAATTGCACGTGTGAGGTAACTCACTTTTTCTACATGAGCCCACAAAAATTGCGATCCTTCCATTTTCCCATACATTCTCACGTACGCATCTGATAGCCGGATCGACGTAAACTCAACACTCTAAGCAGAGTGTATCACGTTCCGTATTACAGAAACGACAGATATCACTCTGAATATAGCCAATATTTTTCAAGTGATATCTGCTCGGGCAGTGCTCTGTTACTAGGCCAGTGTATGTACATAGAGCTCTCTTGTTGAGCTCTAAGAGCTTTTTGGTTTTATAAGCATTTGGTGTTATAAATCGTTTTGACTGATTGCAATTTTTGACATCCATCCAATTGGATATCATCCTCTGCTCAGCCCAGCGTTTCAGGTCCATTTTTAATGTACAGTTTGAAATACCGCAGAATGGTTCTGGGCCTGCAAACTGTAAATTGGAATCACTTTTAGCAAGCTCGTCTGCCATTTCATTCCCTTCAATACCACAGTGACCAGGAACCTAGTAAAAGTTTACTGAATTCCCTTGGCACAGCCTGCGCAGTGAAAGAATGCATTCCCAGACAAACTTTGAAGTACATTTGTAAGCGCAGTGACTGTCTGAGAAAATACAAATATCTTGCATATGTGTATTTTCTCTCAAGGCAGAATTTGCGCATTTCAAAATAGCAAGAATCTCTGCTTGAAACACCGTAGGATAGTGTCCCATCGCCACTGAAATTTGTATTCCAGGGCCGTAGATTCCTGCTCCCGTTTTTATTCCACCTTTTGAGCCATCTGTATAGAATTTGATAGATCCTTGACGAACAGTGAGACCTCCGACTTCCCAATCTGCACGAGTTGTTTCGTGCAACTTGTAAGGAACATCATGGTTCTCCACAGGTTTCAACCAGTACTTAATCATTTTCATTACTGGCCTATTTTGGAAGTATTGTGAAATGCTCAGGTGACCTACAAGATCACCTGGCATAAACTTTTCAACTCGTTCAAGTCTCAGCAATTCCTTTTCTGCTTCTAATTGCACGTACTCGTGCAAAGGTAGCAGATTGAGAATCTGCGATGGACGCAAGACGTTGAATTTTCGCAAGCTTTAATTGCGCGCAATGCGTGCATGCGTGGTAGCCTCTTTTGTTTTTGGCCACCAGACAAGCGAATCATACGTCACCTTTGGGCGGATTATGGCAGTATAAATCCACATTATCATTTTTGGTTTCAAGCTCCATTTTCTGCCAATAGTTTTGGAGCATAACCAGAACGCACTTGTTGCCTTACCGATCACGGACTCATTTTGAGCATTCCAGTTCAGTTTGGCATCCAGGATCAAACCTAAGTATTTGACTCGGTCACTAGGATGAATTTGTATCCCTCTAAGCCGAAAAGCTTTTAGGTTGATCTTCCTTCTCCTAGTGAAAGGGACAATTACGACTTTTGACAGGTTGATGCTAAGGCCCTCGTTAATACACCATGAATGTGTATAGTTTAGGGCCATTTGCATTCTCTCCGAAACAGTTCCGTCATACTTTCCTCTCACTATTATGACTATGGTCTGCAAAGCCCACAACTTCGAAACCTTTTCCTTCAAGCTTCTTAGAAGATCGTCTACAACTAAGGACCACATTAGTAGTGAGAGGACTCCTCCTTGAGGGCAACCTTTCGTTGCCCTTACTGTTATAGAAGAACTTCCCAGCTCAGAGGTGATTTCTCTTTTTGCAAGCACAGTATAAATCCAATGGCTTATGCTTGGGCGGTCACCTAGCATAAGATTCAAAATAATAAAAAGAGATTTTGGCTTTCTCAGTCTAGGGAATACAAACGATTAAATTGACATTGCCCGTCGTTTTGGCCTAAGTTATTTGCTATTCCTCCTGAAGTGCTTCTAAGGGTTCCTTCTATGGACAATTCATAAATTCATCTGGGATTTCTCTACATTCCTTTAGAAATTATTACGTATGTAAATAGTTGTGAACATTTTGTCACTAATTTTATATGTTATACTATGGTTAGATGAATGTCCTCCCAAATGCGCATTTGTAGCGCTCCAGTAATTTTGGGCACCGATCCAATACAAAACACGCAAGTCGCCCCCTAACACGGGCATCAAACGGCAGACCGTCTTGCGCTGTTGCCCGAATCTATATGCCCCCCTTAGGATTAGAAACTCCTAGACCTAATTCAAGCTATGTAAGCAACCAACGCTGCGAACAAAAAGGCAATCCGCCAGAAAAAATACGATTACAGGATTGACTGATGGACCAAGAACAATAATGAAACCTCGTCATTATTAGATTTGACTTCGTTATCTATTTAGATAACTGGGCACAATTTATGTTATGTGTTGCATGTTTCTGTTTGGCGCATTTGTAATGTTTCATTTTATTTTTCGTATCTAATTCCCATGGGGCCCGATATGGAAAATAAAATGTGCCTTTGTAGGGTTCCAATTAATCCGTAACAAAATTATATTCTATCTCTGAAGTTTTTCGATGGATTTTTCCTGCTGTTTCTTAATAAATTCCTCTGGATGCTCCATCTTGGCATCCTATTCTTTTACTAGAAATTACTTCAATGCATTCTATTGATATTGTCTGTTTACATCTCATAATGTTCGTTTAGCGGTTGCTCTTCGAGCTCATCCAAGGAATACTAGAGTGCACCTATATTTGAAACCTTAAAAACCAGATTTTAATCTCGTGTGATGTACATGATTCGCACCCCAACATTTTGAGAAATGCTTCATAATCAGAAAACGATGCATATGACCAGGGTGCAAAATCTTCATAGTTATTGACTGAAAACAGCATGAATTTGAATGGTTCTGAACTGAACATTCAAAACAAACAAATTTATTTTCGCTCTCCCTCTTCACACAGTCAGTCAATTCGTAGTCATTGAATATGAAGCCGATCGAGAAACCGCACGGTGAACTTCAACTCGTCTGCTCGAAAATTTTGCGCCCTGCATACGACCTACAGTTGCACAGAACCAGTTAGCTGGAAAATCCTCCCCCGCTTTTAGCGGATTGCATCCCCTTTAGCAACGCACACACGGCGACGGCGACGGTGACAAACTCCTGAACAAGTCTCTCGAGCAACACAAGCAGTGCTATAGATGAGCAAACAAATTTCACCGGACAACATTATTATGTAGTCGTCGGCGTAGTCGTCATCGTCGCCATCGCTGCCATTGGCCTATGCATGCCCGGATTCTGGCCAGCAGCAATCAAGTTCTGTATGCGATTCGGATCAAAATTGTCACTGCTGTTGCTGCTACTGCCGGATGATAATTCTGACTCTCAGCTTTCCGATGTTGATGATGATGATGATCTGTGCCACCACCTACTGGAGGTCAGACAGCAGCGGAAGGTCTCATCCCCCGCGTACACATATCTAGTAGTCAGTCATTGCTCCTCCGGTCCGGATGGACCTAAGCTCTATGGTGTATAGTGGATGTGGGTGGTGCCAAATAGATCCGACCCGACTGGGGGCGTGTAGGGGTTGGTGAGAGACATTATATGCATTTGAAGTGTTGTCGGACATTTATTTAGTGTTATGCAGCTTGATATTAGAACCCGGCAGACAACCGCCCATATAGCTGCGGCGGTAAACGCACGGGTATTCAGCATGACCATGCTGAGGGTGACGGGTTCGATTCCCGGTCGGTCCAGGATCTTTTCGTAACGGAAATTTCCTTGACTTCCTTGGGCATAGAGTATCTTCGTGCCTGCCACACGATATACACATGCAAAATGGTCATTGGCAGAGGAAGCTCTCAGTTAAAAACTGTGGAAGTGCTCATTGAACACTAAGCTGAGAAGCAGGCTTTGTCCCAGTGAGGACGTTACGCCAAGAAGAGGAGAGGAGACAACCGTGGCGATGATGAGGAACGTTTACCAACGAAACAAGTGCAAACTATAATCAGGCAAACAAGGAGGCTAAGGCTAGGCGATTGACGATTTGTAGCGACGTACACAGCAAATAATTTTGTAATATCCAGGCGCGTAATTTTTGGAGATGTAACCATTTTTGAACGTAATTTCATTCGGTTACATCGTTTTCCAACATTTATTACACTCACTATGTACACCCTGGTTGGCACTGGAAAGTGTCAACAAACCCATTCCAGCAAACACTCAGAAGCAGTATCATATTTATCATCTACCTCCTAACTCGGTGAAATAGCCGAGAGGTAAGGGATACGCCTCACAATCAACGGACCTGTGTACGAATCCATGCCAATATTTTACTTATATATGATTCAACAATCGTTCCGGTTCTAGCGATTGCTAGACCCACTTTCAAGCTGCGGCGGCTGATTTGCTGCGTAGAACGGATGTAATTTGTACATCAATTTTACGACGCGACTGATGTGCATCGAAAATGATGTGATATTACAAGAATTTTTTTGCTGTGTATATCAACGTGTATAATTGTCGTTGGCTGAGTAGGTAGAAACCTTGATTGTAAATAAAAACATTATATGTCACAAAACTTTTGTGTCGGGTGTGTTGTTTTGAGTGTAGTGAAATAACCATTATCAAAGGGTATTTGAAACATTAGGAAAATTCAATTTTGATATCTTACAGTTAAACCCAAAAACAGTATAGCGACAGTATAGCGGAGAATTCAGGTAGAAATCTCTGAAGTAATCCCGGATACAATCCATGCAAGAATTCTTGAAGTAATCCCTCCTGAACAAATTTCAAATGATGTCTCTTATAGAATCCTGAGAGGAGTCTCTAAAATAATTGCTGAAAACATCCCAGGAAAACTATAACAAGGATTTCCAATATTAACCCATGAAGGATTGCATGAAAAAATCCTGGAGAAATCGAAAAAATAAGAAAATGTCTGAATGTTTAACCAAATGAATCTTGCATAGCATATTAGGAGGAATCCAGGAAAAAATCATCAAAAGATTCCCTGAAGGGATCTTGGGAGGAAACTATAAAGGAAACCTAGGAATAAATACGACAAGCTTCCATGAAAAATCAATTAAGGCAGCCTGCAAACTTAAAAATTCTGAAATTTGCACGATACAGAAACATCAAAGAACTCGAAACGTCGGCTATAATTACAACCGTTGTTTTATAAGTAACCCGATGACCGAAAACGCGCCTGTAATTGCTAATTAACATCAAAGAACGTAAACTTTTCCAAGACTAAATCACAAATTGGACTCAATTTTACGTGCATCATGTAAGTCTTGGTTGGTTGCGTTAGATGTCAACAAATCCACTTCACTGGAATCGTAGAATCAGTATCATATGTATTCATCAACCAACTTCTAACTTGGTGAAATAGCCGAGAGGTAAGAGATGTGGCTCACAATCAACAGATCCTGAGTTCGAATCCAGAAATGTTAATATTACTTTTGTATGTTTTATCTATCAGATCGGATCTAGCGATTGCTAGGCGCTAAGAAAATATAAGTCCTGGAAGACGTATGATTGACTACATGATTTGACCTAAATTTGTGTCTTTGAAGACGCTCCTATATGTCAGGTTCAGGACCCCTAAAATAACATTTTTTTTTCTAGGTGTGTGGGATAAATTCCGAGAATCCCGATAGAAAACCCAAAAGAATTCTGAAAGAATTCCTGAAGGAAACCCCAAACGAATCTTCGAATAATTCCTAGAAGAATCTGAAAAGGTATCCCTTTGAGCATTCTTGAAGAATTCCTGAAAGAATCACGGGAGAGCACCAAGAGAATCCTCGAGGTATCCGTGTAGGAATCCCAGGATAAATCCACCCATTGAAGAGATCCTCGGAGGAATCTCAATGTAGGAATCCCGAGAAAAATCCCTGGGAAGATCCCGAAATGAATCCCTGAAGGAATACCAAAAGGAATCCCTAAAAGAATCTCAGAAGGAATCCCTTAAGCAATCTCGGGAGGAATCCCTGAAGAAACTTCAATAGAAATTCCATAAGAAGATCTGGAAGGAATCCCGAGAATGGACACCCAGGAGAAAGGATTCTCGAGAGAAATCCCTAAAGGAATCCCGTGGGAAACCAATGAAGGAATCCTGGGAGGAGCACCTGACATAATCCTGAAAAACAATTCTGGGAGGAAACTCTGCAAGAATCCCGGGAGGAATCCCATGTAAATTTTCTAAAAAATCCCTGAAAGAGTTGTAGAGGAATCCCCGAAAAAATTCAAATCCCTTTGGGAATAAAGGGAGTAACCACTTAAAGAATCTCGCGAGGAATTCAAGCAGAAATCCTGGAACGAATCCCAACAGGTTTTTGTGAGGAATTATGATATGGTTCCAGGTAGAGAACTTAACAAAAGCCCAAATCAAGAGAATTTTCTGAATATGTTTGTAGATAGATCATTGCGTAGTATTTTTTGCAATTTCTCATCGTAATAGGCTATTTTACCTCACGCAAATTTGCCAGGAAAAGGCCTACTTTCCCACACTATATTATGGTTCATTACAGCACTGATTTGCGTTACGTAATGAGCCATTACAGCACTGTTTTCAGTTTCGATCAACTTCTTTCTGGACACAGGTTTGATAAATTGCGACAACGGCACAGTATAACCATAGACTAATTTCAAGACCTCGATGTACCAAAGAAAACCAATAAATTTTCTGTGTCCAGTCCGGTACCCAATAGATATTCATTACCGTGTATTTTTTTCCGTGTAAATTGCCTTTTGTGTAAATTATATTTAGCGTGTTACACCGATCTGACAGCTCTGACAGTAAGGGACTAAACATAAATTACGATTGTTCACAATCTGCGAACTTGACTGCGGAAAAAATCGCGACCATGACGCCGCTGGTATAACCTGCTGTAATCAGACTTTCTTAAACATGGCTTTGAACATCAGCGTGCAGTTTGATGAAAACAAATTGTTAAAAACTGTCGTCAAGTGGTAATTTATGAAATTGCAAAAAACGTTGTACTCAACTTTGTGCAGAACTCGATTTTTACAACACGAGTCGTACATTTATCCAACGAGGCTAGCCGAGTTGGATAATTACGACGAGTGCTGTGTCCACCTGCACCTTGTTGCGTAAATCGGCGTTTTTCGAGTGTGCCCAAGTAACCAGAAGTTCGGATAAGAGGGTACTTTATAAGCTAAGCAGCTTGTTGGATGATGCTAAAGTAGCTTCATTTTTAAGTGATTTCAGAACTTGAAAGTTCACACAAGGAAGCTTGTTAGCCTTCTAAGCAGCTTCTGATAGAACTTTCGCAAAATGAATGTAAAAACAAAAATGTACTTTCCAGATTCACCACAGCCTGTGTTAATTGCTTGTGTGTATTGCGTGAAACATGACCAACCTTAACTGTACATGATACACTTTTGGAATAGATTTGAACCGGGTCTTTCTGCGTGATAACTAGGGACAATGGAAATTCGCGATTTCGCGAATGCCGCGAAATCCGCGAAATTGGGCAATGGTTGCAAAATTTAAGAAATCCCGCGAAATGACACGAAATCTGAGAAAATCCAGAAAATAACCTCAAAGTTTCGCTAATTTTAAAATTTAAAAAATAAATTGGCTGATACATTTTACCAATGTCAAATAATTTAATAGTTTAATCTAGGGGCAAGACACTGTGCAATCCAGAGCAACTCTGAGCAATCCTGAGTAACGCTTTTTGTTCGATTCCATTCAGAAACGTCTCTGCGAAGCGGGATATCGAGCAAGACTGCTCGATTTTTCACTGGTATCAGGCAACATTTTGGGAAAACCAGAGTGATCCAGAGCTATCCAGAGGAATTCTGGATCTGTCTTGCCCCTAGAGTTTAATACATTTTACATCAACTTCTTTTCCAATTTTTCATCAAATTTGTTACTTTCCCTGTAAATTTATGATTACGCCCATGTTACGCCTCATAAAATCCAAGTGAATTATTCGTTTCGCATGCAAAATTGATGTTTTCTTTAACAATACGATCAAAAATATGGTGCCGCGAAATCACCGCGAAACTCGCAATGTTGGCCCGCGAAATTTGAGAAATTTTGCCGCGAATTTCCATTGTCCCTAGTGATAACCTACTGCCGTACTACTGCGCTGCTGTAGATACTTGATATGTTAAAGTTAACTGCGCCACTGTACAAGTTTACACATTTAAGCGTAGACAAAGCATGATTTAAGTGAGATTTTACCCGTTTTATACGTCATCAAGATTGTGATGTGGGGTAAAGTGTAGAGCTCTCACACACTGGCTTCCAGTTCGAATCCGATGGACGTCACGTTTTTTTTTTTCATTTGCACTTTAAATCGATTAATTTGGTAAATTCAATTTTATTATGTGTAAAAATTTCTCATAAACACGCAGAGAAATAAATTGTAAACACAATTAAATTCCAGTTGAAATCAATCAATTTTTCAGTTTGCTAGAGCGACAAACTGATTTCTAGTTTAAACTAAACTGTTCCATTGTTTGATAATACAAGTATTTTCATTTGACGAAATTTTTGACAGTTTGTAAGTCCAAACTGAGATTTTGTAGTTTCAACATAAAATAATTTTGAGCTATACCTCAATTTATAGGGCAAAATATGCGTTTTTGGGCTTTTTTGACTGCAAGCCATTAAGCATGGAAATATTTTTTTTAAGCAATCAAAAGGTTAATTGGCCAATTAACATCTAAATTAACGACTTATGCAAAAAATTTCGTTTTACCTAATCAAATTTGATAGATTTAAGTGATTTATGTTAGTATGAAAACTTGCATGCAACTTTTGGACGGTGACTTGTATGGGAAATGTCGTACCTAACATAAATCGCTGTAAACTATCAAATACGATTTGGTAAAACGATTTTTTTTTTTGCATGAGTCGTTAATTTAGATGTTAATTGACCAATTAACTTTTTGATTGCTTAAAAAAATATTTCCATACTTAATGGCTTGCAGTCAAAAAAGCCCAAAATCGCCTATTTTGCCGTACAAATTGCGGTATAGCTCAAAATTGTGACGTGTTAGAGCAAATCTGAGCCCGGATTCGGATTCAGCGGCCCAAAATCTGTCAGAGACACATAAATTTGCTCTTGAGACAGACCAAAAGTTTATTTTTGTTACGCTGTGTAATGGATTGTTTCAAACGACAGCACTTTTGCAACTAACAAAGCCAGAATGTGATTGTGTTGGTGACGGCAGCTACTGCGGCAGCTCGGAAATCTATTTTTAGACACTCGGCAAGCGGATAGAAAGTAGGATAAAAAAAAACAAAAAGGCGAAACCGACCAACGTTTTGTGGATGCTGCCTTGAGTACCTGCGCGTTATCCATCACGGCCAAGACTGCTCTTGGAAGTTGTGGATTTGCTACACCTTCCTCGTTGTGGCGAAGTTGAGGTAAGAATTTTAATGATGTGTGAGTGCTTCCAGACCCTGTTTGTAGTCCCCAGTTTGCAGAAACAAATGAAGTTCCTAACGTTATATGGAATGATGGTTATTGGTTATTTTAATCTATAAACACTAAGTAAGAACAAAGAAATACACACTTGCACTTTGAGTTTATGCACTAATGTTGTCATCAAAAATTGGGAAAATCTATGGCAACTATAAAGACTTTAATCGACCCCTTGTCAGGCAAACTGCATCCTATTTTGCCTAATCAAACAGTCTTGTAATTGCAAAGGTAAACTCGTATTGACGCCAATCACTGCTGCAGAACCACTATCACCCAACCGGGCGTCAAACTGTCTCTCCAGCACTGCCAGTCAGAGAACCCAGAGAACCAGTAACAAGTTGGCACACAGCTATCAGACAACATCCAACAACCGACAAGGCTGAGGACGACGACGACGAGACAGTTTGTTTCCACTACTGCTGTCTGTGTGCTGTGTGTAGTTCATGTTATTTGTAGGCTTAGTTGCGGATGGGTGAACGTTTGTACAACAATGATTCGATGTGATTAATATTGAGTGTGTCGGCATTTCAAAAGAGATCGTCACAACCTAACGTCACACAAGCTAGGGAGGCTGGGCGGTCTGGAGCCATTGGGAAGTGAAAGGCGATACGTTTCATTTGGCACCCGGGATGGGAGGAGGATTCGTGCCCATGTAGTATGATTGTCGTGTGTACTCCTCCTGTTGAATTTACGACTCGACTCGACCGACGACCGACCGGAGGGAAAACAACGACATTTTTCCATTATCGTGTATTTGGTTTCCGAGCGGGGGCTTTGTGTTTTCGGTATTGTGGCACTTCGGTATGTCAAGCGAGCTCATTTCGCCAGAACAGAGTGACATAAATTTTGATGGGATTTGCTGGGAGATGTGCGATTGCGATCGAATTTCATGCATATCATTTTGGAGAAATCTGATAGAAATACCAAACCCATCTGTTTCGGGTTTGTTGTGCTCGGATTACGATTATGGCATTAGTGGAACTGTGTGGGTTTGATGAAATTTTCAAAATGAAATCTGCATAGTGTATTCATGTGACGAGGCTCCATTGTTGAAACCTGATGTACTTGAGCATTAGAGAATTTGTTCATCTGAATATACAGTTGAATATCAGAAATACGTACTTTAAAATTCTACTTAAAAATATGTATTAATTTTATTTCAAAACAATTTAAACATCCAGCTTTTATGTTTTTATTTTTTGTTTTGTTTTCAAAGGTTTATTTTCACTTTAAGTTTTTCTTACAACTGATTTCTGAAATAATTCTTCCATCTTTGAAAAACCATATGCACAAAACAATACACTTCTTAGAACATCTTCTCCTTAAAGTAACCCTTACACCGTTTCCACCTGTTCAAGCAATAATAAACCCACCTTGGGTACCTTATCTCCACCAGCATTCGTCCCATTTATCATCGTAAATTTGCAATTACAACCTGGAGTCATAGTTAAACCGACTAATCGGCACAGAAACATCCATACAAACAGCAACCGTTGCGGCCGGCGAAGCGGTGCGGCATGCTTCAACGGAAATTAATTGTCTACCAACCGCAATGAACGGTGGTGGTTGTTGATACTACACTGCTCCTATCTGCAATTTACTAACCCATGTCCTAGTCGACAGTAGGTTATCCACACCTTCGTAGTACGGCATGCTCGCTGTTGCTGCCACCATCACGGTCGAGGCCGACGACGCGACGACGGGCCTCGTAAGCAGTAAGTGTGTAATGTGAATTGCACTTTTCTTGTGTTTTACGATTGTTGCGATTTCTGCACCACTCGAAGGTACCACCGCTCTGGGGTGGTACAGTCATTGCTCCGACAGTGTGATTCATAGGGACCACAGTATTTCAATGTTATTCTTTAACTTTTTGGTTTCATTTACATGTACAATGTTCAGCAAAATTGCAGATATGTTCTGTCGAAATACACATCTTTTGTAGGGATACCAGCAGGTTAAACTTTCAAGTGTCTTCACGGGATATGCTTAAATGATCACACGTCTTAACAATCAGTACTGCAGTTTGAGTAATATTTCATAACAATATACATATTTATATTGTTTATATCATTTTGAAACAAATTCAAACTACATACAATGCCTGTATGTTTGTTCAACAATGAAATACTCATTCAGAAGATTTCAGCTAATTTCTTGAAGAAATATTTCATAACTTAAGAGAAATTTTCATTATATATCATTTGGAAACAATCAGAGGTAAATTCTTCAAAATTTCCTCTTGAAAAACATAACTCCACTGTTGACAAAATGTTGAAATTCATGCACAATGGTTTATTTTTCCATTTTCACGCTCTTAATTAATAGCTCATAGGATTGAGGAAATAGAGCAATGGTGTCTTCGGCAAAGCTGACGGAAATCACAAGCGCCATCTTTTGACAGTGAGAGTTTTCGGAGCAATCCCCCTAAAAGTGAGATACAAAATTATTTTTTTTTTGGGTTGGCATCTTCGGCAAAGCTGTAGAATTTTTGATTCCAAACAACTTTCCTGAAGACGTTAATGTTGTAATTTTGACACCAATGGAGATAGAGGCCTGTGTTTGAAAGTTAACCCAAAAAACACGTTTTTTAAATAAAACATACATTTGTTGAATTTTTAGACCCACACAATGTTCTGCAAAGTTGTTTGTATCAATAAAATACACAACTTTGCCGAAGACATCAGAGCTTTAAGAATTAAATGTGACGAGTTATAGATTAGTATATGACTTTCAGGGATAAATGTCTTTCTTAGGGGCAAAACGGTGCAGCTGAGGATACCCTTATTAGAAAGTGCATCCAAAGATAAAGGTTAGTTTGTCCATCCACGATCATCTTGTGAGGAGATATTATCATAATAAAAAATGTCCTTACTACGATTCAATTGCAACCAAATCTACTTTGACAGAAAAATTCTTGGCTACAATGATGAAATATAAATTAAATTCACTTTCGTCTTATCTTTATAAAAGTTCATTGTGTTGACTTTCTTCATATGAAATTTTTAATTGCTTTCCAAAAGAATTCGTGAGTTGTTTGGCTCTGTGAGAGCGTATGAACCCTCGATTTATCTTTTTTTTTTATTCAATAAATGGGATTTGTACTTTTTTTTATGGCCCACCAACTACCCCTACACCAAAAAGCTCGTACTTGAGCCTCCTGGTAGTGGACACATTTGACACATTTGGATTTGAATGCAGTTAAATCGTTATATGGACATTTTTTGTTATACATAGTCATATCTTCTCAATAGACGATCGTGGACGTACAAACTAACCTTCATTTGAGAGCTCTTTAAATGTACTTTCTGATAAAAGTATCCTCAGCTGCACCTTTTTGCCCCTAAGAAACATATTTATCCCTGAAAGTCGATGAAAAAAATCATAAACTTGTCTATATCTCGTCTCATCTAATTCTTACAGCTTTGATGACTTCGGCAAAGTTGCGTGTTTTCTTGATACATACAACTTTGTAGAACATTGTATGGGTCTAAAAATTCAACATATGTATGTTGTATTTAAAAAACGTGTTTTTGGAATTAACTTTTAAACACAGGCCTCTCTCTGGAATCAAAAATGCTACATATTTGCCGAAGACGTCAACCATCTATCTCAACAACTCAAAAAAAAAATTATATCTCACTTTTAGGGAGATTGATCCGAAAACTCTAAACATCAAAAGATGGCGCTTGTCATTCCCGTCAACTTTGCCGAAGACACCATTGCTCTATTTTCTCAATCATACGAACTAATAATTAAGAGCGCGAAAATGAGAAAATAAACCTTTGTGCCAAGTACGGTTGCGCTTTTGTTTTGATACAACGAGAACCATAAAAACTTGTTTCAAATTTGCATTGTAGTGGAATTTCCATGAAAAAGTTTCTGAATTTTCTAAGTTTTGTTTTTAATAAAAAGTGTTAAGAAACATCTTGTTTATTTAAGTATAAAACAAGCATTACCCAGGTAACCAATAAGCATTTGAATGAGCCGAATTTCAGTTTTATATCTGTATTTGGCCTGCTTACTGCTGTATTATAGCAGTTCGACTGCTAAACTGCCCTATATTAACAATTCAAATGCTACATAAAATCTGACAGCAGTCTCGTAGCATTTCAATTGCACGGTATGTTTTGGTCAACAAGCATCATAACTGCTACTTTATTGCCATGAAACTGCTAAGAGCGATGAGTGATGCTAAAACCACAACACATTTCCACTTTCTGGTTGACGTGCCACGGCTGTAGAAGCCATAATCATTCGCATGCCCAGTTAATCATAGGTAAATAACAACGAAGAAAATCAATGCGAAAACATGCTTTGGCAAATTAATTCCATGATCAATTCCATGATTCCTATAATCAATTTCATCATTAGCACCTGCTGAGCTCATAACATAACGAAGCAACTGCCGGTGTAATACTCAAGCCCTAAATAGATTAAAAATCCTACGCGCTTTATCTGATCATCTATAGCTTACCCTGTAGTGCGGTTCAGCACCATCGTCAACCCGAGGATCAAATCCCATTTTGGCCGAAAAATAGCAACAGCAATAGCAAGCCTCAAAAATTCCACGGGATAGTGAGAAAAAGAAGAGAGAGGCAAGCCGTGAAATGGTCAGGGGAAAATATTTGTTTTTATTTTTGACAATCTGGGGGATAGGAGGGATAAGCATTTAATCAGCCGTATATTGGGCCAAAACCTGCATTAAATTAGCACTAATGGCGCATATACGGTAGATTAACAATTAATGACCTGCTGTAAAGGCGCATATAGTGCCGAATTAATGCCATTTTATCTGCTTATTGGTTACCTGGGAAGTGAAAATACACGTTAACCGTAGTGTGGCCAGCAAAAAAAACACCCGTAGAAGGCCGGCAGGGTACCCGGGTACCCACGAAATGGAAATGATCATATCTCAGCGATTTTCCACCGATTTTAAAAGTTTTTGCCTCATTCAACTCAGAAACTCATTATCTATCAAGATCGTATTTGGTTGGACCGGTCCGATCACCATAGGTACCGGAAAATCCGGATTTCGGGATCCGTGTTTTTATACAATACAATATACGGGATTTTCGGTAGGTTAGTAGCAATTTCGGTACCAAGCATCGTAAAATTGCTTTGGTATATTGTATCTGACCGGCCTGGAATCATAAAACGAGTTGACTTTGAAACTGTGATTTCGGAACACGCTTCCCGTGAGGCCATGGTTGACCATAAACACTTTAAGGTATCCTAGCCTTAACAATGTGGGTTTCAATATGGTATAAGGACATGCTCCCAAAAATATGGATTTTCCGAAAACCACGGTGATTAGATCGGTCTAACCAAATATTTTCCCGATAGATGATAAGTTTCTGAATTGAATGAGCTAAAAATTTCCAAAATCGATGAAAAATTTACGGAGATATGATCATTTTAATTTCGTGGGTACCCGGGTACCCTGCCGGCCTTCCACGTAATAAAAAAATGCAGGAGCCCCTCCCCCTGCCCCTCCTCACTTTAAAATTTGGACAACCCCAGTAATAGATGTATATTCACGAGTTCTAAGATCTAACAGAGTTCCATCATCCTAGTCTCAATAACCATTAAAATATCGAGATTTGAAATTGAAAAAGGTACCCGGGTACCCTGCCGGCCACATAAGTGTTAATAAAAACAAAAAAATCTTGCGTATTCTTAGAATTTTCTACTTATAACAATTCCTTCAAACTGTTATTGTCAAATGCAAAGAAGATCACATGAATTTCAATTTTTCTTTTAAATTTTGTTTATTACGTAAAGATATGCCGATATTGCTAGCATAAAACCCAAGGTTTTTGGTTGGACACGAATCATTTTCAAGTAAGTCTGCCTTTGAGATAGAATTACATGACTATAGTTCATTTACAACCATAAACCTGTGCTGTCGATACTTCTTATTGCTTAAGTGTGCAGCTTGGGAAACTCATCAATGTCGCTATACAGTTTTTTTTCTGAAAAATTAGCATTAAAGAGTTACAATGAGAACCGACTTATAGAAGTATAACAGAATATTATCTTTAAACCGCATCATGTGTTTTTATAAACTCCACTGGATTTTTTAATGAAATTCCGTTGAACAATTTTCAAAGAAATTTGTAGTAGAATTCTCAAAGAAATTTGCAGAACAAATACTGAAGCAATTTCCAAAAAAAACTGATTTAAGGAACACTCAAATAGATTTTTTTTTTCATTAAGGAAACAGCTCTTAAGAATTGCAGTAGTAATACCGATGCAAACATTATTTTTTTATTTTAATTTAATTTAATTTAAATTTAATAAGGAACAAACAAAAAAACTATTGAAAAATTAAAATTACCTATTGAAACAATATGATGCATGTAACAAATTTAATATTTACGTAGGCCTAATCTTATATAAATATTTTTGAAACATATTTGGAGCATGAGAATTTCTAACAGAGCTATCATAGAAATTTCGAGTGGAGTTTATGGGAACTTTTCGGGACAATATTTGAGGAAAGCCTTGGAGGAGCTTTTAGAAGATCCTTTAAAAAATTCTACTAAGCATTTCTAGAGGAGAAATTTTGGAGGAATCCTCTGTAGAGTTTCCTCGGATCAGCTTCTGATAGAGCACTTTTCAAGGAACAAATTTTCCAGCATTTCTCAAAGGAAGTTCTTGAAGATTCGTCTGAGATACTAAAGTAGAATTTGTGGATGCATTTCTAGGAGAATTCTCAGCAAATTTTAAAGATTTTTTTTCCTTGAAAGCACTTCTTGGGGAGTTTTTGAAGGAAACTATAAATAAATTTTTCTAAAGGAATTCAAGAATGAAAACTGGAAGAAAATTTTGAACTTATATCCTCAGAGCGCTTGTGGAGGATTGATTAGAAAAAAAATCTGGAATAATTCCCGGGAAGATGTAGTGAGTGATTTTGACAAGAATCTTTTAAATAATTTCTGGGAACAGCCTTGGAGCCTCCTCGGAATAAACTTTGAAAGGTACTCGAGCAGGGTTTTCAGGTGGAATCTTCGAATGAGCTGCTGAAGGAGAAATTGTTAGAGGAATCCCCGAAAAGATCTGAAGTACGAGCACAGATCTGATGAATTCCTCGGACGTTTTTTTTTTTAATTATTCTGGGAATCCTTGCAGCTATTTCTGAAGGAATCCTTGGGAGAATTATTGGCAGATAAATTTCAGAAGAATTCTTGGTCAAATACTTGGTGAACTTTCAAGAGGATTCTTAAAAAGAACTCTTGGCAGAATTTCTGAAAAAAAAATAATAATAAGATGAATTTCCGAAAAAAAATCTTCTGATCATTTCCTCGAGCAAACATTAGCAATATTTCTGAAAATTATCCCCTAAATCAAGTTTTGCAATAATTAAAAAAAAATCATAAAATAATAGGGCTAAGCAAGGATGGGAACACTCACTTGCAAAGAGTTACACTCACTTGTCATTTGCTCAGCTCAGAAGCGTGCAATTAAGAAACGATGTATGGACGACTTTTGCCTTACGGTTTTGTCTATAAGTTTGCCGTATAAAGTAGGGGTCACACATGCACCGAAGTCGTGAGGAAGCTGCGAAGGCAACTCTCCACGAGGTGAATGTAAATTACACTCATCTTGTGGAGAGTCACTTTCACAGCTCTGTCACGACTTTGGTATGCGTGTGCGAGCCCTATTCTATTCGGCCAGCTTTTAGACAAAACCACAAGGCAGAAGTCGTCCATACATCGTTAATTGATTGCATGCTTCAGAGCTGAGAAAACAGCTAGTGAGTGTAAATCTTTGTAAGTGAGTGTCCCCATCCTTGGGGTGAAGTTCTTGGCAAATTTCAAATTCTTGGCCTTTTTGAATAACCTTCTGAGGAAATCCTTAAAATGTTCAAGAAGGGAAATTGTCATAGAAATTCCATGAGAAATAGTAGCAGAAACTCCTGAAACAATTCATGGCACGAAGTTCTTTACTATGATAGATTTGTTTGGAAACATGATATAACCAGAATTTTATATGTAGCAATGCTTTGTACAACTTTTTTTTAATCTCCAAAAAATCTTAATGATAGTTTTCAAAGAAGTTCTTTGATGGGTATCCCAACGAATCTTCTGAATTTCCTAGCAGCATTACTGCAAGTATTGTTAAGTACTTGCCTATGGAATTCAAGCATTATGTGAAAAAAAACATTCTGGTAGAATTTTAAATGGAAATCCAGCACAAGTTTTTGAACCCTTAGAGAAAATATATGTCACACGCTGTAAGGGCCCATATAGCTGGAGCGTAAATGCGAGTGTATTCATCGAAACCATGATGAAGGTGATTTCTAGTCGGGCACTACAAATTTCCTTGACTTTCTTGGGCATCGAGTATTTGAGATTCTATCAAACAATGCACACATACAAATGGTTATCGAGGAAGTTATAATGCCTTTCAAAGTTCTTATTAAACTCCAAGCTGAGATTCAGACGTTATCCTAGTTTCGACGTTACGCTAAAAGAGATAACAAAAGACAAGGCCAGCTTTTCGAGGAAAGGGGGCGGGAGCAGCCCTAGTATATTGTACATTACGTTGAAAAAACCTCGCATTCTCTACACAAATCAGCATGGTGCTGGTAGTGGTGGCCAATTACTAGGACTTTTCTATACTCGTGCATTGTTTCTTCTGGTGCTTATAATTTTTTGTTATTATCTACATTTTCTAGTATTATATACTCGTATACTGTATATATTCATATCTCAGAATATAGAAATGCCAATTGACGTATTCCTGGAAGGATCGTTGGAAGAATTTTTAAAGGTATTCTCGTTAAAGCCTTGAAACTATCACAGGAGGAAACCTTCGAGGAAGAGTTTTGAAGGGAATCCCTGCAGAAACTCTCGAAAAATTTCATGAAGGTATTCCGGAGAACTCTCAAAGGATTATTTTTTTTGGAAAAACCCTGGAGTTCACCTAAAGGAATTTCTGGACGAATGGCTGTAATGTAATGTAATCAACAAGAAATGTCTGGAGGAATTCCAGAAGGAATTTCGAGGTGCATTTTCTAGAAAAACTGCGGGAGGGAACCCTGGGTGAATTCCTGAAGGATTTCTTGTTTGAAGTAAGTTACAGTGACTGTAAAAGAATCACAGGACGAATTTCTGTAGAAACTCCTTGGCAGGCGCTGCATGGAATTAACTTGAAGAAATTCTTAGATGAATTCCTAGAGCAAACCCTGAAAAGAATCCCTGGAGGAATTCAGGGAGGAATCCCTAGAGAAATTTCGGAAGAAAGCTTTCGAGAAATTCCTGGAGGAATCCTTAGAGAACATTTTGGAAAAAATCTTGAAAAACCCCTGGAGGATTTCCTGGAGCAATTTCTGGAGAAACCTCAGGATGAATGCCTGGAGGAACTTTTTCAGAAATTCCTAGAGGAATTCTTTGAGAAATTCCGTGGAGCAATGCCTGGAAGAATTCCTTCTAGAGGAATTCTGGGGGACATACCACGAGAAATTTCTGGATAAATTCCTAGAGAAATTCCTAGAAAAATTCCCAGAGGAATTTCAGGAAGGATATCTGGAGGAATCATTGAAGAAATTCCTGGAGGAATCTTTGGAAGAATCCTCAGAGGAATCCTCGAAGGAATTCTTGGTAAATACTTGGAGGAATTCCTGGTGGAATTTCTGGAGGGATCCCTGGAGGTATTGCCGGAAGAATCCCTGTGAAATTCCCGAAGAAATTCCTGAAATTATTTTTCAAAGAATCCCAAGAGGATACGATGAAGAAATTTTTAGAGGAATTACTGTAGGAGTTTCCGACGGAATTGCTGGAGAAATTTCTGGAAATTCTTTGCGGAATCCTTGGAGAAATGCCTGGATGAAATCCTGGAGGAATGCAAAAAATAATTACTGAATAAATTCGGGGAGGAATTCCTGGGAGAATTTCTGGAGAAATTGCCGTAGTAATTTCTGAAGGAATTCCTGGAGGTATTCCGGGATCATTTCCGGAGGAATTTCTGAAGATCTCTAGAGAAAATTCTGGAGGAATTCCTGGATTAATTCCGGGAGGCATCTCGAGAGGAATATCTTGCGCCCTGGTCACCAAAATGCGGCCTGCGGGCCGCAGGGAATGCCAGTTCTCTTTGTTACCATATAATTCCTTGCAATTTCTTTTTCATGGAAATTGTTCTACTCCCGTAATAATAAAGAATAACGTGTTGAATGTTTCGCAAGTCGATCCAGGTGTTGCAATACGAGCAGTTGAAAAAATGGGCCTGGGATCACTGATCCAGAGGAATCCCTTGAGGTATCTCTAGAGGAATAGCTCCAGAGGAATCCTGGAAGAATCACTGGAGGAATTTCTTAAGCAATTATTGGAGGAATCACAGTAAGAATTCCCGCATAAATCCAAGGAGCGACTTCTGAGGGAATTCCAAGTTTCTGAAAAAAAAATGAAAAAATAAATAAATTAAAAATTTAAAAAATAAAATCTCAGGAGGTAGTGCCAAAAAAATCGCCAAAAATCCTGAGGAAATCTATAATTAGATATTCCTGAGAAATTCCTAAAAGGAGTACGTAAAGGAAGTCTTGAAGGAATCCCTGTAGCAGTTCCTGATAGGATACATGAAGGGGTTCCTGAAGAAACCCCAAGAGGAGTCTCAGAAGCAATCCGAAGAGGAATTCCCAAGGAAATCACAAAACAGTTCCTGGAAGAAGTCTTGGATTAATTCCTTGAGGATTTTCAAAATGAATTTCAGGAGGTTGTAACCAGTGGTGTGTTGAAGTGTCCAAGATTTGTGAGATTTTCGTGATTTTGTGTCTCGTTGTTTTGTTATGTAAATCCAAGGAAGTCCTTAAATGTCTAAACTGGACACTACCCAACACACACTGTGAGGTAACGCAGCCAATAGTTCCGCTACTCACCACCAGGCGTCGCAGAAGGACATGTTGGGCGGCCATTGTGGGTGGTGTAAAGGGGGGCAATGATGGGGCGAAATATGATGGGCGGATTACAGCACGGTCGAAGGCTTGGAGCATGAACCGCCATCGCTAATCCAGCAATTACGTTACAATTCTCGAGAAGTGAAGACGTGAGTTAGCAAAGCTAAACCAAAAGTGATTGAACCAAATTTAAGAAAGTGACTTTGTTACAAGTCGTGCGAAAGTGGAAGAAGCGATTAGGAAAAAGCATCCAGGACCCTGTGCTTAAGTTAAAAGTTAGCACTTACCTGTGCTATAGTTTTAAATAGCCTGTGCAGCTAGTACTTACCTGTGCCTAGTACTTACCTGGCCGGGGAACTGCCGAAAGTACGCCTTAACGCTGTGCGAACCAACCAAGGTCCGGAGTTTGGCCCAACCATCAAGAAAGCCACTCCGTCGACCGGATAGACCGCCGTTGGCAAGTTAGACGCCGGATAATAGGGGCACGGTCATTTTAGAAGCGTGTCCTGGAGTTAACGCGACGCGACTAGACCCGCGACTCGGACATCGAACGGCCGCCCAACCCAACGGAAGGCGACAACGTAGAAGAAAGACACCGAAAGGAAGGACGAAGGAGAAGGTGAAGTAGCGGAGCGAGAAGAAGGGGGCCCGCCGACTGCATAGAAGAAGAAGAAGTGAGGTAGGAGTTAGCCAGTAAGAAAGTGGGAAGTAATAAAGGTACCTAGTTTGTGTGTGTGTAGAAGCAAGAATAAAGTGGGTTTGTGATTAAGCAAAGTGTTTAAGTGGTTTCCTTGGCCGCGATAGTCAAGCGCGTACGCCGACCCTGAGGCAGTTGAAGGAGGGGGGTCTCACCAGTGCTGGGCAGGGATCGCCCACTAGTTACAAGGTCTTGAAGACATTCCAAGAAGAGTTCTTGGAAGCATTTTTATAATAATCCCTGGATTTGTTTTTGAAAGTATCACAGAGGGAATTCCCGGGTGAATCCTTGGAGGAATTTCTGAAGAAACCTCATGAGGAATCCCAGAAGCAATATCATGAGTAGTAATTCCTTAGGAAATCTCAGGATAGCTTTTAAGTGAATTCCTGGAATAATTTCTGTAGGAATTCCAGGATTAAAATCTGAAGAAATCCATGTCTACAGTAATTGATGGACAAATTTGATAAGTGGATGGAATCCTAAAGGATTTGTTCAAAATTTTTGAGCAATTCCAGGATTAATTTTTCAATAATCTATAGTAAAATTTTCTGAAAGAAAATCTGGAAGATATTCCTGCAGAAATATTTCGAATAATTCTAGATGAAGTTGTTGGAGCAATCTCTAGCGGAATTCTGGAAGGAATATATGGATAAATCCCTAAAAAATACTGAATCCCTAAAAAGTAATACTGAAGGAAACCTCGAAAAAAGCATTGGAACAATCACTGGAGAAATCTCTAAAGATATCCCAGCACAAACCCCCGAAGAAATGCCTGATGAAATCCCTAAATCAGTGCTTCCCAAACTGTGCGCTGCGGCGCCCTGGTGTGCCGCGACTTTTTTCCAGATGCACCGCAGGATTTTGACTTTTGTGACGAAACAAACAAAAAACTCTTCATTTGTATTGCGGAACACCTTTAATTTATTTTTATCTTATTAGTAAAACTAGTGTCGCTCACATTTTTTAATCTTTCCTGACTCTTCGATTGTTCCATAGGATTTCTGGTATCCTTTTTATAAACATATCAATTAAAACCACATTTTGAAATTTCAAGTTTTTGAAATTGTTTTTGGAATTCGTAAGGTTCAGCTTGGCTTTTGATTTAACTATAACTTGTCCAAAGATTTTAATTTCAAGAACATCATTTACGTTTTTTCCAGAATAATTACAAGGTCTTTAGAACAGCTTAGCGGCATGCAGGTTTGCCGATCTGGTAGTGTGCAGAGCTAGCTTTGACTTTTTTGTACCGGATTGTTTCATCAGTACTGCCGCAACCTCGCTGCACTCGAATAAGTTTGTTATGCTCGGATTCATCAATGGGGTTATATATGGTCAATCCAGGCCCAAAGGGTTAAGTTGAAATTTATGAAAATAAGCCCACTTGGCAGGTCTTTACAATCTCTTCATGTGTCCCAGTTTGCCGAAATTTTTCAAAGTAAATAAAAGTGTTGCTTTTCAATTTCCGCAAAAAGTTAAAGCTTTGGTCAAGTTCTGTGTAGTCATTTTCATTCAATAAGAATTCTTTAATTTTCGCAAACGCTTTAGAATTTTCGGCTGAATTGTTGAAATTTAGCAGCTTGTTTTACCTGTACAACTGAGTTTCTTCTTATTTTTAAAACTTCTATGATGAAATTAACATGATTTTTGAAATCTTACATAAATTTCAACTATCTTTGAGAAATAAATTTAAAAAAAAATAGTTAGTTTTCCAAATATTGATTTCTGAAAACATGATACAGGTATTCTTCGATATAACGTACCCTCGATATAGCGATTCGATATAACGTACATTTTGCTTCGATATAACATACACCATTGAAAAATGTCATATTTTCCAGTAATAACCACCAGATAACCAACGAAATCACTCAAATCAATGCTGTGTTGCAGCATATATCGTTATATCGAAGCACAAAAAACGAAAAGAAATTTTTGTAAAACCCATGTTTTTCAGAATTGTTTTTGTGAATTTCACCGAAATCATTATTAGGGATTAATTTCACGTCGAATACATCAATAATAGCATAAAAATTATAAAAATTTTGTCTGCTTCGATATAACGTACAAAGAGAAAAGTTTTTTTACGTTATATCGAAGAATACCTGTATTTGAGAAGTATTTCACGATTATGTCCTGCACACTGTAAAGTGAAAGTTGCCCAAAATTTAAAAAAAAAAACTTTGTTTAAAACTTTGGTGCGCCGTGACATTTTTGGAAATGTCAAAGGGCGCCGCGATACCAAAAAGTTTGGGAGCCTCTGCCCTAGATGAATTCTTGAAGGAATCTCTAGAGGAATCCACTGCAACAAGCTATGGAATCCTGGAGAAATTGTTCATACTCATACACGCAGAAAAATAACGCATATTAGAACCAAATTCAAAGAGACTTCATTTCTAAGTCGCGGGGTTTATTGAATCAAAAAATATTATCTTTGATTTCAATATCGGAGAATGCACATAGCCGATAATGAGCAAGATGATTCAGTTTTACCCTGAGATTTTCAAGAGCAGATCTAGCCGTGATCGATAGCTCGCTATCGGTGATGCATATTATAACAGTACCCGTGTTCGATTCTCGCATGCTTTTTTTTATTTCGTTACCACTTTTTAACAAAAATATTTTGTTTTTGAATCTAAGTCGATGGATATTAGTTTCTAAAAAATATAGACTTTGAAATCACCAAATTGCTTAGTTTCAAAGCAATAATGTTATAGATTCAAAGTGAAGAAGTATTTGAAACTAAAATCCACGCCGCGAAGCTTGATTTTAGAAACAATGAAATGAATGCTTTGAAACTAATGCCAAATATTTTTGATTCAAAGCAAAAAAGGTATTAGGCCGTGGTTCAATGATTTATTTTCTTTGATTCAAAGCACTTTATTTTTGAGTTCAATATATTTTTTTCTGCGTGTATAGTTTACGATCAGAGATGCCAGATATACAGATTTTTCTGTATTCTACAGATTTTTAGAGGTTCATACAGACAGGATACAGAGTACAGAAAAAATACAGATTTCATGATCTGGATACAGATTTTTCCTCCACATATTTTTTTCCTCATACATTCATGCAAGATGGAAAATAAAGTAATAAAAATTATTGAGAGTACAAATCCATTAAATTATCTATATTTTTCACATTTGACCTCAATTTTCAATCATTTCATTACAGGATTTTTCTTTAGAATTGAATTTAATAAAACAAATATTACGAAACATAAAACGTTCTAGATATGTAATAAGCATACGTTAAGGGCGTTTTTTTTATGTTTTTATCACGTTAAAATCTTAATCTTGTAATATAAAACTTTTTAACCTTCGCCAAAGTGAAGTTTTTAAACAAGTTTTCAAAGATTATGTTAGTATAAGGAAAAATCGAAAAAACTATATCAATTTTGCCCATCTTAGCTTGTTGAAGCACAGAGAAGGCGGCATGGGAGGTTTTTTTTCTAATTTCGGCAAAAGGCGGAGAGGCGTCTAGTACTGGAACATCGGTAATGGGCAGGTTTTTTTTAAAGAAATTCTTGCAGGGATTCCTTGAGAAATTTCTAGAGGGCATTCTTAAGATATTCCTTGATTAATTTCTCCAGGAATTCTTTCGAATAGATTTCTATGGGTTCCTTCTTAAACTCCAGCAAGAAAAAACATTACATATTCTTCTGGAGATTTGTTTAAAAAGTTACCGAAAATTGTGTGTCGACGGATAACTCCATTGATATTTCCACGGATTCTTTGAGAAATTCATTCAGGAATATTTCTAAAGAATTTCTACGAAAATTCTTTAAGAAATAACTGAAGAATTTATTTCTGAGATCTTTGCAAATGTTTTGTTATGCGTTCCATCAAGGATTTCCCGAAATGTTTCTCCAGGTACTTCTTCTATGATGTAAAAAAAGAAATTCGGGTTTAGTACTGTTCCTTTCAATTCCACTAAGAATTTGCATCCCTTGACAGATACGTATTTCGACCTCAACTGTAAGGTTGTCTTCAGTGTCTCACACTTGACTCGACTGGACTTGACTGAAGTCGAGTCAAATACGAGATACTGAAGACGACCTTACAGTTGAGGTCGAAATACGTATCTGTCAAAGGATGCAAATTCTTGGTGGAATTCAAAGGCACAGTACTTATTTAACCCGATTTTCTTTTAACTTGCCACTAACTTTACTTAAGAGTTAGATTTCTTTCAGAATTCTGCTTAGATTTCTCTAGAAAATCGTATGTGAAGATATATTTATCTCCAGAGATTTCATCGAGATTTCAAAATTTAGAAGTTCCTTAATGGAGTATACTTGAAAAAAATAAAAATTCTGAAATTATTCACAAATCCTAAAGGAATTTGTTCGGAAACTCTTCCCAGGGATCTCTAAGATTTTTTGAGAAATTCGTTCAGTGATTCCTGCAGAAACTCCTTCATGTTTTTTTTAGAAAAAAAAAATGCAAGAATCCTTGAGAAAATTCTGCAGTGATTCCTGGAAAATCCGTAGAGGAATTTCTAAAGAAATCTCTACAAAACTGGAGACATTGCAGACAAAGGTACTTGTGGATTTTTAAAGAAATCCTTTATTGAGTTTCTGAAGATTCCCTGGAGGATTTTCTGAAGGAATCCTTGGAAGAACTGCTGGAGGAACTTCTGAAGGATTCATTGAAAAAAAAAACTCGTGCAGTTTATGAACTTGGAAGAATATTTTAGAGAACCAATAATAATCTTTGAGAAACCTACAAGAACTGGAGAACCCTCTATAAATATACTTTGAAACATTTCTAGAAAAAATCTTGGAATAAAGCTTATTAGTAGTTTCAAAAGATTCTCTCAACAATTGCAGCAGAACTAATTGTTGAGAAAATCTTTTGGAAAAAAATGAAAAAAAAATCCCTGAAGAAAGGTCTGAACCAATCCAAAGCAATACCTAGAGGAATACTTCAAGAACTATTGGATAAACTCCTGGAGGAACTTTACAGAAAAATCTTCCGAGAATTTCTAGAGGAATTTCGAAAAAAAATCCCGAGAAAATTTCTGAAAAAATGGAGTAATCCTTGAGGTAGAAATTCAAGCAAAATTTTCTGGAATGGTTCTTGAAGATTATTTTTTACAATCTCTCTATTTTTGTGTATTTTAATATATACTAGTTCTTCATACAAACTGAAAGTTTCGAAATTTCTGATAGAATCTCTGAATGTTTGTTAAAGAAAAATATCTCCTGGAATTCATGGAGAAACCCCTGGAGAAATTCATTGATAAATTTTCGGAGAAATGCTGAAAAAAAATTGGAGGAACTTCCCCAAAAATATTTAAAAAAATATATTAAGAAATACAAGCATAACTTATGTAGCAATCCCTGAAGGAATTTGCTCTTTAATCCTTTAAAGAATCCCATGAGGATTTTCGAAAAGAATTTCTGCGGAAACCCGTGAACCAGTTTCAGGATTTTGAATGAGTGTAATCAGTTTCGTACCTTTTAATTCCGCCCTATGTACGAAACTGATTACACTCATTGAAAGGGGGTATTCTGCTTAGAGGGTTCGAAAAGTCGGTACAGTTTCAGGATATTTTTTGAGAAACTCCCAGGAAAGTTCCAGGGAAAATTCTTGGAAGAATCCCTGGAGAAATTTTCACAGTAATCCGGCGACGTAAAAGTTCAGAATTATTAAGAATAGACATATTTATTTTACTATTCAAAACCATAACGTTCTGCTATTTACACTGTTTAGTGAAAACTTACTGCAAATAGAAATGTTCGTGCAAAATTCGGGACACAAACATGTTGTTTACATGTTGCACCCACAGATTTCTAACGGGGTCTGACAGGATATACGGAAACTTGGTGTTTTTTGGCTTTCAGTCACAGTTTCAAAATACAGACAAATACAGATTTTCTAAAATCCTGATACAGATTTTTGGCAAAATCATCTGGCATCCCTGCTAGGAATTAAAAATCTTAAACAGTAATATTGATTCCTTAAAACTGCAATGCCGATCTGCATATTCAAATATCGGGCGCCCACGCCGCCTAAAAGTCATCTCAAGACAGGCCCCCCGCGCCCCCTCCAGAAAAAATCCTACGCCAATGGTCTTCTCTTTCAGTCGCTGACTTGGGAAAGTAATGGATAAATATGAAAAATACTTCAAATAATTTTCAAAAAAATAATCCAATGAAGACGACTCAGAGACCCACCTATCATTTTTAATCACAACAAATGAAAAAAAACGACCTGTGTTTTCGACAAAAAAAAAAGTTATGAGAAAAATTAAAAAAAAAGTACGCTTTCACATACTAAATTCCATACAAAATTCAATCGCAATGCTAAATATGGGAACGCTACTGATCGCTTCCAAATTTTGTACGATTGCTTTGGACGCTAATATAGATTAAAACAGATTTGTTTCGGGTGGATGCGATCAAATTTTAATTTTTCCAACGTTGGCCCACTCTAGTGGATATGTTTTAGTAGTCCATAAACAGTTTGAAAAGTTCCTTCATAATCCTAATATAACGCTTCACTAGTTCGAATAGCTAATTCTGAGTGGTCGCCATTAATCTTATACGGTACCCTAAACCGCACATCTGCAAACTGCACTGCCATAACATCAACCACCCCTTCCTTTGGGCGCACCGGCTGGCTGTGCGGTTGATAATGAAAAATAAAAGGAGACGCATGGTTCCCCACATACAATGCAATGCAAAGGCGGATGGGAACCACTTGGAAGGTCGAAGGGGGTTTGCCAGCCAACACCACCCAGCCAGCCAGCGCCCAGCGGTAGTAAATGTTTACACTTCGGTGTGTGCAAGTGAAGTGCCCGATTCTCACAAAGCAGCAGATGAGGCACTTACTTGCTGGCCGCCGCGCCGGTTAGGTTGCTACTGGGCGAAGTGTGTGCTAATTTATTTGCACAGTAAATTATTAATGATACGGCAAGTGTGCGGGTAAATATTGGGTTAGAGTCGGGATTACGCGCGCGCGAAGACTTTTGCAAGCGGCTTGAGTTGAGCAAAGCGGTGTAATTTTTTATTACAGCCAGTGAAGAGAATTGTCAGACAAAAGAGGCACAAAACAAGCAACAAAGAAGGTGTGACGATTAGTCATTATCCCTACTAGTGACAGATAATGACATGATCTCGAAATTTTTTGTTGCAGACAAAACGGAAGCTGAATTTGTTGCGTACTTTTTAACTCGTGAATAATCAATTATTACTAACCCAAAGTCGAATCTGTTTGATGATAGAGCTTCACCAGAGTTGCAGTGTTTACCGACTCGAAGATACCGTTCGAAAATCGCAATGCAAGGCTTAAAAATCTCTAAACTCGTGGTGTACGATGTTAATCCCATTATTTTCAAGTTGGGACAAACTTGTGTCGCATGGGTTGTTTTGTCGCAACAAATACAGGTTGCGACATTGTCATTATTGTTGCGCGATGGTTGAATTTTGATTCACTGATTACAGCCGAGAAGCCTAGATTTTGCATTTGTTTCGCGGAAAAAGGGACTCCAGGGTTCCGGAATACAGAAAAAAAAATGGGAGCAACGAGAAAAATGAGGCCGAAGATTAATGAGATTTCATCAACGCCAGCAGGGCCGTGGTGCCAAATGGTGTTGGGATTTAGCACCTTTTCAGCGGCACGTGGTAACAGATCATAAAGTATGATTTACTGCTACACTTGAGTTACTGCTAAGAACTTGCTTCGTAATGTAACAACCGCACAGCGTGCAGCTCGTTTAACCGAGCGATTCAACCCAGTAGGTAGCAGAAACCACAACGCCATGTAAGGGAAAACCTACATCGTTAGTAACTGATCATGGTCATTGGAGCTGAACCAGATTGAATGAAACTTATGCTATCTTGAGATGATTTCGACTTGAGCTTGCCATTTGACCCAGTCAATCTTCAAACTACAATTTATCAAGTGACATCGACAATATTGTAACTCATAAATATAGACTGATTGAATTTTATGGAATCTATGCTTGAAATCATCACAGCCATACCTTCGAAGAAAACTCACACATTAGCAATCCCACCCACCACATCCCGTTCTAGAATAACAATAAATCATCCAAGCGAATGAGGTCGACAGTTGTTCAGAATCACTCCACTTCGTGCAACAAACACATCCCAAGCCGAGAGTGGGGGAGAGAGTTGATATTTCTAGCTTTCCTACTTGACAAACATGCCATGTTTAACCAGCTCATAATTGTCAACGCACCGGATGAAAGTGACACCCAATGTGGAGTCCCCTCTGCCACCACCGACCGCGTACCTACCCTGTACTAGGTGCTTTCTCGTGCGACGCTTAGATCCTCTAGGAGCAAATCGACAGACAAATAAAACCCAACTGGGAAGTCCTCCTATTCCGGAGAAAGCCCATCCGGAACATGCCTCCGAGGCAGAAGGGTTCCCATAGTAGCCGTCTTGATTTGTGGTAGGATCCCGAGTGGAGGTTGGTACCAGAAGCGAACTACCAAGCTTCAATAAGAGTTCCTGGTTTCGGTGTTGCATCTACCGTATGCGTGATAATGTTTGCACCTTCGTACAAATAAGGTACCCATATGACCTGTACACACAATGGCTTGGTTTTTATTGCATGCACGTAAGCTCTAACTCATATCACAGTAGGCTGCGGGTAGATGCGGTAGATTTCTTAAGTTTAAAATTTGCACCATGAAGGGGTAGCAGCGGTAGTCGGGATTTGTACACGCGCAAATGCTAAAAAATACATTTCAGGAGTGTTCAGGAGAACCGTAAAACAGTCTTAGACCGAAAAAAAGCAAGGGCAACTATTCCCAAAGGTGTCCACTGGTCGTCCAAGGTTAACATGGATTAAGAAAGCTATCGCTGCCACCAAAAATAAGATTTGGGTGAATTATATGCGCTCAATGAGAAAAATGGCAAAGAAACGCGAAATCAGCGACTTAACGGCATGGCATAACGAAAAGGAAAATTACGGTGGCTTTTATGATCCTTCGATCATAGAAAAAAAAACTTACATTATTACCAATGGCATCCAGGAGCTACGAGTAGCACCATATAAGAAAGTCTTGAATTTGCCCGAACGCAACCTCCGTTTTTTTTTTCGATTTCCGAAAAACTATCGATCCGTACCAAATTCCAGAATCAATAGTTATTATAACTTTTGTTTGTGTGTCAATGTCTGCACCATGAGGCAATGTCAAAATAAAAAAATAAATTCAAAAATTGTTTATCCTGACTTTGACACTACCACGGGTACTTTTCGGCATTTGCGCGTGGACAAATCACGAGCTAGGTTGCCACTTAGTCATTATGCAAGTGTTAAACTAAGAAAATCAACACTTTTTATTCACAGCCTACTATGATATGAGTTATAGCTTAAATGCCTGCAAATAAAACCAATACATTGTCTTCACAAGTAAAACTGGAATTTTATTTAACGATGGTGCAAACATTATCACGCATACGGTAGTTCTTATTATTCATTATTCTAACTTCTGTCATACTTACATTTATTTGCACATCATCACAATAAGGACAACACATATTAAAATCACGATCCACCAGGTCCACAGATCGTGCTCTCTGCGTTCCACGCTTTCTTGTACCAACCGGATCAGTAGCAAACCCTAATTTTCCAGGATTGTTGTCCGGCATTCTTGCAACATGTCCAACCAACATCCTTCCGGCTTTGGCCACTTTCTGGGTACCGGGTTGAATGTTTGTATTTGAGACTTCACTGACAACCTAGAACATCTTGAACACCACAAAGTTTGGAGAAATGAATTATTTTACATACCAGTTGTTCTAAAAGCTAAATTTGGTTATGGGCTACGTTTATATGTATTGATTTAATCTTCGTCAAGAATATCAAAAGTTGTTTTATATTCTGGGATGTTCTAGGTGTTCCAAATTATACTACAGTAAAGTCCTTCAAATCAACAAGAATAACTTTGTGTGTTTTAACCATAAATTATAGCATTATAAAACCTACTGGGATCCGTGAAGCTCTTGAAATCTACAATGTCATTTATAGACACTATAGGGATATTCTAGGTCAGCCAAACTACCTTGGAGTTCAGAACTTCAGGGTTAGACTCGTAATAGTAGCCATATCTGTTACACTGAGTAACGTTGCATAATCAAATGCACTTACATTATTATAAACCCTTGGGACATTCAGGGTCGTCTAAGCCGTCCTATAATGAAGTCCTTCAAATCTACATACTTGAATAACTTTATGTGTTTTCACCTTGGTTTTCGTAATAAATGATAACATTGCATAATCTGCTTGTATCCGTGAAGCTGTTGAAATCTCAAATGTGATTTAGAGTCACTGTAGGGATATTACAGGTCAGGCAAACTACCTTGGAGTTAGAACTTCAGGTCTGCACTCGTCATAGCAGCAATATCTGCTATACGGAGTAATGTTGCTTTTTTATTCGTGAGTCTTTTTCTTTTTCTTCTTCTTCTTCTTCTTCTTCTTATTCTTCTTCTTCTTCTTATTCTTCTTCTTCGTCTTCTTCTTCTTCTTCGTCTTCTTCTTCTTCTTCTTCTTCTTCTTTATGGCTCGACGTTCACATTGGAACATTGCCTGCCTCTCTTCAACTTAGTGTTCTTGGAGCACTTCCACAGTTATTAATTGGAGGGCTTTCTTTGCCTGCCATTGCATGAATTTGTACATTATGTGGCAAGCACAATGATACACTATGCCCAGGGAGTCAAGAAAATTTTCCAGACCGGAACGGGAGTCGAACCCGCCGTCTCCTGATTGACGATCCATAGCTTTAACCACTAAGCTAACTGGAGACCCCTGAAGTCTGCTTGATATTATTATAAACCTTTGGGACATTCAGGGTGATCCAAATTATCCAATATATCTTATAATGAGACACTATAGGTATATTCCAGGTCAACCAAACTACCTTGGAGTTCAGAACTTCAAGTCTTGAACTTCAAGAACAGTTTGGATGACCTAGGATATCCCGATTATTGTGATACTGTCTTTTGAACTTTCAGAAGACTTACTGGACATGCTAGATTATAAATCGTAGCTTCAGTATAAAAGCAGCTACCGTTTCATCCGAAGACTTTAGGATCTAAACTCAAGAACAGTTTAGATGGCCTAGGATATCCAGAAAAAATATTCTGCATCATATTCTTCTCTTTCTGTGTTGTTGAGCATCAAAACCACAGAAATACGTAGAAAAAACTTTATAATAATGCTTGGAAAAAAATCAGCTTCAAATGGTTAATTTCCAAAAAGCCTTAGGCGCTCCTGAAAAGCTTTCTGAAAACCCCTAAAGCCTCTAAATCGTCCATAAAACTTTAAAAAACTCGCCTCTCAGGGCCCCTCAAACGCCAATCCTCTCAAATTCCCCTGAATTCCCTAAAAACAACTTGAGTAACCTGAACACACTGAAACCACTGAAAAGCTCTCTAAAAACATATCCTATATCCTCCGAAACCCCTGAAATTCCGTTGAACGGCCCCTGGTACCTCATGAAACGACTCTGAAGTGCCCTGTAAGGCTCCTGAAAGGGTTTTCTAAAAACCTCTAAAACGCCTCCAAATCCTCCTGGAGATCTTCTGAAATCCCCTAAAGTTCATGGTTACACACAGAACGCCCCTGAAACTCCCCTGAAAGACCTTTGATACCCCTTGAAACGTCCCTGTAAGCCCTTCTGAAATTCCCTGTAAAGTCCCCTGAGACTTTTCGGTCGGAAAGCCCCGTGAAATCCCTTAGGCCACCTGGGCACCCTAAAATCCCAATGAAATATCTTGAATTGCTCCTGTGTAAGTCTCATCAAACCCCTCAAAAGCCTTTAGAAAACCTCTGAATTCTTGCAGAAATCCATTTAAAATCTTCCCTGAGTTCCTCTATTGCTTCCATCTTAAGGACCCCTATTTTGCCCGTTTTTTCCTCCGTTCCTGAGATCATAAATTAAGTCTGTGATTTTAATGAGTGAACTTGGTTCGCGAGAACAGACGTTACTTCTAGGCGTTTCAGTATGATTTCAGAGGACTTCAGTGGCTATCAGGAGCATCCTAAAGAATTTCATAGGGTTTTCAAATTAGGTAGTGCAAGACTGCAAGGGTGTTTTAGCTTTTTTAGGCGTTTCAAGGGGTTTATGAGACGATTCAGATGGGCTCGTGGAGTACGGCTCCACCCCATTTTGCATAATGCCATTTGGCATAATGCCGTTTGGCATAATGCCATTTGGCATAAAGCCATCTGGTATAACGGCCACTTGGCAAAAAGGCCATTTGGCCTAACAAGAATTATGCAAATTTTTACCATGATGGCTGTTCTTCGTATTATGCCAAACGGCATTATGCCAAATGGCCTTTATACCAAATACCTCTATGCCAAACGGTATGAAAAATGGGGTAGAGCCGTGGAGTAATATGGTCAGAAAACCACAGAACCGCTATATAATATCACTGAAAATTCCCTGAAATCCTCCTACATATACAATTGGCTCTTAATCACTAAAACTATCGCAAAACCCAAGAAACAGAACAAGTTGAATAACAGTTTATTAAGCTAAAGTTGGCTTAAAAGTGGTTTGTTCCAGTGTTATACGCTAAAAATGTTTGTTGGGAAGCCCCTGAAAATCCCCTGCAACGCCCTCAAACGGTCTTGAAACCTTTCAAAACTCTTCTGAAACCTCCTGGAAGTCATTGAAGCCTCTGAACCCATTCTTAAACCCATTCAAAATGCCATAGTTCGCCCATTTGCTCCTCTCTCCATCATATATTCCGGATGCTTACTTTTCCTTTCCCCCGTAAACGTCATTGGGTGCCATTGTGTGATAATGGAGAACTTTTTTCGTTTATTACGCTATACAAAAAAAAAGTTGCATAAATCCATTCTGCAGTTAAATAGTATAAAGGACATTTTAGTGCATCTTGGGTGAGAAGCATGCTCTGATGGGAGTTTGAAACCCTTTAAAGAAAAAAGGGGGATGCCTGAGCTATTCTCAGTGCTATGTACATATGCAAGCATACTCTTACTTGCTTACCGGTCAGAGTAAGACCTGAGTTTCATGCGTCTCCAGTCACGCAGTCTGCGAAGCGTCCGCTGATCGTCCTCCACTTGATCGATTCATTGAGCTCACTGCGCACCACGTCTTCTTGTGCCAATCGGATGACTCTCGAGAACAGTTTTAGTCGGGTTGCTATTCGACATCCTGATGACGTGACCCGCCCATCGTAGCCTGCCGATTTTCGCGGTGTGGACGATGATTGGTTCTCTTAGAAGCTGATGCAGCTCGTGGTACATTCGCCTTCTCCAAGTCTCGTCTTCCATCTGCACTCCGCTGTAGATGGTACGCAACACCTTCCGTTTGAAAACTCCAAGGGCGCGTTGATCCGCTGCACGTAGAGTCCATGAACGCCTTGTTTCCTCCTGAGAGCCCATTGTCATCATGTCTGTACTTTGTTTCGACACATAAATGACTAATCAGAATCGCCTAGCTTCACTCTTTAGCGGGATGTACGCTTGGATGTACGTTTCCGCCAACGTCTCAAATTTTTGAGCTATAATATCAATACCATCAGCGAAACCAAGTAGCTGAACAGTATTCGTGAAGATCGTTCCACTCGTGGCTATTCTCGCTTTCCTTGTTACTTTCTGAGGCAATGTTAAACAGCAAACACGACAGAACCTTGCAGTGACCCTCTGCTTGATTGGAAAGGACTCTAGAGTATCCCTGATACTCGAACTCGATCCATCGTCGCCTTGATCAATCGTATCAGTTTATCCGGGAATCCGTATTCGTACATAATCTGCAATTGCTGGTCTTGATCGATAGTATCATACGCCGATTTAAAATCGATGAACAAATTATGTGTGGGCACGTCGTGATCGCGGTATTCCTGCAACACCTGGAGGATGGCGTTCACCCATGAATCCAGCCTGGTATTGCCCCACGAACTCTCTTGCAAACGGTGATAGACAGCGGCAAAAATTGGATAAAATATCTTGTAGCGCTCAGTAGTGTAATCGTGCAGTAGTTCCCGCAATCCAACTTGTCGACTTTTTTTGTAGATTGGGCACATACATAATACCTTCCATCCGAAGCGTACCGAATCTAAACGCAGGATTTACACTCCTTATTGGGTGAAGTTTCATTAAACTCTTCACAAAGAATTGAATTTCAAATGGTTTTACAATGAAAAGTTCGAATGAAGAGGCAGACTTAGTTACAGAAATATATTTTCAGGCATTTAAAAAATCTCATATTAATCCCATCTCCTACTCGGGACACCGCTAGTCGCAACAATGCGAAACACGGTTGGCATATGTTTCGCTCGAAAACAGATTGCCAACCAACAAATCTTCCCGGGAAAGTTTTCCACAAAACGCGCGAATGAACATATATAAATGTTCGGTGCCGCCGGAAGCGCACCTAAGGCAACGCGTATTCTAAATCTCTTTCAAGATTTATAGACACTGGCTGTGTAGGGAGTGTTGGCTTGGCGCCACACACACGTGTGACGAAGAGTGCCTCTGCCTACGCACAAACATATCCGTTGGGCTTGTCGTGGGTCTTCTGCGACTGTTCCGCCGACATTTAAATCTAAGAAGACGAGAAGCACGATGACGTCGCACACATGTTACGCACACGGTGTGAAGTTTAAGTTGCGGTACGCTACAAACGTCTTGTTCCGAAGGATTTGCCTTTTCTGACGTCTGGCAGTCCTCATTTTGTGGGAGTGCGTGTTTTTCACGGGTGGTACATCGGTAAAATGATATTCTTTCTCGGTAAACTGCCATTGGCATATCAACGCCTCCGATGTAAAGGCGTCGAAATGAATTTGTACAGGCGGTTTATTTTGAAGTTGGAATGTTTGAAATACAGTTTAATGCCAATGAGAGCGTTGGCAAATGTAATCGACAACTTATGAAGCAATGCATGTTCCATCGAATTCAATATTTGAAAGAGAATCAAATTATGCAAAATGAGTTACTAATCAGAGGTTGTCTTATCCACACAGATAAAAATTATAAATAAAACATATTACGTTAACTAAATTGAGCAAACATTCAAGATAAACCATACAAAGTTTATTTTATCTGTATCAAATCAACGATATGTTTAGCCTTAGGTTAGCTCAACTCGGGACCCACGCTTTACTTCCCTTCCGAAGGCAGAGCTCACATTTTGTAAGTTTGTCGGGAGTGCGATTCGATCTCAGGTATTCAGTGTGATAGACACGTGCTTTAACCATCACACCAGGTCCGCTTCACCACCATACAAAGTTGTATTACATGTCAGGTAGTCTAATAGACTAATGCTCAAAAATGACATGATAAATTTATCATGTATTTTTTTTTTTACAATAACTGGTAATATGAATTTATCTGGGAACGCACTAGCGCAGTCATTGCAAAAAAAACATCATTTGCAGTCTCGTTATCTAGTCACGAAACATCACTAGGATAACCAACACCAGCGTTCTTTATTAGATCCAACAGCATCCAATATCCTACACAAGAAACTTTCAAAACACGGGAAAAACGGGTATATGTAGGTGAAGCACCGCAATTTGGTTATCAACGCGTGGTCGTCGTTTGGTCTTGCATGAAATCTCAGCACAAGTAAAGAACACGTACTTATGTATCGGCCATCGAACCCCCGCGTGAGTTCCAGTGAGCCATCAGCCGGTTTGGTAGTGTACAAATGGGATAGAAAGCAAACGAAAATGGAAAAGAAATTGGCTGTGTAGAGCAACGTTCATCCAGCCATCTGATGGTAGTACGGTTGGTAAAGCAGCAGAGCATTCTCGGAAGGCTTTTCAAAGGTTGACAATCCCACGAGAAGTCTGGTGATGCTGGGTGAACGAACCATATGGGTGAAAAAGTGATGGTCAAATACTCTTACATACCTAGAAGTACAGATAGTGTCTCGGTGTTTTAACTTTTCATTTGCTATTTGCTTTCTAGTAGTTGGCGTGACATGTACCGGTTCGTGAGTGAAACACTATTGCTTTTGCGTGAAACGAAAACTCATTTTTTCCCTGAAGAAGACTACATCTGCGTCAAAACAGCGGGTATCTTCCGGTTAAAAAAAAAACAATAAATAATACTCAACTGTATTTCTTCCACCTAGTAAATTACTTAGCTAAAATCAAATTTCATTATAATCCTTGTAATTGGAGCACTAGATTGTTTCGCTCACTTTTTTCAATGTTTAAAAAAGTTAAAAAATATATTGACACTGGTCACATTCTTACCTTTTTTCTTTTCAGGTGAGCTATTCAGAAGGACGAATAGGAGTATTATGAACTGAAGAGGTATCATGCTGTTTTATATTTTGAGTGTCTGTATTAGCGAAATACATGGAAGCAGTGCTGAAAATGTAATTTTGATATATTCAGATTCAGAATAAGAGAAAGACATCTCTAATTTTTTGATATGTTGTGTATAAATGTTTCAACTTTCAATTATTGATGCAAAAATTTTGAAAATAATTGATTGATTGATTTGTCTTTATTAGAGAGACTTTCAGCCCTTGGCTGGTTCGTCTCTATTTTGAAAATAGGTGGTTGCCAACATGGTGAAAACTAAATTTGGTATAAAATCTAAGTTGGCGGTCGCAATCAATATGGCCGCCCCAACTTTTTACAACTGTAAATAGTAGCTCTATATTTCCTCTTTTCAACAACATTTCGTTTTGAGGTTGTTTTTGGAGAAAATTCGAGCTATAGCCACCATTTGACCAAAATCGAGGGGTCTGCAAAAATTGCTGTGACTCTAACTAATCAATTTGAGTAACTAAATGCATTTTTCTTACTTTTTGGTGAGGACTTGAGTTTGAGCTTGATTGACGCTACTCCAGTATCGCCAGACCAGCTACATTCACACAAGGAATCAATGAAATTATTTGCCGGGGACTAACAGGTATCTTCAGTGTGTGAGCGTTGGTGATCTTCTATTTTTAGGCGACAAGGGCGCCTGCTACGTCAGGTTGCTGGTCAATGTGAGGAAGGGGAAGGAAGTGATGATTACAATCATTTGTATTTACATTAGACCGAATATAACTCTGCGTCTGCATTAACTCATACGGATGTCGGAGTGTTGGTATGTGGATGCCAGGCGTAAGGTGATAGAATAGTGCGATTATTACACCATAAAGCTAAAGCGGCACAGTCCGCCTGATTGCATAACTTGTAGGGGTTATCTTATAGGTTGACGCTGTGCTGTGAAAGTAGGAAGGAATGGAAACGGCTTTTCAACTGTTTCTGGTTCTAGCAATGGCTATGAACATATGAATATACATGAGTTGTATATATAGAGAGGATAGCAAGGAGGAGAGTATAGAGAAAGTGGATAGAAAGATACAAAATTGAAGAAAAGGTACGGGCCAGGGATTGAACCCAGAACCTTTTGCATATGTATTAGAAGCGGTAGCCACTAGAACACCAAGCCCGTCATTTTCTTACTTTTTGACGAGGACATTCAGAAAATCTCCATCTAGGACATCTTTGAAGACAAGGTGTAAATAGTAGACCGGTCTCAGCGAGAATTACTCTTTAGTAAACCTTAACGAAATTCTAAGCGGTATTCTCATGAGGTTCACAAATACATTCTCGTACATAACACAATTTCTAAAATAAATCAATTTTTCCTCAAATTATTTGAGCTTAACGAATTTGGATGGAAGTTTTTCAATGTATAGGAATCACGCAGAAATAGGTACTCTTGAAAATGCCCATGTTTAGAAAACTGTTTGAAAACAATATCAGATGCTTAGGAACCAAATACTAAAAAAGGCATATTTCAAAAGTCGTGTATTAGATTGATCAGCTAATAACTTCACACTGTTTGAAAATAAATGAAGATAATTTCTTGCTAATGAAGTTTCATAAACCTACATTCATGATAGACACAAATACGTAGTACTTGAAAACGGTTTGATGCATCATACATATTATTTTCTGAAAATTTTGATTTGTCGTACACTACAATTTTCAGTAAATGTCCCATAATTTAAAAGACAGAATTTTTTCTTATTTGTTCAAACCACCAACGGACGCCTAAATACCTTGTCAAGCTATGAAAGTGCTGTTCTTGAAATAAAATTCAATTGAATATGACTGAGAGCAATTTTAAGAAATTAACAGCCTTTAAAAACGGCCTCTGAGGCGTGGACGTTTTTGAGATCCATATGCTCATTATTATTTTTTCAAAGATTTATGATTAAAATTACTAAATGTTTCTATGTCATTGTTAAATCAGTGTCTCGACTATATGATCCAATAGATAAATGTATGGTTTATCGATTGGAAGCAGGGAACAATGTCTTCTAAAACTTTCGCATTTTTTATGGGACATACTTACTATTTAAGAAATTTCTCCGGGAACTCTTTCAGAAAACCATCAACGGATTCCAGACATTCTAACAGCATTTGATTTTCAGAAAATGAAGCGCCAGAATTCTTTCAGAAATTTCTCCAAATATTTCTTATAAAAAATCTTCATGCTTCTCCATAAATTTTCCAAAGAATTTATATATAGTTTCCTCTAAAATGGCACCATTGTTTTTTTTAAATTCCAAAAATTAGGTCACGCAACAAAAACGTTCATTTTCAACCCCTTCCCCCCCTATGTCAAACTTTTTGTATGGGACATCATCTGAAATTTAAGTTTGGATTATCACACTTTTCTGGTGACCTCCGCGTGGCGTTGTTTATGGACGATTCCCTTCAGGAATAACTCCAGGAATTCTATTTACAAAGTAATCCCAGAGTTGTTCCAGTATTTCTTCCATCAATTGCTTTAAAAAACATTCTGTCAGTGCTTCTTCTATAAATTTCTTTATGGAGTATCGCCACAAATTTCTCCAGGAGTTCTTTCTTGATCTTGTTTAGTGATTCTAGAAGCTTTTCTTTCAGTAATTTGTGCAGGAATTCATATAGATATTCCATCATAAGTTCCTTCAATTCCAATTTTCTACTCGGATTTCTTAAAAAAATTAGAAAATTCTTGTAAAACAATTCCCAGAAAGTTTCACGTAAATTCCATTGGAAATTTCTCATGAGCTTTTTCTGGAAACCTTTACGGAAGTTTAAGTATTTCTTCAGACATTCTTTCAGGGATTTCTTTTAAAAATGTTCACGAATTCCCCGTAATTCTTTCAGAAAATCCTCCATGAATTTTGGTAAGAGATTTCTTGGGATTTTTTTTTTCTAAATATTTATTAATAAATCCTTATAGAAATCCATCAAGAATTTCTGAGAGGGAATTTCCTGAAATTTCTTCAGTAACTCTTTTAGAATTTCTTCAGAAATTCTCTGCGATCCTTTTACATAATCCTTTAGGGATTCGTTTAGGAATATATTCAGGGATTTCTGCAAGAATTGAATAGACTATATTCCTCCAATCATTTCAGAAATTCCTCCATGGATACCATTTTAAGGACAAACGTCTTGAAATGCCGCTTCAACAGTGCATCAAAACTTCAGACGCACATATCTCAAAAAGCAAGCTTCAAACAACAATGCATTTTATTACTCTATTCTTGCTCATTTGTAATAAGCTTAAAATGCGAAGCTCAGGTGCGCTGGTTTTGTTTACCAAGAGTTTTGTGCCCTCAAATAGGCGGCAAAGTTGGCCTTAGTGGTGGCCATTTTGGGATTCTTACAAGTCTGTCCTTAAGCTTACTCAAGTATTCCTTCAGAAACATCACTTAAGGCTCCTACAGTAGTTCAAGGATGTTTCATGAATATCAGTAAGAGATTGCCTCAAAAAACTTTCTTTGTTTTTTTTTTTAATTTTCAGAATTTCCAGCGATTTCATCGGAAATTATTCCTCCAAGAATTCCTTGAAAAATTTCGACAGGGGTTTCAGAAGAAATGTCTAGAAGGCTTCTTTTTGGATTTTCGTTTTTTTTTCTTTTAATTCTCCTGGGATTCCTTCAAAAATTTATCTAGGAATCCTTTGAGATATTCCTCCACAGATATTTACAGAAATATTTTATGAAATCAAAATCAAAATCAAGAATATTGATCTAATTCTTCAAGGGTTACCTGAAGGAATTTCATAGTGATGTCTTAAATTTTCCGGATGAGATTTAATTTCATTGAAACAATTTCAGAAACAATCGTTGATGGAGCTCCTGGATAAACCCCTGGGGAATACCTGGATGAACTCCTGAGATGGCTTTGAAGGAACTTCTAGAAGGACTTTATGAGTAATTTTTGGAGAAATTTGAGGAAATAATCCTGAAGAAATTTCTGAAAAATTCCGTGAAAGGATATGTAGTAGACACCCCTGATAAATATCTGAAAGAAATCTCGAAGAAGTTTCTTAAGGAGGCCTTGAAAAATATTGTTCGATAATCCGTTCAGAAATTGCAGACAAAGGTACTGGAAGAATTCTTGAATAAATTTCCTAAAAAAATTCTGAAAGGATTCTTGTAGGATGATTTGGAACAAACCCTTGAAGAACTCCTTAAGATACTTCTGGAGGAATTATTGAAAAACCCTCTTTCAATGTGTCTGAAAGGTATCAGTATTGTGCCTGAAATAATGAAAATTATTTCTCACAAAATTTTCCACTTTTGCGGAAAATTGGTTGAAAAAGTCGGAAAAAAATATTTAGGATGTCCGGAAAAAATCTAAAAAAAAATTTTTGGAAATTTTCGAGATGTCTTTTTTTTCGTTCCTGAGTCATTTTGAATTTTTTTCTCAGCAATCCAAAAAAAAACAAAATGACTCAGGAACGGCAAAAACCACATCTCGAAAATTTCACAGAATATAGCTTATATAATTTCCATCCAAAAATATATTTTTTGATAAATTTCCGGGCTTCCTAAATAGTTTTACCGAGTTTTCCAACCGATTTTCCTCAACTGTGGAAAATTTCGTTGGAAACAATTTTTATTTCGTATTTTTTTTTTTCATTTGCTGAGAAAACTTGCTTATGATTTCACAAAAAAAAAGTTGTGTCTATGATGCTTCGTTCTTGAGTTATAATTGCTCATAGTATGGAAATGTTTGTTTCCACTGGAATTTTCCGGCAAATAAGGCGACCCTGATTTTTTCAATTTAGTTTTTGTTCATATATATATTTGAACCCTACCTGTGAAAAAAAAATCATTAAATTCTGAGAATCTTCGTACCAATTGAAACGATAATAAAAAAATCCCCAAATGCAGATATTATGACGCGTGTAATTATCGTGGAAGAGGCATTCTTGCATCAATTTCTTTTATGCCTTTATAAAAAAAAACCCTGTAAAGATTCGTTCGAGAATACTTTTAGAATGTGTTTTGACAAGAACTTATTCGACGTTGTGATTTTAGGAATAAAACGAGTGGATACATTTGAGTGCACAACCTGCCATGGCAGTGAACGGGAGGCAACTGATTTATTATCTACTATAGTAGTACGGAACATATCTATACATACACACAACACATTTGACCGATCAGAATGTATTCCATCTCATGTACTTCTGCACGGGTAAAAATCCGGAACCCAAAACATGACGAAAAATTTATGAAATCATAAAATATGTCGCTTCATGATAACATGACTACAAGTCATAGAACCATGCCGCTGAGTCATAGGATTATACCGCTGAGCCATAAAACCATAAAACTGCGGCATGAAGCAATACAACAAAACAAACGGGTGCGAGCTTTGTACTAAATGCCATCCATCAACGTCGTCACCACACGGTCCACGCACACTGTCAGTGGACTATGTGTCGTTGCGTTCACACCAAGTCTGTCGGTCGGTGGTAAAGTGTTACCTCGGACGCAAAGACGACCGATCTTGTTTGCGTCGTGTACGGTAGCAAGCTCCACACCCATTCCGATTGGCTGTGTTTCGTGGTAAGACAAAGTATTCTTTAAATAAACATAAAGTGTACAACTCTACCCTTATTAATTTTTCAGCAAAAAGAACAGCAGGAAAAAAGGAAGGGCGTATGGTTTGCATGCAGAAACCTCCCATAAAAGATATTTTTCTTTATTACCTATGACGGCACTTTATTCAAATAACTGATATGAGGATCAAAATTCCTTTCGCATCATGCAACATAAATTATGCTACCGGAGTTAAGAACTACCAAAAAGTAATTGGAACAAGAAGTTAATTTAGTTTAACATTTGTAGCTAGTTTCCATTTGATGGAAATCATAAATGATAAATACGAGTTCCATGAATAAGGCTTATGATTTCATTAATTTTCGTCATGATGCAGTGTACATGCGCCATGATTTCATGCCGCAAATTTATAATTACTTGTACTAAACAAAAGAAATGTAGCGTCGGAGCTATGTCACGGCAAAACTCGTCATGATATCATGCCGATTTTTCATGGTGTATATTTATACATAAAAACATACATTTATCGCCCAATCATGCCGCATTTTACCAGTTTTGGGTTCCGGATTTTTACCCGTGCATATGCCGTTCTTTAGGAAATTCCCTCAAGAATTGCTGCACATGTTCGTGCATGTATTCCTTCAAATATTTCTGAAAGAACTGCTCCAGGAGTTTTTAAAGGAATTTTTCCAGGAATTCTTCTAGAAATTTCACAAGAAGTTTGTCAGTAGACTTTTTCAAAAAATCCTCTAGGGTTTCCTTCAAAAATTCAGACATTTTTTGGGAGGTCTTTCAGAATTTATTTTCTGAACCTGAGGTTTCTTCTGAAGTTTTCATCAGGAATTGCTTAGTATTTATAAAGACCATTCTTCAGGGTTTCTTTCAGAACTTTTTCCGGTGCTTCAAGCACTTCTCCAATGATACTTTCAGTGATTCATGAAAAAGCTACTATACAGGGGATGGCTAAAATGTTTGGGATAGGCAACTTTTTTTTCTCTCACAAAAATGATCTACATGCTGTAATTTTTCGTAGAGTGCATCACAAATTCTCAAATTTTTACTATTTGTCCACCTATTATATGTGCAACATTGGTACAAATTTGAGCACGACTGGTTAATCTTTTACCGAATTGAATTAGATTTTGTACGTTTAATAACAATATATTAATGCTTCACAAGTAAATAAAACATAGATACTTTTTGAAAAAAGTTATCAATTTTTTTACGTCGACGCCATTAAATTTTAGTTTTGATTTCCAAAGATTTTCTATTTGTGTTCTTGAGATATCTCTAGTAAGATGTATTAGAGCCTATTTGGATTAAAGGAAGAACACATTTAGTCATTTTTGTATGGTATTGTAAGTTTGACTTATTTTCCTCTATATGGGTAAAAATCTCAAAGCATTATAACTTCATTCATCGTGAGAAAATATTACATTTTATAACATTGTATCAAATACCAATATATTATTGATAAGCGCTAAAAATTTCATTCAAGTCGGTTCAATGGTTTCCGATATTACAGTTCAAAAATAAGTTGTTTGAAAAATAGTGTTTAACTTCGTGAAAAATTAATCAATCAAACTCTAATTTGTACCAATGATGCACATATAATAGGTTGATAAACAGCCAACTTTTGGGATTTTTTGATGCACTCTATGAAAAGTTGAACTTTTTTGTGAAAGAAAAAAAGTTGTCTATCCTAAACATGTTGGCCACCCCCTGTATTTCTAATAATTTTTCAAGGATTTTTCAAGAATGTTTTCCATTACTACTTTTAAACAGTTAACCAGGTCTCCCCAGCATTGTTCCATAGCTTCCTTCGAAAAAAAAAACATTTTCTGGTGGTTCTCTAAAAAAATCCTTCGTTAACTGTGTAAGAAATTATTTTATAAATTCCTCCAGGGATATATCCAAGAGTTCTTCTAAGGATTCCTTTTGACTCCGAGGATCCCTCAGGAATTTGTTGAAGGACTCCTTCGGTACAATCATCTCAAATTGCTGCAGGCATTTGTTTTCAGAATTTTCTTCAGAATCAGAAATTTTTGGATTTTTTTCCCTTTCATTTTTTCTATGAATCGATAAGGTATCTGAAAGGAAAAAAAAAGTTTCGGCTGTCATATTTTTCGCGTTTAAGTATCAGTTTTTTTTTAAACAAATATTCCTGGCTGAAAATCCGCCTAATGTGTACCGTGTCGCCGTGCGTCCGCGTTTCGTTAAGAGTACCATCAGTATCATCGCGCAATGATTCACCATTTAGTTAAATACCACCGCGAAAAAGGAAGAGTGTGTTTGTTCCGGCACTCCTGCAACTCGGAGCAGCGTGTTGATAACTGCTGCTGCTGCTTGCTTCCCTGTGAACCTTAAGAAGATGGATTGTTGTTCTTTCGGTGAAAGTGAACATGGCACATATGTATAATAAATTCGTCGGGTCTGATTCCGGATAGTTTTTGGAAGAATCGCGGTGGTTTTGTATATTGGTGATTTTGTGCCTTCATGGTCAAACAGTGAAGAGAAAATAAACGGCATTTCGGATGTGATATCGAGTTTGGCTGATGCTTTTCAAGTCAAGCATTTGCAGGAGACTTAACTTGGTGAGCCCGTCCCAATTAAACGCCTTGTTTTGCTGTTCTTCTTCGTGTATATTTCAAAATAGCTACACTGAATTAATTTCATAACAATCCAGTCCAATAACTTAATCATACCCGACCTTTCCCGTACCAAAATCCCTTCTCCTTTCTATTTACGAGAGCGTCGGTGAGTCGCTGGCATCTCGATAAATAGATATCATCCCTTCCCTATTATCCCTTCCCATCCACATAACGTGTTTCTTATCGTTTCAGAGAGCGATCAATGGCGCTTAAGCCTAGGCTTATTAGCCAGGACACATGGTCCAAATGCCTGTGCCCCATCCCGGAAGCAAAAAGGCCCATGGAGTGACAAATTTCTTAGCTATGTCACTCCCAACGTTGATGCTAAAAAATCACTTACACTCGCATCAACACATCTACATGATCAACTCAAATACACTTACATACTCTGAATCTTGCCGCATCACTCGCTTATAGTGAATCCCCAATCAACCCATTCCAAATATCCAACTCCTTGACACCTATGGGGGCGCCGGTGAGTCGCTGGCCTTTCATAAAGTAGGTGTCATATCATCACATCCTTTCCTTTCCTCGTAACGAAGAAGATGGGCGTGGCCGGCAATGGAAGTTTTCATGTCTTTGTTACTTCAACCTCTGATTGGATAGCTGTTTCTTCCTAAACAGCATTCCATAAGCAATTAGAGTATTAAAGTTTTAACATGACAACTCCGTTACAACGCAACGCAACGCAACGCAATCGATAAGGTATCTGAAAGATTTTTAATGTTTCTCCCATTCATTCATCCGAGAATTGCTCCAGAAAAAATATTTCAAAAATTGTTTGAATTGCAGGATGTTTGTCCAGGAAATGTTGAAGAATTTCTTCTGGAAATTTCAAAAAGTATCGACAGAAGCGATTTATGGAATTTCCATAGACAAACCTCAAAGGATTTCATTAGAAGTTCCTTCAGAGATTCTTTCAAGAATTCTTACAATTATTTTATGCTATTTCTGGAAGAATTCCTGTAAAAAATCCTGGAGTAGTATCTGAAATAACTCCAGCAGGAATCTCTGAAGGAATCCCAGAATACATTTCTGACGGAATCACAGAAGCAATTACCGAAAAAATCCTTGTAAGAGTTTTTTCAAGAATCTCTGAATGAACTTCTCAAGGAATTCTTGGAGGTATGATTCGAAGAACTTTACGAATATTCGAGAAAATTTTAGAGGAGTTTTTTCTGAACTCCATGGATTTTTTTTTATTAAACCTCTTGTTGAAATTCTTAAAATTCTATGAAGTCTGTGGAGATATTTTGAAAGGAATTCTTGAAGGAATTTCAGAAGAAACGCCAGCAGGATTTTTTGAAAGAATCTCAGGAAGTACACTTGCGTGAACTCATAGAGGAAGATCTAAAAAAATACTCACGAAGATCTTCTTGAATAAATAGTTGGATAAACTTCTGGGGAAAACCTTTGTGGAATTGTCAGAAAAAAATTGTATTTTTTTACAAAAATTATCCAAGAAACATTTTTATGTTTTTTTTCTGAAAGAATATCTGGAGCAATCCGTGGACGTACTTCCGAATTAATAATAGATAAATCTGTGTAGAGATTTCTAGAAAAATCTCTTGAATAAATTCTAAGTGAATAACTGTAGAAATGCATTTAAGAACCCGTGGAAAAATTCATAGAGTTATCCTTAGAAGAACTGCCAGTTTAACTTCTAACTAAATACAACATGATGCAATATCTGAAGTAAACGCTGTATGAACTCCTGTCGATATCTCTGGAGAAATTCTTGCCCGAATCACTGAAAGAAATTATGCAAAAATCTTTGGAGGGATTCTTGGAGAATTTTCTGAATGAATCACTGAATTCCTTGATACATAGGTACCTGAGGGAATTTTCAATGGAATTTATGTAGGAATTCTTGAAAAAAATCTAAAGGAGTCACTGTAGAAAGTTCTGAAGGTTTATCTGAACGATCTCTTGAAAAAATCCAAAAGTAATCCCTGACAGAGTTTAAAAAAAAAACATGGAAAACTGAGGTGTCAAATTCCAGAGCGTTGAAATTCCGTAAGGGTTCTTCCACAGCTACCGAATCCCAACTGTTAATTGCTGTGTGGGAAAACCTTTGTTCAACAGAACACACTAGACTAAGAATCTGTAATAATTGAGTCCCTGAGGAAGGCTCCAAATGTGACCGAAACGTTGGACAAGATTAAAAAGCTGTATTTGAATTTTGTCAAGGCCAATTTTCAAGCTACAATCCATCACAGTCGTATCCAAAAACTCTCTGTAAAGCTACACTTTCGCTGGGCCTTGAGCAGTGATTTTTGCTCAACTGAATATAGTGAAGCAGGTACAGCATTCAGCGACCCAAAAAAGTAGAAAATAAAATGTTTACCAGCAACCAGATTCAGTTGGGGAACGTACGGTCGGTCGGTCACTCTTCTGACACGCCCCATTCAACGCCCTTATTGCCACCAGAAGTAAGCGGAAACCCCGTTTCGGTTTGGCAATGGAAATGGAATAGCCCAGATTAAAACAACCATTCCCAGGAGAATTCAGCGGTGCATGATAGTGGGAAATGGAATTGGTCTTGAATATTGGGTGGAACGTGGCCTCTCGTAATACAGCCGGCAGCTGGTACTACCGATGCTAAAAGTGGGTCCTTACTGCCGACTGTTCCAAAGGAAACGTAGCTGAGAACAGATTCTAGTTCCTAGTTGGGGCGTAATCTCACGACACACAAGTGGAAAATTAGATGACAGAACAACTTTCTTTCCCACCTACACTTGAAAATGTCGTTTTAATCTGGCGATGCTCAGTCGAACGTTTAACCGAATCGCCGTCGCCATGCTGCCCCAGCCGAGGTGATGGCATCCGGGGAGGGTAGATTCGAGACGATTGGATTATCGGCAATTCTCCCCAGTGTGGTGTAATGTTCCTATGCTGAATTCGCTTTGGTGGTCAATTTCGCTAATAGGTTTTGCTATTTCGTAGCGGTATCGATTGGTGGGAGTTAGTTTCAGTGTGATTTCAACTGTTTAAAGATAGGTTTGACTTTTCAGTTTTGTCATTGAAGAATTTAGTATTTAAGAGGTTTACTATTTTGTTTTTATGTATTTGAATTTCTCGCGTATGCTAAAAGCTACTCGGAGATGAATTGAAATTTTCAGTTTTATTTACCATTTTCATGCAAATGACACTTAATGCATCAGTCACCATAGTGTCGCATAAATTCCCATCGAGAAAAACCTATAGCAATCGAATCAAAACAACATCGATCCTCACGTCTCGAAAGGCATCTGTTTCTCAATAGATCTTCGACAGGTTTGTACCCCTACGGAACCGGAAATGCCATCCATGCCAATGGGAATTGCTTTCACTGCAAGCAATATTTTTTTCTCCGATCCCACTCTTGTGTAAACACAATCCTGCATCGTTTTGCGCTCGAGATAAAAGTTAAATCGAACGTTATGCTTTTTTCCGAAGGGACTTTTCTCAGTAGCAACCAACAGCATCTGGAGATATGTACCTCGTCGCCAAGCCAAGCCCATATCGGAACGAGGCCCTTTTGATTCGTCGTCTTCGTCTGTCGCAAGAGGTTTGAGCTGCCCATAAATCCTCCTTTGTACAAGTGGCCTGGCATGGCGTTCTCTGGCTGCTATCATCCACTATTGCTGCTGCTGCTGCTGTTGTTGCTGTTGTCGAACGAGTCCTGTTTCGATTCCTCCGAACTAAGAAGGGGCCCGGCCCAACAAGCTGAGAGAACTGAGATTGTCTTTTACAGATTCTTTTGCACTGATAACGGGTGAAATCCGGGGGATCGGAGGAGTTAAACAACAAGCTCTTGGAATCTCACGGCAAGACGACGACCGGTCAAAAAGCAAAAAGCCATAAATCTCCTCCGATGGGAGGCGATACTTTGCTAGGATATTAGGATGAATCGATAACTCTTTCTATAAATTGTTCCAAATTTGGCCTTTTATTTTCAAAAAAAAAACATATTCAAATACTGAAAAACACACTGATTTTTGATATGTTATGTGTATGTATATGTTTTCCAGAAACTTTTCTATTTCGAACATGAAATTGTACTCATCCAAGAAATTGTGCGATACTTCTACTAAACAAAAAACCCTGGTGGAATATATTACGAATTCCTGGTGAAATCTCTGAAGGATTCCCTGGATATATTATGGAAGGAATCGCTGGAGCAATTTCTGGTAGAATATTTGGTGGAATTTATAAAGGAATAACAGACGAAGTTTTTGAACGATATTCCTTGTAGGCAAATCGTGGAAGAATTTCTTTTAAAAAAACTATGCTTTAACCCTTTGAAGCCGGAATTTTTCCAAGCGTTCTTCTGGAGTTTTTTCTACGTTTTTTGGTATTCAATAATATACAAACGGTTGAATATTATGCGGAATATTTTTCTGGACATCCTAGGTCATCCAAACAATTCTTGAGTTTAGATCCTTAAGTTTATGGCTGTAACGGTAACTTCTTTCATTATAAAAAGCTGCGATTTGTAATCTATCATGTCCAGCTAGTCTTCTGAAAGGTAAATAGACAATATCAGATCAGTCGGGATATCTTAGGTCATCCAAACTGTTCTTGAGTTTAGATCCTAAAGTCTGCGAGTGTAACGGTAACTGATTTCATTATACAAAGCTGCGATTTGTAATATATCATGTGCAGTAAGTCTTTTGAAAATTCAATAGAGAATAACAGATCATTCGGGATATCCTAGGTCATCTAAACTGTTCTTGAGTTTTGATCCATAAGTCTACGGGTGTAACAGTAACTTCTATCATTATGCAAAGCTACGATTTGTAATCCATCATGTCCAGTAAGTCTTTTGAAAATTCAATAGACAGCATCAGATCATTCGGGATATCCTAGATCATCCCAACTGTTCTCGAGTTTAGATCTTAAAGTCTATGGGTGTAACGGTAACTGATTTCATTATACAAATCTGTGATTTGTAATCTATCATGTCCAGCAAATCTTCTGACAGGGTAATAGACAATATCAGAACAGTCGGGATATCCTAGGTCATCCAAACTGTTCTTGGGTTTACATCCAAAAGCCTACGGGTGTAACGGTAGCTTCTTTCAGTATACAAAGCTACGATTTGTAATCTGGCATGTCCAGTAAGTCTTCTGGAAGTTCAATGGACAGTATCACATCAGTCGAGATATCCTAGGTCATCCAAACTGTTCATGAGTATAGATCCTAAACTCTGCGGGAGTAACGGTAACTTCTTTCATTATACACAGCTACTTTTCGTAATCTATCATGTCCAGTAAGACAGTATCACATCTGTTGGGATATCCTAGGTCATCCAAACCGTTCTTGAGATTAAATTTTAAAGTCTACGGGTGTAATGGTAGCTTCCTTCATAATACAATGCTACGATTTCTGTAATCTATCATGTCCGATAAATCTTCTGAATGTTCAATGGACATCATAAGATCAGCCGGGGCCATCCAAACTATTATGATGTTTAATATCTAGCATTTACAGCAATTGAAGTTTCTGTTTGGCTACTATCTGAAACGAAATCGTCTCATGTCAGAGTAGTTGTTTTTATCAACTAAGCTTCATGACAGTAAGGAAGTCCAAAATATATAACAATGCTTAATGTTCCTCCAACTACTTTGGTAAGAACAGTGGATAATGTAACACTACTTAACGCCCAAATAACATACTTGTCACAGAATAATCACGGCGGCGCAGGTGTTTGTTGCACAAAAGACACTATGACTTACTTCTAGCTAGTAAGTATTTATTTGTTTGAAGTAAATCACAGTAACTTCTGCGCAATAAAAACCTGCGCCGCCGCCTTCTTTGTGACAAGTGTGTTACTAGGGCGTAGTTGCAAAAGCTATTATCACAAGTGTAGACCTGAAGCTATGGTCTCCGGCAAGGATGGGAACACTCACTTGGAAAAAGTTACACTCACTTGCTCACTTGTTACACTTCTCAACTCACAAGCGTGCATTCAAGAAACGATGTATGGACGACTTTTACCTTGTGGTTTCGCCTAAAACTTTGCCGAATAGAGTAAGGATCGCACACGCATACAGAAATCGTGAGGGATCTGCGAAGGCAACTCTCCACGAGGTGAATGTAAATTACACTCACCTCGTGGAGAGTCGTTTTCACAGCTCTGTCACGACCTTGGAACTTGTGTGCGACCCCTACTCTATTCGGCAAAGTTTCAGACGAAATTATAAGGCAAAAGTCGCCCATACATCGCTTCTTGACTGCACGCTTCTGAGCTGAGAAAAAAGCAAGTGAATGTAACTCGTTGCAAGTGAGTGTTCCCACCCTTGGTTTCCGGAGTAGTGTTGTTGATCTGGAATATTTTAAAACTATCTTGAAATGACTCATGATATGCCAGAGCGATTACAGATTACAGTTAAAAGTTAATTGTGAGAATAACTACTGTTACTATCAAGAGCTGAACTTCAGGATAGTTTGGACGACTCTCAATGTCCCAAAGGTTTATAATAATATATAGTAGACTTCAGGTTGGTGCAATCACCACGATTGATTATGAAATGTTATTCAATATGTCAGATATAACTGATGTTACGAGTGTAGAGCTGAAGTTCTGAACTCAAAGATAGTTTGGCTGACCTGGAACATTCCCATAGTGTATCTAAATGACATTTTAGATTTCAATAGCTTCACGGATCTCAGCGTTTATGCTATGCTATTTTTTATGGTGAAAACATATAAAATTTTTCTTGTATTTTCCGTGTCTTGTATTTTCCGGATAAATATGCAACGTTACTCAGTATAGCAGATACGCCTGTTGTTACGAGCGTAAACCTGAAGTCCTGAACTCCAAGGTAGTTTGGCTGACCTGAAATATCCCTGTAGTGTCTCTAAATGACATTTGAGATTCCAAGAGCTTTGCGGATCCCAGCAGATTTTGTAATATTATTATTCATGGCGAAAACACATAATGTTATTCTTGTAGATTTGAAGGATTTCATTATAGAACAGTTTGGACGATCCTGAATGTCCCAAAGGTTTATAATAAGCTAGTAGACTTCAGATTACTCCATAACTGCGGTTGATTATGCAATGTTACTCAGTATGACAGATAAGGCTCTTGTCACGAGTGTAGACCTGAAGTTCTGAACTCCAAGGTAGTTTGGCTGGCCTGGAATATCCCTATAGTGTCTATAAATGACATTCACGGATGCTTCACGGATCCCAGTAGGTAATGCAATGCTGTTGTTTGTGGCGAAAATACATAAAATTATTCTTGTAGATTTGAAGGACTGCACGATAGGACACTTTGGAACGCCTAGAACATCCCAGAATATGAAACACCTTTTGATATTCTTGGCAAAGGTTAAATGAATACATATGTAATGTAACCCACATCCAAGTACAGCTTTTAGATCAACTGGTATGTCAATTATTTCGTTTTTTTTCCAAATTTCATGGTGTTCAGGATGTTCCAGGTTGTCAATGAAGCCCCAAATACAAATATGCCCATTTTTTCCGAATATAGGACTCAATTTGCAGCAACTTATCCGAAAACAGTATTCTGTTTTATCTAATGGGTGAATTTATACAGCCGTTTCTATGTTGGGGTCATATATGACCCCTTCAGCTCCAAAGGGTTTAATCCTGAAGCAATCTTTAAAAACTGCAGGTGCCTCTGCATATATTTTTAGAAGAACCTCTGGTGGAATTTTTCAATGGAGTTTCTAAATAAACCATAAGTAAGATGCCTGTAGAAATCTCAATTGGGGTTATTGGAAGAATTCCTGGAGGAAAATTTGTTGAAATTTTAGGGAAATTCCTAAAAATAATGTAGGGAATTTTCTTAAGAAATTCTTGAAAAAAAAACTAATGGAAAACTTCCAAGTTGAGTTCCAAAAAGAGTCCCGTGAGATACTTTTGGAAGAATTCTGGGGAAATTTCAGATGAACTCCTGAAAGAAACCGTGGAGAAATTGCTAGAGGTATCTTTGAAAGAAACCCTGGCGAAAATTCTGAGAAAATGCATACAGTAATATTTCGAGGAAACGGTCTCGGTATGAATTTATGTATTAATAATTGGAAAAATTCGTTCCAAAACCCTTCAGAAGTTCTGGAGGAATCCCTGATGAATTTCCTCGTATTCCCTGGAGAACTTTTTGGAGGAATAATTAGATCAGTCCAGGAAAAAATCCTGGAAATCATCCTGACAGAGGCTCTAAATGTACTTCCCAAGAAATCTCTTGAGGATTTTAAAAGAAATTCCTGGGGAAATTACTGAAGAAATCCATCAGATTTCCTAAAAAAAACTGAATCCCTGGAAGAAAATAAAGGCGTTTCTGAAGCAACCCCTGCAAGATTTTCTCTAGAAGCAATCATTGGAGAAATTTGTGAAGCAATCTCCGGAAACATTTATGAATAAGACTTTGTCTAATGAATTCCTGTAGGATTTTCTGAAGGAGAATTTGTGAAGAACTTCTGAAGGAACTTTTGGAGAAATTTCAGAAGAAGTTCTGAATGTCTGCTTTTCTTTAATGGAGGGGAGAGACGAACCAACCAAGTGCTGAAAGTCTCTTTAATAAAGACAAATCAATCAATCAATCAATTTTCTTTAATCACTGCAGGAAGAATTTCTAGAAGAATTCTGGAGGGGTTTCTCTAAGAACCAATAGAAGATTTTCTGAGGAAGTATTTGGAAAGTTTGCTAAAAGGATCCTTAGACTATTTCAAAAGGAACAGCTAGAGAAATTTCCGAAGGAAAGTTTGGAAAATTTCTGAAAAAAATCATGAAGAATTTTAAAATGAAAACATGCAAGTTTTTTTTTAAGAATCCCTGGACAATTTTTTCAAGAATATCATTGAAGGAATTCTTGAATAAATCTTTAGTTAGATGTCTGTAGAAATCTCATTAGGATTTTTTTAAATAATCCATGGACGAACATCTGACAAATTAAAGGGAAATTCCTGAAATATTAAGATGCCAGGATTGGCACACCATGCTGTCTGGGTCATATTGACCCCAATATTTTACGGCGCTGTCCATAAACTACGTAGACTCAATTTTGGCAATCTCAGACCCCCCCTCCCCCCTCGTAGACTTTCGTCCATACAAAATTTTCGAAATTTGTAAGGACCGTAGACTTTGGCCAGACCCACCCCCCCTATTCCCCCCCCCCCTCTTAGAGTCTACGTAGTTTATGGACAGCCCCTACTAGGGTTAAACATGTTTTTTAAGAAATTTAAAAATAAAACTTATTGGAAAACCACCCAGTGGAGTTCCTGAAAAAGTCTCTTGAGATATTTTTAGAAGAATTCCTGCAGATATTCCAGATTATTTCTGGGAAAATTTCTGATGAACTCGTGAAAATCTCGTGAAGAACTTCCTAAGGGTATCCTTGAAAGAAATGCTAGAGGAAATTCTGAGAAAGTTCATACAGGAATATTCCGAGCAATGAATTTCTGCATTAAACACAGGAGAAATTTGTGCTAAAACCACTTGAAGAAGGCATGCAGAAATCTCTGGAGAAATTCCTGATGATTTTCTTGGATGAATTCCTGGAGAAGGTCAAAAAATGTATCTTCCTGAGTGTAAATTCCTGAATTCAAAATAAAATCCTACAGAAATTTTAGGTGGATTTCTAAAGCGATTTCTGGAGAAGTATTTAGACTAGTTTTCGGAAATGTCCTAGAAATCTTTCTGAAACATTATTTGAATATATTTCCAAAAAAAATCCCCGAAGGATTATAAAAGGGATTCATGGCGGAAATGCTGAAAAAAAACCATCAATCTTTTTTTAACAGATTCTTTCGGAATCTGGAGGAAACCTTAAAAAATTGCTGAAGGAATCCCTGAAAGAACTTAGCATAGCATAGCATAGCATGAATACTTGCACAAATCTTGGATGGAGTTGCAAAGTTGAATATTTCCATTGACATTGCTGATGTCGCTACTATCTACAATGTTATAGATTCACTCAGCTCCACACACCTGGCCAAGTCCTTGCAAGCATTTATAAATCCCTTCATCAACTTAGAAAGAGCCCAGAACTGAAGCATCTTCCAATAGATGAAAGGATGTTGAAAATAGCGAATTTTCAACTTATATGCAGTTATAAAATAAATATACTGAAGTAAAATTATTTATAAATAAATAATATTGGAAAGATCTCACCAATTGTTGTGGGTTTTTTGTGGTACCATGCCGATCATCTAATTGTCTTGATTAATGTTCTTCTCTGTAAAGTACAACACAATACTCAGCAAAGAACAACACAATACTCTGCTGAAGGAATCCCTGAAAGAACTTCTTCAAAAATTAGGGAAGGTGTTTCTGAAGCAATTTCCGCAAGATTTGAAAAGCGATTTCTGGAAGAATTTATGACTGAAACTTTGGAGAAATTGCCTAATGAATTCCTCTAGGATTTTCTCAAGAAGCCACTGGATTAATTTTTGAAGGAACATTTGGAGAAATTTCAGAAGAAGTTCTGGATATCTGATTTTCTGAAATCGCTAGAGGAATTCTAAATGAAATCCATGGAAGAATTTCCAAAAGAATTTTGAAAAATCAATGGAGGATTTTCTGAGGAAGTCCTTGGAAGGTTTGCTAAAGGAATCCTAGGAATAAAAAATCAAAAGTAATAATTAAAGAAACTCCAGAAGGAAAGTTTGGGAAATTTCTGAAGAAAATCGTGGAGGTATTTTCGAAGGAAAACATACAATGACTTTTCCTAAGCCCTAGACAAATTTTTCAAGGAAATCCCTGACATATTTCCTAAATATATCTCTAGTTGGATGAAATCTCAAGAGGAACTATTAAAAATAAGACCTGGGCGAACATCTGACAAGTATCAAGGGAAATTACTGAAAACAATTAAAGATGGCTTTCTAAAGAAAAAAAAACATATTGGAAACCTCTCTAGCGGAATTACTAAAAGAGATATTTTTAAAAGAGTTCTTGAAGATATTCCGGAATATTTCTGAGGAAATTTATGATAAACTCATGAAAATCTCTTGGAGAAATTCTAGGAGGTATCTTTGAAAGAAATCCTGGAGGAAGTTCTGAGAAAATATAAACAGAAATATCCCGAGGATTGAATTTCTGCATTAGCCACTGCAGAAATTTGTGCTGAAACCACTAAAAGAAATCCAATCTAAAACCTCTGGAGGAATCCCTGATGAATTTCATGAAAGCATTCAAGATGAACTTCTGAATATATGATTGACTGAAATCATTGAAGGAATATAAAATGGAATCCATGGAAAAACTTTTTAAAAAAATAAAATCTGTTGAATCCTGTAAGAATCACTGGAGAATTTTCTATGGACGTTCTTGGAAGGTTTGCTAAAGGAACCCTAGAACAAATTTCAAAGGCAGCAACTAGAGAAATTTTCGAAAGATAATTTGGGAAATTTCTAAAAAAAACATGTAGTATTTTCTTGCATGTAGTATTTTCTTGCAAGATGGTGGAGCGGACCTGGTGTGATGGTTAAAGCACGTGACTATCACGCTGAGGACCTGGGATCGAATCCCCCTCCCGACAAACTCGCAAATTGTGAGTTCTTCCTTCGGAAGGGAAGTAAAGCGTGGGTCCCGAGATGAACTAGCTCAGGGCTAAAAATCTCGTTAATACAGATAAAAAAATAAAAAAAACTTGCAAGATTTTTTCAAGAATTCCTGGACAAATTTTTCGAGAAAATCATTGAAGGAATTCTTAAATTAATCTCTAGTTGCATGCCTGTAGAAATCTTAAGAGGAATTATTAAAATAACCCCTGGATGAAGATCCAGGAATATTCATGAGGAAATTCCTGATGAACTCGTGAAAATCTCAAAGAGAAATTCCATGAGGTATCGTTGAAAGAACTCATGAGGAAAATTCTGAGAAAATTCAAACAGGAATAACACGAGTAATGAACTTCTGCATTAATTACCGAAGAAATATGTGCTAAAACCACTGAAAGAAATCATGCCGAAATCTCTGGAGGAATCCCTGATGAATTTCTTGAAGGCATTCATGGAGAAGTTCATAAAAAAGTATCTGTGCGAATTCCTGAATTTTTCTGAAATCCCTGCAGAAATTTCCGATGGATTCTTTCAAAGCGATTTCCTGGAGAAATTTCTGGAGGTTCATTTAGCCTCGGTTTGGAAAAGTCCAGGGAATCTTCCTGTAAAGTTCTCTGAATATTTTTTCAAAGAAATCCCTGAAAGATTTCAACGGGGATTCATGGAGAAATTGCTGAAGAAATTCATTAAACATTTTCCAAAAGAATCCCTCGGGATCTGGAGAAAACTTTAGAAGAATTTCTGAAGGAATCCTTGGGAGAAATTCGAGAAAGTGTTTCTGCAGACATCTCGATAAGATTATCTCTAGAGGCAATCATTGGAGGAATTTGTGAAGAAACCTCTGGAAGCCTTTATAAATGAGAATTTGGAGAAATTACTAAATGAACCCCTCTCTCTCTCTTCTTAAATTTCTTATTCTCTATTAAATTACTTATGGAATTCCGGCATAAATTTTAAAGTTTTTCCTAGAGAATTTTCCGAATAAATGCTTGAAGGAAATTCTAAGAAATAATGAAGTAATACAAGGAAAATTTCCTGAAAAAAAGACTCGGAAATATTTCTGAATGAATCTCTGAAAAATTTTCTAAAGGAATGTTTGAAGAAATTTTTTAATGAAAATCTAGAGGTTTTCCTAAGAAATCAAACTTCTAAAGGAATCTTTGTACGAATTTTTGAAGGAAATTATGAAAGATTTTCAGTAAAAAAGCTCGAAGGATTTTCTGAAGAAATACAGAGAATTTGTGAATCACCCTGAAGAAATTTCTGACGAATTTCAAAAATAAAAGTTATAAGAATTTCTGAAGTAATGTCTGCATAAATTTTCGTAGGAAAGTTGTTTGAAAAAAAACTTGGAGTATATTTTTTTAATAAATTATTTAGTATTCTGACGCATCTTCTTATTTGCTAGAAATTCTCAGTGGACCCAAACATTCAAGAACCGACATAGTTTTCGTTTCATCACAACAACGACCCACCCTAACGCCATGCAGACGAATGTTCCGAAACGAAGTCGAACGAATTATAATTGATTTATTTGCAATTGTGGGTGTGGGGCGGGTGAGAGTTTGTCTATCTAGGATCTCCTAGGACCCAGTTCTCGATCACACAGTAGTGGTTCATCCTCTGTAGAAGGCAACAAATTTCAGCTTTCAGATTTCGATAAAGTTAATCCAAAGGCGTCGAACGTGACCAAAATGGGGAAACAGGTGATAGCAGGTTCAGTGCGGTAGGTACGACATGAACTCGGACCCCACCACCCACACTGAGACTGCAGGGTGGACGACTTTCGCTAGTTGCTGGATTGGTGTTTACCATCGCTCGGTTGGTCCTTTCCGGTTCCCAAGAGGGTATCTTTTTTCCGTGTGTTACTAGTAATCGGTTTATGGTTTGTGCGATCCAAAGATACACTTTAGCAGTGGATGATTGTTACACGTGCTGGGAATGGTTATCTCTCGGTAAACATCGCCGCCGCCGCCCGATAGGTGGGTTTATAGAAATAAAATGACACTGTAATCGCTTCATTTGCTCGGCGCGCAGAGTGGATTAAGCAATTTGTCAATAATTAAATTCCCATGTCGCTGTTGGTTTGTCCGAGTGGATAAAGTAACCAAGCCAACATATTCCTAATTACTGGCTTGGATAATGTCCATCGCTCGATTTCGCCGCGTTTTCCGACTCGGATGCGGGTTGTTCAAAGCGAGAGAGGCCCACTACTGCCTCATAAATATCCAGCTAAAATATTCAAAGCAATACCCGTCCGGCCGATTTTCCGATTGCGATGAAAGCTCTGCCCGACTTGGAAATTATACGTGCATACGTTCCGCCGTATCTAATCACTGTCCACCATTGTCCATGGTGGTGGTTTGTCAAAACAGATATACAATTCATTTGCATTTCGCTGATTGTTTTTAACTACATTGGCAGTGACGTGACTATATAGCCAGGAATATTGTTCAAATAAGTAATTTGTTAAAACATTTATTCAAACAAATGAAAATTTTTAGAAAAATTAAGATAGAACGAGCTCACCAATCTTTGAAGACAGAGAAGACAGAAAAATTAGGTCAGAGAAGACAGAGTAGCAAGAGAAGACAGAGAAGACAGCGAAAACAGAGAAGACACCGAAAACAGAAGAGACAGAGAAGACAGAGAAAACAGAGAAGACAGCGAAGACAGGAAGACCAAGAAAACAGAGAAGCCTGAAAAGACAAAGAAGACAGAGAAGACAGCGGACATAGAGAAGACAGAGAAGACAGAGAAGACAGAGAAGACAGAGAAGACAGAGAAGACAGAGAAGACAGAGAAGACAGAGAAGACAGAGAAGACAGAGAAGACAGAGAAGACAGAGAAGACAGAGAAGACAGAGAAGACAGAGAAGACAGAGAAGACAGAGAAGACAGAGAAGACAGAGAAGACAGAGAAGACAGAGAAGACAGAGAAGACAGAGAAGACAGAGAAGACAGAGAAGACAGAGAAGACAGAGAAGACAGAGAAGACAGAGAAGACAGAGAAGACAGAGAAGACAGAGAAGACAGAGAAGACAGAGAAGACAGAGAAGACAGAGAAGACAGAGAAGACAGAGAAGACAGAGAAGACAGAGAAGACAGAGAAGACAGAGAAGACAGAGAAGACAGAGAAGACAGAGAAGACAGAGAAGACAGAGAAGACAGAGAAGACAGAGAAGACAGAGAAGACAGAGAAGACAGAGAAGACAGAGAAGACAGAGAAGACAGAGAAGACAGAGAAGACAGAGAAGACAGAGAAGACAGAGAAGACAGAGAAGACAGAGAAGAAAGAGAAGACAGAGAAGATAGAGAAGACAGAGAAGACAGAGAAGACAGAGAAGAAAGAGAAGACAGAGAAGACAGAGAAGACAGAGAAGACAGAGAAGACAGAGAAGACAGAGAAGACAGAGAAGACAGAGAAGACAGAGAAGACAGAGAAGACAGAGAAGACAGAGAAGACAGAGAAGACAGAGAAGACAGAGAAGACAGAGAAGACAGAGAAGACAGAGAAGACAGAGAAGACAGAGAAGACAGAGAAGACAGAGAAGACAGAGAAGACAGAGAAGACAGAGAAGACAGAGAAGACAGAGAAGACAGAGAAGACAGAGAAGAAAGAGAAGACAGAGAAGATAGAGAAGACAGAGAAGACAGAGAAGACAGAGAAGAAAGAGAAGACAGAGAAGACAGAGAAGACAGAGAAGACAGAGAAGACAGAGAAGACAGAGAAGACAGAGAAGACAGAGAAGACAGAGAAGACAGAGAAGACAGAGAAGACAGAGAAGACAGAGAAGACAGAGAAGACAGAGAAGACAGAGAAGACAGAGAAGACAGAGAAGACAGAGAAGACAGAGAAGACAGAGAAGACAGAGAAGACAGAGAAGACAGAGAAGACAGAGAAGACAGAGAAGACAGAGAAGACAGAGAAGACAGAGAAGACAGAGAAGACAGAGAAGACAGAGAAGACAGAGAAGACAGAGAAGACAGAGAAGACAGAGAAGACAGAGAAGACAGAGAAGACAGAGAAGACAGAGAAGACAGAGAAGACAGAGAAGACAGAGAAGACAGAGAAGACAGAGAAGACAGAGAAGACATAGAAGACATAGAAGACATAGAAGACAGAGAAGACAGAGAAGACAGAGAAGACAGAGAAGACAGAGAAGACAGAGAAAACAGAGAAGACAGAGAAGACAGAGAAGACAGAGAAGACAGAGAAGACAGAGAAGACAGAGAAGACAGAGAAGACAGAGAAGACAGAGAAGACACAGATGACAGAGAAGACAGAGAAGACAGAGAAGACAGAGAGGACAGAGAAGGCAGAGAAGACAGAGAAGACAGAGCAGACAGAGAAGACAGAGCAGACAAAGAAGACAGAGAAGACAGAGAAAACAGAGAAGACAGAAAAGACAGAGAAGACAGAGAAGACAGATAAGACAGAGAAGGCAGAGAAAACAGAGAAGACAGAGAAGACACAGATGACAGAGAAGACATAGAAGACAGATAAGACAGAGAAGACAGAGAAAACAGGGTTCGAACCCAGCCATGTTCATACGGACTGGCTGCGCCTTTGCTGTTGCAACCACGTGAACCTTTTTTAATTATCACATTCTTCTACTAAAGGGTTCCATTACCCCCTGCCTGTACACAGACACATATCTACCTCAATCATTTCTATGAGCGGATCGTTGCTGCAAGCCCCCTACAATCAGAAGAGGGAAAATTATTCGCGCGATTATAAATCTATTCGTTTGTAACCGCTGCCTAATGGGCGGCTCCGCCCGGTTGCAATGGATAAATCCCCTTTCATGTCGGCCGGCTGTTCCGGGGAATGACCGGCCGGCCGCACTCACTCGCATCAGGACTCCAGCCAGCCAGCGCTGCTGCGAAGATAATTATGTGCAATTAGAGAGTTGCATGGTTGTAAATCCTTTTATCGCACAACCATTTGCTGGTCGGTGGCGGTGTATTTTCGCTCAATTGCGGGCTAAATTTATCGTACAACACACCACAGCCTATTCATTAACGATTGCTGAGCGATGGAAGAGTGGTACAGTGCTTGCTTTCTAATAAATCTCACAACGTGCGCCGGGGAAATGAAATCGAATTGATTTTGATCGGTATCGGAGTTGTAATTGAAATCCATTGTTGTTACAATAATCCGCATAATTCATACAGACGTGTGTGGAAGGTGCCCACTTGAATGCTCGTCAGAATTGATTGCAGCTTTTTCAATGGGAGTTTTCCGAGGGTATTTACGGACTTGCAGCCTGGAGTGGAAGTCAGCGTAATCCGCAAAGGATTAAATATACCAAGAAACAATAAACCATAAACATTCTGTACACTTTTCTCAATAATTATGCAAATTGAAACAATGAGGATCTAGCTTTCACCACTGTTTTATTCCTTTTTAAAAATAAAAAAAGAAACGAACTCACCACTAAACTCTAGCTAGTTTGTTAATCTTGGTTGTCAAACACGACCAACCTTTTCTGACGAATCCTTTCGCTGTATGAGTTATTTCCATTCTAATCCAAGAATGGACTAAACAAAAAAGTTACACTTTGCCTTATAAACCCTAAACTCAAACCTCGAACGAAACAATGAAAATACGAACAACCTATGTACACTCCCTATAATAGAAAGACAAGTACCGTGTTCTGAAGTGCTTGTGTTCTAACAGCTTTCCTCGAGGGGATTGCTCGATACAATTGATGCTGGAAACACCCACCCACCCGGTATCCACCCCCGAACCCGGTTCGAGTTGAGCTTGAGAAAATCCTTTCTAATCGCATTGTTGTTCGGTTGTTTTCTTCCCAGTGCACTGCTCCCTACACCGACTGCAAGAGGTCGGCAATATAATGGTGGGAACACCTTTCAACACCGTTATTTATGTGTCTAACCAGCTCTGCGGTGCGGTGTGGTCGTTGCCTTTGCCCTCTGAACGCTGCCAACAACCGACCGAACGAACTGCAATTGCTACAACACGAGATCCAACCTCCTCCGGGCAAAAGTTGTTTCATCCACTCAGCAACCGAACACACCCCCGAGCGCCCAATTGCGAGCTGCTCGATCTTCACTGATTTTCAAAGTTGTATGAACATTTTCGAAATGAAAACGGAGTTTTATGCGTCTTCAAGACCACGGCATCCAAGACAACTGATCCGTAAAGGCAATCGTCCACGCTATTTTCGAAAGAAAGAAGAAAAATTTACAAAATGCTTTAAATCATTTAAATCTTCGTCAAGATTGTGAAAAGAGTTTGACTTAGCATTCTTCCTACGATTTTAAGAATAACCTTAAGGGAATCCTGTGTACAAGCCTACTCATGGTTCCAGGAAGAATTTTGCCAAGAACACTCCATAGAATTCCAGGAAGCGTACTCTAAATCATTCAATGCATAATTCTTCAGCAGAAATTTAAGAAGAGTTCTGTGCTGAATTTTACACAGAATTCTTGAAAAATATATTGACTCTAATGAAAAAGACCTACACCTGTTTCCGGCAAGAAATTTTTTCATAGACCCAGGAAAAAAAGTTTTCAGGATTCTGGTTACAAATCACGAAAGGATTTTCATACTCTGAAAACTGGAATTTGGTCTGCCTCTGCTCAACTTAGTGTTCTTTTGAGTACCTTCACAGTTATTATAGATAGGCTTTCTTTGCCTGACATTTTTAGAAATTGTATATTGTGAGGCAAGTACAATGATACACTATGCCCAGGGAGTCGAGAAAATTTCCCAACCGGAACGAGAATCGAACCCGTCGTCTCCGGATTGGCAATGGCGATCCATAGCCCTAACCACTAGGCTAACTGGAGACCCCAATGTAAAACCTCCTCTTATACATTCTGTAACGAATACAATTATGCTGAACACTACAAATGCAGAAGGTGCCCCACGTAGGGCTTCTATATAGCAAAATTCAGTGAAACACATTACGGACAACAATTAGCAGAACCCTTCAAATGCTCATTTTTAGTTTCCGTATCGGGCCCCATGCTGGGTACTGATACGAAAATAAAATGAAACATTACAAATCCACAAGAAACAACCCAAACAATATGCAACACTTAGCATGAATTGTGTCCATTTTTTTTTTTTGTCTTTATTACCGAGATTTTTAGCCCTGGGCTAGTTCATCTCGGGACCCACACTTTACTTCCCTTCCGAAGGAAGAACCCACATTTTGTGAGCATGTCGGGAGTGGAATTCGATCCCAGGTAGGGTCAAGTGGGGTAAAATGCCATTTTTTCAAACATTCATCGTTTTCAATGATAATAAGCCTTATTTGTTAGGCTTTCAAAGTGGTAGCAGCAACTAGACAATATTTGCTCGATACTTCAGCAGAACTATTCACTAAACTATTGCATTTTCATCGATTTTTAGCGATTTTGAAAACTGACTCGTAAAACGGAAGTGGTGCAAAACGACCATCTGCCATGGGGTAAGATGCCACTTCATGAAAACATTCAAAAATTACGTCCATCAGTTTTCGGGCTTTTCCGACTTTTTCCCCCCTCTGTCCCGCTCTTTTCGTATACTCGATAAATGGAGTGTTACCCCCTCCCCGCAAAACGATGATCGTAATATTTGAATGACCCCGAACATGGAAAGCGTAGACATCAACAACCATGCGTTTCCATATGTGCCTCAATCTCGTTGGAAACACTTGGCTGGTGGCACCCGAAAACCTTAATTGCAAGCACGAAAAACCGGAAGTTGCCAATTTTCATTGGGAAATCAACAGATTTTTCGTGGGTTTGGTGGCCTAGCTTTTAGAAGAATGTTCGATGCAAACGGTGTCAGGCCATTCGGCCGAAGGTCATTAGGCCGAATGGTCATTAGGCCGAATGGTCATCAGGACGAATGATCATTGGGTCTTCTTCTTGCCGTTACGTCCCCACTGAGACAAAGCCTGCTTCTCAGCTTAGTGTTCTATGAACACTTCCACAGTTATTAACTGAGAGCTTCCTCGGCAAATGACCATTTTGCATGTGTATATCGTGTGACAGGCACGAAGATACTTTATTGATGCTGAATCTACTGATATTTTACCCATGAATTTTTCCTTCTTTTATACATAGGCTGTTCTTTCTAGTATCATTGCTAAAATAGTTTTTGGCGCAGAAACTGCTGATATTCAATTCATAAATTTTTCCTTCTTTAAAACATAGGCTATTCTTTCTAGTTTCATTGTTAAAGTAGTTTTCGGCAAAAAATTTTTGGAAAAAGTAAAAACAACAGATCTCTTTACAGGCTCATAACGGCTGATTTTCAATTCGTCCTGATGACCATTCGGCCTAATGACCTTCGGCCTAATGGCCTTCGGCCTAATGACCTTCGGCCTAATGACCCAGCATCGATGCAAACATATCTTGACACCATTCACCTATAGTAATGATCAAGTCCCATTCAGGAATGATTTTATGAGTTGGGCCATTTTACCCCATCTTGGCATTTTGGGTATAGTTCCCCTATTCGGCGTGATAGTCAAGTGTTCTAACCATCACAGCTGGTTCGCTCCTGTGTCATGTTATCCAAATAGATAACGAAATCTAATCCAGCATGACGAGGTATTATTTTTGTTCTTGGTCCATCAGTCAATCCTGAGATCGTATTTATTCTGACGGGTTGCTGGTCGTTTACAGCGTTAGTTGTTTGCATAGCTCAAGTTTGGTCTAGGAATATCTAATCCTAAGGAGGCACCCTGATCGGGCAACAGTAAAAGACAATCAACATTTTGATGCCCGTGACGGTTTGCTTGTACTTGATCGTGCCCAAAAAAGCCTGAACACTATAAATGCTTATTAAAGATCAAAGACAGATATACAAATCACAGTATAGCATACAGCACAATCTAAAAAAATGTTCTCAACAAATTATAAACGTAACAATTCTCAGCATAAAAAAAAGCTATTTAGTACCAGTTTTGTTCATAAGGAAGTGGAATAATGACGGTTACTATGGCAACATGGTGGCGAAGTAAAGGGGGAGCAAAAGAAAGTCTCAGAAAAATGTAAGGATGACAGGCAAATTGGTTTACTAGGAATTCTTGAGGCGAAAGCCGTAAAGGGTCTCAGGAAGAATTTTAAATGAGCTCCAGGGGATTTCTGAGGGGGTTTAGTGGGTTTTAAAGTGGTTTTTGGGAAGTTTCTTGGAGCCCACAGTGGCGTCTAAGAGATTTCAAGGGCGTTTTGGAAAGCACAGGAGGTACATGAGATTTCAGGAGGTTGTAAGTATGTTTCAGAGGCACCAAAGGAGTTCAGGCTATTCATATTAAGTTCTGAACCAAAAACTCAATGAATCCTGCAAAAGCTTGACCGTCTTTTCAGTCGATATGACAACTTTTGGTGGGGGTTTCCGGCTTTCTTGTGTTGTAAAACTTGTGTCGTCCACCATGCTCCCGACAAACTCACAAAATGTGAGGAAAACGAATGTTTAATGGAATTTCAGGTGAATCCATGGTTTTTTGGAACGTTTTCAAGGGTATTCCAGGAGGTTTTAGAATTACTTTAGAGAGGATTCAAAGACATTCCAGGTTGACGAGAGTTTCAGAGGATTTCAGGAAAATTAGGTACGTTTCAGAAGACTTCAGGGTTATTTGAAAGGGTTTCCGTTGGTTTCAAAAGGTTCCAGTGGGTTTCAAAGAAGTTTTGTTCTCCAGGTTTAGAGGCACCAAAGCTGCTTTCGACCTTTAATAAACGATCATGAAACTCATAAAAACTCCTCTGAAATATCATCTGAAGCCCCTTCAAATGTCCCAGATACCCTGAGATCAATGCAGTAGAGCTAAAATTTTACGCAGAATGTGTTATTAAAAACTCAAAGAGATTTGCGAAGAATGTGTAAATTTTAATTGACTCTTGGTAGAATTTCTCTTTGTTTTCATAGAAGCCCCAAGAATAGTTATATTTCTAAGTGTGTTTATTCCACTCTTGTACAGCGAAAATGTTTGTTGGTGTGTGGGTCAAATCAAGAAATAGTATTAAATTTTAAGTGTACTTCTTCATAGAATTCTTGGAGAAATTTCTGGCAGAATTTTTCGAAAATAAAAACGTTGAAGCTTCTTCAAAAATGTCCCCGTGCTAAAATCTTTTAAAAAAATCTAAGAGTGTAATTAGTAACCCACGTCAAACATTATTTTAAGTTTAATTGACATAGATTAACCCTCGAGCAGTCGAGTCTTATGCCACTCTCAGCACCACCAGGTTCGCCCTGTGTCCTGAAAGCATGCTTTTTTCATGGTTAGTGTACTCAGACAACGACACGATCGCTTCTGGTTTAAACAAAATCTCCAAAAACTTTTCCAGAAATCGATTTAAAAAATTTTATTTTTTCAGTAGTAGGGTGACTTTGGGTATTTTTTTTTTATTCTTAACCACTTAACCTATTTTACAGCTCTTTTGTCCACTAGGGCACTACGTGAGAGATTCCAATTGGCGGCTGCACTTACACTTGTACAGCGCCTAAATGTGTTTTATCCAGCTTTTTACGCTATGATGAGGGGTGATTCAATTTTTTCAATTGGCTTCTTTAGCGGTGTTGGAATAATTCCATATTCAGAATCTGCATGCAAAACTGAGCCGAAATCCAAATTTTCATGAATTTTGGTGCCCGTGAACCTATTTAAAAATCAGTTTGAAGTTTGAATGAGAGCGATTTGTCGAATCACCCCTCGTCGCATTTTGTACTGGGCGGAGCTGTCAAGCAGTTGGCCAGCTGTCAAAATGTGATTTCGAAAAATCTCTTTTAGGTACCAAAAAGACGTTCTAAAAATCTGAAAAAAATCATGATGGTTCAGAAAAAGGTGCTCTTTCGTATAAACTCAAAAAATCAATAGATTTTTCTTAATTTAAAACCCCAATTCTTGCCGACAGCCTTTGCAGCATCAGAGGTCATCAGAGTAGCCAAAAATTCAAACAAAAATTTCAGTTTAACTTTTCCAAAATGTCAAAAATTTTCACCGTTGTTGTTTTTCTTGAGTTTTTTTTTTGTACGATTTTAATAAAAGCATTTTCTTCAATTTTAGGTTCATGATTGTCGCCACCATTTCATTGGCAATACCGAATTAAATGGAACATAATAAGTAGATAAAGGAATCATGAGTAGACGTCCAAACCAAATGATTTTGTTCCAATGGCCGCAACACCATCTACCCACACGACGGCAGATTTAATATTCTCTTCAATAAACAAATAAAAAACCGTTGTAGTTATTCACAAATCTTGGAGCACGAAACTTGTTCGTTCTTTTATTTAATATTGGGTGCACAGAAGTAGTAAAGATCCAGAATAGATTAAGTGCATTGGTCAATTACCTTCTGGAAAAACGAAGTTGCGGGAAAGGGTAATTATTTATTTATTAGGCAAACGTTAATACAGTCGACTCTCCACATGTGAGCCAACTGTATATGAGGAGACACACAATTATCTTGGAAATCTTGTTTCAAATTCGTCACTCGGACAGAGTGGCTATGTTAGAGTTTTAATTTTCAACAACCTAAATGCCGTTTATGTAATTATAACTAGAGAAAAAGTCGTTCCAATGTTGTTGGACTTCACTTGGCATCTCATGTGGCATACTGATTCGAAATTAATAACCATTAATATTTATTAAAGACACTTAACCACTTATATGGCATTCATGTCTGATTCGGATGGATAGAGAGAATGATACCAGGAATAAAAAATCTTTCAAGAATTTCAAAAGGTCTCCCAGAGCCAAGTGTACAGAATGTGTTTATTGCTGAGTAAGTTGAGGTTGCTGATGACAAAGTTGTGACCATTGGTACATAATCATTCGGTTTTTCGACGTCCTCAGCATTCTCCATTCCTTTTGTTTCATCATTACAAATAATGGCGGCTATCATGTACCTAAAATTAAAGGAAATGCTGTAAAATATTAAATTTAAACTAAAAATCTGAAGGAAAAAGTTGAAAACATAAACAGTGAAAATTTTTGACATTCAAGTGGCGTTGAACTGAAATTTTTGGCTACTCTGATGACCTCTGATGCTGCAAGGGCTGTCGGCAAGAATTGTCAAAATTGAATCACCCCTCATCATACCGTAAAAAGCTCGATTATATTCTTATTCTACTATATCGGAACTGGTTTGCCTTTGTGCTGCTTTCACTTTTCTACCCTGTCCTTGAGAATGATGAGCACGATGATGAAATGATGTGTGGCTGTTGTTCCTTTTCCAGTCCGATGTGGGGTCGTCCATTATGGGTTGCCGTTCGGCGATATCCAATTATCCGGGTCTGTTTGAGCTATGTGAGCTCAGAAGAGGGTCAAGTGCCAGCCGTTCTCGGGAGGAAGAAGAGCAACTGACGAAGTGCCGGGGCTGGGATCGAACCCATGACCATCCGCTTGTGAAGCGAACGTGTAGCCACTGCGCCGCGGGCCCCGGCGACTTTGGGTATTATCGACAGATTTGTTCTCTTCATCACGGACGTTTTTAGTCGGCCAAAATGCCTGAAGCTTGATCGTATGATTCAGCTTGGTTGGGAAAGTTTTGATGCCAACTTTAAGTTTAATAGCTTTAAAAAAAACATGACGAGGAAAACAAAACGGCCGAAAATACGTAAGTTCCCCTATCTTCTAAAGGAATTAAATTTGTAAACGAAATCATCATGAATCTTTGCCACTAGTAAGAAAAAATAAAATATCGCATTTCACTAGTAAGTATTATTCTTTGTAAATCTTCAAAAACCAAAAACAATATCGAGAAATTATTTCTTAAATCTCTCAAAAGTTTATAAAGATTTTCGAGAAATTCTGTTTAAAAATCTATTGGTATTTTCTGTAGACTTTTCCTCGGGATTTCAACCACCATTTTGACTACAAAATATTCAAAAGTTTCACCATATACAGGTGATGGCCAAAATGTTTGGGATAGGCAACTTTTTTTCTTCCACTTTTAGAAACTGTTTCTGTATTGTTATTGACTTTTTATTATGTGGATTTTCTGCCCGAGGCAGGTTCATCCCCAACTGTTTCTGTTATTTCAACGAAGTCCAAATGGTTTTCAAACACTTTTTTAATTCGAAAGTTGTCTTTCAGTGTCATGGAAATGAAACATTTAAAAATCATTTTATCAATAGAAAAGGCTTTTATCTGGAGTACAACCACTGTCAATGTGAGCATGAAGAGCTATTTTTTCTGAAAATTTGCCCATTTCTAAGGGGAATTCCCAAATAAACAGCAATTCTATGGAATCTAACAATATATCGAACGAAAATTTTCAATCCATATTTTGTGGGAAAAATATGAGAACCGGGAAAAAATATACTTTTGCATCAAAATAAGCACTGGTCAGTTTTGTCCATATTCCTTACTTTGGTTTTTATTTTAGCAAATCGCGTGTGGGTGTAGACAAATTAGGAGCACCGTGGGGCCAGAATATGGCAGCTGATTTTTTCAAAGTAACCCTTTAAAATGCTTTTAAACTCATCTATAACGTTCCTGGAATGACCCTGAAATTGTTCTTCAAACGTCCTGGTTACCCCTACTCTTGATGTATCACTCTCGCTAGATCATCTCTGTTCACATAAGGAACCAATGAGAGCTACGCTCTCACTTGTAGTTAGTGGGCACAAACGCGAGTGTGTTGTGGATTGGCATGTAAACCGAAAAAGAGATGCGTTTGCATCGCAGAATCATTACTCGTTCTGTGGCTTAGTTGGTTAAAGCACCAGTCTAGCGAATACGGAGTCGTGCTTTCGAATCACACCAGAGCGCGATTTTTTTTTTCACAAATTTCATCTCTCAATTTGTCAATTAGCAACATTTCATGCCTTCCAATAAAAAGTTTTTCCAGCATGTTTCGGAAATACCAGCAAATCATGTAATGGGTCAGTAAAAGAGCAATATGCATCATTGCAATTAAACTGCTGATAAATACCACAACTTGCCGAAGAAATTACCGAAGAATTTTCAAAAAAAAAATATGCAGAGGAAAGGCCACACGGAATTGCCAAACGAATTTCCGATGAATTGTCTGATAAATTCCGAATGCGTAAAGGAATTTAGATAAGAAATTCCAAAGTGATTTCCAAATTAATCGGGAAAGGTTTTTTTTATGTAAACTCCCGTAAGAATTTCTGGATGAATTTTTAAAGAAAATTCTGAAATAATTGCCGCAGCATTTTTGGAAAATCGAAATGAAATCTAAATTTAAAATTGTATCATTTCCGATGCCCTAAAACTGTTTTAAAATTCACAATCTTCAAGGACAAGTTTTTTTTTCTTTGAAGCGAGCTGTCACTATATCGAATCAACTGTCATTAAATCTATTAAATCTATTTTATTTATTTGACTTTCAAAACAATGATATTTAAAAGCAAAAAAAAAACTTCTTTGAAAAAAAAAACTTTGATTAGGCTATTAAAACAATATTTTATTCACTTAAACACCAATTGCCAAACGAATTTCCAAAGAAACAGCCGAAAAAATGAATAAATAAATGGTCAAAAAATATTTCAAAGAAATTACAGGTTAAATTTCCAAAGAAATTTTAAAAAAAAAAAAGGAGAAGAAATTTCCAAATGAATTTAAAAAAATGACAAATAAACTGCCAAAGTTTTTTTATGGAATTTTAACAGGAATTCTTCACTAACTTTCTAAAGTAACAAAATAGAACAAAAGAGAAGTTACAGTTTCGATAACGCAAAGTAATTGCTAAAAGGACTTACAAAAACTATTAGCAGTGGCCTGAGAAATTACAAATGGCATTTCAATAGCTCAAGAAACTTCCAAAAAATTACAGGAGAAGTATGTAGTAGTGGAATTAATGATATTTTTTTAACTGGAAGTGGAAGTATGACCAGTATGAGGTCTTTTTACAGACAGGAACACGTTAAGGGTTACCATCCGTCCTGATTCAGTAGGACTTGTCCTGATTTTGGTAAAATTTTGGCCAAAATTTTTTATTCGATGAGTTTTGCTAATTTCACAAGTTTACAAAATAAAACGAAAGTCGTGAACTTCTGTCAACGACCAAAATTTTTGAAGCACAATTTAGTGCTGATTTCGAAACCGACCTTCATAAATTTTTAAGTAGAACAGTTTTTAAGTTTTAGCTCAATATCGAGTTTTATAACTTTTCAAAATATGTAATTTACTAAAATGCAAATAACTTGCGTTTTGTTCAACAAATTTTAAATCTTTTTACACCAAATGAAAGCTGAATACAATACCATTCGATCATCTGAATACAGGTTTTGCGCCAGATTGATGAAATTCAAGATATTGGCGAGCTTTAGGGACGATCTTCTTAAATTTTAGCCAAATTCCCAAAATTTTTTGAAGAAATGTATTTTTTTCAATAAGAAAAAAACAACTTAAAAATTCTTTCTCGACGTTTAGTTGACATATCATATGTAGGCGAGTTACAGTAAAAATTTCAGCTCAATCGAAGCATTGATTACGGAGAATTAGATGTTTGAAGTGAGCGACTTTGCTTAAAAATAGAACAAAAATGGATTTCAAATCATCAACCTTGTATGGAAAGTCGAAAAAATTTCCGCTCTACTGTAATTTTTTTCTTTCGCGTTTTCGAATTCAGGGCATGATTCTACACCAAAAATGATCATCAGCTTACCGAGTTCAAAAATGCTGTAAACTAGTGTTTTCGAGAAAATACATGAAATGTCCTGATTCTTTATGCTGCTTAGATGTGAGCCCTAGACACGTTCAATGCTTCCAGTGAGCTATTCGCACTTTGAAGAAAGTACGACACTAGACAACGCACTAGCATGTAACGCTTTTCCTGACAGCAGCGACGGGAGGTGAACAGTTACCACTCACATGCCTGTGAAAACAATATGTCGCTCAGTATATTTAGCTGACTTCACTTGAAATGGTCAGATTCCGTATCCGGAAATGGTCAAATAACATCTGTGAGATCTGTGAGTAGTTTCACTACTAATATACTTTCAAAAAACAGATATGAAATGATATGAAAAACTGTATATCAAGTTGACTTGATTGAAAATAGCGTGGTCGAGACCCGAAAAAGCAGGTTTGGGACCTAACACAGGTTGGACTCGATTATCCGGAATCAGGGTCTGATGCGTTCCAAATACATAACAAGAGAACGGAATGTTACATGAAGCTTAAATTTGTCGATCCAACTTTGATTAATAACCAGTCCAAATTTTAGCTTTGTTCCCCAGATATGTATATGTTTGGCTGTGAAGCTTAGCCAGACTCTGGATAATCGAGTCCGGACTGTAGTGACAAATTGTCACTATGCAACGATGTGTGGCGGCGAAGTATGAATCACGAGCTCGTAGCTTTCCACGGTGACCCAGCATAAAATACAGCACCCTAAAAACGGCTAAAGCTGAAAGGAATATGGAATATGCAGAGTTGGTATTAATTTTAGTGCAGCAGTAAATTCTGATAAAAAAAATAAGGACAAATCACACAATTTTGTACAAAATTATGCAGCAATTTTCACATTTTTTTTTCGAAAAGCTTCTCAGAGATTTGGTAAATTGTCGACAAAATTTATGAAGAGTCAATCAAACAAATTACAAGTTAAATTTCAAAGGCATTTCAGCAGTTTTTTTATCATTTTTTGTAAACCGATATATTAAATGTTTTCAAACCATAATAGACAATCTATTGTAAAAAATATCGGAAATTTTCTAGCTTTTACTCCAAAAAGGCAGCGCTACTGGAAAAAGGACAAATTTATAAATATTGTCAAAGTTGTATGGAAAAACTGCACAAACGAAGTCTCGTTTGTCCTATAATTTTATTTCGTTATTTTCCTTATATATGACTATCAGAGTGGTCAACTTATCATGAAACCTATTATACACTCTCAAGCATTCAATTTTCGAAAGGGAAACCACTCCGGGGCATCGTCGAAAAACTTTATCCCTCATTTTGTGTGCCAGCATGTGGCATAGTCTCCATAGCCATTTTCTGTTTTGCCATTTCCGGAATGCTACTACACCCTCTTCGTCGTCGTCGTGGATAAAAGTCCGAAACAAAAACACTTGAGCAAAACTCCGCAATTATCATCTCTAGAACGTAAACAATTGCGAATAATTTCGTGGTTGGGCAAAGTTGACTAGGGCCCAGAATGGTGCCGGGTGGAAGAAAAAAGTTTGTTAGCCTTCGTCCCGGGCGGGTGGCTGGCAAGTCCTGCTGTGAGAAAAATAAGGCAACCTACCGATCCGACCGACGACCGGGCTCCGGAGGCTAAGTCGGATCCCCGTGCCCAAGCCGGTGCGAAGACGATTGAGTCTTTTGTGTGCGGGACATTTTCGTTTATTTCTTTCGAATGTCGGGCGGGAAACGACCAGAAGATGGCAAAACGACATCTCGCCCCGGAAGTGGTACTTATTTTAACTTTTCTGCAAATGGAGATGAAACGGGTGTGGCTCGCTTATTCTCTATTGCCGCCGCCTGCTGGTGCGGGAGCTGGTAGGGATCTGGCGAAATGGATTTTCTACTCAGTCCGTGGTCTTCTTCACTGCGACAATGGTGTCGCGGTAGAGAAAAGCCGCTTCATGTTGTTATTTGAACCAGCTTTTGGAACGAAAATAGATTATGAGCAATGATGAAGTACTTTTTGAGAACTGTAAGACACGCCATTGTTCTTTTGAAAAGCATTGTTTAACGAGTAAATAGATGGCCCTTAAAAACAAAGTAAACAAAGTTCCTATCCGTTAAGGTGAAACGGGACGCCGTGTTATTTTTCCTATCTTCCCACTCTTTCTAAAAATTTGCCTCGCGATTTTGAAGATGGTAATCTCGATTCCTATCGCACAGATGAGGCTGAAAAACAATAAGCATATGCACTGCAAGTGAGCATACACAATGATAGATTTTTATTCCATTATATGAAGTAGATTCTGAGATTACCATCTTATTAGCAACAGAGCAATGGCGGATATTTTCTCCACCTTAAAATGCTTTGTACTATATCATCTCATTACCGAAGTCAACAGTTATTCTAATCAGTTTCTTTTGTTTCTCTATTACAGCTCCCACAAAATTGACCAACCCTGCTGCCAATAACCAAAGAATGCACCAAAACCACCATGCTGCTGCCTCAGGTCATTGCCGAACGCCAGTCATTGCCATCGCAGTTGCCGCCATCAGTATTCTCACACTTCCGCACCCGGCAGCGACCATCCCGACCACCACCGAGATACGTACGTATTGTATAGTTTTTGATTCCCATATTGTTAATTGCCGTATCATTAGATTTTATTCCGAATAGCTTTTATCGGAGGCCCCTGTCCCACATCCCCTGATACCGATACTAATCTTATTATGATTCCCACCCAGCAAAATGCACCGGCCCACCGAACCCTGGCGGCTGCCAGGGCGTCCAGAATCGGTACTACTTCAACCAGACGACCAACAATTGCACCCAGTTCACCTGGGGCGGTTGCGGAGGCAACCTGCAGAACAATTTCGAAACGTACGAAGTGTGCATGCAGCAGTGCAATAACGAGACGCGTGAGTATACACAATCGATACACATGGGCAGAGTACCTACGCTTTAGTGACTGGGACTATTGGACAGATGACCAATGCCTCTAGACCGGAATACGGATTATGCGAGAGGTCAGCTGGGGCGTTGTGCTTAGTTTCTCGGAAGAAGGATTTTCAATTTGACTTTTCACCAGAGACCGTGCGGATGTAGTTGGGTTCCGGAGCACAGTGGTTTCAAGAAGTCCAGATCGAGGAAAAATTTGCAATGTTGTTCTCTAATGTATTCGTAACCAAACGCTTACAGCCGCATGAATGTGTGCAAATTAATAAAAAAAAATCATATTCATTGCTGCATCCCCCTAAGCCCACTGTCAAATACCTTGCTAAGAATCGATAAGTATTACCTTTGCGTAACTTCACCACGTTTCAACATCCCGCAGCTGTCTATATTTCTACGAAGACACATAGGCATTGTAGGAGGAGGGGACACAAATTGGCACAAATTTTGATACAAAGGAGTGCCTCTATAAATCAAGGGATGATTTTTTTTTTGGTTTTTGAAACATTACTGTATGCATTCAACACGCAGATATCAAATGCTGTTATCACAAATTACACAGTATCCTTACCCACAATTCCCCAGATTACCGTATATTTAAAAAAAAAAATCATAATATTAACGCTTTTACCACGTATGATGGAACTTGGAATAAAACTATATTCAGAGAAATGGCGTGAATCATTCGAGTAACTAAAATTAGGGGCAATTCTTTATGAATTAATCAAACTTTTGAATAAGAAGAAAATTCTTTAAAAAAATATTTCTGGGAATATTTTGGGATTCTTCACCAGAAGCTTCACAAGCGGAACTTGGTCACTATGAGTATCCGAAAGTTCAAAATGTTATTTGACTCCCGTTAGTTAAGCTATTTTTCAGGAATTACGGTGAAAATAGTTATTTGTAAGTATTCGCTGTCTAACCATTTTTTAATCCTTCACGCGTCATTGTAAAAAGTACAACACTACCAAAATACTGCGCTCGTCGTATACAGCCCAAGCACGGTACAGTTTTAGGATCGAACAGACTCGCCCCTGAAAGGTTAAGCCAAGGATCGGTATATTCGCCTCACTCCATTCATATTCATTCCTCTTTGCTGAAGCGAATCGAGAAAGATGTAGCAAACTGATTGTCGTGATCAAACACGCAACCCCATCATCAGTGAGAAGCGAAGCGCAAGCTGCTTGACATGGATATTCGTTGCCGATCGTCGCAGTTAGGATCGCAAGCGAATGAATGAATGGCGAATGGTGACGAATGCTGGTGAGCGATCGAAGCGGCTATTATCATAACTAGAAGAGAATTTCTGCATGTAATTCATACATTTTGAGTGTATTGTTGTTGAAATGCTAGATTAGCAAAGAAAATAATAAATATTTTTTAAAAACTTCAAAAACTCGTATGCGCAATATCACTCACGAATCGTATCACCGCTCAATCGCTTGCGATGCGAATGTGGACGAATGTTTAAATTCCAAGTGTGGCTTCCCACCGTTTGCCGGAGTTTATTGTCGTCGCTGACAAGCAAACACACAAACTAAAGCGACAATCGTTCGCTGCTGACTGTATTCGAATGTGGAAGAAGATGAAAAGTGGAAAGCAGGAACCCTGGGTTAAGCTATGAAGAATTTCTTAGACGAATAAATCAGGAACTACTTTTAGGTTATGAAGTAAATTCGGGAGGAAAATATTCAATGGAACGCGTTTCTGAAGAAGGTTCTCAAAAAAATATTAATTAACAGTTGCAGTGACACGGAAATAAACATTCCCTGATGAACTTTAAAGAGAATCCTGAGGAAATGTTCTTAAACATATTTGTGGCGAAATAACATTGTAATTACTGCTGTTTTATACCTGTAATTGTTACGAGATTGTGGAGGATGCTAGAGAAATTTCATAGGAATTTCTGGAGAAACCCTTGAAAAATTCTTGAATGAATCCCTGGAGCAATTTCTAGAGATATTGCTGGAAGAATTCCTTCGGGAATCACTGGAGGAGCTTCTTGGTTAATCTCTCGAGAAATTTCTGAACGAATCCTTAGAGGAATTTATGTAAGATTCCTTGGAAAATTTCCTAGAGGATTTCTTGGAGGAAGCCCTGAAAGAATTCGTATAGAAATTCCTGGAGAAATTTTCGGAGTTTCCTGGAATTCCTGGAGATATCTCAAAGCAATTCCTACAGAAATTTCTGAGGAATTCCGGGAGGAATTCCCTTGAGAAATGCCTGCCCTGGAGGAATCCCTGGAGAAATCCTTGGAGGAATTCCTAGAAAAGTCGCTGGAGGAATTCCTGCAAAATCGCTCGAGAAATTCCTGGATGAAACCCCGGAGGTATTGTTGGAGAATTATTTGAGAATCACTTGCAAAAATTCTTGGAGTAGTTCTTGGAGGAATTTCTGGCAAATTTCTTCGAAGATTCCCTGGAGGAATCACTGGAGAAATTTTAAGTTTTCTTGGAAAATTATCTGGAGGATTTCCTGGAGGGATCCTTGAAAGTATTTCAGAAGGAATCACAGGAAACCCCCAGAAGATATTCCTGGATGAATCCCTGGAGGAATTCTTTCATGATTTTTTTTGGAATAATGATTGCAGGAATTTCAAGAAGATTCATTGGAAGACACTCTGGAGGGTTTCCCGGAGGAATCTCTGGAGGAGTTCCTGGTAGAATCCCTGGAGGAATACTCGTATGAAACACTGCACGAATTCGTGGAGGAATCCCTGAATGAATTCCTGGTGATATCCCTGGAAGAATCTGTTGAGAAATTCCTGTAGAAACCGCTAGAGGAATCCCCAGAGGTTTTCCTTAAGAAATTCCTGGATGAATTTCTGTAGAATTTCTTGGAATTTTATGGAGAAATCCCTGGAGGTTTCTTGAAGGAAACACAAGAGAAGTTCATGCAGGAGTTCCTGAAGAAATTCCTGGAAGAATTCCTGGAGATTTCTCAAAGTAATTCATGGAAAATGCCCAAAATACCAACCACTGCCCAAGTGACTTGGTACCCTACGCACATAAAAATCATGGATTTATTGTCAATTTCCTGATTTTGCTTTGGCTGACCAAGCCATGTGGGAAATTACACTGTTGAAAATGCTTTGACATCCATGTGCACAACAGAACATGTGCTCGATGAACAAATTGAGATTTGAAATTATAAAAAGAAATCCACGTACTCCGGTAAGATTTATTATTTTTTATCCAATTTATTCCATTTATTCCATATGTTGTTAGTATATTAAGGCAGGATATGTGAAAATAGAGTTAGTGCATGCATCCATTCCCAACTGTGCCCATACTTCTTGGGATAGCCTCAAGTCACAAAATCGTACAAGAAATTTACTCTAATAAATTTAAACCACATCGCCAGAATTTGTGGAGCGGACCTGGTGTGATGGTTAGAACACTTTACTATCACGCCGAGGACCTGGGATCGAATCCCACTCCCGACAAACTCGCAAAATGTGAGTTCTTCCTTCGGAAGGGAAGTAAAGCGTGAGTCCCGAGATGAATTAGCCTAGGGCTAAAAATCTCGTTAAAACAGAAAAAAAAAATAAAAAAACAAAAAAAAAGAACATCGACAGAACTTCTTACAATTTATTTTAATTTATTTTGAGAAATACATTACTAAATAGTATTAGATGTTAAAACGTTATAAATTACAAAAATTAAACCAGATCGCATCTTTTAGTTACTCCTAAAACTTCTCCACAGTTTCTGCGTTCCGTGTGACATGTGTATTCCACACGTCATAAATTCCCACAGAATTTTTCCCATGCGATTTTTACTGAACGTCCAACCGTTTTCTGTAAAGGGCTGTTTGCAGATCAGAAGGAATTTCTCAGCCTATCTTGATGCATGGGAAATTCCTTGCCTGAATCGCTCAAGAAACCACTTTTTATTCGATCGCAGTACGCAGTTGCGAAGAAATGACAGTTTAAATGGCAGTCACCGTAGAAAGTTTCCGCCAGGAATCGGTCAAGAAGTTTCTTGGCGATTCCTGTTGAACTCTAAACTGGGCTTAAGCAGTTCGTTGACCACAAGCATGCATCAGAAACTCCAATTGGCATTGTCGTTACCATGCTTCAGTTGTCAAGGCATATCTTTCGTCAAGCTGTGATGAGCACCTTCTCCATTAGGCTCTCCCTAAATATCGAGCCATACTTAGTTACTCTCTCATTCTCAATTAAAATATCGATTGCGAGTTCAGATGTCTCCAGTAGGTAAAGTTATATTTCTCTAAAGTTCAATAAAATAATCACTGTTCAATTATCGACGTGATCGCTTGCAATTATCAAGAGATATCACAAGCCGTGACATGAGTGGTTAATCTCTTTACAAAGAACATTACATCTGCATTTTTTAAATTTTATACTGAGTCCAGCTCAAAAACTCACCAGATTCTTCTGTAGATATTTGAACAGATTTACTGCAGGTCTTCTTCCGGTATCTTCCCATCAATGCTGTGTGAATTAACTCGAACTTTTTTCAACAATTTCAATCTTATTGCTCTCAAAATAATTCCAAATTTCTGATAGTTCTGGAACAAATTCTATATCGAATCTCCATTTAGGTAATGAGTCGAGACTGCCTGAATAGAACGTTTACCTAAATGGATTTTGTTCATTACCATTTGGACATAAAGGTTGCATAGCAGTATAAGAAGGCTAGCAACTGCAAAGGGGAGGGGGTCAAGGCTTTCAGATGTAAACGGGGGAGGAGTCTGAGGGATTTTAAAGGAGTTCTACGCCCCTTTCCGGTCACAGGCATTTCAAGATGCTTCAGGTTTCAGAGGGCTTTTATGGGGCTTCACAGGCTCTCAGGTGAACGTCACGGGGGTTTTATAGGCGTTTCAAGACTTTTCAATGCGTTTCGAAGACGTATGACGTATTAAAGCGTTTCAATGCGTTTCAGGAAATTTCAGAGGTGTTTTAGGAGGCTCTGGCGGTTCTTAGACTAGTTTCCCAAACGTTTCATGTGGATTTCGGAGGCGTTCTAAAGCATTTCAAGATATTTCAAGGCATTTCAGGTGGTTTCAGAGGGATTTAGGAGCCTTCAGCGGTTCTCAGGAGAATTTCACGGCGTTTCAGTCCCGAGGGCTTTAGAGGCTCTCAGGTTATTTTCAAAGAGGTTGCACGGGGGTTTTAAAGGAATTCCGAAGAATTGAAGGATCAAACAGGCGCGCGTCCTGAAAGCCTAAAGGATCAATGAACTCACCACTTGATAGACCATAGTTACCTGCGACCAGGCTTGACCGCACTGAAGGTATGGAAATTCTGCTCTTATCACCATCATTGATCAGGCTAAGGCCGGAGTGGCCTCTGATGTACATAGTAGCCGTCTCCAGTTCCGCACTCTGCGTAGGGTGCGCAGATCGTCCTCCACTTGGTCGACTCACCTAGCTAGCTGCGCACCACGTCTTCTTGTACCGGTCGGATGACTCTCGAGAACCATTTTAGTCGGGTTGCTATCCAACATCCTGATGACGTGACCCGCCCACCGTAGGATCCCGATTTTCGCTGTGTGGACGATGGTTGGTTCTCTTAGCAGCTGATGCAGCTCGTGATTCATTCGCCTTCTCCAAGTCCCGTCTTCCATCTGCATTCCGCCGTAGATGATACGCAAAACCTTCCGTTCGAAAACTCCAAGGGCGCATTGGTCCTCTGCACGTAGGGTCCATGTTTCGTGCCCATAGAAGACGAACGGTCTAATCAGTAGAGTGGGTCAACGTTGTATGAAGAAACTTTTATATCCTTTATAAGAATATTAAAGATGATGACAAGTCCAAGGCTTGCGCAGTCTCTCCTCTGTTATCCAATGACCACCCATATTAATACTACCTTAGGTAGACATAATGAAACATACCTAGACATTTAGGTACTGTAAAGAATAGTATTTTATGTAGGATATCCTATGCACACAATCATTAGGTAGACACTACGGTAAATTTGATCGTATCAACCCGGAACAAAGCTTCTTCAATTTATATTAGCGTCCAAAACAACTGTGCAAAATTTGGGAGCGATTGGTTGCGTCCCCGTATTCCGCATTGCGATTGAAATTTGTATGGAAGTTAGTATGGGAAAACGTCCTTTTTTGCATTTTACTCATAAGTTGAATTCTTTTGTCTAATACCATGTAAACAATGACGTTAAAGTATAGCCAAGGATATGCCGAAAAACTTTGCCGAAGACCGCAAAGTGATCCAACGCTTGTGAAAAAAGTTATTCGTCTGGTAACTTAGGCTAGAAATTGAGATTTTAAATAAAAAGAAAATCGGGTTAAGTACGGTTCCTTTGAATTCCACTAAGAATTTGCATCCTTTGACAGATACGTATTTCGACCTCAACTGTAAGGTCGTCTTCAGTGTCTTGTACTTGACTCGACTGCAGTCGAGTCAAGTACAAGACACTGAAGACGACCTTACAGTTGAGGTCGAAATACGTATCTGTCAAAGGATGCAAATTCTTAGTGGAATTCAAAGGAACCGTACTTAACCCGATTTTCTTTTTATTTACAGATATTCCCCTAACAAGCCCAGGTTAATCATCATCATTGAGATTTTATTATTGATGTTATTCCTTTACATGTTAAATGTTAAGTACCACTGGGCAATCTGTACGTTATAACTTTTTTCACAAGTGTCGGATCACTTTGTGGTCCTCGGCAAAGTTTTTCGGCATATCCTAGGCTATACTTTACCGTCATTGGTTAGACTGTTTTAGACGAAAAATTTCAATTTATGAGAAAAATGCAAAAAACCACGTTTTTCCATACTAAATTCCATACAAACTTCAATCGCAATGCGGAATACGGGGAAGCAACCAATCGCTCCCAAATTTTGCACAGTTGCTTTAGACGCTAAAACGAATCGAAAAAGCTTTGTTACAAAAAATCGACTTCGTTGACCCAGTCTACTAATCAGCGTTTTGTAGATAGTTAACTTCGTGTAACGGCGAACTTTGTTCGATCGTAGAGTTCTGCGGAGTCCAAAGTAAACTCGATTTCCTGCCACAATGCGCCTCTGAATTTCTCTGCTGGTGTCGTTGTGGGTGGTCACCAGTGAGCTCAAGTAAACGAATTCTTCAACCGCCTCGATTGCATCACCGTCGATAGAAATTCGGGGTGGCGGGCACGGTGATTCCTCCCTGGAGCCCTTTGCCATCGTGTACTTTGTCATCGACACATTAATGACCGATTCGCCTGGCTTCACCCTTTAGTTGGATGTACGTTTCCGCCATTGTATCAAGTTTGCGAGCTATAATATCAATATCATCAGCGAAACCAAGCAGCTGAACGGACTTCGTGATAATCATTCCACTCGTGTTTATCCCCGCTCTTCTTATTACACCCTCTAACGCAATGTTAAACAGCAAGCACGAAAGACCGTCACCTTGCCGTAACCCGAGATTCGAAGGGAATCGAGAGTGTCCCTGATACTTGAACTACGCACATCACTCGATCCATCGTCGCCTTGATCAACCGTATCAGTTTATCCGGAAATCCGTATTCGTGCATAATCTGCCATAGCTGTTCTCGATCGATTGTATCATACGTCAATTTGAAATCGATGAACAAGTGATGTGTGGGCACGTTGTATTCGCGGCATTTCTGCAACACCTGGCGGATGGCGAACATCTGTTCCGTTGTAGCGCGTTCACCCATGAATCCAGCCTGATATTGCCCCACGAACTCCCTTGCAATCAGTGATAGACGGCGGCATAAAATTTGAGAGAATACCTTGTAGGCAGCGCTCAGTATTGTGATCACGTGCTAGTTACCGCAATACAACTTTTCGCCCTTTTTGTAGATGGTTCACACGATACCTTCCATCCACTCCTTCGGTAATACTTCCTCCCAAATCTTGGTAATGACCCAGTGCAGTGCTTTCATCAGTGCTTCTCCATCGTAGTTTAGAAGCTCGCTTGGTAACTGATATGCTCCAGCGGCTTTGTTGTTTTTCAATCGGCCAACCTCCTTCACAATCTCTGGAGGTCAGGGGCTGGACATCCTGAAGTTCCGTCCTATAATATGTGTACTAGACCTGTTCACTTTGAAACTTTTTTTCTCCGATTCTCCGTGACACATCAAATTATCAACCCACATGCAAAAACAAGTCTTCAGTCCAAAATTGAGCCAAATTGATAAAGATTCAAAGGTGTATCAAATCGATTTTTTGTTTTTTTAACCGTTTTCTCATAAATTTACTCATAAATATAGAAAATTGCTCCGAAAGGGTGCCGAAAATACCGTTAGGATATAGTTAGAACAATACTCTACAACTTTGCCGAAGATACTACGGTGTTTAAATTGCTTATTTCGAAGCTATTCAATAATTTTAGTTGAAAAATCACGAAAAAACACGATATTTTTACGATTTTACATATAAAAGTCATGTAATTTTACATTATTTTACGTGACTAAATTAATTAGCTATTTCTCCTTTGTGTAACGAACATTTCGTCCATACATCGTTTTTGTGTTGGAATTCGTTTTCAATGACTAATTATCAAAAGTATGTCACGTTGATACTAAAAATCGCGTAGAGTTGCCAGCACGAATTAAAACAAAGTTACCCATGATTAAGACGTCATGCCATCGTATTCTAATGTCTTTTGATTCAAGTATCAGAAATGGCGCAGATGATAAGGCTCGAGCCTGCGGATCAGAAGGTCCCAGGTTCAAGCTCAAATACAGAATAAACTTTTTTTCTTTCTTTGTAGCAGTTAGGATGATGAATCTACCATGAGCCATGGCCCATGACTTACACGCAATTTCCCAAATAATGATGATCGGGACCAGCCAATTAAGCCCATTCCAGGACTAGCTAGATATTTATTTTGCTTGTTGACAAGAAATCGTGTCGACGAGAGCTGCTGGACGAAATATTGGACATCTGTTTGATACCGATTAATTTAGCTAAAACAATTCAATACGATGATGGAACTGCTTCTGGATGCAAAATTTATCATACAACTGTAGAGATTACTTGCATCTATCTAGCCACAAGCTACACAACTACACGATAAAGGGAAACTTCATTCTTACTATGCACTCTACGATTTCGAAACAAGGCTATGATGCCAAATTGCAATGAGATGCAGAGTGTATAGTCTTATTAACTTATAGCTGGATCGAGACGCAAAAAAACCCTATTCCAGGGCTCGAACCTTGAATCTTCGAATCGGCAGTCTCATGCTCAACCATCTACACCAAATTGAAACCGATGCAGATGCGACAAAGAAATGTAATGACGTTTTAATCATGGGTAACTTTGTTTAATTTTGTGCTGGCAACTCTATGCGATTTTTAGTATCAACGTGACATACTTTTGATAATTAGTCAATGAAAACGAATTCCTACACTAAAATGATGTATGGACGAAATGTTCGTAACACATAGGAGCAAAAGCTTATTAAATTAGTCACTTAAAACAATGTAAATTTACATGACTTTTACATGAAAAACCGTAAAAATATTGTATTTTTTCGCGATTTTTTAAAGAAAATTGTTGAATAACTTTGAAATAAGCAATTTAAACACCGTAGTGTCTTCAGCAAAGTTGTAGAGTATTGTTCCAACTATATTTTAACGGTGTTTTCTGTACCTTTTCGGTGCAATTTTCTGGATATTGGAGTACATTTTCGTAAAAATGCTCGAAAAAACACAAAATCGATTTGATACACCTCTAAACCTTTATCAATTTGGCTCAATTTTGGACTGAAGACTTGTTTTTGCATGTGGATTGATAATTTGATGTGACACGGGTAGGTCAAAAAAAGTGAACAGGTCTAATGTGTACTTCTTCCAAAACTAAGGATTGATATTTCTTTCTAGAGAACCCCTACAAAAACTTATATACTAAGAACGCCAATGACAGCACCCTGACCGACGACATACGAGTACACACAACAACGCATTCGAACGCAATGCCCGTCAATTTCTAATACCTACACACGCTCTCACCCAAACAGAAACGCAGCCTCCGGTGCAGCAGCTAACAACGGCCAACAGCACGTCCACCACGGTGCAGACCCAGACGCAGGAAGCCCTGTCGCAGCGGTACTCGTCCAGCAGCACCCAGCCACCAATGCCGGACGAACTGCGGGGCTCGGAGCTGACGTTCAAGGAAACCGGCTACGAGAAAACGTTCATGTTCGCCAAGAACAACACGTTCATCCAGATGGACGGCGAAACAATACAAACATTTCAATTAAGGTAAATGCGGGCCGGCCTTTTGCCGGGTCTGGTCCTGGTCCTGGTCTGGTCTTCTAGGGCGAAGAAGGGACGACGATGACGACGACGGTGGATTGTAATGGGTTGTTTCCGCAGAAATGGACACATATTCACGCACTGATGAGCCGGTGGTGGCTGGCTGGCTGGCAACGGCCAACAACGTTGCATAATTTACTTACTCCGATAATGGTGATGCTTGCTCGCTTCTCGGGGAAGAGGATTTTCAACAATCGAGCACAATTAGGAAATCGATTTTGAGCTTCAATATGTTGTGATGCAGCAAATTTAAGGGCAGACTGCAGTGAAGCCATGTGATACAAAGAGCCTCCTAGAAAACTCCGTAGAAGGATCCAAAGTATTTCAGGAAGCATTCTTAACTTTAAATAAATTTTCCAAAAGGCAATAAGAAATTTTCCATGAAGTATTGAAAAAAGCTTTATGAAAGCTTCCCATGAGTCTTTGAAGAAGCGTCTTAAGAAGCTTCGTAAAATTTTCCCAGTCACATATATAGAAGAAGCTTCAAAAAGAATTTCCTTGAGAAGATTGTCGTAGAATCTTCTCAGGCATATTCTAGAAATCTTCTCAGGGATTTTTGCAGAATCATACCAGTAACTTCTGTAGTCACTATCTTGCCATGTTTTTCTAAACATCTTAGCATACTTCAATAATTTTTTTACAAAACTTTTATGAATTTCTGAAGCATTAAAGTTGCTATCCTAAAGTGCTGTATGAGATTTCCTGACCTGTTTAAATGTTTTGATTTTATACCTGACTAGACTAATAAATTAAAATCCCATTTTCCTCTTTCTCCACACTACACAATGTAATAAATTCAAGCTTCAAAATAGATCTTCTATAATTGCCTGAATTTCCACGCACAACTGACTAAATCCCCAAAATTTTGTAGAGTCTTCTCAAATCACTTTCTTGCCAGATTTTTTAAAGCATCTTAGGATACTGCTAACAATAGTTTAATGCATTTCTTAAGCTTTAAAGCTGCTATCCTGAAATGCTGTATGAGATTTCCTAATCCGATAAAATATTGAGCATGAGCATGAGCATGAGCATAGATGACCGTACTATTCGTAGTTGCTACTCCGTGATTGACCAGAACAATCGAAGTTGCACAAGGAACCAACAGACGGAGCTTGGGAGAAGCTTACCGTCCTCAATGTGCATCTTCGAGAATTCCAAACTTTATTAGGTCAATAACGGCGCCGGCCACGTCCTTACGGTCATCGAGGAAGGAAAGGAATGTTATTATGACGTGCGTTGCTTACTAAAGACCGAGATCACCTCTGCGTCTCCACGTCTGTCATTGGAAGGACTTTTTGTTAGTGGGGAGGGGAAAGAGCGCATGATATGAGTTCACTTTGGTAAGTGGAGTGATTCATGCAACCCTATTAATATCAAACCACTTATTTTCATTTGGACTAAAGCAAAACACATGCCGACATCGAAGATGACGAACCATTCAGATAGTTTTCGAAGTGCGAAAATTAACGAAAGAGAAAATAAAGTGATTTGAACCAACGTGGCTTTGGAACTTGGGCCGACACTTGACGTGACGAACATTTCAATGTCTGTTGACTAAAATCGCAAAAAATGTTGTTTGTTGCATTTATCGTATCATAAATCGCCCCGTACGAAGATGAGCAGTCAAATAGACGACGACGACGACCGAATGAAAACGCGGCCTGTACACTTTGCCTCCAAAAACTCACTCTCGCAAAAATCTAGCAAAGCGAGCGCGCGAAACTTTGCTGCTGCCGAACTACCGCACACTACTCTTTCCTAACCCGATAAAATATTTCTATTTAATACCCGAATAGACGAATTGAAATCCCATTTTCCTCTTACTCCACACTACACAATGTAATAAATTCAAGCTTCAATATAGATCTTCTATAATTGCCTGATTTTCCACGCACAACTGAATAAATCCCCTAAATTAGCTCTCCCCTAGCGGTGTTCTCAATTTCAGAATGACCACTCGATAGCCGTCTGATTAGATTCGAAATAACAGCTCTTTTGTCAAGCCCTAAATATAAACATCCGAAATCATAACTCATTGGTCGTCCGGTTCGAATGACCATGGCTAACCCCTCATTTTCGGTGGAAAACGGTCCACAGGCAGTTCATTGTTGTTGTCCACCATCGTCCGAGTCCGAGACCAACCCAGCACGTACGACACACCCACACCCCGAAGAACACAAATCTCATAAATTTCGTTTAATTAAATTTCCAGATTATGCCGTGAAATATCATTCCAATTCCGCACCCGGCTGCCGCACGGGCTGCTGGTTTATCACAACGTCAAGACCCCGGCCGGCGTCAAGCTGGACCCGTACGCCCTCTACGTCATCGTGGAGAAGGGCCAGCTGAAGGTGGTGCACGTGTTTGGCAACCACTCGACCAGCGTCACCGTCGGCGAGGGCCTCAACCGGGACGAGTGGCACAGCGTTATGGTAAGTATTTGTTCTGATGGTGTTGCTGCATCGCGTTGTTGGTTCAACTTGGTTGGTAAGGGTGAGGTCTGGGTCCTAATGGCGAGATTAAGCTCGAGGGTTCCCAAATACTTAAAAGAAAATCTTGAATATAGACGACATAAGAAAGTTATTTTTTTTTAATATCCATTCATTTCATTTATTTAGTATTACATCAAAATCAAGATAAAACTGAATCAACAATATTTCTCCATAATACGCACGTTTCGTGGCTGCCATTCTCCATCTTCGGTCACGCCCGATGCTCGCCAAGTCACGCTCAACCTGATCCACCCATCGTGCTCTCTGCGCTCCACGCCTTCTTGTGCCAACCGGATCTGTCGCGAACACCAACTTTTCAGGGTTGTTGTCCGGCATTCTTCCAACACACCCTGCCCATCGTATCCTTCCGGCTTTGGCCACCTTCTGGATGCTGAGTTCGCCGTAAAGTGCAGGGAGCTCGTGGTTCATCCTTCTCCGCCACACACCGTTCTCCTGCACACCGCCGAAGATCGTTCTTAGCACGCGTCGCTCGAAAACTCCGAGTGCTTGCAGGTCCTCCTCAAGCATGGTCCATGTCTCGTGCCCGTAGAAGACCACCGGTCTTATTAGCGTTTTGTACATGGTGCATTTGGTGCGTGGGTGAATCGTTTTAGACCGTAGTTTCTTCTGGAGCCCGTAGTAGACCCGACTTCCGCTGATGATGCGCATTCGAATTTCACGGCTCACGTTGTTGTCAGCCGTCAGTAAGGATCCGAGGTAGACGAATTCCTCCACCACCTCGAAAGTATCCCCGTCTATCGTAACATTACTACCCAGACGGATCCAGTCGTCTTCGGTTCCGCCTACCAGCATGTACTTTGTTTTTGAGGCATTCACCATTTCACCACCAGTCCGACCTTTGCTGCTTCGCGTTTCAGGCGGGTGTACAGCTCTGCCACCGTTCCAAATGTTCTGGCGGTAATGTCCATGTCGTCCGCAAATTGTGTGCTATGACCGGATTTTGTGAAAATCGTTCCCCGGCTGTTGAGCCCGGATCGTCGCATCACACCTTCCAGAGCGATGTTGAATAGTAGGCATGAGAGTCCATCACCTTGTCGCAGACCCCGGCGAGATTCGAATGAACTGGATAGCTCACCAGAAACCCTTACGTAGTTTTGCACACCGTCCATCGTTGCTTTAATCAGTCTGGTCAGCTTCTCAGGAAAGCCGTTTTCGTCCATGATTCTCCATAGCCCTGCACGGTCGATACTGTCGCATGCCGTTTTGAAGTCGATAAACAGGTGATGCATTGGAACCTGACATTCACGGCATTTCTGAAGGTGTTGCCGTATGGTGAAGATCTGGTTCGTTGTCGGCCGTCGATGAAGCCAGCTTGATAACTTTCCACAAACTCATTCGTTTTAAGTGATAGACGACGGGAGATGATCTGAGATAGCACTTTGTAGGCAGCATTTAAAATAGTGATCGCTCTGAAGTTCTCACATTCCAAATGGTCGCCTTTTTTGTGAATGGGGCAGATTACGTTCGATCCTGACTATTAGCCGGTGCAGACAGGTGGCCAACTTTTCTGGGCCCATCTTGATGAGTTCAGCTGCGATACCATCCTTACCAGCTGCTTTGTTGGTTTTGAGCTGATGAATGGCATCCTTAACATCCCTCAGCGTGGGAGTTGGCTCATTTCCATCCTCCGTTGCACTGGTGTCGTCGTTTCCGTCCGTTGCCGTAGTCTCCCGTGCCTACGTTCTCCACGCTATTCAGGTCCTGATTGAAGTGCTGCTACCACCTTTCGATCACCTCACGTCTGTCCGTCAAGAGGCCCCCGTCCTTACTTATGCCTGTATATTTCAGCTCGCAGCATGAAGCCGTTGCGGGATACGTTGAGCTTCTGGTACACAGATCGAAAAAAGAGTGTAAAATTCTGTGACATATGATGCACATGATTGGAGCGTGGGATATGACAGAAGTTTACATGACATATCATGTAAATGTCACAAAATATCATGTAAACTTCCATTATATGTCATGTAATTCAGCATGACTCTGTGTGTAACATAAATTTACATGATATATAATCATAACACTAAGTTTACATGACAAAACTGAAGTTTACATGACGTGTAAATCTCATTATTTTTATCTGTGTAGAATTTTCGTGTTTCTTGGGAACGGTTCCATTTCTTCGCACTCCGCTTCTTCCAGGCGGCGCTTTTTTCTCTCTTTCTGTTTGTAACGGTGCATGTTCTGTCGGGTCCCTTGCTGCAGCATTACCGCCCGCGCTGCGTTCTTCTCCTCCAAAATCGTTCAGCACTCTTCGTCGAACCATTAGTTCCGTCGATTCCGTACCCGATGGTGCTATCGGCTGCGTCGTTGATGGCTGCTTTCACTGTACTCCAGCAGTCCTCTTGAGGGGCCTCATCAAGCTCGCCCTCGTCTGGCAACGCGGCCTCGAGATTCTACGCGTATGCTGAGGCGACATCCGGTTGCTTCAGTCGCTCTAGGTTGTACCGTGGCGGTCGCCGGTACCGTAGATTGTTGATGACGGAGAGTTTTGGGCGCAGTTTGACCATCACCAGATAGTGGTCGGAGTCGATGTTGGTGCCACGATATGTCCTGACGTGGATAATGTCGGAGAAGTGCCGTCCGTCAATCAGAACGTGGTCGATTTAAGATTCCGTCAGCTGTGGTGATCTCTAGGTGTAACGATAGGGGAGGCTGTGTTTGAAAAAGGTGCTACGTATGGCCATATTTTTGGAGGCAGCGAAATCAATGAGTCGTAGGCCGTTTTCGTTCGTGTGCTGGTGGGCGCTGAACTTACCTACACAGATAGAAAAAAGAGTGTAAAATTCTGTGACATATAATGCACATGATTGGAGCGTGGGATATCACAGAAGTTTACATGACATATCATGTAAAAGTAATAAAACATAATGAAAACTTCCATTATATGTCATGTAATTCAGCACGACTCTGTGTGTTTACATGACATATAGCACAAATTTACATGATATATCATGTAAACCATCATAACACTAAGGGGCTGTCCATAAACCACGTGGTCATTTTTTTGGAACTTTTCGACCTTCACCACCCCATCCCCCCCCCGTGGTCATTAGTCCAAACAAAAATTTTTATTTGTCAATACAAAATGGTCATTGGCCGACCTCCCCCTATGAGCCCGTGGTTTATGGACAGCCCCTAAGTTTACATGACTAAACCGAAGTTTACATGACGTGTAAATCTCATTATTTTTATCTGTGTATCGTCGGTCTAAATTCTTCCTCTTGGCCTACCTGAGCGTTGAAATCTCCTACGGTGATCTTGACGTCGTGGCTTTGACAGTGGTCGTACTCGCGTTCGAGTTGCGCGTAAAATGCGTCCTTGTCATCATCAGTACTTCCGGAGTGTGGGCTGTGCACGTTTATTATGCTGAAGTTGAAGAATCGGCCCTTGATCCTCAACCTGCACATTCTTTCGGCGATCGACCACTAACCGATCACCCGCCTCTGCATATCACCCATCACGATGAAAGCTGTTCCCAGCCAGAGCGTTAATGATTAATCATAAATTTAATCATGATAAATGATTAATGGTTAAGATTAATCAAAAATCATTAATCATAATCACAAAAAATTCTCATTTAATCATTAATCATTAATCTTAATCACACTGATTTCGCAATTTAATCATTAATCAGTAATCATAATCATAAGAAAAAAGTTAATCAATCATTAATCATTCATCACCAAAAAATGATTCATCATATAACATATTAAAGTTGGTTTAAATGCTGTTCTAAATATTATAATTTATGATTCTTCTTTCAAAAATCTCCCAGACAGTGTTACCTTTTACTTTTGAAACTTCAAAAATATTTTGAACAACAAATATATTTTAATCACTTCCAGTTTTTGTGATTGATTAATCATGATTAATCATGATTTTTAATCAATGAGCCATTTTTAATCATTAATCATAATCAATAATCACAGATAAAACCAAATTTTATCATTAATCATAATCTTTAATCATCCTCAAAATCAAATTAATCATTAATCATAATCAATAATCACTGAAATAAAAATTTTAATCATCAGTGATTAATCATGATTAAAATTTTTGTTAATCATGAACGCTCTGTTCCCAGCTCGCGTGTGTTGCCGCAGCTCTGGTAGATGGTATGATTACCTCTAAACGTTCGCACCATGGATTCTGTCCAACACACCTCCTGCAGCGCTACGATGCCCAACCCGCGGTCCTTCAGTAGATCGGCAAGTATGCGGGTGCTCCCAATGAAGTTGAGAGATCGGCAGTTCCACGTACCGAGTTTCCAATCGCAAGTCCTTTTTGTTCACTGGGGTCGTTGCCGTTGGTCTCGGTTCGTATTATTCTGTTGCTGATTTTTCATAACAATGATTTTTAAGGCTGTTTTGTAGGGCCAACCCCGTACTTTCCGAAGGATTATAGGATACAGTTGAGCTTAGAGTCCTTCCCTGGCACTCGGACATTGATCAGCCGCTCCTAACATGGGGATCATACGCTAATGTCAGCCGCTCCTCCTGTAAAACAGACGCTCAGGTTTGCAGAAGCAAATCTCCCCCTTCCGTGTCAGCCTGCGTCCAAAGTTCCCACCGGGGTTGGTTACCCAATGTTCCCTAAGGTTGCTCGTAGTATCCGGCCGGTACCACGAGGAGGTATGGATAGGATTTGCTGGCAGAGGCTAGTGGATCACAATGGGATCTGTATAGCGCAGCATGCCCTACCTTTACCGTGCCCTATTAATATCCATGCTTGCCACAAATTAAAAGGAGTCAGTGATAAATTTCACAACAAAAGTTCCATAAATAAATCATAATTACCTAAAACTTGATATTCAGGCAACAAAAAGCTACGAAAATGTTATTTAACAGCAGTTAACTATTATCTTTTTTCTTAAGGTGAAATCAAAATGGCGCCACAAAAATTATTACGACCCAGAAATTCAAATTCTTATTAAATGATGATTCTTTTCACCTACTCAAATGACCATGACCAATGTCTTATTAGAAAACAATTTCATCAAAAATGTGTAGATATTGTAAAACAGTGCATTCGGGAACATTGCCCACATGGAATCTGCTACACAGGGTACCATGTCGGACATGTGGGATAGCAATATAGTTTGTCAGTAGTTGTTGAATACCAAGCGCTCTGGACCATTAAGAAGTATACTGTCATCGGGAATGTTACTCAGAAGACTGAAAGCTTATATACTTGTTTACACATAAAATAGATATTTTTTTTGGCAATGTTCTCTAAAGAAAAAAAGCTTTCACTAAGAATACGTTTTGATTAGCAAATCTTTCCCCATAAAATTGAGCTATTTATTTGCTGCATATTCGAGCCCCGGAAAATCGGCTACCCGGTTTATTGAATCCCTGCACAATTACGTCGGACCCAAGCCCAATCTGATCTTTGAAGGATACTGTCTTCGGCTAAGTGGTTCAGAAGACCAAAAGCCTGAACACAGAAAACAATTTAGCTACAAATTCGCTCACTATGTTGTTCATCTGTTCTTAGAAGCAAAAAGCTGGATATAATCGTTGTTTATTTTGCGTTTCTATCCATTTAGTATGTTACTTTATTTGTGAAAGCATCTCAGAAGAAAAGAAGCTTTCACACAAAAAGAACAATTTGTTTCAAAATTCACTCATAACGTGGTGTCTGTGTTCTTTATCGGTGTCTGTGGATCTAAGCGTCAAGTTTCTTCTCTATAGTTTCTTCGATTTTTTTCCAAATAATTGCTTTAGAATTCCATGCAGAAATTTTTAAAGTTTCTTCGGCAACTTCTTTGGGAATTCCGAAAGCATATTTTTGAAAACCTTTCTGCATTGTTAGATTTGTTTTTTGGCAATTCTTTTGGAAATTGCATTAGCTATTGTGTCGAAAATTGAATTCGGAATTCCTTTGGTAAAAAATGCAGAGTTTTTTAGGAACTCCGTACGATATTTATTTAAAAAAATCCGTAGCCATTTTTTTTTGAGAAAGTTCAAGGCAAAACCTTTGAAAAAATCAATTTGTGAAGAAAATGCTTCGGCAATGGCTTTGTGAACTTTTTGGTTTTTTATCTAGGGGAATTTGTTTGGAAATTTCTTATGCTATTCCTTTTTGTTTTTTTTTAACATAACTCATTTGAAAAATCCTTTGGTACTTCAGGTATCAATAGGTCGGTTTCAGAGGCACGTAATGGTGTAATTTCTTCATCAAATGCACCGGAAATCTTTCCAGAAATTCGTTTTGGATATGATCCAATAGTTCTTCTTTTTTTTTTTGAAAACTATTTTGGCAGTTTGTTTGAAATTTTGTTCGATAACTCTTTTCTTATTTCTCTGAATATGTGAAAAAGTGTGACATAGGGGGAGGGGGGTTGAAAATGGGCAATTTTGCGTGTCGTAATTTATGGACGCTCCCTTTTACAATACACCGTAAGCCAGAGTATGTCAGATTCCCATTCCAGTAGGAGAAACATTTTCGTCGAACGGAAAATTCTACATTAAGCCACTGGAAGTCTGACATGTTGTCCGTTGTCTAGTATAAGGTATGTGTATAGTCTGTGAAGTCTCTGGCTGACCGATTTCAGTGTAGTGTCTTGTTTTTTTATTCTTTAGGCAACTGCTTTGCATATTTATTAGGTAACTCCCCCGGGATTTAATTCAGCAATTTCTCTGGGAGTTTCACCGGCAATCACTTTGGTAATTGCACTGTGAAGAAAATATTGGTAAAAAATTTACGAATTTATCTCGGAACCCTTAAGAGTATTCATAAATTTAGAGTTGTTCAACACTAACATGACTATTTACAAGGTTATGATATTTCCGGAAAGGGTATGAGTACCTTTCTTCATGTTCATCCTATTTCAAGAATAGATAATTCAAAACTTTCCTATTTCAAAAATTGATCATTTGACTGCTCGCGTCTTCGACTACCTGCAGCGACGACACGCTCATGTTGTGTACCACAACCGTGCATTTTTCATGGTTCGTGTTCTCAGTACACGACGCGACCGCTCCCGGATTAAGAGGACACCAAATGTTTCCGTTCTGTTTGTCAATATACATTTTCACCCCCCAGAAAAAATACAAAAAATTAAAAAAAAAAAATGCGTTTATTATGTGCTTATCATTGAGAGGATGAAAATGGGAGCACTTTCCTTAAGATGAGTTTTGACAGGTCATTCATAATAACTTGAAATTGGATTGGAAATAAAGTATTCTTAAACAAAACTTTTTTTTTTTAGAAAAATAGTAAAATTTAGATTTTTAAATATTTGGTAAACGCACTGTTTTAAGGAGACAGTTTGTCAACTGAAGAACATATTCATCTAAATTTTCAAATTTCGGAAATCTTCTAAAATTTTAATTTAGCAACTTTTCTCAAAATAAGAAATTTGCGATAACTATCAAAATCAAACTCCGGAAGTACTGATGATGACAAGGACGCACTTTACGCGCAGCTCGAACGCGAGTACGATCGCTGCCCAAACCACGACGTCAAGATCATCATTGGAGATTTGAACGCTCAGGTAGGCCAGGAGGAGGAATTCAGACCGACGATTGGTAAGTTCAGCGCCCACCAGCAAACGAACGACAACGGCCTACGACTCATTGATTTCGCCGCCTCCAAAAATATGGCCATACGTAGCACCTTTTTCCAACACAGCCTCCCTTATCGTTACACCTGGAGATCACCATAGCAGACAGAATCTCAAATCGACCACGTTCTGATTGACGGACGGCACTTCTCCGACATTATCGACGTCAGGACCTATCGTGGCGCCAACATCGACTCCGACCACTATCTGGTGATGGTCAAACTGCGCCCAAAACTCTCCGTCATCAGCAATGTACGGTACCGGCGACCACCACGCTACAACCTAGAGCGACTGAAGCAACCGGATGTCGCCTCAGCATACGCGCAGAATCTCGAAGCCACGTTGCCAGACGAGGGCGAGCTCGATGAGGCCCCTCTAGAGGACTGCTGGAGTACAGTGAAAGCAGCCATCAACGACGCAGCCGAGAGCACCATCGGGTACGTGGAACGGAATCGACGGAACGAATGGTTCGACGAAGAGTGCAGAACGGTTTTGGAGGAGAAGAACGCAGCGAGGGCGGTAATGCTGCAGCAAGGGACTCGTCAGAACGTGGAACGTTACAAACAGAAGCGGAAACAGCAGACCCAGTGGCGTAGCAAGGGGGGGGCGGGGGGTGCGGTCCGCACCGGGCCCCCGAATTCAGGGGGCCTCCAAATCAGGGCAGGTCTAGTGTTATAAACCATCCCTGATTTGGGGGCCCTCTGAATTCGGGGGCCCAGTTTGAATAAAGTTCTGTGATTAGAGAAAGATTCCTATAAGTATAAGTTCAACACTTGCCGATCTGCTGATACCCAAGTAACACATTATGTTATATAAATGTATAAAATACACGCTTCATACAAATACTCATGTTAGGCCAAGAATACGAAAAACTAAAATTCATACACTTATGCCACCGAAAAAGCGCAAAAAATGGCGGATTATACAACATCTTTGATGTTATTGAAGATGTTTTTCGATACATCGTCAGAACATCATATTATGTATTTCAGAACTATCCAACAACTTCGAAAATACCTTCTTGTTGCGATCATGTTAGCAGGAAGTAAGCTGTAAACCAAATGGTAACCATTCGATAATATTTGACAGCTCCAAAAAAACACAACTTTTCTACTTCCAGCTCCTCTCTCACGAATCGTTGATGGCTAAACATTATTTTGCCACTTTTTAATGACTTTGAAATATAAAATAATCATGTAGTCAATGTCCAGTAGCATGGCCAGATCTTTTGTGCGGACACAGATTTATGGTGAAATGAACGTTTTCATGCACCATAAATTCATGCGCTTTCAATCTGATATTTAATAATACAAATATTCCGTATGTTTTTTGTGCTTTGGGAATACTTTTCACTCGAGATTACTTGAAGGCAACATGGTGACATCCCAATACAGTGCCGTAAAAAAATGTGAAATTAAAAATATTTTCAAAACATATATTTATTATGTTATAGTTTTTATAATAGAGCATACCAATAACTTGCAAATTTTATCTTTCTGATAATACAGCAAAAAAAAAAACAAAACATATCCATCTAATACGAAATGTATGTTTTTTTTTAGTAGGCACTGTAATTTCATCTTGAATTGATCATGCCTTACCTAATGAAAAGTGATGTCTGTAGTTCGTTCAAACTACATCCATCAAACACCTAATAACATATTACTTTATTTGTTGTCAAATTACCTTGGAATAACATCATTTTGAGGTATTTTAAACAACAAGCCGAAAAAGTTGTGACAAGGTATTATTTACTTATTTTCGACCATAATATAACAAGACATGCAGATAGGTAAATCAAAACAAACATACCAATTGACACTCTTGGGGATTTGGTTTTTAGAGCATAGTTTCGTTTATCGTTGAATCTATGAGCCGAAACGAGAGTATCCCGACTAGAAGATTCTAACAAAAATATAACATAATTTTAACAAACCATGATATATATAACTCATTGTGATATAATCATGTTTAACATATTTGGTGTTTAACAATATTATAACTCAATTGTATCATATTATGTTATAAAGTTCATCAATAACTCATTGTGAAATAATTTAGTTTTGATTCTTTGACATTCAAAACATCATTTTACACAATTATATCAAAATATGATAGAAACTAGTTTTCTTTAAGCTAAAATTTATATCATATTGTGTTATAATTTTGATCTGATTATAACAAAATAGGTTATCATTTTGATTAGACCGATGTACTTTTTGTTACAATTTAAGTTATTTTAACATCATCCTGCATCTAATTTATAACATAATAAGTTATAGAAAAATTTCATAACATCATAACACAATGTATTATAAAGTTGATATATTTTTCTAGTCGGGATATTACAAGTAAGTACACGAATTAAATCAAATAAATAACCGCGAGTGAATGAGAAGCTGATTATTACGTTTTCAAAATAGTTTGGATGATTTCCCATCACCGATCATATACCAATTACATAGTGACAACTTTCCAGGCTACCAAGTGCTTAATTTCATCAGTAATCGCAAACCAAAAATGACATTATACAGCCAATATTGGAGTAGAAAAGCAAATCGCCAAAAAAGCGATGATAAAGTGTTCAGAACGTATCATTAAACACAAGAATAAACATCTTAATTCAAGAAATGCAATTACTAGTACCTTCAACAACCTTTCAACGTAAAACTAACGTGATCGAACTGTTTGGTAAAAATATGTTCTATTGATGTTTGACATAACACGTCATTACAACAAAAAATTATACGTTTCCGAACTTGTATAGGTCAGGTATTTAAGACGTAAAACCAACTTCCAAATATGTTGATGGTATTATTTTTCAGCTTGTTGTTGCAATACTTGGTAAGAACATGTTTTCAACTAAAGATGTTACAAATTTCTCTTATAATTCATTTATAATACATCTTTTTAAAATCCAATTTCAAAAGATGTTTTCTGTGTTACTTGGGTAGTTATGCAGGGGCCTCTTCGTGATGATCAAGAGATTTTGGAATGGGGAACACAGATGGCTATTTTGAAGTTCTATTATTAACAATTAAAGATGTATACACTTTATTCGTGTAGTTTTGTTTATATTAGAGTAGTCTTTGCACCTGCAGGAGCCCCAAAATACAATTAAAAATGTGTTTAAAATCAAAATTGAATTTTACGATATTCAATACCGATATGGAAGTAAAATTCATGAGCATTATGAAAACATCCATGATATCCTAACCACAGAACCAAACAAAGCTCTTGATTTAGCTTAAGATAGCAGCTGAAATTCAGGGGCCCCATTCATCAAAATTAAGAACTGAACGCATTCAACGTCCTTGAAGGCTTTCTGTGGGAATTCTTTCGGGCAAGAATATCTTTTTACGATTTATCAGGTAGTTACTTCAAAGACTTCTACAAAAATTCCTCTAAGATTTACTTCAGAACATTTTTTAGGGATTGCTTAAAAAAATTTCTAAGCATTGGTTTACGAATACTTACAATGATTCCTTCAGGAACTCCTCCTAACATTTCTTCAGGAATTTCTTCAAAAAAATATCGAAAAATCCTTCAGGAATCCCTTTGAGATTTTTTTTGTACGAATTTCTTCAAGCAGTCGTTCGGAAATACCTCTTCGGAAACGATCATAAAGCCATTGAAGGATTATGTCATAATGCCCTTCAAGAAATCCTTTAGATGGACCATAAGAAATCTGTCCAAGTATGATTTTAGAGATTTCTTCAAGAAGGAATCTTGCAGGAGTTCCTCACTGAAAATATCATTTATGATTTTTTGAGATCATGATTGGAGCCTTACCATACCTGAATGGATCCTTGGGAGATTTTCTGAAGAAATTTGAATGAATTCCCGAAGGAATCCTTGTAGAAATGTCTGTAGCATTTTTTGTAGAAATTTCTAAAAAAAATCCTTGAAAAATCGCCTGGATGAATTCTAAGATGTGTTAGGAAAGAATCATTGGGTTGATTTTGGAGGTATATTTGATGATGTTCTGGAAGTATTTTTACAGAATTAGTAAAGAATTCCAAATTCTTTGGTGCAAATAAAAAAAACAGTCTTCAAAATAATTCCTACATATTTCCTTGGAGGAATTTCTGCAGGGGGAGGAAATGAGGAAATTTGTGCAGCAATACTTTGGGGATGAATGTGTTCATCTTTGTAGGGTTATCTGAAGAAAAACTGAAAAATCCATGAACGAATCTTTATTCGTAACATGAAAAAAAATCCTTGGAGAAAGGATTTAATCTTTACTGGAATTTCTTGAAAGATTATTGAACGAATTTTGAAAGAGGCCTTGAAAACATTGCCTAAGGAATCTTTGGATGATTTCCTACAGCAATTATTAGAGAAATTTCTGAGGAAATCCCTGCAGGTATGACTAAAGAAATGCTTGAAAAAATTCTTAAGAAATCCTTGAAAGGACTTCAAAATCATATGAGGCAGTGCAAAATGAACCCTTGGAGAAGTTTATAAAAAAAAATCTTGAAGGAATTCCTAAAGTATTCCTCTGAAAAAATGCTGAAGAAAACATGTGGGGTAGCTTCAAAAGAATCGTTAGTGGATATATTTAAGAAACTCTTTATGGAGTTCTTGGGATTACATAATACTGAAGAAATTTCTTCAGAAATGAACGAGGAATTTCCTAAGGAATCGCTGTAGCAACTTTCGCAGGAAATCTTGGAGGAATTTGTAAAGAAGTTCTTGAAGTATTTCCCAGAAGAATCGTAAAAGATGTCCCAGAAAGAGTTCTTAGAGCTCCGCACTTGGAAAAAAATGCTTGATGAAATCGTTAGAAACTTTCCTTAGAAGTTTCGTGAAGGAAATCCGGACGAAACTGGTGTTATCGCTAAAGAAACCCTTTAAGGCATCAATAGAAAAAAAAATCTAATAAAAACCTTGGAAGAATTTCTAAATGATTCATTGAGGAATTCCAGTAGAATTTCTTGGAGGAATTCCTGTGAGAATTTTTACATTATTTATTAGAATTTCTGAAGTATTTTTATTTTTTTTAGTAACTAATTCGGAAACCCGTGTACAAATTCATTAAGGATCTTTAAACATTAATTTGGAAATTCATTCGGCAATTGCTCTGAAAATTTCCTTTGGCGATACTTTTGATTTATTGTTAGGCAATTCCTTTGGAAACTTCTTCAATTAATTCTCGGCAATGCTACAAAAATGGCTTCTGATTTTTATTTCTACGAAGTTCTTCAGATTTTTATTTCAACGGAAATTTCGTTGGGAATTCCGTCTGCAACTTTTCACTGTTTTTTTTTGACAATGCGTTTGAGAAAACCTCTGGTAATTACGTTCGGAATAAATTCAACTTTTTTCTGAAAAAAAAAATTCGAATATCTTTTGGCGGAGTTTTTTTTGGCTAATTATTGGGAAATGCTTTGATTGGATTTAATCCGAAAACTCCTATAAAATTATTCTTGGGGTTTTCTTTGCAAATGTTTTTGAAAACTATTTCGGCACTTCCATCGAAATCTTCAATAACTCTTTTGGAAATTTCTCGGCGATAATATTCGAAGTTGAATTAGATTATTATTTGTGAAAACATCTTTAACATCACTTTTTTAAACTCTTTGGCCAGCTGCTTTGGAAATTTATCACGGGATTTTAGCAATTTCTTTGAAAGTTCCACCGGCAGTCCCTTTGCAAATATACCTCACAATTACATTTGTAATACTTTCAATAGTTCAATGTTGAAATTCATTCGATAGGTACTTTGAAATTTAATTAGTCGATTCGTTTGTAAATTTAAGTGACAACTTTTAAAAGCTTGTTTGTTACTACTTTTCTACGAGATACACTTTTGCAAATTAAAAAAAAATCAAAGAATTTACAACGGAACGACCGAGAAAAATCTCAAGAGAATTACTAATAAAATTTCCAAAAAATTAAGATGATTACCAGAAGAGATCACAATTAATTTCCTAAAAATGTATGAAGAAATTCCATTAGAATTTCTTGGGGGAATTTCTGTGAGAATTGAAAGAATTCTTATATTTTTTTATTTGAGTTTCTTAAGTATTCATTGGAGGAATTTATGAATCCTTGAATAGGCTTATTAGAGGAATTTCTAAAAATAAACTAGCAAAACACTCAATGCCTCCTCTGGAGGATTTCCTACAGAATTTCTTGGAGGAATTTGTGAAAGAATCTCCGGAAAACTCTTGCAGGAGTAATTGAATTAATACAAGAAGAAATCCTTGCATGAAAGGATCCCAAAAGATTTCTTGTACAAAATTATTTGTTAAATACCTGGGAAAATCAGTTTAAGAATGAATGAATGAAATCAATTAAAGAAATTTTAAGAGAATACTAACTTGAATAAAATCTGAAGTAATCTTCGGAGAAATTGCAAGAATACTTATTGAATGAGCTACTAAAGAAATCTCTGGAAAAAATCCTGAAGGAAATTTGGGAGCAATTTCTACACGCTTCTTTGAAGGAATTCCATTAGAATGTTGAATAACCTTAGAAAATCGATTCCTGGAAAAATCCCAAAAGTAATGGTAGAAGCTTTGGAGATGTTATTAAAAAATTAAGCAGAATGCTTTAAAATATTGATGAAACCTTCGCAGGAGTTTCTAACAAGATCCTTGTAGAAATTCTGACAGAATCTTGTGATAATTTCCAGGAGACTTTTTTTGAAGAAATATTTTAGAAATCCTTGGAAAAATAACCGTATGAATTCTTGAAGTGATTCCTGAAAAAATCCCGATGGATATCCTCTTTGAAATCTTAGCCTAGCATTAATTACTTAAAGGATGCTTCTAGGTATTCTTAAAGAACTCCTGCAGAAAGTGGCAAAATAGTCTTAGGAGGAATCCTTGGAGAGACTACTGGAGAAGTTATTTGTTTTGATAAGATAGGGCATCTGTTCTTTTACTATTTATATACGCTGCCATTTTCATACCACTCAAAACAAAGGAGTGAAGCGCTTTTTGTTCTGCTTCTTATTTTTGTATATTTGTTAGAAGTGAGCACGGATTATATAAAAAATAACGTAATAATTCTGGAGGAATCAATCATAAATTCTGGAGAAATTCCTGAGTGAGATGCGTGATGGAAACTTAGAATTATTTTTCAAAAGGTTTCTTGGAAGAATTTTTAAGGAGTCTTATCAAAAAGCGGAATAGAAGTTTTTTGAAAAGTGCTAGGAATACTAGCAAAAATTGCTGAAGGAACTCTTGAGAAAACTCTTAGAGTTGATGGATATTGAAAGTCCAGAAGTATTTTTCGAAAGAATTCCTACAGAAGTCCTTCTAAAAGTTTAATTTAATTAATATAATTTATTTAATTCAATTTCTACTGTAGGAATACTTGGAGATTTTGTTTTATTATTATCCAATTGATTCTTTGGAAATTTCTAGGAGGAATTCTAGGATGAATCTCTTAGTAAAACCTTAGAGAAACTTTTTGAAGAATACTTTTGGAAAAAGGAATCTTTGGTGGGATCTCTGAAGTAATCCTAGGAAATAATTCTTAAGAAATCTTAAAAAGGACGCCAAGATAAGTTATGAATGCTTGAGGAAATTCCAAGTTTAATTATTGTAGAAATATCTGATAAAGTTATTTGAGGGAATAACTGAGAAAGGCTTGAAGAATACAGGGGATAGACAAAATGATCGGAACAGGCAAAATTATCACTTTTAAAAAAAAAATGCAAATAGCTGTAACTTTTCGAAAAGTGCATCAAATATTCTCAAATTTTCTCTGTAAGATGATGATAGTTGTGTATTAGTGGTCCATTTTTGGAAAAGATCAGGCTATTCTGCACGAAGTTATAAAGATTCTTGAAAAAGGTATAATTATCCGATATCCAACTTTGAGCTGTTATATCTCTGGATTCAATGAACAAAATGCAAAGAAACTTTGACCATTTATGACTTATATAATGAGCTCTGAAAAACGTTTGACTCAATTTGAAATTTTCAACAAGCAAAATAGTTATAGCGATTTAATTTATATTATGATTTTTTTAGTAAATTGGTCTATTTTTAATATGCACCCCATTACCTTTTTAATTTATTGCCGGCTATGTTGTTACTTTTCTTCATTACATATTTATATTCAACTCAATTTCCGGGAGTTTAAATGAACTATAATTAGTATCCTGAATTTTGAAACGATGTTGAAATTTTGGATAATTTGGTGTTTTATTAGAAAAATAATCTAATCGTTATAATTCTCTTCCGCGTTGAGAATTCTATGTTGTGTCAAAGGTTTTCCAAAGCTCATTATATAAGTCATAATTGGTCGAAATTTCTTTGCATTCGGTTATTTGAATTCGAAGATATAACAGCTCAAAGTTGGCTATCAGATAATTACACCTTTTTCTAGAATTTTCATAACTTCGTGCAGAATAGCCCGATCTTTTCCAAAATTAGACCACTAATACACAATTAGTTGATCATCTCACATTAAAAATTTGAGAATGTTTGATTCACCTTTCGAAAAGTTACAGCTATTTGAAAAAAAATTGAGAAGTGAAAATTTTGCCTGTCCCGATCATTTCGTCTATCCCCTGTATATGGAGAAATATTTGACTTTCGTCGAAAATCACCAAAGGAATATTTAGAGGATTCCCTGGAAGAAACGGAAGAAGGTTTAAAGAAATTCTAGAAGGGCTTCTCTTCCTCTGAGGGGATCCAGATGTAATTTTTTGGAAGAATATCTGGTTCTGAATGAATCATTGGTGGTTTTTTGTAGTATTTTTCCTGGAATTTTTCAAGAATTCTTTAGATGATCTTCTAGATAAATCCTCAGAGACATAATTGATAGATTCCTGAACTGATATTTCGAGACTTACTCGATGAAGCCTTTGCAAGAATCTTTTGAATTACTCTGTAGTACTTTTGAAAACATTCCTGAATGTCTCAGGTGAACCAGCCAAGGGGCTGAAAGCCTCATTAATAAAGCTAATAATATATTTTTTTTTTATCTGTATTAACGAGATTTTTAGCCCTAGGCTAGTTTATCGAAGACCCACGCTTTACTTCCCTTCCGAAGGAAGAACTCACATTTTGCGAGTTTGTCGGGAGTGGGATTCGATCCCAGGTCCTCGGCGTGATAGTCAAATGTTCTAACCATCACACCAGGTCCGCTCCACTGCTAATAATAATATTATTCCTGAAGGAGCGTTTTTAGAGGAATACTGAATGACATCCTTGCACACAATGAGAGAAGGCTAGTCCCAAGCTTCATCTGTTGGTTCTTTGTGTAAATGCAGATGTCCTTGCAATAACAGAGGAGCAACCGCGGGCGGTCAATCATGCTCATGCTCATGCTCAATACTGAATGACATCCTTGCATTAACAATTTAAAAGATTCTTGAAGACAAATTATTCTTCAAGAAAGATTTCCCAAAGAAAAAGGTAACCCGAGTAGGTGGAAAAATCTGATGAATAGCATATTCAGTAATGATTGAATTGAATTACTGAAGAGCAAAAACTGATATTGGTTTGATTGATATAAGAGGTAAAAGAACATAAATCAGGGGGTTAGAAGCAAAGGGGTGTAAGTGACAAAAACCCACTTTCGAGTAAATGAGGTTTAAAGTTTTTCACCAATTTTTCATCCCATATAAAATGTATGGAGTTGCAAAATCGACACATTTTTTCCGATTTATTGTAATTTTTCCAAACATCGTAAAACAAACTTATAAAAGTTCCTGAAAGCATAAAATCTGAAGAATTTTTTGATATGCTCAGCTCAAAATCGACACAATGGTCACTTATACCCCTTTGCATTTGGGCCCCTCAAATAATAGCAGAATCTTATATGGTGAACTACTCAATAATAGCTCGTTAAGATATTACAAGATCAAAAAAATAGCAGACAAGATTTGTCAATTTTTTCTAGAAAAAAAAATATCAGCATCCAGCATCGAACTTACGACCTTAGGTTTCACAGGCGGCGATGCTTACCACTCAACTGTGGCTCACTGTTGTAAATAACATGGGAATAAGAGCATGCGGTTCTTCGTTTCAACAGCTCAGAAAGGGACACATGGCATTTCACTAACATTGAGCCATCTCTTTGGGTGTATGTGTTCCATTTCGTGTAGAAGAGCTGAACTTGTTCTTAGAAATTTTCAGCTATTTCGGCAAGAACAAATACTGATATCATATCACTTTGAGCTATTCGTGCGATATTCATTAGATTTTTGAATAACACATCAAAACCACATCGAGCTATAACAGCAAAAAGTGTTTGATTTGAGATATGATTTAGATATTCTCGTCTACCCGGGAGAGCAATCTTTGAAAGCCTTTTATAAGGACTATTTTGTGCAATTTCTAAATAATTTGTTAAAAACTTTTTCGGCATAATTCTTATAAAAAAAATCTTTCGCTACCGAAAAAAATCATGAAGGAATACAGTAAATAATACAAGATAGGGTAAGTGCTCCAATTATGGCTATAGTACCAATTATTCGCCATAGTTGATTTTCACCCTTTAACGATGTAAATCAACAAGAAAAAAAATATGGACAACAGATCACGTTCACAAAATATGGTTGCACTCATTTAAACTCCACATTTTGCTCAAATTATGGTAGGAATAAATCATTTTCCTTAAAATTAGATTAGAAATCCTAGATAATGTTTAACCTTCCGTTGGCCATCACTGCAGTGCACTGCCAGCATCACTAGAATGCTTAGTACAAAATGCGAGATTTTTTCAATGTTTTGTACAAAATGCAACAGTGCGATCATTCGACAGTTAAATGTATAGATTTATCATTGTAAAATATGTACATATTATGAAATTTTCTGGGGGGCCTACCAATTTGCTTCCGCACCGGGCCCCCAAATTCCTAGCTACGCCACTGAGCAGACCCGCTTCTTTCGGGAGAAAAAGCGCCGCCTGGAAAAAGCGGAGTGTGAAGAAATGGAACTGCTGTGCCGTTCCCAAGAAACACGGAAGTTCTATCAGAAGCTCAACGCATCCCGCAACGGCTTCGTGCCGCGAGCCGAAATATGCAGGGATAAAGACGGAGGCCTCTTGACGGACGGACGTGAGGTGATCGAAAGGTGGAAGCAGCACTTCGATCAGCACCTGAACGGCGTGGAGAACGTAGGCACGGGAGCCTACGGCAACGGAAGGAACGACGACGCCAGTGCAGCGGAGGACGGAAATGAACCAACTCCCACGCTGAGGGAAGTTAAGGATGCCATTCACCAGCTCAAAACTAACAAAGCAGCTGGTAAGGATGGTATCGCAGCTGAACTCATCAAGAAGGGCCCAGAAAAGTTTAATCAGGATCTGGGGAACCGAACAGCTACCGGAGGAGTGGAAGGAAGGGGTAATCTGCCCCATTCACAAGAAAGGCGACCATTTGGAATGTGAGAACTTCAGGGCGATCACTATTTTGAATGCTGCCTACAAAGTGCTATCCCAGATCATCTTCCGTCGTCTGTCACCTAAAACAAATGAGTTCGTGGGAAGTTATCAAGTTATCATCGACGGCCGGTCGACAACGGACCAGATCTTTACCGTACGGCAAATCCTTCAGAAATGGCGTGAATACCAGGTCCCAACCTGTTCATCGACTTCAAAGTGGCATACGACAGTATCGACCGCGCAGAGCTATGGAGAATCATGGACGAAAACGGCTTTCCTGGGAAGCTGACTAGACTGATTTAAGCAACGATGGACGGTGTGCAAAACTGCGTAAGGGTTTCGGGTGAACTATCCAGTTCATTCGTTTCTCGCCGGGGACTGCGACAAGGTGACGGACTCTCATGTCTACTCTTCAACATCGCTCTGGAAGGTGTGATGCGACGAGCCGGGCTCAACAGCCGGGGAACGATTTTCACAAAATCCGGTCAATTTGTGTGCTTCGTGGACGACATGGACATTATCGCTAGAACATTTGGAACGGTGGCAGAACTGTACACCCGCCTGAAACGCGAAGCAGCAAAGGTCGGACTGGTGGTGAATGCATCAAAAACAAAGTACATGCTGGTAGGCGGAACCGAAAACGACAGGATCCGTCTGGGTAGTAATGTTACGATAGACGAGGATACTTTCGAGGTGGTGGAGGAATTCGTCTCCCTTGGATCCTTACTGACGGCTGACAACAACGTGAGCCGAGAAATTCGGAGGCGCATCATCAGCGGAAGTCAGGCCTATTACGGGCTCCAGAAGAAACTGCGGTCGAAAAAGATTCACCCACGCACCAAATGCACCATGTACAAAACGCTAATAAGACCGATGATCCTCTACGGGCACGAGACATGGACCATGCTCGAGGAGGACCTACAAGCACTCGGAGTTTTCGAGCGACGCGTGCTAAGAACGATCTTCGGCGGTGTGCAGGAGAACGGTGTGTGGCGGAGTAGGATGAACCATGAGCTCGCTGCACTTTACGGTGAACCCAGCATCCAGAAGGTGGCCAAAGCCGGAAGGATACGTTGGGCAGGGCATGTTTCAAGAATGCCGGACAACAACCCTGCAAAGCTGGTGTTTGCAACGGATCCGGTTGGCACAACAAGGCGTGGAGCGCAGAGAGCACGATGGGTGGAGCGTGGCGAGCATTGGGCGCGACCGAGGATGGAGAGCGGCAGCCACAAACCGAGTATTGTGGCGTACTATTGTTGATTATGTCTTATCTTAATGATGTTGAACAAATAAATGTACGTATGTATCAAAATCTTGCACAGAATAATCTAACTTCTTAACATATTAAATTTCATGTTATCAAGTAAATTGGAAGTCAATTTGAGCACTAGAAGCTGAGATTCTGAGCTACAAACTAAGGAATACAAAATGAATAGGATAGTTTCACGATAAAACTAACATGAAATCAAAAATCTCACGAATATTTTTTTTATGTATATGAATGTTTTGAATAACTAAACTTTCTCTGGGTTTCTAGGATACACAATGTTTTTTCACGATATTGCTATTAAAATTATGAACTGGAAGCTGTGTTAAAATAATTTTTTTTTTTCAAAATGTGCTACGATAAAAAAGAGTAGTTTTGTTTTCTTTTATTTCTTTTATAGTTTTTCTTAAGATGGTTTCACTACACTGGCAGAAGTTGTAAGAACTTTGCATTGTGAATTCCAGCTGATATTAACTGTGATAAACTCCATATTTTCAATGGAAGTGTAGGGAACATACATTTACAATGCTTACAAAATTGGACCAGAAAATAAAAAAAAAATATGAATACAAATAATAGGATGGATTTCCGATTGAAAATTCCTGGAGCGTACCAATGAACTTTTGTAAGGACTTTCTAAAAAAAAATTAACAAACAAAAGTACATTTTTCGAGTTTTGAACTGCATAAATAGTTAAAAATTTAAAAAATACCATCACCTTCCTTCACTGTAAGGACGACTACATTCTTTTTATAGCCGCTACTTGTGCTAAGCTTCAAACGGGTAGGCCTATTTTATCTGCGACTTTCAAACTTCATTATTTTTTTTTTTTTTTGTTTGTCAAGATATGAGTTTTAGTGAAGTGTTTTGAAAATGTTTCAATTCTAGAAATTGATGATGCTCGTTTTGGTTTGCATCAATAACACTAAAATTATGAAATATTACTTACATTTTTTTTTCGAATTCCTTAGTACTTCAGCGTGACAAACCACTGTTGTATCGTTGCATTGATCCAGGCAATTGAGAACATGAAGCTAGCTGATGCTGGAATCGTGATTCATTTTTATAAGTTGAACAGTTTTAAAGTTATTGCTGAAGATAAAGATTTACATTCTTCAAAGGTTTTGAATTTTCTTTAATTCAAATAGTTTGTGCTGCAGTGAACCAACCTTTTGGCATGAATTGAAAGCTGAATAGAAAACCTTTCGATGAAATGAATTTTTGTGTTAGATTGATGTCTTATTAGCGAGCACAAGGGACTTGCTTTTTACTAAATTGCAAAAAAATAATAAATTATGTATATTTAATGTGGAAAATTCAATTAAAAAACTATTTCCCAACGAATGTTTGAAACATAAGATAGTAGTGAGTTGCAATAATAATTTCAACTTTATCGGAGCGTAGATTAAATTTGAAATAAAAATCGATTGTATGAAAAATGAAAAAAATACGCACTGCAGTATATTTACCCTTCGCGTTTTCTTACGCATCGAATGCCCTACTCTGAAAATAATGATGAATTTTGCCAAATTTTTACCAAATATTGCTTCATAGGATTTGAAAACATGGGCCTTGGCAATCCTACAAAAAATTTCAACATTTTTGTTATAAGAAGTCCGATTGGGATTTTTTTTTAATTCGTATACTTTCTTCATTATCAACTGATTATAAAACTGCTTAAGAAAGCATGTAAGAGAACCCAGAGAAGCCGCCACAATGGCTGCCTTGCAGATCCAACCTACACCACTACAATACCAATCTACAATAAAAATTTGAAATGCTACTCATTGTTAGTTCAGTTAAATCTTTAAAAAATCTTGTATAAATTTTTCCTGTTTTTTTTTTCATAAATTCTGTCAGAATGTGTAATTTTAAAATTATTATTGAAGTTCAGACATTTTTACTAAGAATCTCCGTAAAGAATTCTTCCAGCAGTATATAAATGATGCTTCCAAAAACTTTTCGATAAATTACTTTACAGCTTCTAATTAACGAGAATCGTTTAATGTGATGAGATTCCTCTGCCGTAGGAAACATTTGCAGTAGTGTAATAATTTATCGAAGTTTGAACAACTCAGTTTCAATCTAACCTAATCCATCATTTTTTTTTTTTCAATAAGCAAAGAACTTTCTGGAAAGCTGTTCGAACCTTGAAGCATGTCTGATGAAAAACTTAATGCCTTACATAGGTGCTGATCAATTTGGTTGAGATGCCCTGCTTTAAAGAGAACCAAAGTCACGTCTCACACGTGGTTCAGTGCTGAAAACTTTACAGAAGTGGCACATCTAATTGTTTATGCGCCCCCATGTATGTGTAACGACGAGCAACTTTTACTACCGAATAATCCTCCAGGAGGGATGTCCTTCTACGTGGGAACAGCAAACACCCATCCCAGTGGGATTTCATTGTCTGTCAAAATGAATTCAGTTATAATGCTAATCAAATTCAAAACATTTCAAAACCTTGACTAATTCTGTCTGGGGGCGTTGCGTGTCCTGCGAGTTCACAATGTTCCACTGGGTGACCCCTGAGCTGAGTCCACACTCCATCGAAAACGAAAAAGCCACTCGCTTTAATCTTCGCAAAACCATCCTTGCTGCTAATCGGAGCAATTTTACATCCACACCCTCATAAAATTCCTGCGGCCCCGAGCCGAGACCGATGCGATGATAATCTCTCACCCACCCATACCTTCTTGTCCCCCTTCCCTTCCAGGTCCGGATAGACGTGCACGGAGCCCGGCTGATAGCCCGTGTTGATGACCACAAGGAGGAAGTCTACCTGAAAGGGCTGAATCACGAAACCAACTACGGCGTCTCGATCAACCTGATGTCGGTGGTGCTGGTCGGAGGTAAGTGGAACTTGCCGGGTTCGGGAAGGCCTGTGGTTTACCTTGGCATGTTTACAATTTATTACTATCATCAACAACTTCGTCGTTGGCGTCGACGTCGTCGTCGGTGTCTCGCTCTGTGTGTGTCAGACCTCCTGAACAGGCGAAAGAGGAAGCCAAGTCAAACCATCGATTGACTTCTTCGTTCGATCGGGGGACGTCAGCTATTGACGACGACGACGACGACTACGCTACAGTTGGCAAGAGATTGATAATGAAGCTTGACATGCTGCCTTCTTCTAACCGGTGGCTAAGGGCACACTTATCACTATGATGGGAGCGGCACTTACGTTTTCATGGATTTTTTCCCACTAGGGATGTCACAAAAGAATGGGAAAATATATCATTCATGTTAACTCACAAGTTGAACCAGTTTTTTTTCTGTTTTCCATTGCATTTTTTATTTTTCAAATAAAAACTGAAAAAGCTTCCGCTGAAGCTTGGAACAGCTTTCTCATGAAACTTAAAGCAGCTCTCTCAGCTAGGGAAGCTTCTCCAGAAGCATGAGAAAGCTTCTGCAGAAGCTTGAGAAAGCTTCTCCGGAAGCTTGAGAAAGCTTCTCCAGAAGCTCGAGAAAGCTTCTCCAGAAGCTTGAGAAAGCTCCAGAAGCTTGGAAAAGCTTCTCCAGAAGCTTGGAAAAGCTTCTCCAGAAGCTTGGAAAAGCTTCTCCAGAAGCTTGGAAAAGCTTCTCCAGAAGCTTGGAAAAGCTTCTCCAGAAGCTTGGAAAAGCTTCTCCAGAAGCTTGGAAAAGCTTCTCCAGAAGCTTGGAAAAGCTTCTCCAGAATCTTGGAAAAGGTTCTGCAGAAGTTTGGAAAAGCTTCTCCAAAAGCTTGGGAAAGCTTCCCCAGAAGCTTGGAAAAGCTTCTCCAGTTGCTTGGAAATGCTTCTTTAGCTTGGAAAAGCTTCCCATGAAGCTTGGAAAAGCTTCCCTTGCAGCTGGGACAAGCTTCCCCAGAAGCTTGGAATTGCTTCTTCAGAAGCTTGAAAAAGCTTCTACTGAAGCTTGAAAAAGATTCTCCAGAAACTTGGAAAAGCTTGCCCAGAAGATTAGAAAAGCTCCTCCAGAAGCTTGGAAAAGCTTCTTTAGCTTGGAAAAGCTTCCCATGGAGCTTGGAAAAGCTTCCCTTGCAGCTGGGACAAGTTTCCCCAGAAGCTTGGAAAAGCTTCTCCAGAAGATTGGAAAAGCTTCTCCAGAAGCTTGGAAAATCTTCTTAAGACGCTTGGATAAGCTCCTCCAGAAACTTGGAAAAGCTTCTCCTGAAGCTTGGAAAAGTTTTTCCAGAAGCTTGGAAAAGTTTTTCCAGAAGCTTGGAAAAGTTTTTCCAGAAGCTTGGAAAAGCTTCCCCAGATGCTTGGAAAAATTTATGAAAAGCTTGCGTAATGAACGAATTAAAGCATTCAATAAAAATAGCCATCCCCAGAACATTTTTTTTTTCTTAGGATCCACTTCAAAAGCCTATAAAGCCAGCCAAAGTCACTGACTTTACCAACCTCACTGGATAGACCAAATTCCCTTCAAACTGCAACCATCATCTGTCTCAGGCTGCAGTAGGTACTGCACTAGCACGAGCTTACAATTTGATACTTCTGCTACTGCTGGCTGGCTGCAACCACACTATGGGCCTTCGGGGGATACTTTGTCATCGCTTCTTGCCTTCGAAAATTGACTCAATCCACGTGCTTTATTCACCACACCACCACCGCCGCCACTGACCCCTTCGATAGGGCGCCGGATGGTTGGAAGTCAGTTTCATAAACCGCACCTATCTGACATAAACACTCACTTCCTCTTCTTCGGTCAGTCTCAGTCGGTCGGTCGGACGGACGGACGGACGGACGGATGCCGATCCGGATGTGATGGACGAGGACCATCCGAGTTGTAAAGTTGACTCCCATCGGACAGAGACGACGACTACGACGACGATGAAGATGCACACAAATTGGGTCAGAGGCACACCGGAAGATTTACGGCTATTGATTGGAGCGATTTCATAAAGCCATCCTCATCTGCTGTGGCATCCTTGCTTGGGCCTTGGCTTGACTTTCGCTTTATGGCACTTGGGTAATATCCGCCGGAGCTCTGGTGACGTCTCATAAGCCGGAAAAGTCACCAGACCACATACTGACTACACTGAACTAGGCTGACTGGATGAATGGAGATTCATTCCGTCCGGAATGCTGTTCTTCGATGCGACAGCATCTGTGTCTGTCAGAGGCGACGGAGAAGCGGAATTAAATTCGATGCCTCTCCCGATTAATTTCAAATCCCCCCGGTGGGAGGGATCGTTATAAAAATTGCATTTCGACACCGGGAAATTTGATTTGGGAATTCATTGCATCAAATCGAATAAGTTTCAAGCTTCCTGAAGGGGGACTAATTTTGCACGAACGGTTTCTTAGGCAGGAACTGCTTTCCTCAATAATAGAGGCACTTGCATTCTTGGTATACCCTTTTTTGTATGCATTTCCATCCTATGGTATAAAATCATTTTTTTCGCATCTTCAAAACTAATTTACAATCTTTTTCTGAATAAAATTTGCAACAAAAAGATTTTCATATCCACTGCATTTACCCATATCGGCCCAGCGTCCTATTTATGGGACAGCCCTTGAGACGTGAATATCTCTAGAATTAAGCAAAATTTTAGAATACTTTCTTCAGAGAAGATGCTGTTCATTGCATTGTATGTATTGCCAGGTACACGGTTTATATGGGAAAATTTTAAAAAAATGGAAAAACTCCAACTCCTGTATGCTTTTTGAATTCCATTTTGGTCCCATATCAACTTAGCATTAGCATTAGCATTAAGCAAGTCGCACAAATTCGTAGGTGGTACAGTCCTGGATCGCTGTTATGAGGGTTGCATCCTTCCTGTCCGTTACCAATGCACAAAGATTTGGGACTAATCTCTGACTCTTAGACAAGACTGACGCAATCCTCCAACGGTCGAGTGCTGTCCTGGCCACGTCCTTGCGACAGCTGAGGGATGGTAAAGGAAGATTAGTTGGACACCTATGAAAGTACATAGAGACCTCTACATTCTTTCAGGCCTAGGCGTCACGGGAATTTGGGTGTTAGTGGAAGGGTAAAGTTCAAAGGAAACGTTTGGTCAACGTTCAGGTGCACAATTTTTTTTTGTTTGATGCCTGGTTCCTTTCCCAACTTGATCCTTGTTGGGTGTTCGATTTCAAAACTGAAATAGAAAAGGAATATTATAAATTTACCGAAATCCTCCTATACGAATAGTAGATTTACCTGAATCCTCCTGAAATAAAACGTTTATAAGTAGTAAACTATGTAGTAAACAATAAAATAGAACGCGAAAATAGAACAAATTATATGAAATATTGATCAAATATATCCTTCTGGAAACAGCCAGATCGAAATTTAAGTTTGAATTCTATGATTTCCATAAATTACATAAAACATTCTGAAGGTTATCTATGATACTCAACTGGTATGTCACTAAAAAGCTGCCCACGCCAGCGATAACAATGTACTACTGAGTCAAACGCATGCCTGTGAGATTTTGACTTTTACCTCGAGTACTGTATTCAAAATCCCTGTGAGAATGAGCAGAACAGCACCAAAACAAAACTCGCAGTAAAAGTAAAGAAACGAAAGAATGTTGCCAACATACACTGGCTAATCACCACCTTAGAATTATTGCTGTAATTCACCTAGTTGCATGCAACAATGCCACTCTGATCTGCCGCCATCTGCAACAGATGCCGGAGACAAGTTGCTGATGACCGAATTATCCCTTCCCCCATCATACGCATCGAACAGACTTCAGAAGCGCCGTCGTCGAGCTCCGAGAGATGAAGAGATACTCTCCCCTCAACTAATTCTTCATTATAACAAAGATTGGAAATTTCTCACCCGGATAGCGTTTCCTTGTCGATGATCCACCAGCTGTCGATGATCCACCCAGTGTTGCGAAACTCATGCTCACGAGTAAAAAATACTCACTCACCTTACTCATTTGCGAGTAGCGAGTAATGCTCGCGCTGTGAGTTACTCGCGTATGAGTATACTCACGCGTGAGTAATGACGTCATTACTCACGCGTGAGTTACTCATTTTACTCACAGTGAGTTTTGTGAGTAAGTTATTTTTGTTGGTTTGAAATGATGTTTTCGTTTGTTCTGTACTGCAATGGTGATTATTTATATACTAGGCACAGTTTTCGAGGAAAGGTGGGCCTGCTCGAGAGCTTTGGCACCATAGGCTAAAAACTCTTATTGTTTACCTACGCATGCAAAGTAATATCATCAAATAGGAAATCTCTATATTTCGCCACACTTTGTTAATGGTATAACTTTTTTCGCATACGTCGGGTCACTTTACCGTATTCAATAAAGATGTTTGGCATATTTACCTAGCTTCAAATAAAAATTGGTAGGGTCAATAGCAGCATTTCCTAGGTCCAAACATTTATTTTTTTTCTTTTTCGCATACATTTGATCGTTTTTTCCCATATGGCTAGTTTCTATTACTGTGCAAAAAGATAGGGCATGTAATGGCCAAATAGTGGTTTCGCTTCAAAATTACTTGAGTAGGCAAGTAAGGAAAAAGTTTTACATTGGTAACGCCTCCCTTGTAAATCTAAAAGTGCTGTAGTTTTTTTTCTGCGCGGAAAAATAGTCCATTTTATTATTCCGTAAGGAAAAGTAACGTTTTTCCTCATACTAAATACTTGATCAGTTTGTAATTTAAAATTTACAAAAAATAGTAAATTTACTTGAGTACTCAACTTTCGAACATGAAACTTAGAGTAAAGTGGGGCAAAAGTTCGAGTGGGGTAAGAGTTTCTTTTGAAGTTTTTGAGCTCAATTCAAATTATTTCTTTCGGGTGTCAAGGTTGTTCGAACCCTTTTTGAAAAAGAGTCTTTCACTCCAAAAATTATGAAAATTGATCTATATTTCGAGAAGTTATGACAAAATGTAGGTTTTTGATCAAAAAATTGTAACATGCGATGGCCCTTCCAATGCTTGGAATGAAATTTTAATGAAATCGAATTCGATATTTTATTTAAGGGCGTAACTAGGTATATTTTGAAGATGCTTTAGCATGTATAACTTTTTGCAAAAAAGGTTTGGAAATCATATGGGTGGGCAAAAGTTCACTATGTGGGGCAAAAGTTCGAATTGTGGGGCAAAAGTTCGAGTCATGTGGCAACTTTAGGTATAAACCTAAAATTCTGCAAAATGTACATATTATCTCTAAGAATGATGAAATTAGTGAGAAAATTCGATTAAAGCTGAAAAAAAATGTTGTTTTATCTGAATTTGGCGGAAAACTACTAATTTTTGGTGTATTAAATTTAACCCAGATTTGGGTAAAATCCAAATCGGATTTTAAAGTGTATTCCAGTTCTAACATCAAATATTAAGTGGTTTCAGGTATTCCTATTACCAAAGTGTAAAAATAGTGTGCTACGGTTAGCGAAATTCCACAAACACTAGATTCGAACTTTTGCCCCAGTGGTGGGGCAAGAGTTCGAATAAAACACACACATACAAAAAGTGTTGCAGCTCAAAATTGAAAAGACATTTGGCGTAACTTTGTTCAGCAAAATTTTAGCTCATGGATGGTAGAATCACCACACGGTATTTATTTATTTTTATCTGCTTCGATTTTCTGAAATAGGTTGAATTTTCAACTAAGGTCGAACTTTTGCCCCACCTTACTCTACACACTTAACGCATCCAGCAAAGCAAAAACCAGCAAAACGAATAGTTGATTTTTAAGCAATGTTTTGCTAGAATCCGGTACAACTTTGTGCCCTATCAGCACAAATTGCTGGATGTTTCATAAAAAAGTGCTTAGACTTGATAGAATTGAAACAAAACTTTATTGGAACTTATGGGTGACAAAAGGAACAAATTGCCAGGGCCCGTAGCGTAGTGGCTACACGTTAACTTCATAAGTGGATGGTCATGGGTTCGATCCCAGCCCCGGCACTTGCAATTTTTCGTCAGTTGCTCTTCCCCCCGAGAGCAGCTGGCACCTGACCCTCTTCAGAGCATATGCTCCAACGGACCCGGAAACCTGGATATCGGCTAACGGCAACTCATAATGGACCCCTAATTGGACTGGGAAAGGAACAAGAGCCATACATCAACATCCCCGTGCTCATCATTCTACCATGATAGGGTAGAAAGTGAAAACAGCGCAACGGAATTCAATTCGATCTAATAGAATTATAATAGAATACATTTAGGAGCTGTACAAAGTGTAAGTACAGCTTCCAATTGGAATCGCTAACGCAGTGTCCTAGTGGACAAAAGAGCTGTAAATTAGGTCAAGTGATTGAAGAATGAAAAAAAGGAACAAATTCTGAAGGAATCCCATGAGCTTTTTCAAGTCTTAGTTTTTTTTTCATATAAAGTTGGACCACTCATAGTTGAACCATATGAGCCTCGGACCTAAAAAGAAAAAAAAAACTGCCGAGCAAATTACTACCAGTAACATGGCCAGTAATCACACCCAGGAAACCAATAAGCAGCTAAAATGGCATTAATTCAGCACTATATGCGCCTTTCCAGCAGGTCTGCTGCTATCGAACTGTCAAATCCAAGGTGAAATCGGCTACCAATCGAGCACACCACACGATTCCGTAAAATTACTTTTTCTTAATTGCTATCTCTGCCAACCCCCTGAAGAAAGCGTTAGTTCTTGAAGCCGGCTCGAATGGGCTCGTTTACGAAATTTCAGCCTGCCTTCTGCTACGTGCGGAAGCGAACTTTGTCGTACGAATTATCGTACATTCGAAAAACGATCGTTTACACATTTGTTCAATGCGTTTAGTGTTCTTTATTAAATTTACAAGACGCACAAGCATGCAAATACATTTCGTCCATTTAAAACAACGCTGAACTCAATTATATGTGAATGTCACGCCTGCACTAACAGAAAAAAATCACTGTTTTCAGTTTAATGCAACCGCCCATTCAATTCAGCACCACGTTCTGCACCAAATTTTTGGCTTCACGCCAGTTATATGTGGATGACAGCCATTTCAAGGGATTGATCTCTGTCTACAAGAGGTTTGAGTTCAAACAAAAGCCCTCACGTTGAGCTGTTGGGCTCAAAGGGGACCTCTTCAGGACCGCTTAACGGAGCGCTTAGAACTAGCAGTAAGATACAATTCACTAGAATAAAAAAAAAAACAATAGAATTATTGACAAGCAACCTTGTCTACTGACTCAATACATTCGCCCCAATAAAACATACCATTTTAATGTTTGCTAGGATTCCAAGCCTTTAGATAAATTTTAGATTACCGTATAAATATGAGTAAAGCATACTTGTGAGTGAGTATCTGCACGTCAATACTCATGAGTGAGTGTGAGTTGTACAGCGCTTACTCAAATGTGAGTAATACTCACAGTGAGTTTAAGGTGTACTGCTCATACTCATGAGTGAGTTTGACTAGATGTGTGAGTACTCGCTCATTTCGCAACACTGGATCCACCAACCACACCGGTGCCGTATGCCGATGTTTCCCCGGTACACCAGACACAGACAATGCACCCACAATTCATAGCACACAATTCATAGTAGCAAACACCAACCTATCAAACTGATGTCTGAACAATCAACTTTATGAAAACGGAGGTATTGAACCGCATAACCATTAAAATCACTTTACTAGGCGTTTTCCAAAAAAAAAACGGATGCCGTAAGCCATTCCACTTTTTTCATCGGCCGAATTGAATTATGAATTTCAAATAACTCAACGTACATATGTACAGATGGGTAAATTATTGGTTAAATTGGGAAAAAATCCACAGCTCAGGTGAGATTTGAACTCACGACCCTTATTCGCTAGACAAGTGCTTTACCAACTAAGCTACCGAGCCAATTAATGACCCGGCAACTTAGTTGTCATAAGGTTCAATTCTTATCTCATCGATCTATATCATCTTCCCCTAAACCGCAAATATAACCATCTCTGTTGTACATATGTACGAAGAGCGAAAGCGATTTGTTTATTGTTTGAAACTGTTTGCCTATCGTACAGGCAACGCTTCCTCAACCACTTGTAGAGGAAGAACAATGCTACCTGGAAGGCGATCAAACGCGTCGTTCGCATTCTATATGATACGACAGATAACTACGTATAGGTAGATGCTCGAAAACGACTCACTTGAAGTGCAAATTTTCGGTAATACCAATCCGTGTGGTCAAATTATGAATTTCAAATAACACAACGTACATATGAGATGGTTATATTTGCGGTTTAGGGGAAGATGATATAGATCGATGAGATTAGAATTGAACCTTATGACAACTAAGTTACCGGGTCATTAATTGGCTCTGTAGCTTAGTTGGTAAAGCACTTGTCTAGCGAATAAGGGTCGTGAGTTCAAATCTCACCTGAGCTGTGGATTTTTTCCCAATTTAACCAATAATTTACCCATCTTTACATATGTACGTTGAGTTATTTGAAATTCATAATTTGACCACGCGGATTGGTATTACCGAAAATTTACACTTCAAGTGAGTCGAATTGAATTGTTCTAAGAAAACCTCACTAGCAAAACGTGTCACCTTGGAAAACACTACCGCCAGTCCCCGTTGAGCCGCAACTATGCTAACGCAAATTCTCCTCAGTAAAATCTTCTTAGGGACGCAATTTGAACTCGCATCACCCGAAATTCTTAAAAACGCCGATAATTTCAGCATGGGCAAAAATACGACGCGAGAAAATTGCTGACGTCCGTATTCGCGCGCGGCACACTATGATTGTCCTTGAAAGTAGTCTTTTTGTTTACTATTTATAAGGCATTCTTTAGGGATTGAACTCATTCAAAGATTATATGCTTAGTTATTGGCTATTTTCGGTGAAATGATCAACAAACAGCATGTATGTGAAGAATGTTTGTAACAAATAAATGTTTTTAGGCGTCTGATGATGGTCGAAGAGTAGTAGACCGGAACGCGTTACGCAAATAATGCTGTTTGTTGATCATTTCACCGAAAATAGCCAATCTAACTAGGCATATAAAGTATCGCGGTGATCAAACCAAGTCAGATTCATTCAAAGATTATTTGCTCAGGGCTCCACCCTGTGCAAGTCCTAGCTTGGAACCCACAGGGGGCAGAGATGACTAGCCACGGGCAGTGGGATGTTTTAAATTTGGTCGTACAGCCCTGCGTGTTTTCGAAATAGAAGCAACGTTGTTTGCCGGACCTCATCTGGAGATAGGGCGCTTTGTATGTCCTTGATATTGTACTGAGTACGAAGATCCTCCAGGATGCAGCAGTTTGCGATAATAGGGCACTCTTTTGGAAATTGAACTTGTAATCACAAACCCCGATAACGACCAGCTCAAACAACGGACACTTCTAAGGAACCAAACATTCACTCCCTCAAGCCAATGAAAGACCCAGTCTGACACGGACAACATCGAGAACAAACCTAAGACTCACTCATCCCGGCTTCATGTGGGTTTCAAACCCGAACTTGCACGGAGTGAGATTCTGAGGCAGCACAGGAACTTTATTTGGAACATGACCGGACACGTGACCGGACTTATTGCTAATTTAGAGAAAACTTTCCGTTTTACGGTAGAACGAAAAGCTACCGCAGCTGTCAGACTACTGATTTTCACTGAGGTATCATCGATCTAACTTAGCGAGCCCTAGCGACGCCTTGGATAGCCTTGGATACGACGCCGATGATCATTGTTCGTTGTTGGTTTTCAGTTTAATTCACCTTGCAAGCATGCTTTGATTTGGCCTTCAGTTTCAATGATAGGATGATTTTCAAGCCTGCGGAAGGACTTTGACAGCTGCGGTAGAACTCGGCGGCTACCGCAGAGTGGAAATTTTTCTAAAAATCCGCAATACAAACCAAGAAGACTGACCTGCAACGAAAACGGACCCCGATGGATTATGACAAGACTTACCAAGCTTGATTTTGACAGACCCAGCCAGACCGGACCAGACAACCCCACCAATTGCCAGTTATTTTCGCGTTCATACTACGCACAAAAACTCTGTTAAAACCTTTTCCCCTCCCTGACTCTGCCAGGGTTCACCTCTTTTCCTTCTCGACCCCCGTCATATTTTTAAAGATATGAACCAGCCAAGGGCTGAAAATCTCTATAATAAAGTAATAATAATAATAATAATAATAATAATAATAATAATAATAATAATAATAATAATAATAATAATAATAATAATAATAATAATAATAATAATAATAATAATAATAATAATAATAATAATAATAATAATAATATTAATAATAATAATAATAATAATAAAGATTTATTTCCGGAATTCCTACTGTTATCCCATTAGGAATTCCTCCCGAAAAGGAGTATGAAAGAATTCATTTCTGCCGAGATTTCTTCAGGCAACTATGGATTTTTAAGATATTCGCGCCAGAATTTGTGATGGAATTCCTGTGATGATTTAGAAAATAAAAACAAAAGAAAAAATATCCCTTGAAAATTTCCTGAAACCCTATCTGGAAACTTCTGAGAAATTTCTGTAGGATTTTTTTAAAGGAATTCTTGAAGAAATTTTTATTAAATACAGGGAGGTTTTCTAATCAAAGGATTCCTGATGAATTTCTAGAGGAATTTCGGAACAAATTCATGGTGGAATTTATGAAGAATTAAATGCAATTTTTTTGAAAAGAAATGTTTTTGGAATTTCCGAAGAAATGTCTTCTTAAATTTTTGAAGGATTTAGAAAGCAATCCCTGAAAAATATTTTCAAATGAACCTTAGAAGGGGTTTTCGAGAAAGTTCGTGAAGGAACTTTTGCGGGAGTTTTTGAAAAAGTCCTTGGAGAAATTTCTAAAAGAATACAGTCCGGATTCGTAATACACGGTGGATGGTACTTATCGCCCACCGTAGTTTTTTGGCTGCATTACATCCGATTGAGCGCAGTTTTTGTGTATAGTTGCGGCATATCGTAGGCATTTTACCTTCCAAAAATGAATGGAATTATTTAAAAGACAACAGAGAAATTGCGGAGGACGTAAAGTGGGTGGCATCGTGTATAACGAATCCTGACTGTATATGGAACATATTTCTTAAGCAATATTTGGATAAGTTCCTCAAAAAAAATATATAGAAAAGACGGAAAGATTTTTATTCTTGGAGAAATCGCTAGAGAGCCTCAAAAAAAAATCCTAGAAAACAATAACTGTAGAAGTCCTTGCAGAAATTTTCAAAGGAAACTCTGAATGAACTTTGGAATTTTTTTTGAAAAACCTACACCAGGAATTCTTCCGTAGGTTTTTTTTCTAATTTTTGAATCTTTGAAGGACGTTCCAAAAAATCCGTCTTGGTGATCCACCACTATCATCCTCGAGAAGGAATATTTTCAGGATGGTGGAGGTAGATCACCACTCCCAGTAGAACTTTAAAAAGAAATCTTTTCAAAATTTCTGAAGAAATCCTTGTGGATTTCTAGAAGCAATCGTTGGAGGAATTTCTAATGCAAGTCCTGTAAAAAAGTTGAAAAAAATTTTGCTAATTCTTTTGTCATAATCCGTGAAGAAATTCCTAAAGAAAATTCTGGACGATTTTTTTAAGAATTTTCAGAAACAATTTGTAGAAAAATTTCTAAATAATTGTTAAAAACATTTTCTAGAAAAAAAAACTCATAAAAAGCACTTTTTTAAAGTAGCGTGTTCGCTTCGCATTAGAAGTTTTTTTTTCATCCGAAAAGCTGATTACACTAGTTTACAGCATTTTTGAACTCGGTAAGCTGATGATCATTTTTGGTGTAGAATCATGCCCTGAGTTCGAAAACGCGAAAGAAAAAAATTACAGTAGAGCGGAAATTTTTTCGACTTTCCATACAAGGTTGATGATTTGAAATCGATTTTTGTTCTATTTTTAAGCAAAGTCGCTCATTTCAAACATCTCATCCTCCGTAATCAATGCTCCGATTGAGCTGAAATTTTTACTGTAACTCGTCTACATATGATATGTCAACTAAACGTCGAGAAAGAATTTTTAAGTTGTTTTTCTCATATGGAAAAAAATACATTTCTTCAAAAAAATTTGGGAATTTTGCTAAAATTTAAGAAGATCGTCCCTAAAACTCGCCAATATCTTGAATTTCATCAATCTGACGCAAAACCTGTATTCAGATGATCGAATGGTATTATATTCAGCTTTCAATTTACGAAAAAAGTTTTAAAATTGGTTAAACAAAACGCAATATATTTGAATTTTAGTAAATTACATATTTTGAAAAGTTGTAAAACTCGATATTGAGCTAAAACTCAAAAACTGTTCTACTTAAAATTTTTTGAAGGTCGGTTTCGAAATCAGCACTAAATTGTGCTTCAAAAATTTTGGTCGTTGACAGAAGTTCACGACTTTCGTTTTATTTTGTAAACTTGTGTTATTCAGTGAGTAACTTGAAGTAACCTCAATGACACCACTGTCTACATATTAGTACAAAGGCATATCAAGGCTCTTAAGGGAATTTCACTAGAATGCCGAAGGGTTTTTCGTTGGATTGGATCCAAGATTGGATCCGCTCCTGAAATACTCTGGAACATCCTTATAACCCCCTGAGGCCCTTTGAACATATCCCTAGGACGCCCTTGAATCCTCTCGGAATACCCTAAAACGTCCCTGGAACTCTTCTGAAAGCATTCTGAAACTCCCTGAGTCCCCCCAACAGAACAATCCTGAAATCCCTGGAACGTTCTTGATACCCTCTGTAAACCACTGAAATGCCTTGGAACGCCCCTTAACTTTCTTAAAACACCTTGGAACGGCCCTGAAACCCTCCCGAACACATTTTAAACACGCTGGAATATCCCCGACTCCTTATAAACGCTAATGAAACCCTGAAATGTAGAGCGGACCTGGGGGGACGGTTAGAGCACATGATCATTACACCAAATACCTGGGATTGAATACCACTATCGACAAACTCACAAAATTTGAGTTCTTCCTTTGGATGAAACGTAAGGCGTGGGTCCCGATATGAAGTAGCTCCGGATAAAAAATCTTTTTTTTATCTAGTCCATTTATTTGAGGCTCAATCGTAAAAAATCTCGTTAATAAAGATAAAACAATTTCATCATGGTCTTGCTTGCACGTTTATCGCTTCGGCAACATGAGCTCTGACGACAATTAACATTTACTGTTCTAAACAGCTCAATTATGCAACGTGTTCATCATATTTCGAAAACCGGTATACAACGACGAGGAAGAAAACGTGTTAACAGCAATTCATTTCCGGTCCAAGTGTACTCAAAGAAGGCACCCAATAGTGTCGAACAACTTTTCCCATAATGCTAATTTGCTGCACACTAACTGCTGAACCATAACGGAACTGCAGTAGCAGCACCAGCACCAACAGCAGCAGCATAATGCTGCGAAACTTTCAAACTACGAAACGTGGCAATGACAGGCCCCCACAAAGGTGCAATTCCAACAAGAGCGAACGAGCTAGTAGTAGTACCTACAACTCGCCGGCGTTTCCAGATGAGCGCCAGCTGAGCTATTCCTTATTCAGTTCTTTTCTTGTGCCCACTTCATTCTCGAATCTCGAAAACACCCTCTCCGCCGCCGAGGAAGAGTCTCAAAAGAGCCGAAAGGTTCATCGCGTCGTTGTTGCCAAGAAATTAAATTTACACCCATTAGCATCTGGTGCTAAGCGAAATAAATTTGCTGCCCCCGTGCTGCTCATTGGATCGGGTCGGGTGGACCCCGCTTGGGGCTGCTGCTTGGATTCTCGGAAAATCCATCCGGCTAGCAGCCAGCAGGAAGAATAACAGCCAGATTGGTGCAGGAACAGCAGCAGACCAGGGAGCCAGCCAACAGCCAACAGATTGGATAAAGTTTAAGTTCATTAATTAAATTCCTCGGAATGAGTTCCTTGTTGGCTGCGTTCTTTCAAATGGGGAGGGGTATTTTTTCGACATTGCATTGCCTCAACGGTTACTGCTGGTGGGAAATATACAGGATCAATTAAGTTGCTGAGGTGCTCATGGGAAACTGGGTTGGGAGAAACGGGGCTTGATGGAGGGCAGCCGAGGAAATTAATCTAGTTGTTTATTAGCCTAAAGTGGGTGATAATCAATCAACGAGATAAGGGAGCGGATATATAATTGATCCTCTTCTTTTAGCACATTCTTCCAGGAATTTTAAAGTGATTATGCTAAGAATGCCTCTAGAGATTTCTATAAGGATTCCCACATTTTTTGTTCAGGCATTTCTTTTGAAAAAAAATCATAGTTTTCTTTAGAATTTCCTTCAATTTTCCAGAGAAATTAATTCAAGAACTCCGTCATAAAACTTCCATGGATTTCTTCCGTAATTGCTCCATGGGTTACTTTAGAAAATCCTTCGGGAGATTTTTACAGAAAATCTTCAGTAGATTCCATTTTTTAGAACATCTACCATGGATTGCTTCAGAAATTCCTCTAGAACTCCTCTCAATATTTCCTTCATAGGATCCTCTAGATTATTTTCCGTATATTGCTTCAATGGGTTTCTTCGGAAATTCCTTGATAAGTTCTTTTAGAAATCCGTACGAGAATTCTTTTACGAAATTATCCACAAATTCCTTCATAACTGCTTTCAGCGATTTCTTCACAAAATCAAAAAATCAGGAATCATTCAGAAGTTTTTTTAATGATTTGTTTAGAAAGTCTTCCACATACTCCTTCAAAAAAAATCTGGGATTAATTTGGAAATATCCCTGTAGAATCCGTCAGAAATTCTTTATAGGATTTGTTGAGAAAATCCTTTAGAAATTTCACACTGGATTTCTCGAGAATTTTCTACAAGGAATAATTCAGTTTTTTATTCAAAGATCTTTCATAAATGTTTCCAGTTGTATCTTCAGAAAGTCTCTCAGAGATTTCTTCAGAAGTTTATATAGATATTTCATCAAGGGGTTCAGAGATTTGTTTAGAAATCGCTCTAGTGGCTTCATTGGAAACTTGTACAGGAATGTGTCAAGGAATTTCTTCAAGGATTCATTCAAAATTCAGTAGGGTTTTTTTTTTCAGAAATTCTTGTATAAGGGTTCGTTCAAATATTATGTAACGCAAAGAGGGAAGGGAGGGCGTCTATACGTTTACGTTACGTTTCATACAAATGTTCAAATTTTCTCATACAAAAGTTGTTACGTGGGGGAGGGAAGGGGTCTAAGAGTGTCGAATTTTGAGTTACGTAATATTTGAATGGGCCCTAATTACTATCAATGCTTCAGGCGGGAATTCATCCAGAGAATTCTACAGGAATGCATACTAAGATTCCTTCAAGGGTTTTATTCGATATTCCTCAGAATATCTATGTCTTCTCTGTCTTCTCTGTCTTCTTTGTCTTCTTTGTCTTCTCTGTCTTCTCTGTCTTCTCTGTCTTCTCTGTCTTCTCTGTCTTCTCTGTCTTCTCTGTCTTCTCTGTCTTCTCTGTCTTCTCTGTCTTCTCTGTCTTCTCTGTCTTCTCTGTCTTCTCTGTCTTCTCTGTCTTCTCTGTCTTCTCTGTCTTCTCTGTCTTCTCTGTCTTCTCTGTCTTCTCTGTCTTCTCTGTCTTCTCTGTCTTCTCTGTCTTCTCTGTCTTCTCTGTCTTCTCTGTCTTCTCTGTCTTCTCTGTCTTCTCTGTCTTCTCTGTCTTCTCTGTCTTCTCTGTCTTCTCTGTCTTCTCTGTCTTCTCTGTCTTCTCTGTCTTCTCTGTCTTCTCTGTCTTCTCTGTCTTCTCTGTCTTCTCTGTCTTCTCTGTCTTCTCTGTCTTCTCTGTCTTCTCTGTCTTCTCTGTCTTCTCTGTCTTCTCTGTCTTCTCTGTCTTCTCTGTCTTCTCTGTCTTCTCTGTCTTCTCTGTCTTCTCTGTCTTCTCTGTCTTCTCTGTCTTCTCTGTCTTCTCTGTCTTCTCTGTCTTCTCTGTCTTCTCTGTCTTCTCTGTCTTCTCTGTCTTCTCTGTCTTCTCTGTCTTCTCTGTCTTCTCTGTTTTCTCTGTCTTCTCTGTCTTCTCTGTCTTCTCTGTCTTCTCTGTCTTCTCTGTCTTCTCTGTCTTCTCTGTCTTCTCTGTCTTCTCTGTCTTCTCTGTCTTCTCTGTCTTCTCTGTCTTCTCTGTCTTCTCTGTCTTCTCTGTCTTCTCTGTCTTCTCTGTCTTCTCTGTCTTCTCTGTCTTCTCTGTCTTCTCTGTCTTCTCTGTCTTCTCTGTCTTCTCTGTCTTCTCTGTCTTCTCTGTCTTCTCTGTCTTCTCTGTCTTCTCTGTCTTCTCTGTCTTCTCTGTCTTCTCTGTCTTCTCTGTCTTCTCTGTCTTCTCTGTCTTCTCTGTCTTCTCTGTCTTCTCTGTCTTCTCTGTCTTCTCTGTCTTCTCTGTCTTCTGTGTCTTCTGTGTCTTCTGTGTCTTCTCTGTCTTCTCTGTCTTCTCTGTCTTCTCTGTCTTCTCTGTCTTCTCTGTCTTCTCTGTCTTCTCTGTCTTCTCTGTCTTCTCTGTCTTCTCTGTCTTCTCTATCTTCTCTGTCTTCTCTGTCTTCTCTGTCTTCTCTGTCTTCTCTGTCTTCTCTGTCTTCTCTGTCTTCTCTGTCTTCTCTGTCTTCTCTGTCTTCTCTGTCTTCTCTGTCTTCTCTGTCTTCTCTGTCTTCTCTGTCTTCTCTGTCTTCTCTGTCTTCTCTGTCTTCTCTGTCTTCTCTGTCTTCTCTGTCTTCTCTGTCTTCTCTGTCTTCTCTGTCTTCTCTGTCTTCTCTGTCTTCTCTGTCTTCTCTGTCTTCTCTGTCTTCTCTGTCTTCTCTGTCTTCTCTGTCTTCTCTGTCTTCTCTGTCTTCTCTGTCTTCTCTGTCTTCTCTGTCTTCTCTGTCTTCTCTGTCTTCTCTGTCTTCTCTGTCTTCTCTGTCTTCTCTGTCTTCTCTGTCTTCTCTGTCTTCTCTGTCTTCTCTGTCTTCTCTGTCTTCTCTGTCTTCTCTGTCTTCTCTGTCTTCTCTGTCTTCTCTGTCTTCTCTGTCTTCTCTGTCTTCTCTGTCTTCTCTGTCTTCTCTGTCTTCTCTGTCTTCTCTGTCTTCTCTGTCTTCTCTGTCTTCTCTGTCTTCTCTGTCTTCTCTGTCTTCTCTGTCTTCTCTGTCTTCTCTGTCTTCTCTGTCTTCTCTGTCTTCTCTGTCTTCTCTGTCTTCTCTGTCTTCTCTGTCTTCTCTGTCTTCTCTGTCTTCTCTGTCTTCTCTGTCTTCTCTGTCTTCTCTGTCTTCTCTGTCTTCTCTGTCTTCTCTGTCTTCTCTGTCTTCTCTGTCTTCTCTGTCTTCTCTGTCTTCTCTGTCTTCTCTGTCTTCTCTGTCTTCTCTGTCTTCTCTGTCTTCTCTGTCTTCTCTGTCTTCTCTGTCTTCTCTGTCTTCTCTGTCTTCTCTGTCTTCTCTGTCTTCTCTGTCTTCTCTGTCTTCTCTGTCTTCTCTGTCTTCTCTGTCTTCTCTGTCTTCTCTGTCTTCTCTGTCTTCTCTGTCTTCTCTGTCTTCTCTGTCTTCTCTGTCTTCTCTGTCTTCTCTGTCTTCTCTGTCTTCTCTGTCTTCTCTGTCTTCTCTGTCTTCTCTGTCTTCTCTGTCTTCTCTGTCTTCTCTGTCTTCTCTGTCTTCTCTGTCTTCTCTGTCTTCTCTGTCTTCTCTGTCTTCTCTGTCTTCTCTGTCTTCTCTGTCTTCTCTGTCTTCTCTGTCTTCTCTGTCTTCTCTGTCTTCTCTGTCTTCTCTGTCTTCTCTGTCTTCTCTGTCTTATCTGTCTTCTCTGTCTTCTCTGTCTTCTCTGTCTTCTCTGTCTTCTCTGTCTTCTCTGTCTTCTCTGTCTTCTCTGTCTTCTCTGTCTTCTCTGTTTTCGTTGTCTTCTCTGTCTTCTCTGTCTTCTCTGTCTTCTCTGTCTTCTCTGTCTTCTCTGTCTTCTCTGTCTTCTCTGTCTTCTCTGTCTTCTCTGTCTTCTCTGTCTTCTCTGTCTTCTCTGTCTTCTCTGTCTTCTCTGTCTTCTCTGTCTTCTTTGTCTTCTCTGTCTTCTCTGTCTTCTCTGTCTTCTCTGTCTTCTCTGTCTTCTCTGTCTTCTCTGTCTTCTCTGTCTTCTCTGTCTTCTCTGTCTTCTCTGTCTTCTCTGTCTTCTCTGTCTTCTCTGTCTTCTCTGTCTTCTCTGTCTTCTCTGTCTTCTCTGTCTTCTCTGTCTTCTCTGTCTTCTCTGTCTTCTCTGTCTTCTCTGTCTTCTCTGTCTTCTCTGTCTTCTCTGTCTTCTCTGTCTTCTCTGTCTTCTCTGTCTTCTCTGTCTTCTCTGTCTTCTCTGTCTTCATTGTCTTCTCTGTCTCTCTGTCTTCTCTGTCTTCTCTGTCTTCTCTGTCTTCTCTGTCTTCTCTGTCTTCTCTGTCTTCTCTGTCTTCTCTGTCTTCTCTGTCTTCTCTGTCTTCTCTGTCTGAATTTGAATGTTCTTAAAGGAAAGTTTTGCATATTCAACAATTTTGTTAGTCCTACAGAGACTTCTTCGAAAATTCTTCCTTCTCCAGTTTGTTCAAGGATTCCTCATGAAATTCCTAAAAGTTTCTTTTTAGAAATTGCTTTTGCGATTCTATCTGAAATATCTCGTAGGATTCGTTCAAAGATTTCAGCAGGAGTTGTTTCAGATTTTCTTCCAGGGTTTTTTTTTTTCAGAAATTGCCCAAAAAAATAATGGAACATTTGTTGAAAGATTTCTTGAAGGAATTCTCAAGAAATTAATGGAGTATTGTATGAAGGAATTCCACAAAAATTACTGTTTCAACTTTTGAAGATTCGAGAAGTTTTTTAAAATTTTTTGGAGAGATTCCTAAACAAAAATATCTGAAGAAATTTCTGAAGTTATTTCTGGAGGAATTAGCGAATGAATGCATGAGAGAATACTCTAAGAAACTTCTTAAAATACCTTATAAATTCATCAGAAAAAAAAATATGAGAAACCTATGGAAAAATCTTGAGAAAATTTTAGTGGGATTTCCATAGTGAAATTTTTACAGGAATCTCTTGAAAATGTCTAAGGAAATTATTGCAGAAGTTGCCGACAAAAGTAGTGGTGGAATTCTTGAAGAAAATCCTCAACAAATATCTGTGGGACTCCTGTACAATATTCTGGAAGAAACCTTGGAATGTATGGAAATGGTTTTGAAGATATTCTTAGAAGAATTATTTTTTCCAAGTTCTTAGGGGATTGATACACAAAATTTGATGAGAAATTTCCGAAAGAAATCTAGCATAGACAAAAATACCTGGAGCAATTCTTTAGAGAATCACTAAAAAAAATATTATAAAATGATTTTTTGAAGAAATCTGTCAAAGAACTGCAAAACCTGAAGAAATAACTAAAGAAATCCATGGACACCATAAGGATGAGCTAGCTTAAATTGAATTTAATTCGTTCCAAAACTTCGGTTCTTGACTCATGGGATTATGATTTCGCATTCAAATGTTGCGCATAAGATAATAATTCCGAATCATGCACTGATTGACAAACGGCGCTCGAGTGTGCGCAAGAAATTTTCTTTGAATTTGTTATGGATTCCAAGGATTTTTCAGCTTCGGAAATTGAATCAGCATGTTTCTCGTAATTTTATTTATTTTTTATTTCTTTTTATTGATGAATTTTAACAAGTGCTACTTCTTCACACTCTCTAAGAGTGAGGCAAGCAAATAATAATGCAATAATGTCTCCAGAAATCCTGCCATAGAAAAATTCTTGGCTGATCCGTGAAGCGAGTCTTACTAAGAAAACTTGGTAGGAATCGCATCACGATTCAGATAATAATGCTTCTTTAAATTTTTACAGTAATTTCAACAGATTCGGAAATTTATTCGGCATATTTGTAGTAATTTTTCGTAAAATACCGATAATAATTTCTCTCGAGTTATTCTATTAGTTCTTCTTATATTGTTTCTGATGAGTATAAACACTAAGCTAAAAAATCAAGTGGAAGGCCGGGGGTATTTCTTCGAGAAGGTTATCTGGGAAACATCTTTGTAAATGTTTCAAGAATTTCTCTAGGAATTTGGCAATGTAAACCATGCCTACAGAAATGAATCCTAAAATTCTGTAATAGTTTTCTAAATAACAACCAAATAAAGATACAGTCAATAATCCTTCTTTTAATTCTGCAAGATTTAAAGTTTACCTGCAGTTTTTTGAACATGTTCCCATGAACCTTATTGTATAACAGTTCCTACAAAAAATGTTCTCGACAAGAATACTTGTCAAAATCACAGCCATGTTTGTTCTGTTCTAAAAAAAAACGTCTCAAATTAAAAAAAATAAACATGAGTTATTTTAGATAGAAAATTCTTAATGGTTAAACAAATAAAATCAGGAAAAACTAAAAAATAATAAGAAAAATATAGTGAAAACTGTTTAGAAAGATTCCCAGGGAATGCATCCTTGGATATCCTGAAGAATTTCACCGGTTGCCTTCTGAAAATATCTGTAAGAAAATTCCAGTAAGAATTCCAGGCGTCTTCGTAAAAAATCTGTTTTTTAGGAAAATGGAGATGGAACATTGCACGATTTAGGTATTTCCATTTTGCATCACGTTGTCCCGGGTTGTCTATGATTGAACTTGTGTGATACTAAAGCAATCAACGGGTGAACCGACCAATTTGGAAACTTTCTGCTTTTTACAACTGAGAACGAATAACAAAATAGCACCTAAGATTCTAGGAATAAATACCAATTATTTTAAAGATGCCACGTGTCGGTTTAAAAGAGAACCCTATCTTACCATCTACTTGTCGACGTACTTAATTAAGAACTCATTTTTCAAAGATTGGCTCTCTTGCTGGTACACACCAACTTCAAAATCAAAGACAAAACACCTTACTATCAACCCTTTGACACCGCATCGACCGAAGCTTTGCTATCCGGTTGCCTATAGTGTGTTAAATGCCAAACTTTGTCTATTCAAAACAGATTGCTTATCTATAAAGGACATCGAGATTGAAAACTTGTGAAGTCCCTTAGGGAGTAATTCGAATTAATCTGGGTCCTGCTTCGCACGGTTCAGGCAGCATCCGAGATAAAATAAATGTGTTTGGAAGGTGTAAGGTTATGACAAAACAAGGGAAATAGTTGGTTTTGAATCTGAGAACTTTAAATGTAAAATGTGGAGTATATAGGGTAGAAGCTTCAGTTTTGGCCAGCCCGGAGTTTTGGCCATAGTGCGGTATTCAGCCTGTTACGATCTAAATCGGTATAAATTTATTTTTTACTAGAAGATTTTAATAAAATAATATGATTACAGCTGTGAAAACCATACATTTTGATTGAAAACTGAAAGAAAAAAATAATTTTCCTTAAAAAATCGGCTCCCATATATCCATTTTGGCCAGAGTGCTTCTAATTTGGCCACTCCCATAAGAAATACACGTGATTGGCCAAAATAGAAACCAAAGCTGAGAATGGCCAAAACTGCGGCAAAGCTTCTATTTTTGGCCAGTGCCACTTTTAATACAAAAATCAAGTATCAGTTTGATTTCTGCATTTTTCTAATAAAGTATAGATCGAAACCTTTCATTTAACACATTGGTAGTTTTCATTGGATTATTGGTTATTTTTATAAAAATAATTTCCCTTAGACTGGCCAATACCGGTGCCCGCACCCTATCACTAATCAATTACTCAGCAGGTTTCTTCGAACGTATGAAAGCTTTCCAAACTGTACGTGCAACTCCATGCCTCAAGTACGATGTAAAATTTTCTCAATTTCCCATCCCTTCGCCCAGGTCTCAGCTCCGAGGAAAAACTACACGGCGTCAAGTACATAATCGAGTCATTTGTCGGCTGCATCCGCAACGTGGTCCTCAGCTCCGGCAAGGCGGCATCGGACCTGCTGCCCATCACGCCCCTCATCGCGACCAAACACGAAAACGTGAAGGAAGGCTGTCGCAACAAATGCCACTCCCGGCAGAACCTGTGCTTCCCGGGATCCCGCTGCGTCAACCACTACTACGACATTTCGTGCGACTGCTTCGGGACCAAGTACGAGGGCGAACACTGTGATATCTATAGTGAGTATAGACTAGCGCTCTGGCACTCTGATGCTGATGAAGGACGAAGGCGGCCTGACCGCACCATTTAATCATTTTCTAATTATCCAATTTCATCCCGTCCCAAAACAGCCGCAACAGTATTAACGCTGCGAGGTTCGAGCTACGTATCGTACCGGATCTACGACTGGAAGGACCGCGTTCACTCGCCCGTCACACGCATCAGTTTGATGTTCAAAACGAACTACGACGACTCGGCGCTGTTCTACGCCAGCGGGGAATCCCTCAAACCGCAGTATATTGCAGCCTCCATCAAAAACCACTCGGCGTACATCGAGATGGATTTCGGCGATGGCGTCATGACGGCGGTGCTCGGCCAGGATCTCACCAAGCACTACTGGCACAATCTGACAATTTATCACGAAAACAATCAAGTCACGGCCATTCTGGATGACCACATGAAAATCCTCGACATCCCCGGAGTCATCCACAATCTGCTCTTCGATCCGGAAATCTACTTCGGCGGTGGCCCCAACCTGTCCAAGCGCAAGGGTCTCGCTTCGAACAACAACTTCGTCGGTTCGCTCAAGTACGTTTTCTACAACGACGTTTCGGTGCTGTTCGAGCTGAAAAAGGCCAACCCCAAGGTGCACTACATCGGCGTGCTGGAGGAGGAATTCCGCGAAATCGAGGTCGACGTCATCCCAATCACCTTTTCCTACGCCAAATCGCACATCTGGTGGCCGCTGAGCACCAAAGATACGCTGAATCTCAAGTTCGACTTCAAGAGTAGCAAACCGTCGGCCGTGTTGGCTTACAGCGAAGTGAAAACAGACGACGCCATCGGATACTGGGAGGTGAGTGTGTTTTTGGGGGTGGGCTCCCTTTGGGGAGTTTTCTGTCAATTATAAAATGGAAGTCAATGAGGCAGAAATGGAATTTGTTTGGGTGAAGCGCCGGTTGGAACATTAAACCCCAAGCGGGCAATTTAACCAGCATACATGGCAGGAATTGGTGTAGCTAGGATTTACTTTCTTGAGGGGCGCCACGGAAACATGGCAGGCATTGGTGTAACTAGGATTTACTTTCTTTGTGGGGCGCCATGGAAGACCTATTTATGGGACAGTACATAATGAATGATCAACCCAAGAATTGGCTCACTAGGTAGCGCAAACATTGCATATGGGCGCGGATTATGAGGCCAAATTCAAATGTGAAGTTGGAGTCTTCGGTGCAGTTGTTCATTGCTAATATTCCGGCTCAGTAAAGGGTTACAAAGATGGCGTCTTCAATAAAATCATTCATTTACTTATAAGAACCATGTGTTCAAAAGATTTACAGTAGAAAATTACCACACTAGATGGTTTTTATGATCAATGTATAGCACAGATATCTTGGTCTACAAATAAGATCTCCTGCATGGATTTATCTAAGAAAATATTCAGCAATTCTTTTCGATTATTGTCCTTCAGGTATCAGTATGTCGGTTTCAGCAACTTACTTTCGAGTATTCTTCAGGGATTTGCTCAAGGATTTTTTCTGGAATATATTTCGGTATTCCGCTCAGAATTTTGCCTCGGATTCCTTCTAATATTCTTCTAAGAACGCCTCCCGCAATTTTTTCAGAAGTTTCCAAAGGGATTCTTCTCGGAGCTCCTTCAGGCATTTATTTACAAATTTACATGATTTTCCGTCAAGATTTTCATCAGGGAATCCTAGCGGTAATTCTTTAGAGATTCCCTTATGGATTTATTCCTACATGTTTCCAGAGATTTGTTCTGCAATTTCCGCCGATATTCTTTTTGAGTTTCTTTCTTGGCATCCTAGTTTGATCCCTCCTGGGTTTCCTTGAGGAATTTCTATAAGAATTCCTCAAGTATATTTTTCCCTGGAAATGCTTTTGGAACTGCTCTCAAGCTCCTTCCATTGATTTCTTCCGAGATTTCTGCCGGGAATCTTTCAGAGATTTCTCCCATGCCCATCAATTATTTTCGTTATTTCTTAAAAGGTTTCTACCAAGATGTCGTCCTACTTCTTTCACGAAATATTTCCGAGAGTCCATCAAGGGATCCCTCCCAAAATTTAATCAGAGATACTTTCAAGGATTCTGTCCGAGTTTCTTATACATATCTTCCGCGATTCCTTTTAGCATTCCTTTATTATATTTTCCCGGGATTCCTTTAGGATTTTTTGGCCTACTGTCGGCATTCTTTAAGGTATTCCTTCAAAATCTCGTTTGAGAATCCCTCCTATTTTTTCAAGGATTTTTTTTCGGTGATTACCGCCGAGATTCCTTCATTAATTTCTTTTGAGTTTTTTTTATTGTGCCTGGGTTTCCGACAACAATACCTTTGGTGGTTCCATCCTCAAGGCAGAAATCTGCCAAATGTAGGATAACGTGCCTCTGAAGCTGGCCTTCTGATACCTGATTCCTCTCTAAATCCCTTCAGAGATTTCTCCCTGGAATTCTTCATTGATTTCTTCCGAGATTCTTTTATAATTTTTTCCGACATTTATCTTTGGAGCGATTCACTCGGGAATCCTTAATTAATCCTTTCCCGGGTTATCTTGCGTGATTTCTACCTGGCATACTTCAGGGATTACTTACGGAATTTCTTTAGGAATTCTTTATCGTTTATTTATCCCGGGATTTTCTCATAGATTTTTACAGGGCTTCCTTTAAAGATGCATCTTGAGATATACCCGGAGATTCTTTCAAGGAATCCTTCTGCGATTCATTTATTGATTTCTTCAGGACTTCTGGTGGAGTTCGTTCAACTATTCCTCCGAAGATTCATTTTAAGATTTCCTTTGAGAGTTCCTCCTAGATTTTTTCGAAGATCCCCGTTGTAACCTAACCAAGTGTTCAAAAAGAAATTCTTGTGATCGTCTAGGTTTTCAAGTTCCGAGAGTCTGCAGTGCCCAGGTTGATATGTAGGTGTTCCGGTAGATAGGTATGTTCTAGGTTCAGTGCAGTAAGAAGACGTTTACACCATAAAACACTGACAACTCATTTATTACACACTACATTACACGTTTATTCACACTACAGACAATACATTTATTTAACTTGTAATTACATTTGAAAAAGGGGCTGGATTTAAGTTGATCCTAACGACTTAGTGATTAGATTTAGAATGAAGAACCTGGACGATCTTTAACAGTTTAAAAATGGAGCATCTGTGGAATTCAGGTACTCCACGCGCCAATTATGCATGGCGTTCAGTATCTCCATATCTATCTCACGCATTCTGCGGTCATCTCACTCTCTAAACAGATTGGTAGCCCTTGGTATCTGTTGGCTTACTAGTTGATTAAGGTAAATTTGAATTGCTACTTAAACTAAAACACAAACAAATTAAAACTTAGTCCTAGTTAAAAACTGTTATACAAAAAAGACACAAATTTGATCATCACTATGAACAGCTTGAACACTCATACAACACAAACTTTGTATACATCGATAACACAGATAAGCATTAGGCACAATAGATAGCCAGCAAAACAACCGGCAGTTAGTAGCCAACCTATCGTAAGGCAATAAAGATATCGTTCTAGATCGTCGCGCGTTTCAACAATAAAAAGGATTTTTCGCTAATTTCTAATCGCTTCCAAATAAAGTGTATTATTTTGTGCTAAAAAGACGATCGTGTAGTGAATCTCGCAAGGAAGAAGTGCCAATGCCAAGTTTCTAATAGTTCGCCTAATAGTGATTGCATTGGAAGAAGAAATCGCGGTCTGTGAGCCTAAACCAACCCACGAACCAGGAATAACGATCATCATTTTATGGTGCCGTGACCAGGATCGGTTGGAAAAGGCCATATTTCGTTCTGTTCTTGTGGATAAAAGGCTGGTCAGAGGACATCTTGGAGCAACGGATTGCTAGTTAAACGGTTGCTAACGGGCATAGAATTTGTGTTCCGTTCACCGAATTCAAAGTAATCCTTCCCGTCGTACTCGCCGTACATCTATTTGTACCATCTTGTCGTGCGACGAGGGAGAGATTTGTTGCAGTAATTAATTATCATACAAGGCCTGTATTGCCCAGGCCACGGGTGAGTGGCTCTCCTACATTCTCTCCTAAGCCCGCTGGTGCTCTTTAGATTGTTTTTTGGTTTCGTTCTCGTACGACGGCTGGTTGCTACACTGCACGATACAACGATACTGGGGAGGCTGCGCGACTGGACGGAGTTCGAGGCTGCGCGCATTCATTAATTGATTCGGTTGCATCGAACGGTGTATTGCCCGGCCTATTGTTGACAGGCCTCAGGAGTTCACAACCTTCGATAGTTCCTGTGGATAGTTGGACGGCAGCGATATTCTACATCTGGTGTACGTGGTTTGGATCAGCTGCTGCACCGTGACGTCACACTTTGCGAAGGGAAACTAATGCGACTAGACGGCTCACGCTTCAGGAGAGTCTATCAATCTACATCCGAGGTCAGTGATATTGAACCCTTTCTGTTATTTGGGAATACATTTGGATTCGAGGCGCATTTTGTACAAACATACAAGGCCTGTTGTTGACAGGTACCAGGTTAGTACCTGTCCAAACTTCCGTTACCTTAAAGCCAGTGCTATTTTGGATTTTCTTTCCTATTTTTGGATATCGCACGGTTACTGGAGTCTCCCATTGTCGGAGAAATATTGCTGCAACACAGTCTGCATTGCTAGTTGCACTATACAAAATTTTTGGCGAAGCCTCAACTCGACGTACGACGACGATCGAATCAGGGTATATTACTGCACGGGGGCCGGCGCAAGCTGCATATTTTGATTACAAGGCCTATTAGAGACAGGCCTCAGGTGAGTACCTGTCCAAAAGCCTCACGTGGAGAGTAGCAGTGCTTCTTGGTCGGTTTTCATTTTTTCATTCTCGGTCCTCATCGATCGTACGTCGACTTGCTGTGCTGGTAGTGGTTGTGGGAAATGACGGAGAAGAAAATTAAAGAGAAAATCAAAAAGCGGGAGCGCATTGCCGCATCATTAAAGCGGCATGCGCTATTTCTGGGTAGTTTCGTTCCGGATGTCCATACGGGGGAAGTTCAGTCGAGGCTGGATAAAATCGAAACTAAATTTGAAGAGTTTGAGGAGGTTCAGGAAGAGATTGCGGAATTGGATGTAGAAGGGAATTACGAGGAAGACTGTAGTACGGCCTATGAAGAGTTTGAAAGGTTGTACTATCGGTTACGGGCTGCGTTGCTGGCAAAACTGGAACCGGAACCTACGGCGGTGGATTTGAACAACACAATACGGAACGGTCAAGCATTGGGAGCTCACACTGGCGTTCGTTTACCGCAGATTTCGCTACCGGAGTTCGACGGCGACTACAAGGGGTGGTTGTCTTTCAAATCAACGTACGTGTCGCTGATCCACGAGTCTGGGGAGCTCAATGATGTTCAAAAATTTCATTACCTCAAATCTGCGCTGAAGGGGGAAGCAGCGAAGCTCATTGAATCGCTCACGCTCACCAATGAAAACTATCCGATCGCTTGGAGCACGATCACGAAGCGGTACTCCAATGAGTATCTGCTCAAGAAGCGGCATCTGCAGGCACTAATGGAGTACCCAAAGGTGGAGAAGGAGTCGTCAACTGCCATTCACGCGTTAGTGGATGAGTTTGAACAGCGGTTGAAGATCTTGAAGCAGCTAGGAGAAAAGACCGACGATTGGGGAGCAATGATCGTTCATTGGATGTGTTCTAAGTTGGACATGAAGACGCTACAGCTCTGGGAGGACCACGCAGCGTCAACGAAGGATCCTACGTTCGCAATTTTAGTGAGTTTTCTAGAAAAGCGGACAAGAGTGTTGGAAGCGGTTTCATCGAACGTCGAAGTGAGGAGCAGCTCACAAAAGGTGGAAGTTAGGCGACAGAAGGTCATTGTGCATTCGGCTACGGAAGGTGAAAGGGGTGGTTCTGCATGCTGTTGTTGCGGGGAATCGCATTTCTTGGGACGGTGCGGCAAGTTTACTAAAATGACTTTGAAGGAAAGGTTGCAGTTTGTGAATGCCAAACGATTATGCAGCAATTGTCTAAAATCTGGCCACTGGGTACGCGATTGTAGTTCAAAATTCAGCTGCCGGGACTGCAGCAAGAGGCACAATTCACTGATTCATCCAGGGTTTCCTTTGAGTAGTAGCGGGTCCGACAGAAACGATCATCCGATCGGCAAGCCGGAGAGCAAACGAAACGAGAAGGCGATCTCTGCAAACCTGGCTACTAATGAGACGGAAGACGATGAAGGAGAGAACGACGAACATGGCGCGGTCGGAACATACAACGTAGGGGCCAAGTTCGGCAAAATTTCAAGTGTTCTACTCTCCACGGTGGTATTGGTCATACGCGATCAGCAAGGAGGAAAACAGTTGGCTCGCGCATTGCTAGACAACGGATCTCAAGCCAACATCATAAGCGAACGACTTGCTGGAATGCTGAATTTGAAACGGCGGACGATAAACGTACCGATAAGTGGCATCGGTGAATCGGAAACACGAGCAAGATTCATGGTAAGCACTGCCGTGAGCTCACGGGTTCAGGACTTCTCAGTGGGGATGGAATTTCTAGTTCTGCAAAAGGTTACTTCAAATTTGCCATCGACGCACGTGTCGATAACGCACTGGAAGCTTCCAAACGACATTCAGCTGGCAGATCCAGACTTCAATACCAGCAACAGAATCGATCTCTTGATTGGAGCGGAACACTTCTACAGATTCTTCTTCGAAAGGGAAATGAAGCGAATGTCTTTAGGACCGGGAATGCCTATGCTGATCAACTCAGTATTCGGATGGATTGTGTCTGGGAAGGTCTCAGAAACAGCAAACAAAACAATTACCTGCTGCGTAGCGGCAACTCCGGATTGTTTGGAAACACAACTGCAAAAATTTTGGGAGGTTGAAAGCAACGAGGATCGGCCACCATGGTCGAAAGAGGAGCAGGACAGCGAAGATCATTTTCTTCGAACTTTCAGTCGCACGGAGGACGGCCGATACGTAGTGCGATTACCAAAACACGTCAATTTCCATCAAATGCTAGGAGATTCTCGTTCAGTAGCGTTAGCAAGGTTCAAGAACCTGGAAAAGCAGTTAGAACGGAACCCAGAGATGCGTCTACAATACAATGCATTTATGCAGGAATACTTAACTCTTGGTCATATGAGGGAAGTAACTGAAGAGGAACTTCTAAAGGAGACAGGCGCAACGATTCCGAAAAGAGAGTATTATTTGCCCCACCATGCCGTGCTTAAGGAATCCAGCACTACAACTAAAGTTCGCGTGGTTTTCGACGGCTCCGCCAGCACGGACAGCGGCTACTCGCTGAACGACGCTCTGCTAAAGGGTCCTGTGGTTCAAGATGAGCTCCTCAGCCTTCTTCTGCGATTCCGGAAGCATGAAGTGGCACTAGTTGGCGATGTCGAGAAGATGTACAGACAGGTGCGTGTACATAATGACGATACCGGATTGCAGCGCATCTTTTTTCGGTTTTCTCCTGATGAACCTGTAAAGGTTTTTGAATTATCAACGGTCACATACGGATTGACACCTTCATCGTTCTTGGCTATACGTGCACTGCATCAACTCGCAGTAGATGAAGGCAATGAATACCCAGAGGCTGCTAACGCTATCGTGTACGATTTTTATGTGGATGACTACATCGGTGGAGCACCCAGCATAGACGAAGCCATTCAGCTTCAAACGGACCTCGACTGTCTTATGAAGAAAGGAGGATTTTCTCTACGCAAATGGTGTTCTAATCGTCCAGAAGTCCTTGCAGCTATTCCCCCCGATCAACTAGGAACAAATTTGTCGATTTCTTTCGAAATTAGCCCGGATGAAAAGGTGAAAACTCTGGGAATCACTTGGGAACCCGGTACGGACCAACTACGATTTATTTTCGACGCACCACAGTGCGAGCAAGTTTGGACAAGACGAAACATTCTCTCATCTATTGCCAAACTTTTCGATCCTCTGGGATTGATATCACCAGTGATTATAGTAGCTAAAATGCTGATGCAAGAGCTCGCATTACTCAACTCTGGATGGGATGCGCCAGTTCCAGCGGACATAGAGAGAAAGTGGGAGGCGTTCTATTCTCATCTGGATAAAATTTCCGAGCTGCGTATTAGCCGATTTGCATTTGTTTCAAATTGGATAGATGTCCAATTTCATTGTTTCGCTGACGCTTCCACATTGGCTTACGGTGCGTGTTTATACGTGCGAACGACCAATGAAGCTGGAAATGTTCGAATTGAACTCATCGCATCAAAATCTCGCGTCGCTCCACTGAAGAGACTGACGCTGCCGCGACTTGAGCTTTGCGCTGCCAAGGAAGCAGCCATATTGCATTCGAAGGTAATCAAAGCCCTGTCTTTGGAAAACGTCCGCTCGATTTTCTGGACTGACAGTACAATTGTCTTACACTGGCTACGAGCTCCACCAAACTCATGGCAGACCTTCGTGGCCAACAGAGTATCGACGATTCAGACTAACACACATGCACATTCTTGGAGACATGTGTCAGGGAAAGAAAATCCAGCTGACCTAGTGTCCCGCGGAATGGCGATCGAGGAATTTCTGAATAGTCAGTTGTGGAAACAAGGACCTCCATGGCTGCGTAATAGTGAAGATACCTGGCCCAGTGCAGCCGAGGACTACAATCATCACGAAGAACAGTTAGAAGTTCGCAAAACTGTTCATAAAGTTACAGTCGCCGATGCTCCCAATGAACTGTTCAGTCTTCGCTCTTCCTTGCTGTCATTGCTTAGGATCGTTTCATACTGTCGCAGGTTTGCGTACAACTGTCGAAACCCAAACAACAGAAAACGTTCAGCAACTCTGGATCCTGAAGAATTACAGGCTGCAAAAATGGTGTTGACGCGGATTGCCCAGAGTGAAAGATTTCCGGACGAACTTAAAACACTGCAGCAATATCGGCGAGTCGACAACAAATCCAGCTTGAAAAGACTCTACCCATTTCTAGATGTCGACGGTGTCCTCCGAGTTGGAGGGCGTCTACGCTTGTCACAAGAAGCCTACACAGTTAAACATCCTGCTGTTCTACCGAATAATCATCCCTTCACGGATTTGGTTATCCGCTTCTTCCATTGTCAAAATTTCCATAGCGGACCCCAACTCACGTTGTCCGAAATACGACAGGAGTTTTGGCCCATACATGGCAAGCGCGTCGTCAACACTGTACTTCGGAAATGTGTTCAATGTTTTCGAGCCAACCCAATTCCGATTCAACAGCCAATGGGACAGCTACCGGCCAGTCGTGTTCGCCCTGGACGACCATTCTTGATAACCGGTGTAGATTATTGTGGGCCATTCTACTTGAGACCGTCACGTCGAAATGCAGCTCCTCAAAAGGTTTACATTGCAGTATTTGTTTGTTTCACAACAAAGGCGATGCACCTTGAAATCGCGGGCGACCTATCTACCGCTGCCTTTCTCTCTGTATTAAGAAGGTTCATAGGTTATCGAGGAGTCCCTGCCGAAATACACTCGGATAATGCCAAGAACTTCTCGGGGGCTTGCAACGAACTCAAATCTCTCTACGACATGCTGAATAACCCGAACAGTCTCACCACCATTAGCAACGAGCTGGCGCAGCAAGGAATCAAATGGCAGTTTATTCCCCCACGTGCTCCCAACTTTGGAGGATTATGGGAAGCCGCCGTACGCTCTGTAAAAACCTCGCTCAAAAAAGATATCGGCCTTAAGCAGTTGAGTTACGACAACTTCGCCACCCTTTTGGTTCAAATTACTGCTGCTTTGAACTCACGACCTCTCTCTCCGCTATCAGACGACCCCACTGAATTTGAAGCGCTAACCCCCGCACATTTTTTGATAGGCTCCGTCATGAAAGCAATTCCTGAGCCCAATCTAATATCAATTCCCACGAACCGCCTTGACCACTACCAGCAAATACAGCAAATGTTCCAGTGCTATTGGCAACGGTGGAGCAAGCAGTATTTGACACAGCTGCAAATGACAACGAAAAGCCTGCCGGTCAACTTTTTCCAAATCGGCAGCATCGTCGTTCTACGCGAGGATAACATGCCTCCACTATGTTGGCCATTGGCAAGAATCACTGGCCTACACCCCGGTCCAGACGGAGTTGTGCGTGTTGTAACGGTAAAGACGGCGACTGGAGTGTACAAGCGGGCGGTGAATCGTGTATGTCCGTTACCCACGGATGACCTGGATCGCCGAGTTACGAGATCTACAATGCCAGATGGTGGCTCCAGAGAGGTTTTGAATTAGTAGGTTTAAGAATTAAAAATTGTAAAATGGATTCGTTGAAGCTAGTTCAAGGGGGCCGGTAATGTTGGCTTACTAGTTGATTAAGGTAAATTTGAATTGCTACTTAAACTAAAACACAAACAAATTAAAACTTAGTCCTAGTTAAAAACTGTTATACAAAAAAGACACAAATTTGATCATCACTATGAACAGCTTGAACACTCATACAACACAAACTTTGTATACATCGATAACACAGATAAGCATTAGGCACAATAGATAGCCAGCAAAACAACCGGCAGTTAGTAGCCAACCTATCGTAAGGCAATAAAGATATCGTTCTAGATCGTCGCGCGTTTCAACAATAAAAAGGATTTTTCGCTAATTTCTAATCGCTTCCAAATAAAGTGTATTATTTTGTGCTAAAAAGACGATCGTGTAGTGAATCTCGCAAGGAAGAAGTGCCAATGCCAAGTTTCTAATAGTTCGCCTAATAGTGATTGCATTGGAAGAAGAAATCGCGGTCTGTGAGCCTAAACCAACCCACGAACCAGGAATAACGATCAGTATCCATGATGTCGTGGACTGTTATAATATTAGCTGTACAACTACGGATGATAAGCTAAAGCAAGACTGGACAGAATATAAACACAATCAATCCTCCTGGACTTCTTTAGGGATTTCTCTCTGGATTCCTTAATTTTTTTTTTTCAGATATTTCATTAGAAATTTCTACCGGGATTCCAGCCGGCATTTTTTCAGGTACTCCTTCTGAGATTTATTTAGGGATTCCTTGAGAGATTAGTCCCACGAATTTGTCATTACTTCTTCCCGGATTTTATTTAGGGACTTCTGTCAGGATTTATTCAGGGAATTCTCTAGAGATTCTTTTAGGAAATTCTTCCGAGATTTATTTATTGATTTATTCATCCAGGTATCCTTTCGGAATTCCTACAGAGATTACTTCCTGAGAGGAATTCCTTTTTTTTCCTAAGACTCCTCTTGAGATTATTGAAGGATTTATCGCAGAATTCATTCATGGATTGCTCTCAGTATTTCTTCAGGAACTTCTGCCGTGATTCATCCTGAATTCTTTCAGAGTTCGAGAATTCTCCTCGAGAATTGTCCTTGAATTATTCTCGAGATTTTACCCGGGATCCCTCCAAGGATTACCCCCCCCCCCCCGCATTCTTTTAGAAATTCTTCCCGCAGCTCCTCCCGTTATTCCTTCTTAAATTTCTTCCGGGGTTTTTCCTTACACTTGATCAGAGATGCCAGATATACAGATTTTTCTGTATTATACAGATTTTTGATTTTCTATACAGACAAGATACAGAGTACAGAAAAATACAGATTCTTAAGATGTGATACAGATTTCTCCAGAAAGCATTAAATGTGTAGTTATTTTCAATAAATTCAATGAAAAATTTATAAACTGCTCGTTAATCTTTACAGAATTCATGAGAAATTGTATATTTTCTTACATGTTTTAGAAAAATAAATAACAGTAAAAATTAAAAATCGTCAAAAAGTAGTACATTTTTGTTAGTTTCTATTGAAATCTAGGACACTCAGTAGTAGACACCCTCAAATACGGCGATACAGAAAAATCTGTATTGATACAGATTTTTGATAAAATAATCTGGCATCTCTGCACTTGATTCCTCCAAAATAATTTTCTCAGGAATCCTGAGAAGATACCTCCAAATAATTTCTAAATTATTTCATAGGGAACTTCTGGAAAAGTGTAATTATTCTCTAGATCTTCTTTTATTTTTCAAATTTCAAGGCATCGTGTATTAGTTTGCGGACTACGATGGAAATTTCTGATAAATTTATACTTAAAAAAAAGAAGAGCCAGATCCTTTTAGGAAAATTCTTTCTAAATTGCTTAGACCACATTCAAGAATTTCCTTTTTATATTTGCAAAGATTTGAAATCCCTCCCTTTCGTAAATTTTGCTGTAAATAAAATCTATAGCATTCTTTTAAAATAGGTATATGTTTCTTAAATTTCTACGAAGAATTTTATCAGAAAATGAAACAGTTTTTAATTATTTATTATTTCTCAAGAAAACCCCTTCTCGCAAATTATTTATAAAAACTTCTTAATTTCGTCCTGAATAAATTCCAGAAGGATTTTAACCTACTATCAGGATCCTTTCAAATATTTATTGAAACATTTTGCAATTCTATTTTGAAGGATCAGCATCAGAAATGTGCCAGAATTATTCTAATGAAATTTATAACTTTTGCTAGGGGTTTTCGACTGGAACTGGTTTTCTATGGAAATTCTGGCTTTCTCAGTCTAGGGAATCCAAACGATTAAATTTGCATTGCACGACGTTTCGGCTTGGTTTATTTTGCCTTTTTCAAGGGTAAAGCTGTCTATCGTTTTTTGTTATTATCATTAATGCCACAGTTTGTTTGGAGCTTCTTGTATCCTATGCATATAGTTTTTAGGCAAATTAATAAATATTTTTGGAGGGACATCGTTGTTTAAATGATACAAACAGAAATAAAGTGGAGTTTTTTTTGGGATTTTATCAATTTGGATTTGTTCAGTAATTTGTATAGCAACGATAAGCATTCAGTAAGAAATTTTCGAAAATGTATCGCGAGATTCTCAAGTTTTTTCAGTAGTTTCTACGAAAAAAAACCTGTCGTTTCTTCAGCCATTTCTTATGGAATTACATTAAAAACATCTCAATGCATCAACAACAATTCTTGCAGGTATATTGCGGAGAATTCTTATCTTTGCTGATAAAAATCTAGAGAATATTTTTGATAATATTTTTGTAGAACATTACTTCTCCACTTGAACGAACGCGACATTTAAGTTTTATATTCTATCGGAAAAGGCTACTGACAATTTATATTTATTTACCCAGAGTATTCTTGCCAACTATCCATTTCTGCTGGCACGATTACGAAATATTTCCTGACACTTACATACATAACAGTAATCCAAGCCCATGCAAAGCTGTGTTTTCAGCACATAGACTAGATGAAGACAAGAGGGGAACGTGCCTCAAAACTCCTGAGGCAGGAGCCGACCCACTGTTATCTGATACGAGAAGCATTACATACTTTGGAATTTCTGCTGAAATTCCTTCATAAAATACCAAAACTCCAAAAGTCTACAAATTCACTATAGGTAAAGTAATTTCAAGGTTGTAAAAAAAATAAAGTATTCCATCAGAAATTTTTGCAAACAGATTTTTGTGTGAAAATCGTTTGAAATCACTACAAAAATCTCAAGAATGTCAAAATTTGACCAGGAAATTTCTGCCGCACTTTTTTCATAAGTTTTAATGAAAATTTGCAAACATATTTTCGGGAATATTTTCAAGAAACCCGTTTTTCTTCCAAGGATTCCTTAAAAAAAGTACACTTAAACCTCTTTTTTTAAGTTTTAATGGAGGGAGTGGGAGAGTAGGGAGGGGCTAATTTCAAAAAATCTCTCCGATATATGATTTTCTAAGTGGAAAATGATCTACTAGTCGAAATAAGTTAGCTGTACAAAAATTAGCGATTTCGGTTGATATTTAGGGGTGGCGCAAAGGGTTCAAGTGAAATTTTTGCTAGAACAAACTTTCAAAAATCATTTCAAATTTAATTTTCAAACTTATTTTTTCTAGACTAAATCGGTGATTCTAGAACCCAATTGGACCAAATTTGTGCTCAAAATTGCGATATCTCTACTGGTTTCTGAGATATTTGAAAAAAAAAATGTCGTTTTTCAGTATTTTTTGGGTTTGGTACCAAAATATGACATTTTTCTCAAATATCTCGGAAACCAGTGGAGATATCGCAATTTTGAGCACAAATTTGGTTCAATTGGGTTCTAGAATCACCGATTTAGTCTAGAAAAAATAAGTTTGAAAATTAAATTTGAAATGGTTCTAGCGAAAATTTTACTTGAACCCTTTGCGCCACTCCTAAATATCAACCGAAATCGCTCATTTTTGTACAGCTGACTTATTTCGACTAGTAGATCACTTTCCACTTGAGAAATCATATATCGGAGAGATTTTTTGAAATTAGCCCCACCCTAGTGGGAGAGCTATTCGGTACCTTCTTCTTCTTCTCAATTCTGGTGCTCTTTGCACAGAGCTAAAGAGCGGAAAAATGGCGCAGCGAACTAGCGCTATATTGCCAACGAGTTTTCGTTTATACTCCAATGGAGTTTACTTTCTGGCGAGCACGCCGCGGAACACGACCAAACGTGTTGGTCGCTGCAGTCGTACTGTATTCGGTACCAACATTGTTTATAAGAAAATGTGATAATGACGGTAACTATGTCAACGGCAGCCCGGGTTCGTTATGAGGGGAGAGCAAATGAGATCAAATGAAGAGATGAGCATGTGCGGTGGGGGTGGGGCTTCAAGGCGTTCCAAGGGGTTTTGAGGGGTTTCATGAAACTTACACGGATGCTTCAGGGGTTCCAAAGAAGGGTCAAACAAGTTCAACGAGAGTTTGAAATAAGCTTTGGAGGGGCTTAAAAGGTGCTACCACAACATTTATCAGGGGGTTTCAGTGCGAAAGCAATTTCAGAGCGATTACAATTTATGATTAGGAGATTAGGCTCAGAGATGCATCGCGAATCACGTGCTGGCTTCGTTTACTCACTAATAAAGAAGTGCGAGTGCCCTAGGACCTTTGTTGCTCACGAGTAGGTTTGGTTTGCGTTTGTAAATGCTCAGCAGCTGAGCCTCAGCTGTAATCTTCCATCCATGCTCAAGAGCATTCGTTGGTTTTCAGATATACTCAAGGGAGTTCTGAAGAATCTCAAGGGCATTTTAGAGAGTTTCAGGGTGTTTTCAAGAGTGTTTCCATATAACCCCCTTAAACTCCCTGTAGCGCCTTTGGAAGACTCGGGTACTGAAAATACTGTAATATTTCCTGGAATGTCTCCGAAAACTTATTGAAACCTTATCGCAACCCCCTTTAACGTCCCTTCAACCCCCCAAAACGCCCTTGAAACCACCTAAAACCACCTTAAAGCCTCTGACACCGGCTGAAAATCGATCTAAATTCCTTAAAATACATCTGAAAACGCCCTGAAGCCCCCTTGTCAGAGGGGACGTACCTGTGACTCTCTGAAACCTCTGAAACTCTCTGTTATGCCTCTGAAAGCCATTGAATTTGTTTTTTCTAGTTTCAAGTACAGGGGGTGGCCAAAATGTTTGGGATAGGCTTTTTTTTTCTCTCACAAAAAAGTTCAACATGCTAAAACGTTTCATAGAGAGCATAAGAAAATCTCAAATATTGACTGTTTGTCAACCTATTATATGTGTATCATTGGTACAAATTTGGGCTCGTCTTCAGTCATCTTTCAATCCACCACTGAGCATTTTTATCTTTTTTGCAATATCCCAAACAAGAATCATACAATTTCCCACACAGTCGTTAAAATCTGATCTTTCACACAAAACCAATTAGTCCTCCCTCTTGGGATGACATAGGTTCGATGCGTTCCGTACCCAAACATTTCAGAGACAAAGGCTCGTTACGAATATCGACTACAAGCCTCCAGGGACACAAGCTCAAAACCATTTATTAGCCTTGTAGGCATCCATTGTGGCTGGCTGTCCTTCATCCACTACTCTCATCCAGTTGTAACCAAAAACTGGCAACCATTCGATTCGACCCAACTTCAAACCTCAATCTCAAGCAGAGCATGATGGGAAAAGTGCCACTGCCTGCCTGGTATCCGTTACGGTTGTTGAGCTGACCGTAATTTGATAGAACACGAAGTGAAGCTTTTATGGTCGACGAAGCTAAGAATTCTTTCAACAATGTTTCCGAGTCGGAGCAAAAAGTCTCCAATTCCAAGTATAATTTTCATAAATCATATCTCTCTACAAACTTCTTGCATTGCAAAAACTGTTACACAAGAAAATTCCCAATCTTTACCTCAAACGGGACAAAGGTGATACCACAACTAAGAGAAGAAAACTGTCGTAAAACGATCCTTAGTTGGGGCGAGCTTTCCTCTCACATAACCTCCTCTCTATCTGCAACCAAATAAGAACGGAAGGAAATGCTCTTATCGTGTTTTTAATATTTTATTGCAATACATTGGGGGACATCACTTTGACTTCGTTGTGAGCCGGAAACATCCGATGGCAGCAGCATTCTTTCCAGACCTCCCAGGTCCACCACTGACTGTCTGACTGCATCGTCATCAGAATTCTGAGTTCTGACTCAAAACTCTCATGTGTGGCACAACACGGATGAACCAAAAGCTGGCAACGTGTGGACTGTGTGGAGGAAAACACGTGTGAAATGTGTCTTTCCTTCTAGGAATTCGGAAACCAGGCACATGTCGAGCCAAAAGGAAACCGTTTTATGAGCCTTTTTATTGGTCTCTGTATATTTGCACACGCCTTCGACTCTGTCAACCAACCAACCAACCGAATGGTTCCGTTGGTAGTGGTAGATGATGATGATGATGATGATGGGGACATTGCAGCAGTGTCGGGCCATTGCGTGTCGTCGACAATCATATTGATGTAGGACAACCGGAATGTGACAGGGCGGTGACGTAGGCTCGGTGAGATGGTGAGACCTGTTTGTCGTCCATCAATTTTTGTGGACAGCTGTGGGTTCAAATTTTTCGGTTAATGGAATGTTCACACCATTTGCTGCCCTGACAGTTTGATCAATGGAACTTTTTATAGGTTATTTATTGAATTGTAAATTGTTTTGAAGTATGACTTGGATTCTCTGTCTTGTCTGTCTTCTCTGTCTTCTCTGTCTTCTCTGTCTTCTCTGTCTTCTCTGTCTTCTCTGTCTTCTCTGTCTTCTCTGTCTTCTCTGTCTTCTCTGTCTTCTCTGTCTTCTCTGTCTTCTCTGTCTTCTCTGTCTTCTCTGTCTTCTCTGTCTTCTCTGTCTTCTCTGTCTTCTCTGTCTTCTCTGTCTTCTCTGTCTTCTCTGTCTTCTCTGTCTTCTCTGTCTTCTCTGTCTTCTCTGTCTTCTCTGTCTTCTCTGTCTTCTCTGTCTTCTCTGTCTTCTCTGTCTTCTCTGTCTTCTCTGTCTTCTCTGTCTTCTCTGTCTTCTCTGTCTTCTCTGTTTTCTCTGTCTTCTCTGTCTTCTCTGTCTTCTCTGTCTTCTCTGTCTTCTCTGTCTTCTCTGTCTTCTCTGTCTTCTCTGTCTTCTCTGTCTTCTCTGTCTTCTCTGTCTTCTCTGTCTTCTCTGTCTTCTCTGTCTTCTCTGTCTTCTCTGTCTTCTCTGTCTTCTCTGTCTTCTCTGTCTTCTCTGTCTTCTCTGTCTTCTCTGTCTTCTCTGTCTTCTCTGTCTTCTCTGTCTTCTCTGTCTTCTCTGTCTTCTCTGTCTTCTCTGTCTTCTCTGTCTTCTCTGTCTTCTCTGTCTTCTTTGTCTTTTCTGTCTTCTCTGTCTTCTCTGTCTTCTCTGTCTTCTCTGTCTTCTCTGTCTTCTCTCTCGTATGTGTCTTTGTTATCTTTTGCACGCTGTACATCTTCTGAATCGTAAATAAACATAATCTGATATCTTGAAAGACAGTGATGTACAAGAAATGCAAAACAAGCGTGTATGGATTCTGTCATAAATTCTCTATCGAAATAAAAAAAACTATGAAGTTCTGTTAACCGTTATGATTGACACACTTGTTTTATCCAGGTAAAGCCAAACGTGCTAATTTATATTAAATTCGAAAATATTCAAAGAATTTCGCCTGAAGCACGCTGACAAATGAATTTCATTGAGGCACCATGTCGCACAATCCCAACTATTTCACAAGAATGTCAATTATATTATCTCCAACGTTAACTTTCCCTCTCTTCCATCACTTCCAGATTCGCCTCTCGTCCGACCGGCTCAGCTTCGACCTGAATCCGGACATAAATAGCAACATCACCCACAACACCTACATTAAGATCGACAACCCCACGTCGTGGCACGCAATTCATCTGACCTACGCCCAGGGCAAAATTACGTTCGTGGTCGACTTTCGGCATTCCGTCACCCAGCTGTACGGGCTGTCGTTCAACGTCGGCGATAAGCTCATCATCGGAAGCAGCCTGAAGGCGGCCGCCTCCGGTCTCGTTGGATGCCTGCGAGATTTGAAAATTAATGGTGTGGAAATCGAGCCACGCTTTCTGGTCAAAAGTGAACGGGTGGTGGGGGATGTTTCCCTGGACAACTGCAAGTACATTGATCCCTGCAAGAAACCGAACACGTGCGAGCACGGTGGCAAATGCTCGGTCAAAGACGACAGCACCACGTGCGACTGCAAGGACACCGGATACATTGGTAAGAACTGTCACTTTACCCAGTACCGCAAGACGTGCGAAGAGCTGGCCCTGCTGGGCTTCTCCAAGTCGGACGTCTACTCGATTGACATCGACGGCAACGGGGTGTTTCCGCCGGCAAGGGTCAAGTGTGACTTCCAAAGTCTAACCAATGCCACCAAGACGATAGTGGAGCATAATTTACCGTCGCAGGTGGACGTGCGTTCATTCGACGACGTTGACTTCAGCTTCCAGATTCAGTACCGAGAGTTCAACGCCGAGATGCTGCAGGAGCTGATTTCGCATTCCCTTTACTGTACGCAGTACGTCAAGTACGATTGCATCCAAGCTCCGCTGGATTTGCACTCGGCCACGTGGTTCAAGTCGTCCTACAACAACAACACCATCGATTCGCTCGGAGAAGTTAAGAGGTGAGACAATTCGCAACTCGATGCGAAATCCTAAGACAACGTTATCAATTAATTTTCAGAGGAACGTGTCCATGTTCGGTGGCACAGAGCTGTATCGATCCGGGTGCGACCTGCAACTGTGACGCCCGGTCCGACAAATGGCAATCGGACGAGGGATTCTTTAGGGATCCGACGAGTTTGGGCATCACGCAGATGTACTTCTTGCAACAGAAGGAACTTCTCAACGACAAATCGCAAGGGCGCATCACACTCGGTCCGCTGGAATGTGTGGAAACAAGTGAGCTCAGAAAATAATTATCGCTTATTCAATTACTGAAATCTCTCCCATTTCAGACACCCAAAAATACGTCGTCACATTCACCACGTCCCAATCCTTCATCGAAGTGCCCGGCTGGAGGAAAGGTGACATTGCATTCTCGTTCCGAACCACCGGTGAAAAAGCCATCCTTCTGTTCCAACCGCCAATCCGATCGAACTTCCCGTCCTTTATGGTAGCTCTCACTGGAGACTACCAGCTCACGTTCAATTTCACCCTCAACACCGGAACGCCGAAAACGCTGACGATCGATACCAATCGAAAGCTGAACGGTGGCGAGTGGCACAAGATCTGGATCGATTACAATGAACACCATGTGCGGTTTATGATCAATACCGATACGCGGATGGTGGATCTTCAACCGGAGGAGGAATTTGGCCCGTTCGAGGGCAGTATGTTCATCGGAGGGGCACCCACGTAAGATGATACATGTTGATCATGACACGATTCAGCACTGTTTTTGTTCAGTTAAACTATATTTCGTAACATCAATTGAGATAAAACTAAACCAACATTTTTTCACCATTATGGCTTGGGGCTGCCGTTTATAAACCCTGCATGCATTCCACATTTGCTCACCATTTATATTAGACCATGATCACCCTACAGTCACTATATATATACAGTCTGGCGAAAAGAAAATCCTAAGAACTGGCTACTGTTAATAGTATTTACTGCTATTTACACTAGAAAAAGTTTAAATTTTCGACAGATTTGTGGTTTCAGAACATAAATTTATCATGTTAACGAATACAATACTTCCCTCGAATTCTCAGTCTATTTTCAAATACCGTTCTAATGGGTGGCATTTCAGAACATGCTAATCTAGTATTTTTAGAATTGGCAACACTGCTTAAGTAGAGTAAAATAAAACTTACTTGGTGTCCTTTACGGGGAGCTATGAAGTCAATTAAAATATTTTGATAAAAATATGATAAGGGAATGCGCCCAACGGCCCAACGGTGCATTAGGTATAAGAAAATATCGTGACAGAGGGGGCAGAGGGGGTTTAGAAATCCCTAAAAACGATGGACGTAATATGTGAATGCTTCCTCAGGGTTTATTGAGCAAATAATGACACAAGGACGTATTATATTGAACTACATCAATATTCTTTAAAAAAAATCTTGGAGGGCATTTGCAGAGACATTGTTTGCTCTTTTTGAAAAAACTTGCAAAGTTCTAGGAGTCGGTTGTTATACAGATATTTGCGAGAAGCTGGTGACCGAAGCTTGGGACAAATTTTCAACAGAGTGCCTTAAAGCCATTTTGCTTTTATTTTTAAATTATGGTGGAGACTTTAAAGATTTTAGGTTTATGATGAATTTTGAAAAATTCCAGAATTTCCAGATTCTTGAGAAAAAATATGCAATTTCTGAGGGCAATTTTCGACAGTATTTTGATTTTCAGGTATGTTAGGAATATTTCAAAAGACATTTGTAGCAGTTTCTGGGAGAATTTTGTTATGCCTTAGAAGAATTCCCAGTCGAAGTCCTGAATAAATACCTGAAGTTTAGGAAACTTACTTTCACAAATGTTTGTAGGACCTTCTCAAAGTATTGCTAAAGAATTCCTTGTCTTGCAATTTCTTTAAAAGTTTTGGCGTAAAAAAATGAATAGAAGGAAGAACCGTAGAAAAAAATCTGGCTGAGCTCATGGGAGTTTCTTGAAGGGAAAAATCAAAGATATCCTAACAATAGTTTTGAGTAGTTTTGTTTTTAAATACTTACAAAAAATAACTGAAAGAATTTATAATACTTGAACCGAATTCCCGAACAAAGCCTCTGAATTTATGAAAAAAAAACATAAAGCATGTGTGGGGTATGGTGTGGAGTAATATTTGGTAAGGGATTTTTTTTTTCAAGATTGTCGGCAGGAACAAACCATAAATTACCAAGAAGATTTTTGAAGAATGTAGCAAAACATTATGAATTTCTCCAAGAATTTTCCCATCCATACCATTATCAATTTATTCAGGATTTTTTTTTAATCTCGCCGAGTGTCTTGTAATTCTCTGAAAATTTCGGCGAAAAAACATGAATATAAGATTAAACTCGTAGAAAAAATCTGGCTAAGCTCAGGAATTAATTAAGGATTTCCTAAAAAATGTTAAGAGTGTTTTTTTTTTGTAAAAGTAGTAAAAAATATTTGATGAAATTTATAATACTTAAACCGAATTCTCGAATCAAGCTTACGTGTTTATTACTGAAATATCTAAATAAACCCATAAAAAATGTTTGTAGTAATATTTGGTAAATGATTTTTTTTAATATTGTCGGCAGGAGCAAACTAAAAATTATCAAGAAGATTTTTAAAGAATGTAGCAAAACATTATGAATTTCTCCAAGAATTTTTCCACTCATATAATTATCAATTTATCCAGGATTTTTTTGAAGACCTCACCGGATCCTAGAAAAAAATCAAAATATATTCTACCAAATTCACTATAAAAGAACAGATACTTTCAACAGACATCTATCCGAAGCTTTGTTTAAAATTCATTCTAGTCTAGTCCATTCTTTCCTTCGTTGAAAGAATTCTGGAAAATTTAAAAACCGATTCTTATTGTCATTATTATTGCTTGCAATACATCGGAAATGCATTACAGGCATTAAAGCGATTTAACACTACGCACAGTGGCCGGAAGCCGGACAAAACCTCAAAAATCGACTTCAATATTTTATTTTTCTAATATTTTTCTTCCATTAACTAAGAAAATCCCAAAATTTCAAGTCATTTGGTCGAAAATTGAGTCTTGTGGATTTTTTCAAAGTTGAAGTTTTATGTGCTACGATATTAGTATTTATTGTCTTTATTTTATGAGCTTCCTTCATGAGTTCGTTGTAAAAGTTAGGAAGACTTGAATAGTGTGACAATATTTTTTGTGGTTTTGGGTATGAATAACCATTACATTTCAGGGATTGTTTGGAATTCAATCACAAAATTATTATGTTTTTACAATATGCAAACATATTGACTTTTATGAAATTTTGAAGAAAAACTTCGTATTAAAGAGATCCAGTACTTGTTTAGGAAACATCAGAAAACGATGCCGTATCCCGGATCTAACATGTAATTTTGTCTAGTTTTTGGCTATATAGGTCACCGTTTGCGCATTTTTGCGCTAAGAGCGAAAAAAATTTTTTTTTTCTATCAGGTCACTATGGAGCCGCATGGTTGTAGGGGAAGTGATATTGTTTAAAGTTCAAATTTTATCTTAACATAGGTCAAATTGACTTCAGAATACTAACAATTTAGTGTAATTTTCATTCTTGTAAGAGACTTTCACCAAGTAAGATGGTCACAAGGGGGGGGGGGGGTGCGGTGTCTGATAATGTAATGGCCACTGTTTTAACATTATTATTTTTTTTTAAGTATCATTTTATTTTTTGACAGTAAAACACAAGAAGGTGGGTGCTCCAGCTGGAGAGGAAAGGAGTGATGACTAAGTATGAATAAGCCTTTATTTTCTTAGACACTACCCACATGTTGCTTCACCAGATACAACTACCTCTTTTAACCTTCAAAATAACAGAAAGACAAAAACAACCGCGAAAAACATGTAAAAATAACTACAAACCATTGCTCATTGATTTTCTTAAACTGGTCGTTTCTTCGATTCATCTTAATCGTTAGAATTGCTTAACAGCCTTGGAAGCAATCTCTTCACGAACTTCTATCGAAGTTTCAATATATAGTGACACAAATTCGTCGACATCTACGTGTTTCTTTTCTACACGCACATCGCTACAGTTCAAAGCAACAATCATCTATAAAATATAAAAGAAATTCACAAAACGGCGTTAAACTCTACGTTAAATATTTTTCTGCGTAAACGTCGCGATCACCAAGGCAATCTTTGAATATTTTAATCGCAATTTTATGAAACGAACATTTTAGGCTCTTTAGTAAAACCCCTTATATTGGTTTTTTAAACTTGAAGTTTTATTTTATGTTATTAATGCAGTTTCGTTAAACACATTTCTACTGAACGACACACAGAGTGATGAAGATTTTGAAAATATTTGCTGGAACTCTACTTTTTTATAAATATGATTACCGATCTCTGATGATCGTTTATCAAAAACTCCCTTCCCTTGCGAATATGAATTGCCAATTCTTTATAGATAGGGTTGTTTCGGTTGCTTCGACAAGTGATAGCAGGGATCGATGTACCTTACAACCCAAACTCGGAAAAGCATATATGAAGTTGTTGAAACGAGATTGATAAAAAGCAGTTCAAATTTTAAGCAGTCCACTATATTTGAATATCTGACCCCATAACGATTGAATTAACACACCTCCGTGCACCCACCGTAAAATGTCACGTGGTCTATGGGCAGTCCCTGAGAATAGACCACGTCTTGTCAGCCAACATTGGTATGTATTTGAATTGATCCACTGAAAGAAAACGTAGGTAAACGATTTTTTCTAATGATTTATGTAGTTTTGAAGATTTTGGACCACCCTAACAGCATCAAATACATAATTATAGTTTATTTCAATACCAATACATGATTTAAGAACCCCCAAATTAAAAGGTTAATCAAAACCTACGTTCAGAAAGCACATCGTGATGGCTTGTTATCGATTATTTTTACATGCTTTCCATAATCAGCAGATTTCAAAATTTTGAACCACCCTAATATAGTAAAATCGGTATTGATCAATGTGCTACGGACCTCCTGTTCCTAGGGTTAAAGGCCACCAAACAGGGAACTCCGATCCAAGGTATCCAGCGACCCGTGCTGATGAATGAATGGTTGAGGGGGCTTAGAAGATGCTCAATCATTAACGGAGCCCGTAACGTGAGTAGATCGCCTTTTTGGATTGCGCTACGGTGAAAGATCTACCACCTTAACCCTATTCCAAACTAAGGCAACAATGAGCCATTTTACGAGACGTTTCGGATCAGCTGATCGCTCATTTCATGAATGAAAATTTGACAGGAGGTTGCGCCCAAGCACGTGAGTGTTAATATCAATATCAACACTGTTGTCGTTTCGTAAAATAGACTATAGATCGACATTCCAAGCTTAAATATAACAGATGGCTCTTTTTTGTGTGGTACATACATAGTAAAATCAAATTTTCTCGGTGAAGAAACTGTTCCGGAACATGAAGTAAACACAAAACGTTGCCTTTTCAAACCATTCTTGATTTCTATTCACTAACTTTTCATAAAACTATACCGTTTTTTAACAATCAACGTTTTTCGCGATTTTTCCATACGATTTGACAGTTCTTGACTACCATGCTTCCGTGAGCTTGAGGTGAAAGTTTAAGACATTTCGACACCAACATTTCAAAAGGGCGTAACTGCTTTTGGAATCATCACCTTCTTTTAAAGCTGTGGATCATGTGTTATGATTTCCATGTTTTTCACAACAAGTACCACATGGAAAAAACTCTCGTCCGACAACCACGGTGGTTTGAGTGTAAGGGAGGCAGTACGACCTACAGCTTTAAAAGAAGGTATTACTTCCAAATGCAGTTACGCCCTTTTGAAATGTTGGTGCCGATTTGACAACCGAGAGTAGCGCAGACGATGCATTGAATACAAGCGATGGTGTCGCCGCCGGGCTGTCAGCGCTGGAAACTAGATGCTATAAAAGTTCTTGCAAGCAATTCTCACTGCTGGCGCCAACTGAGAGCAATCAATAAAAATGTACACAGCAATCATTCTATTGAACAGCATATTTTAGTGTAATAGGGTAAAAGCTGTTTGATTATCCATTGAATGCTTCCAGCAGTGTAGACAAGAACCTTTATCACAGACAAACAGACATACTACTTAGAAGAAATTTGTTTCAAAATCATCGTTTGGCATCTCACTAGCACCCTCTATAATGCTCAATCCGAAGCATTCATTTGCAGGTGTTGTTTCCCTCGATTCGATGTAACAATTAAGCAGGTGACGACTCCCTCGTGGCGTTACCCATTCATAAAAAATGCGATTTGAGTGGTATGTCTGTTTGTCTGTGCCTTTATAGCATCTGGTTTCCGGAGCTGTCAGCTCGGCGGCGACACTGTCACTTGCATTCAATCCATCGTCTGTGCTACTCTCGGTTGTCAACCTTCTCAAATTTTCACCTCAAGCTCACGGAAACTGGTAGGCAAGAACTGTCAAATCGTATGGAAAAATCGCGAAAAACGTTAAGGCTCAAGCAACCGTCATCATTTTTCGGAAAACAAAAAGCAGTTTTATCACTAAAAATCAAAACAATGGCCATGAAAATTATGGCCATGAAAATTAATAGAAATCAAGAATGGTTTGGATAGGCAAGTTCTTTTGTTTACTCCATGTTCCGAAATGTCGGTGAATACACCGAGAAAATCCAATTTCCTACCACACAAAAAAGAGCCTTATCTGTTATATTTTTTAGTTTGGAATATTGATCTTTTAAAGGAAAAACTTTGGTCCTTATTACATTTCACACCTATATAATTAAAAGTGAAATGGTCTTGATTTGATCCAGACTAAGAATGATCGTGAAGCAAGGAAAACTGTTTCAGTGTGTTTTCGATGTTCACTGGGAAGGAAGTAAGGAATAGGGTTTCGATGCATGGTTAATATCGGTATTGTTTCATGATTTTTTTTCGTTGAAGGGTTTGAGCAGACAAACGAGCGCAAATTTCTCTTAAGACAAATTTTTTGCACTCATGTACTGTATGTACTCATCTCAGAGCATAATCCTATAGAAAAGTCAATAAACATACTTCCGGAAGAATCCTTGGAAGATTTCTGGAAGATATTCCCGTAAATGTCTTGAAACCATTACTGAAGGAAACCTTTGAAGGTATCCCTTTAGGAAATTCTGAAAAGAATCCCTAGAGAAATTCTTGAAGGATCTCCTGGGGGTATTCCCGGAGAGTCATTAGAATTCATGAAATAACCTGAATTCTTGGACGCTGGAAAGTATTCGAAAAGATATATCTGAAGGAATTCTTGAAGGAATTCCTAGAGGAAAATTCCTGGTACATTCCCTAGCGAAATTCCGGGAAGAATCCTTGGGAGAATTCCAACAGAGTCTTCCCTGTGTGAATTCTTGATGAAATCCCTTAGTGAAATCCTGAAAAAACTGCAGGAGGGATTCCCGTAGGAATCCCTGGCAATTTTCAGGCAACTTTTTGGGGATGTTCCAAAAGAAATTCCTGTTTTTTTGTTTTTGTTTTTTTGTTAATGTATTTGCGATACTCTACACTAGAAGAATGCATTCTTGTCGCAAAAATTTCTAGTGAAATGCCTACAGAAGTTTTGGCAGGATATCCCTGATGGAATTCCTATAGAACCCTCGAGGCATTTCCGGGGAATTTCCAAAGTAATCCCTTGACAAATGTTTAGAAGAATCTCTGAAGGACTTTCTGAAAGAACACCCTCAAAACATCACTGAAAAAAATCCTCTATGGAGGACTTCCTGAAGAAATCTTAAAGGATTTGTGGAGAAAAAAATCTAAGGATTTACAGTATTGTTCCGATTTTATCACGCCCCTTTTCAAAACTGCTTTTAAATATTATACAAAATCTACTTGCATTTTCAATACTTTCAACGTTGCAAAACGCGTCTTCAACATTCATCTTAAAGAAGAGGGGAAATACTCTCAAATGTAATAGCAAATTATAGTAAAATGAAGGACTGACGCGTGGAGGGCGTGATAAAATCGAAACTATAATGTACATCTGAAAGAATCGCAGGATGAATTTTTGAAGGAATTCCTTTGCAGAAGCTTCAGGCGATATGCTTGATTATTTTTTTTTTATTTATGTGTATTTTAACTTATAGCTAGTGTATTTTAACTATAGAGTGTAGAAAACTCCAAGGTATTCTTGAAGGAATTCATGGATGAATTCCTGAACAAATTCATGGATAACCTACTTAAAAATTTCTTGGAGAAAATTGTGAAAGAACTCCTGGATGACTTCTTACAGAATTTCCTAGCTCCTGTATGCATCCCTATGGAATTATCCTAGAGAATTCCAATAAAAATCGCCGGAGTCCTTTAGAAATCCTTGAAATAATTAAAAACAAGTCTGAAGATATTCGTGTAAGCATCCCTAGGGAAATTCTTGGCGCATCCTTGGAAAAGAGGATGGAAGGACTTCTGAAATTTCTGAAGGAACCCCCAACTAAATTTTTGGGGAAATCCCGAGATAAATTTCTTAAATAATCACAAGAGGAATTCGAGGAACAATCCCTGGAGGAATGCCCGGAGCAATGCGTGGCAGAATTCCTGGAGAAATCCCTGGAGGACATCTTGGATAAATCCCTAGGGAATCCCTGGACGAATTCCTGAAGGAATCCCTAAAGGCATTCTGAAGCAGTCTCTGGAGGTATTCCTGGATGGAATCCTGGAGCAATGTCGGAAGGAATTTCTAGGGGAATCTCTAGAGGAATTCCTGGAGAAATCATTGGGGAAATTCTTGGAAGAATCATTGGAAAAAAAATCCGGGAATTCCTAGATCAATCCTTACAGAAGGTTGTATGCTGCCGTAATTCTGCAAAGTGACGTAAGCGACATTGATAGTTTTGGCCCATTTTTTGGTTATTATGCATAAAACTCTTGCTCATCCTCAAAAGTTTCGCAAAAGTTTCTTTCCATAGATGATAGATTACGATTAGATCTTGCACTCTATTACAGCAAGCCTACCACAGTGTTATTTTTACACAAGTTATTTTATATAATACAGTGGCGTTTTGGTTTTATCACTAGTCGTTTTAATCACTACTCGCCCAAATTCACGGTTTTCTATTCGATTTTATCACGATTTTCGTTTCGTTTTTATCACAATTGTTCTAAAACATTCCGAAACCAATATAAAACCAATACAGCTTTGCCCAGTCCGCTAAAACTGCTAAAAAATGTGAATTACGACTAGTATATTTTGCAGCTGAACGATTTTGAATAAAAAATTAACATTTTCTCTCGTTTCACTAAATTCACGGTTTCGTTTATATCACGGTAATTTTTTTTTTTTTGATCGTGATAAAACCGAAAAACTACTGTATACCAAAAAATATCGACATTTTGAATGGCGCTTACGTCACTTTGCAGAATAACGGCAGTATGGTTATCCCTGGAAGGATTTTCGGAAGAATTCTTGAATGATCCCAGTAGGATGTACTAAGGAAATTGCAAAAGGAGTTCTTGAAGAAGAAAAAAAAACCTGAAAGAATCCCGAGAAGAGTTCATGGAGGAACTCCTGGAGGAATCCCTGGAGGATTTCTGAAGAAATCCTAAGAGGAATCCCGAAAGTAATCCCAAGAAAATGAAGGCAATCTCAAAACAATTCCGAGAAGGAATCTCAAAAAAAAATTAAAGGAATCCTTGTAGGAATTTTTGAAGTAATCCCAGGAGCTGTCTCCGAGGGGCTTCCCAAATAAATCCCTGAAGGAATACCTATAAGAATTCTTGGAGGAATACCTGGAAGAATTCCAGAATTCCCAAAAGCAATTCCATGAGGTGTTCTATAGGAAATCTCTGGAGAGATTTCTAAAATATTTCCTGGAAGAGTTTCTGTAGAAGTCCCTGGAAATAATTCTGAAGGAATCAATGTCTGCAGTAATTTCTGGACGAATTGTGGAAGGAATTCTTGGATGAACTCCAAAAGATTTTTTTGTAGAAAATTTTGAAGCAATTGCTGTTTTAATTTTTGAATAACCTCTGGTAAAATTATACGAAAGAAGTTCTGGCAGAAATTCCTGCAGAAGTACTGCGAGATTTATTCTAGATGGAATTACGGGAGTAATCTTTAGCGGAATTCATAAAGGAATGTATGGCGAAATCCATAAAGAATTCTCTAAAGGAATACCTGCAGAAATACCTAAAAGGAGCTCTGGTGAAATGCCCTGGCAAAATTTCTGGAAGAATCCTCGAACAAAGCACTGCACAGTGGGAAAAAACCGACCCAAAAAGGCACCTAATTATTGCGGCTGATTGCGATCTTTGAAGTCCACCTTTTCCGAATGGAAAAAATGTCAAGGAATCGATTGGTGATAGTTTCATTCACCGGAATTGGGTATAAATGTCCATTTTGCCCCATTTTCCCTTAAAAAACACTGTTTTTCTGAATTGAATAATGGTTTCAACTGATTGCGGCTAACCAACTACTTTTTTATTGATGTAGAATTGACAGGTGCAGTCTATGGGGCATACTTCGATCTGTGTCATTGACTGGAAGTGCCCATTTTGCCTCATTTTCCCCTAAAAATGCTGTTTTTCTGGATTAAAAAATAGTTTCAACTGATTGCGGCTAACCAACCATTTTTTTCTTGATGTAGAATTGACAGGTGCATTCTATGGGATGCACCTCGATCTATGTCTTCGACTAGAAGTGCCTATTTTGCCTCATTGTCCCCTAAAATACTATTTTCCTGAATCAAAGAAATGTTTCAACTGATTGCGGCTAACCAATCAATTTTTATTTGATGTAGAATTAACCGACGCATACTTTGGGGTGCATCTCGATCTATGCCATTGACTGGAAGTGTCCATTATGCCTCATTTATCCCTAAAAATAATGTTTTTCTAAATTAAAAATTAGTATCAACTGATTGATGCTTACCTACCATTTTTTCTTGATGTAGAATTGACAGGTACAATTCATGAGGCACACCTCGCCCCGTGTCATTGACTGGAAGTGCTTATTTTGCCCTATTCTCTATAAATACTGTACTATCCTCTATAAATACTGTTTTTTTTTATTAAAAAATAGTTTTAACTGATTGCGGCTAACCAACCATTTTCAATCTGATGTAGAATTAACTGGCGCATACTTTGGGGCGCACCTCGATCTGTATCTTTGACTGAAAGTACCCATTTTGCCTCATTTTCCCCTATAAATACTATTTTTCTGAATTAAAGAAATGTTTCAACTGATTGCGGCTAACCAATCAATTTTTACTTGATGTAGAATTAACCGACGCAAACTTTGGGGCACACCTCGTTCTGTGTCTTTATGTGGCGGTGCCTATTTTGCTCCATTTTCTCCTAAACTTCGGATTTTCTGGATTTAAAAAAAGTTTTAATTGATTGCAGCTAACCAATATTTTTTCCTGAAAAAGAATCGTTTTATGTATGTTATGGGGTACACCTCGTGTTAGTCTGAAATTGCCCGTTTCACCCCATTTTCCCCTAAAATATTGTTTTTCTGGGACAAAAAGTTTGTTCCAACTAAGGGGAAAATAGCACAACATGACCACCTCCAATCAGTGACACAAAGTTTGTCTGACAATATGCACTGATCTGTTCTACATGAGGAAAAACTTGTTTTGTTAATTTAAATTAGTTGAAATTGTTTCTCAAACAAGAAAAATAGTGTTTTAGGTGGAAAAGGGAAAAAACGGGCACTTCTAGTCAATGACTCAAAACAAGTTGCGCCTCATATAATGCATCGATTGATTTCACATTAGGAAAAAAAATGCTTGGTTAACCGCAATTAGTTGGAACTAGTTAGGTGAAAATGGGGCGAAACGGGCAATTTCAGACTAACGCATAGCACGAGGTGTATCACATTGTATGCATAGGTCGATTCAACATCAGGAAAAAATATTGGTTAGCTGCAATAATTGAAACTTTTTTAAATCCAGAAAATCCGTAGTTTAGGAGAAAATGGAGCAAAATAGGCACCACCACATAAAGACACCCAGACACGAATGCCACATAAGTGGTAAAAAGTCTTTAATAAATATTAATAATAATAATAATAATAAAGACACAGAACGAGGTGTGCCCCAAAGTATGCGCCGGTTAATTCTATATCAAGTAAAAATTGATTGGTTAGGCCGCAATCAGTTGAAACATTTCTTTAATTCAGAAAAATAGATTTTGTAGGGGAAAATTAGGCAAAATGAGTACTTTCAGTTAAAGATACAGATCGAGGTGCGCCCCAAAGTATGCGCCAGTTAATTCTACATCAGATTGAAAATGGTTGGTTGGCCGCAATCAGTTAAAACTATTTTTCAATAAAAAAAACAGTATTTATAGGGAAAAATAGGGCAAAATAAGCACTTCCAGTCAATGACACGGGTCGAGGTGTGCCTCATGAAATGTACCTGTCAATTCTACATCAAGAAAAAATGGTAGGTAAGCAGCAATCAGTTGATACTAATTTTTAATTCAGAAAAACATTATTTTTAGGGGAAAATTAGGCATAATGAACCCTTCCAGTCAATGACATAGATCGAGATGCACCCCAAAGTATGCGTCGGTTAATTCTACATCAAGTAAAAATTGATTGGTTAGCCGCAATCAGTTGAAACATTTCTTTTATTCAGGAAAATAGTATTTTAGGGGAAAATGAGGCAAAATAGGCACTTCGAAGACATAGATCGAGGTGCGTCCCATAGAATGCACCTGTCAATTCTACATCAAGAAAAAAATGGTTGGTTAGCCGCAATCAGTTGAAACTATTTTTTAATCCAGAAAAACAGCATTTTTAGGGGAAAATGAGGCAAAATGGGCACTTCCAGTCAATGACACAGATCGAGGTATGCCCCATAGACTGCACCTGTCAATTCTACATCAATAAAAAATTGGTTGGTTAGCCGCAATCAGTTTAAATCATTATTTAATTCAGAAAAACAGTGTTTTTTAGGGGAAAATAGGGTAAAATGGACATTTACACCCAATTCCGGTGAATGAAACTATCACCAATCGATTCCTTGACATTTTTCCATTCGGAAAAGGTGGACTTCAAAGATCGCAATCAGCCGCAATAATTAGGTGCCTTTTTGGGTCGGTTTTTTCCCACTGTGCACTGGAACAATCTCTGTGGGAACCTCTAAAGATATCCCAGGAGAAATTCCCGTAGGGATATCTAGTGAATACCCTAGAGGAATACTTGAAGGAATCTCTGAATGAACTCATGATGAAATCATTGAAGGAAACTGGGAAAATTCTCGGAAAAATTCTTTAATGCGTCTTTGCAGATGTATCTGTAAGAATTTCTGAAGATATTGTGGGAGGAATTCCCGAAGCGTTTTTTTTTTTGGAACTAGCTCTGAAACAATCACTATCGAAATCCCGCAACACGTCCATAAAGGCATTCACCAAGGAGAAATTCGAACTACTACACGCTAGCAGCATCCTAGCAAGTCCTTCTCTTTTCATACCAAAACAGGTTCTGGCATATTCGGGGAATTTGGAATAAACAAAAATCACAAAATTTAGCCATTCAACCACGCTTTCTATTAGGCAAATTTATATGATAATACTTAAGTGGTGCTCTTAGAGAGATACTTGGTGAAATTATCAAAATTTCTTGGCATATTTTGTCTAGAATTTGGAATTATTGATAATCTAGAGTTGACTCGCATTGAAAAAAAAGCTAGACAGGGTGATGCGAAGTATGAAAAATGTTGATCCTTACTAAAAGTTCGTGTCCTTTAACAAGCTTTCGTCAGAAAATAAGAGAAGAATAATTTTGAGCTGGACCAAAACAGTGCTGCATATATGCTTATTGTTACCTATAATAAGCATATATGCTTATTGTTACCTATAATTTCACCTAAATTTCCCAACTTTTCCTCAGTGAAATCTCCAAAAAGTACACCGTCAAGCAAGGCCTGATCGGCTGTTTCCGTGGTCTGGTGGTCAATGGCGAGATATTGGACATCTACAGCTTCATGTCGGTCCACCTGTCGGAAATCATCAAAGACTGCCGACCGTCCTGCGTTCCTAACCCGTGCAAGAGTGGAGCTTACTGTCGGGAGCTGTGGAGCTCGTTCGAGTGTGTCTGCAAAAACCGATGGGCCCACCTAGGCCAGCACTGCGAAACGAGTAAGTCACAAAACACCATGCGGCCCCATTTTCCATTTGTTTCCGCGGAAATCGAGCACAAATGACACGTTTAGACGTTATTAATTCTCGGAAGCTCCGGTCGGTCCTCTAGCCGGGGGAGGGCAAAAGCAATCAATTGAAATCCATTTCATAATGGTTGTCATTTGTCTTCTTCTAACGGGAAGCAAATCTCAATGTTCTTCAATCCTTTCTTTTCTCGGGCGGTCCACGGCGCACACAATAGACATCAACGAAGATGCACTGACGTTCACCAGTCGGGATTCGTACCTGAAGCGGAACTACATCAGCGACGCCGAGGACCAGCGGGAGGAGCGCGAAAAGCTTCGCAGCATATTAAATTCCTCGCTGCTAATAAATCTCCGCACGTACGATAGGCACTCGTTCGTGCTGTACGCCAACGATCACTTCAACAATTTCATCCAGCTGTACCTGACGAACGGCAACCAGATGGTCTATCTGTACAACTACGGCAACGATATCGTCAATCTGACGCTGGAGCACGACGGGCTGAACAATGCGCGCAGCATCCAGGTGGCCGTCATCCGGACCGAGACCAACACGACGCTGTTTGTCAACGAGAAGAACGTCACGGTGGAGCGGGGCCATCTGCTGCTGGAGGAGTACTCGAACAAACCGTGGAACAACCCGGAGTTGGGTAAGGACGACGACAATAATTAAGGATCGGCTGGCGGTGGTTCGATGAGTGGTTATTAACGGAAAACACTAAATTAAAAAAATATAATTGGCTACAGCCTTAAACATGGTACTACACATTCAAAGTTCCACAGATAACAGTTTACAGTACAGAATTTTTTTGGTCAAATTTCTCGACTAACATCTATGATTACTCAACAGCAACACACTTTTTAAGCGCTTTATCTATTTCTCAGTCAACCCGCAAACACCCGGGAAGAAATGCTAAAAAATGCATGGAACCAACCCCCTTTGCATCCCGCCCCCTTTGCCGGGAGCCGAAAATACGTGGCTTGTTTTATTTTATATAAATTCTACATGTTTTTGCTCAAATTTTATAGTTTTTCTCATCAATAGTTTTCACTGATCCTTAACATACAATGTATTGCTACCCATCATAGTCTGTTGAAGTTTTGATCCCAGAACGATTCTAAGGCCTTCCAACACAAATCCAACATTCTCAACCAAATTTTATACACGATGAATGATCACAGAACATAGTCTACGGTACTCCAAAAGCCTCAAGGTACCCCTAGAAAATTCATGGAACATAAATTGGGTGATCTAGGTCGTCCAAACTATTCTGGAATTGATTTTCTTAAGATCTACAACATTTACCATCGTTTGTGTTCACTCTGTTCAAGAAATTTAGTCATGCTGATGTCCACTAGACCTCGCAATGCTACGAGCAACTTGGTATTGTGGTAATTGGACATTTCGTGAAATACAAATGGCCTCCAATACACTTTGAAGTTTGGGTTACGATATCTACATATTGTATCATGCTTTAGTTGTAAAAAATATTCGTGGATTGCAGTCCATACTGCTGATGGAGCCTCAGTACTCAGCTAAAATGATTTTGGTACATTCATGGGATATTCCAGGCTTTCCAAACTATTCTGGAATTAGGACCTTCAAGGTCTACAGGCTCTACTCTTGTTTCTCTTCCTTCTATCGGCATAATTCTTTCACGATTGTGTCTGTTGCTCCTCATTCTATAACGCGTATCTATATGTGTTGCTATTTCGGTGTCCATTGGCATACAAATGAACCCAATATATTTTGAAGTATGGGTCGCAATATCTGTAAATCTTAGGATATGTTTATTGTAGCAAATGCTCGCGGAATATAATCTACGCTACTCTTAGAGCCTCAGAGTGCAATTCTTATAACTTAGCAACATTCACTTGGTGAGCTAGGTCATCCAAACTATTCTGGAACAAAGACTTCCAAGTTCTACAAGCTCTACTCTTGTATATCTTTACTTTATCGATGTAATTCTTTCTCAATTACCTCTGTTGTATCTCATAATATGTTGAGTACTTCTTCGTGCTACTTATGCATCCACTGACATACACATGATCTTTATGGTATTTTAAATAAAGTGTGGGCAATTTCCCAAGAATTCCTCCAGGCCTTCCTCGGAAATTCTTCCAAGAGTCTCCGAGAAAAGCTCTACGAGTTCCTAAGAAATGTCTCCAAGACTTCCCGTGAAATTCTTCACGAGCTTCTCGGCAGTTTCTTGGAAATTTCTTCAGGAACTATGCTTAAATTCCTCCAGGAGTTAGTTTTCCAGGGATTCCTCCAGGAATTTTACCAGGAATTCCTCCAGCGATTTCTCTAGAAATTGTTCCAGTGATTCTTTCGTGAATTCCTCCATGGATTTCTTCATGGACTCATCCACGAATTCTTCCAGAGCTCCTTCAGAAATTCATCCAAGATTCTCCAACAACTAATTCAAGGATTTCCTCAGGAATTCCTCAAGCGATTCTTCCACTAACTCCTCCAGGGATTCCCTCAGAGTTTCCTCCAGGAATTCTGCCAGGGATTACTAAATTTCTCCGGGTAATTTTCTCGGGTAATTTCTCCAGCGATTCTTCCAGGACTTTCTCCATGAATAACTGCTAATTCATCTCGGAATTCGTCGAGGGATTCCTTTACGGTGTCCTCCAAAAACTCTTCCATGGATTCCTCCAGCAACTCCAACAGTGGTTCTTCTAAGAATAGCATCAGTCATTTCTCAAGGAATTTCTTCAGGGATTCCTCCAGGATTTTTTCCTGGATATACTCCAGGATATTTTCCAGAAATTCCTTCAGAAAATACTCCAGAAGTTCCTTCAGGAATTACTTCAGGAATTTCTCCAGGAATTGCTCTACGAATTCATCCTGGAATTGCTACAGGAATTCCTCTAGGAATTGTTCGGGAATTCCTACAAGAAATATTCCAGGAATTTCTCCAGAATTTATTACAAGAATTCCTCCAGGAATAACTGCAGAAATTTCTACAAGAATTGCTGTAGGAAATACTTTACGAATACCTCGCGCGAACAATAATAAAAATTTAAAAAATCCTCCAGGAATTACTCCATGAATTCTTACAGGAAATACTCCAGGAATTCCACCAGAAAAGAAAAAAAATAACTTCGAAAATTTCTCCAGCAGTTCCTTCAGGAATTCCTCAAAGGAATCCTAAAGGAAATTCTTCCCCTAGGAAATTCTTTAAAAATTCCTTCACAAATTACTACATGAACACTTCCAGAATTTCCTTCAGGGTTTTCTCCAGATATTTCTTCAAGAAATTCTTGAAGAAATACCTGGAAGTATTGTTGTAGGAATTCTTGAAAGAATACTGAAAAATAAAATCTTCAAGGAAATCATTGAAAAAATCCTAGAGAGATTCTTGAAGGAATTCTTGAAAGAATTTTTGGAGGTATTTCTGAAGGAATTCATGAAAGGGTTTTCTGGAAGAGATTGTTGGAGGAATTCTCGGCAGATGTCTTGGAAGAATTCCTGGAGGAATTCTTTAAGGATTTCTGAAGAAATTCCTGAAGGTATTTGTTAAAAATCCCTGGAAGTATTCCTAGAATATTTTTAAAGCTATCACTGGCCAAATTCCTGGAGGGATTCTTGGAGGATTTTTTGACAGAAGTATTGGAGCAGGTCTTGGAGAAATTCTTATTAGAGTTCCTGTTAGAATTCTTGAAATATTTCTGGAAAAAAATCTGGACGGATTCTTGGACGAATTTCTGGAGAAATTCTCGGAAAAATTACTGGAGGAATTTTTTGGAGAAAATTTTGGAGGAATTCATGGAGTAATTCCTTAAGAATTTCTTGGAGAAATTCTCGGAGAAATCCCTGGAGTTTTTCCAGGAGTATTTTCTTGAGGAATTTCTGTAGGTTTCCTGAAGAATGTTGGAGGTATTCATAAAGGAATTTCTGGAGGATTTTTTTTTTGTTTGATGAATCTCGGATTTGAAGGCTACGCAGTCTTGTTGAATCAAACGAGTTGCACAAAATACATTCGATTCTCCCCCATCTACACATTCTTGAATGATTTTTTTTAAATCCTTGGAGGTATTGATGGCGAAATTCCTAAAGGGATTCTTGGCAGAAGATTTAGTGGAATCTCTGGAAAACTCTTGGGGAAGGTCCTGTTGGAATTGCTGGAATTGCTGGAGGGATTCTTGAAAGAATTCTAGGCAGATGTCTTGGAGGAATTCCTGGATGAATTCTTAGAGTAATTCCTTGAAGTATTTTCTGTGGAATTCCTGAATTAATTCTTGGGGAATTCCATGAGATATTATAAGAAGAATTCCTGGAGGACTTCCTGAAAGAATTTCCGGAGCTATTTTTGGGGGAATTCCTTGAGAATTTCCTGGTGGAGTGCCATAAAGAATTTATGAGGGATTCCTGAATGATTTCCTGGAGTTATTTCGGGAATAATTTTTGGCGAAATTCCTTGAAAAAAAATTTGAAGGAATTTCTGATGAAATCTCTGAAGGAATTCTCGGACGAATTCTTGGAGTAATCCCAGGTGTATTTTCTTGAGGAACTTATAAAGGTTTCCTGAATGATCTTAGAAGTATTAGTGGAGGAATTTCTGGAGGAATTTAAGAAAAAATCCTTAAAATCCCTAAATTCTTCGTGGAATCCAGGAAGAAGTTTCTGAAGGATTTCCTGAAATGTTTTCTGTAGATATTGCTTGAAAAAATTCTTCACGAAATCCTAGATCAATTCTTGGAGACATTCCTGGAAAATTCCTGGTGGAATTCTCAAAGGAATTCTTGTAGAAATTCTTGAAAGGATTGTTGAACAAATTTCTGGTAGAATTCTTGGAGGAGTTCCTGGAAGAATTTTCGAAGATTTTCTTGAAAAATTCCTGGAAGAATTCTTGAAGGAATTATTGGCAGAATTTGAGGAATTCTTGGCAAAAGTCTTAGAGGAATATCTAAAGGATTTTTTAAGTGAAGAGATATAAGAGTAGAGCTTGTAGAGCTTTAAGGTCTATATTCCAGAATAGTTTGGATGACCTAGATCACCAAGTGAATGTTGCTAAGTTATCAGAATTGCACTCTGAGGCTCTGAGAGTAGCGTAAGATATATTCCGCGAGCATTCGCTACAATAAAAATATCCTAAGATTTACAGATATTGCGACCTATACTTTAGAAAACATTAGGTCCATTTGTATGCCACTGGACACAAATGTCCCAAATGGAGGATAACGTGGCTATGGAGCCGGCACTTTGATGCCACTGGTCACCCAAATAGCAACACATAGAGATACTCGTAATATAATGAGCAGCAACAGACACAATCGTGAAAGAATTATGCCGATAGAGTGAAGAGAAACAAGAGTAGAGCCTGTAGACCTTGGAGGTCCTAATTCCAGCATAGTTTGGAAAGCCTGGAATATCCCATGAATATACCAAAAGCATCTTAGCTGAGTACTGAGGCTGCATCAGCAGTATAGACTACATTCCACGAATATTTTTTACAACTAAAGCATGATGCAATATGTAGATATCGTAACCTAAACTCCAAAGTGTATTGGAGGCCATTTGTATTTCACGGAATGTCCAACTACCACAATATCAAGTTGCTTGTAGCATTGCGAGGTCTAATGGACATCAACGTGACTAAACTTCTAAATTCAGAGTGAACGCAAACGATGGCAGATGTTGTAGATCTTAAGAAAATGAACTCCAGAGTAGTTTGGATAACCTAGATCACCCAATTTTTGTACCATGAATTTTTTAGGGGTACTTTGAGGCTTTTCGAGTACTATTGACTATGCTCTGTATCATTCATCGTGTATAAAATTTGGTTGAGAATGTTTGATTTGTGTCAGAATCTTCGGAGTACTTTGGAGGCCTTAGAATAGCAAAACGATGAAATTTGAGCAAAAACATGTATGTAGAATTTATGAAAAATACAAAAAAGCCACGTATTTTCGGCTCCCGGCAAAGGAAGGAGAATGCAAAGGGGGGAGGTTCCATGCATTTCTTAGAACAACTATTCCCCTTGACTATAAAAAAATCCAGGGTAAAATATTTTGAAACAAAGAAGATATTGCACTTCTACGAAAAGAAGATCGTCCCGGGTGTTTACGGGTTAAGACATTTTCAAAAATCTTCTTATAAATTCTTTCCTTCAAAACCCGTCCATCGACGCACCGCTCCCAATACCACCCACCATGAGTTCCTTTCTGATAAATCAGCTTCCGAGGCGATAATGAAATTTCTTCTCATTTCACACCGCCCCGCCATTTCTCCACACGCGACAGAGGTCCTCTCACCGCACCGGCCTCCAGCCCCGCCCACGGAGTACTTCCAGTTCAACATCGGTGGCTACGATCCGGCCAATCTGCTCAAACCGAATGCCGACACGGAGGACCTGCAGGGCTACATCGGGTGCATCCGGGGCCTCAAGGTGGGCGATAATTTGATTTCGCTCAAAGAGATGGCCCAGCAGAACAATGCCCACGGTAAGGTCGAAGACTGGAAGGAGGATCCGTTTGAATTTGTCTCATCGTCATTAATTTTGCTTTTTGCAGTCAAGGACGGCGTGCAGGACGATTGCCAGATGAAGTGCGATGCGGAACCGTGCAAAAATGGTGGCATCTGTACGGAGAATTTTGCCAAACAGGAAAGCTCCTGCAATTGCGAGCATACGAGCTTCCTTGGGGAGTTCTGCTCGGAGGAAAAGGGAGCCAGTTTCAGTGGGGAGGCGACCGTGCTGAGAAAGTTTGTTCTGACTGAGAAGGTGGAACAGGTTCGGCTGCAGTTGGCATTTTCCAGTAATGACATGAGGCGAGCGAATCGGGTGATGCTACTGCTGCAGACGAAGAACGATCGAAGCTTCTACTTGATGGTGGCTATCAATGCGGAAAATAATCTGGTCATTCAGGAAGACCGTGAAGGGGCAACTTATGAGGCCGTCATCGGGCACAACTTTATGGACGATTCACGGCATTCGATTTTCTACAATAGACACGGCAACGAAAGTTCACTGTTGGTAGATCGAAAGACGTATCCGATGAAGGCGATCGACAACAAGGTGCTGATTCCGGTGGCGGAGCCGGGAGAGAACCACGTGCAGCTTGGTGGAGTTAATACAACCGATATTCGGTTCGCTGTGTACAAGGGCTACGATGGATGTTTGTCCAGTAAGTATAAAACTAAATGTGTTAAAGGTTATTCCTGAATGCGAGGCTATAGGAAGCTTCCAAGGGAGTTTCGAGAGTGTTTCAAGAGGTTTCATATAAGTTTCCAGGGGGCTTTACGGATTGTCAAGTAATTGAGTGGATTATCTGCGAAAGCTTTTTCAGATGATATCGTTGGAACAGAATCCTTGCAAATCCTGGAATAAAATCGGTATTGAAACGTATTGAACGTATTCTACAAGAAAATCTTGAAAGATGTATTAACACAAGTTCGGATGAAAATAATTTTAAAACGAACTAAGCATTTCCAGCTCAACGCACAAATCGCATAGGTGTGATATTTTTCAATTCATATGAAATTTTGCTCATGCATGAGCATCTATCTGACAATGTTTCTCATGTTATTTGCCTCAATAAACTATCTGCCGCGAGATTCCACAAAGGTGGTAACAATTACCTAATCGCTGCTTCACGCAATGTCGAGAAGAGATGTCGGTTTTTGGGTATTTTGTAAATCCAATTGGAAATCATTGGAGATGTACTGTGACTCCGTGCGGTTTTCAATATGGCATCGAAAGACAAGTTGTCAAAAGCACCCTCGATATCTTAAGTCGAATTCGTTTTTGAACCTGGGTTGAAACTGGATTGGCGGAAAATGTGTAAACAAACAAACGTCAAACAAACTCAAACAAACTTTAGTACAAGCAAAACCGAAGTCGGGTTGGGGTTGAAACTGTGATCTCATCCAGCTCCAACCCAGGTTGGAACTGAATCAAAAACGAAAACGACATTAGAAAACACCCAAACATTTTGAGATAATAGGGTATTGGTTCCCTTCTTAAGCATGTGGCTCCCATTTTCATCCTACGAAAAACAAAGGATTGAAGCGCTGTTTGTTTTGTTTCTTATTTTTGTATTTTTTGTTAGAAGTGAGCACCCATGAAAACAAAAAGAACGGAATCAATCAGTGCCGTAGTCGCTTGTTTTCGAATAGGATGAATATGGGAGCGTGAGATTAATGATGGAACACATACCCGTTTTTCATTAGATTTTGTTTTAGGTTTTATAGAGGCATTTTAAAAACTTCCCCTGTGTTATAGGGATAGGATTTTTTCAAAACACCATAGTTCTTCTTCTTCTTCTTCATGCAACATCAAATCACCAATGGACTTTCCAGATTGGTAAGCATGTTGGTTCACTTGAAAAGGTACACTAGCCAGATGAACTTCACGGATGTGATGATCGACAATACGTTCTAAGCATTTCTGTAGAGAAGAGATCAAACTAATAGGCCAGAAACTCTTTGCTAGTTCATACGACGCACGACCCACTTCAGGAATAAAACTCACAATAATATCTCGACAAGATTTCGGAATACACCCTGTAGCAAAACTGCAAACAAGTAGTTTTTTCAAAACATGTTTGAAATTTTGTTACTCAATTGATTTTAGAGTTGTGATACACTGAGGTTCATTCGAAAATGTAATATCCACACGCCCAGGGAAGTGTGTACTGAATAAGCATTTCAGAACTTCCTCATCAGAGGATGTAAAATCGTCATTTGGCTCGTTCACTCGGGAATCCTTAGATTTCGTAAGGATTTTGTTCAACCGACTGACTTCACTCAAACCGCAAACATTTGTACAAAGGTTTTTCCAGCCGAATGGTTCAGCAGACCGGAGAATTTCCTGTAGGCCTTGCAAGACTCCGATCGAGCTGAATTTCATTTGTTCCAACTTTTTCTACATTGTTTGCTGAGCTTGACCAGAACAGAGTTCCACCAAGGATTTCACGGACCCAGCTTCAGAGGGCAAGCTTCTTTAACAGCTTCCATGATAAACGCCGTTGTAGTAACAACGGCATCATCTAAATCATTTTGAGTGTCCATGGTTGGTGAGTATCCATGAAATTTAACCGAAATCAAATCAGTAAATAGATCCCCAGTTGATTGACCGCAGATTCCTGAAACCCAAAGTATGCGAAGTTACATTTAAGTGTTCAAAAAAAATGTAGCGATGGTCAGATAAAGATTCTTCAACTGACACATGCCAATTGGTCATCTCGTGCCTAATTCTGCTAGAGCAAAGCGTTACGTCTAACACTTCCTCTTTAGCAGATATCATTATGGTTGGACGGTTGCCTATGTTAGCAATCCAAGATCTGTACTACTAAAGTAATCCACCTAACCAAAGCCTCTCAAGTTAATGTCTGAGCTGCCCCAGATGGTATGGTGAGCATTAGCATCACTGCCAACAATTAGCGGAAGGCCTTTTTAAGTGCAGTATGCGATGACTTGTTTAAAAGCATCCGTAGGGGATGGTTCTTCATGCGGTAAGTAAACCGAACAATAGACATATTTCCTGTTGAGATTTCCAACAGACACATCAATAGATCGACATTCCAAGCTAAAAATATCGCAGATGGCATTTTTTTGTGTGGTAGTAAAATCAAAATTTCTCGATGAAGAAACTGTTCCGGAACATGAAGTAAACACAAAACGTTGCCTTTTCAAACCATTCTTGATTTCTATTCACTAACTTTTTACAAAACTATCCCGTTTTCTAATAATTAACATTTTTCGCGATTTTTCCATACGATTTGACAGTTCTTGACTACCATGCTTCCGTGAGCTTGAGGTGAAAATTTAAGAAAGTTGACAACCGAGAGTAGCACAGACGGTGCATTGAATACAAGCGATGGTGTAGCCCGGTGGCGAAACAGCGCCTGGAAACTAGATGCTATAAAAGTACTTGTATGCAATTTTCACTGCTGGCACCAACTGAGAGCAATCAATAAAAATGTACACAGCAATCATTCTATTGTGATAGCACATACATCTCTGGTGGATAGTTCATAGTCAGTGTAGCAACGATTGCGTTGCTGACAAGCACACATGCTCGAGGCATGACACGCGAGACTGCCATTTCATTTTACTGATAGTAGCAAACACCGTGTTCACAAGTTTACCTAAATAGAGCTTCCTCTTACGAAATTTAGGTTCTTGGACTAAAGCCACTTGGGTTGTACCATTTTACAGAATTTTGCAAAGATTGATCGTTACTGTTCTTCTTAGCTGAATATTGATCTGAGCTATCCTAACCGTATACGCCACTACCCAAACTAGGCAAGATTAAACTCTTTACAATTACAGCACAATAAAGAGATTGGTATCGATTGTATAACGCCAAAGGCGATGATTCACAGAATACACTGTGAGTATAAGGCGACATGACACAATGAATATGGGGTTCCCTGAATAGTGGACTCCTGCCACTGGAACAGGTGGTCCGTAGTGCTATTCTTGTGAAAAGAAGTTAATGTTGATGATCAAATTCATGCTGGAGGTTGGTAACAATCCGGATATGTATATGGAAGTTCTAAAAACTAGTGCTACTGGCAAAACCAAAGAAGCAGCCGAGAGATCCAGCATCGTACAGGCCGATCTGTCTGTTGGATACACTCGGAAAATGTCAGCATCGGATCATCCTTAACCGTTCAGGACGTGCGCTGTTGAAAAAAGTACAACACTATCAAAAAACCTCGCTCGTTGTATACAATGCGAGTGCGATGCAGTTTCAGTTGCTTGATGGCGTGCGTCCTGGAAGGTCAACAGGCTGACCGAGTGTTCTGAAAATGAGCGATGGCTGTTCACAAGGCTGTATACGTAGAGGAAGACGTCTAATGGTTTCGGCGAAGGAACGCTGTTTCCAGGAGTATCGGTTTCGGTTTGGTCATGCGTCTTCCCCTTTTTGCCCAGAACTTGGAGGAAATACCGTAAGGTAGGTTCGCAGAGATGCGTAGGGATATGCGAGGCGTGATAGTTGTCAGCAATGTCGAAGAAATGTGTCTCGACGAAGACACATGGAACGCTGTCGACAGAGCAGTAACGGGGATCCGGGCAGGCATGATGCATCGCCGGGGACATGCCGTGGCACCGGTTTTAGGTCGTCGGGGCGCCAGTGAACCAGAAGTCTATCGCCAACCGAAATCGCCGGGCCATTTTCGACGCCTGACTCTGTTCTGGAAGGAATCATCGGTGACGGCCCAAGTAGATGAAAAAATCAAAACAATATCATCAATCAATATTACTCAGTGAAGAACTCAAGATCATAATTAGCTATTGGTTTGTTGGACATAAAAGATAAAAGATCAAAAATTAGATTAAAAATAAGTATGGGAAAGAACAAAATAACATCTTCTTTAGATATTATAACATCAAATCAATAACAAAAATTGATCTGACAGATAGATTAGAATAACAGAAAGAAATAAAGCGGCACGCGCCTCTGGAGCCGGCCTTCTGAAGGTATTTGCAGCTTATGGTAATGTGAAGGAACTAATTTTGATCTAAGGCAGTACAGTTATTAATTAAAGGGCTTTCTTTGCCTACCATTGCATGAATTTTTGTACATTGTATGGTAAGAACAATGATACACTATGCCCAGGGAGTCGAAAACATTTTCCCGACAGGAACAAGAATCGAACTCGCCGTCTCTAGATTGGTGATCCATAGCCTTAACCACTAGGCTAACTGGAGACCCCAGAGTTTTCAGTCATCTTAAAACATTGACCGCTGTGCTCACTTCCTTACCATTGAACTCAACTGAAATTACCTGAGGTCTCTCTGAAACTATATTAAATACTTGTTGAACGCATTTGTAATCCTCATGAAACTTCTTGAAACCCATAACCAATCACCACTGAATCTTACCTCACTGAAGCTCTCATCTTCTTACCAAAAAAAAATCATGACACCCTCGCGAAAGCCCGTTAACCCCATTTGGATTCGTACTGAAACTTTTTTATGCACATCTTATACCCCCTTTAAAATTTCGATAGCCTCGCCTTGCACGCCCATACTTTTCAACTCCACTGAAATGCTACTCAATGGCCAGCTACACTTCCATTGATTCTCTATGCTTATTTTTCACTTATAAACTGTCCCCCTCAATTCTTCTAGGAACTCGTTCCACTACTCTCTTTTAAAGCATTAAACCCTCCTTAAACTCCTTCTCACCCCTTCAAACTTTCTAAACGAACTCTAGAAATCATTCAGAAAACCACTTGACCACCTATGATCCCTTTCCTTACGCCTGGCATAGTCTCTTCTTAAACACTTCCTGCTCTTCATTTTCCTTGAATTGCCTAAACCCTAAAACTCTACCAAAGTTCTCTCCAACAATCCTGCTTTCTTCTTCTTCTTTATGGCTCTACGTCCGCACTGGGACTTGGCCTGCCTCGCTTCTACTTAGTGTTCTTTGAGCACTTCCACAGTTATTAATTGATGGGCTTTCTTTGCCTGCCATTGCATGGATTTATAAATTGTAAGGCAAGAACAATTATACACTAAATATGCCCAAAGAGTCGAGAAAATTTTCCCGACCGGAACGGGAATCGAACCCGCCGTCTGCGGATTGGCGATCCATAGCCTCAACCACTAGGCTAACTGAAGACCCTAATCCCACTTTAACCCTTTTGAAAATCTTTCTGACACTCCCTCTGAAACATTTCTTGCAATCTCCACCCTTGCATTCTTCCTTCAACCTCTTATCGTCTAAACAAACTCGAAACAACTTTTTCATTCCACCCCTTGGCACCCCTTCCCTACCTTCCCGAAACTGCATTGAAACGCCACCATGAAATCTCGTTGAATCTCCCCTGAATTCCCCTGAAACCTTGTTAAACCCTTTTATTCCTTCTGAACCGCCCGAAAAACTCCCCTCAAAACCACTATTGTGAAATCCTTTAGAATCGTCTTTGTACCTTCTCTGAAGTTATGCAGGATAAAATGGGTACCAATTAAATAATAATTTCATTATTTTATACTCTTGATAAATTGTAATGTTGAATTCTCGAAAAAAAAAAGTAGAACTTGGGTTACGTTGTGGCCATTGTAGCGCTAACAGTTTGAAAATGCTAAGAGTGACTGAACAACTTTGCAGATTATTCCGACTTTCCGACTGCATTTTATTTTTTGAGATGGCAAAATATTCGACCCATATGCATCTGAGATTAAACTCATAAATTCTATTTTCTTCCCACATATAAAAATCCCCAGATATTTTCATCCAGGTGAACAACGACACCATGAAACCGTTGGAAGAGTACATGCTGTTTACGAAGAGCGAGGTGGCATCAATCCAAGTCATCAATCCCCAGGGCGTCCGGTCGGCTCAGTGTAAGCAGTTTGACATCGTTCCGAAGCTGCCCCTCAGCGAACCGGCCCTCAATATGTCCTCGGTAAGCACCGCACTGCTCAGCAACGGCGATTAATCAAGACCGTACCGAATATCCCCCTATCCATTTATGTATTGCGCTTTACCTCTCTCGGCACAGGGCTCGGACAAAAACTGGGTCGTGGAAGCACCGACCCGGATACCGTACGAAGCCATCCATGCGGACCCATCGGACGAGGAGGACAAAACGCAGGTGGTGTTCATCACACTGACGGCGGTCTTCGTGGTCATTGTCGTGTGCTGTCTGATTGAGGTGTACCGCTCGGATCGGGAGTTCAAGAAGCGGCAGGAGCGCAAAACGGACGAGGATATCATACTGTCGAAGGAACAGGCCGCGGCCAAAATGCACTACGAGGCTGCTTCGGGACCCAACGCCGGCAAGGGGTATAACTATAAGGCGGTGAGTTTTAGAATTCTATGAAAGTCGAATATGGAATTTAAACCTAATTTCATAAGTAATTTGGAATGGACCTGGAATTATTTTCAAGAACATAGAAAAACCTGGATAAATCAGGGATATTCATTTTCAAATGGGATTTAGGACGATTCATTTCTAAAATTGTGTCTTCCTAGTGCAAAAAGTTGAAATAGTAGTAATACGGTACAACGTTCTGCAAATTTTAGATCCCGCTGGATGAAAAGAAGGAGAACGGTGCCACCAAACCGTTAGTTGGAATACTGAAGAACGGAAGCGTTACCCCTCCCATCAATGGGGATGCAAACAGTCAAAAAATTCCAGACGAAAAGGACATGCAGCTCCTGACTGGCATTCGAGGTGAGTTCAATTAATTCATTCAAATTTTTTTTTCGATCCTGATTGCTACTACCATCTCCATCTAACAGACAGTCAACTGATGGACCACGAACCGTTGTGGGAATCGTTGGCCGCCGAGGAGGCGGAAGCCCTTATGAAAGAGATCCCGAATGGTACCGACGATAGTCGAGCCAGCTCCCGTCGCGGCAGCTCACCACAGCTGGCGAACGGAGGAAGCAACGGTGTGACCGGTCACCATCCGTCCGACCGGGACGCGGACAGCGATAGCGAACTGACCGACCCTCCGGTAAGCATGACCCTGCAATCCCTTGCACCGTTTAGCTCGATCAGTGAAGTAACACTAAACAAGCTGGATCTTGGCGACTTGCAACTAAAATCCGAGGAGTTCGATGTGTAGTTTATACCGCATTGTGTTTCAATGGTTCTTTAAGTTATTTTTTTGTTCTATTTTAATTTCGAGTCTATATCCTTTGTTCATTCTCTAATCTACCTACTGTCTTACTAATGCACCTTTCTTTCTATCACACACCTACAAAACTAGTCACGCATACTAAGACACGCTTTCATCTCTACATTTTATTTCTTGTACGATTACTATTACTCATCATTGTTTGCATTTAGTGAGAATGGTAAGAAGCATTTTAAATAGCAAAACAAATCCGGTAAGCACAATCAATCGCGAATAGGCTGTAAGATATTTATTTGTACATAAACAAGTAAGCAGCAGTATTATCCGTGTTCTAGTCTTGATTGTTAAAATTTAAGCATGAAAATAGCTGAAATAAAACGTGTAAAAGCTTCAGTGATGATTATTCAGACCGCATGTCCCAATTAGTTTTCCCACATTCTTCTTTTTAGTTTTGACACGAACACATTTGGCATACGTACGTTAGGTGTAAAAATTCAGAAATACAAATTTGAAGGAAAACATGTACAAAGAGCATAAGCCATAAAATCAAACATAACCCAAGTAACAGAAGTAGCTAAACAACAGTTAGTTTAAGAGTGGTTTGTTCCACTCTTATACAGCAAATATGTTTGTTGGGAATGGCAGTCTATCTATTTGTTAGATAAGCAGACTTTACTGCTGCTATAGATTGCAGTAGCACATAATTCACTAATTTTCACTAGTATTCAGTTCAAACAAACGTCATTCCAAGAGCAAAATACCTGGGATTTCTTTATAAATTCTTTCAAGGACTCTTTCAGAAACTCTTTCAGGTATTTCTTCAGGAACTTCTGCAGGGATTCTTTCATGGATTCCTCAAGCGACTTTTCCAGGAATTTCTCCTTCGTGAATTCTTCCATGAGCATCCTGCTGGGTTCCGATAGTGATTGTTTCAGGGTTTGTTTCAAGAAATTCTTCAGGAACTCCTCACTCGATTCCTTCATACAGTTTACAGATACTTCGGCGAGGATGCATCGATGAATTCCTCTAGGATTTTTTCCATAGCGTCCTTCAGTGATTCCATCATGGATTACTCTAGAGATTTTTTCAAGCATACCTCTAGGGTGGTTTCACCAGACATTCCTCTGGCAATTTCTCCTGAGCTATATCTTAAGAGGTTCCTTCAGTGATTGTTCCAGTGCTTTTTTCGAGGATTCCTCCAGAAATTTCCCCAGAGATTTCCAAAGGAATGTTGACAGAGATCTTTTTACGTATTTCTGCAAGTGTTCCTTCAAAGATTTCTTCAGGGATTTCTCCATATATTCCTTCAAAAATTTCACTAATTCAATCGGGAATAATTCGAAGTATTTCAACAGGAATATCTTTCAGAAACCCTTTCAGCAAATTTTACCAGAGATTATCTAAAAAATAATCCAGGAATTCCTTGAACCATTCTACAAAACATTATTTTGGGAGTCTATCCCAAGATTCCAACAATTCGTCCAGAAATTATTGCAGACTTGGATTCCTTCATATTTTTTTCTAGTAATCCTACAGGAATTCTTCCAGGAATTTGTTAAGAAAACTTTCCTAGGATCTCCAAGCGAATTCCTCGTGGGATTTCTTCAGAAATTCATCCAGGTTTTCCTCTAAGAAGAATTTCTCCAGGGATTCACCAGGGAATCTCCTCTGTGTTTCTTTCAAGAACAACTTCAGTGATTATTTTAAAAATTCCTCGAAGGATTCCCCCATGAAATCTTTTTAGAATTTCTTCGGAAATTACTCTTGGAATTCTTTCACGAACTTCTCCAGGAAATAATCCAGTACTTCCGCTAGGAAATGTTCAGAGATTCCCTTAAGAATTTCCCTTGGTATTGCTTCCGGGATTCCTCCTGGGGTTTCTTCAGGAACTCCTGCAGGGATTCCTTCAGGAACTGCTACAGGGATTCCTCAAGGAGTTCCTTCACGAATTCTTCTTAGGAATCCTTTAGTATCTCTCGAAGAATACCATCTGCAATTTATTCAGGAATTCTTTCTGGGATTCCTGCAGAAATTCCTCCAGGAAATCCTAAAGGGATTCCTACACCGATTTCTTCAGGTATTCCTCCAGGAGTTCTTCCAGGGATTCTTCTGGAAATTTCTGCAGGGATTCCTCTAAAAATTCCTCCAGGGATTCCTCCAGAAATAGCTCTAGAGATTCCTCTAGGAATTCCTCCTGAAATTCCTCCTGAAATTCCAGCAGGAATTCTTCTAGAGTTTCCTCCAGGAGTTTCTCTAGAGATCCTCCGGGAATCCCTACAGACATTCCTCTACGATATCCTCGAGGGATTTCACCAGAAATTCCTCCACGGATTCCTCCAAGAATTTCCCCATGGCTTACTTTTGGAATTCCTTCTGTGATTCTTTCTGGAACAACTTATTTTAGAAATTTCTCCAAAGATTCGCCCAGGAAATTGCTCGTGAAATTGCTTCCCGGATTTCTTCTGGAGTTTGTTCAAAAATTCCTCTAGGGATTCCTTCAACAACTTTAACAGGGACTCCTCCACGAACTCTTCTTAGGATTCTTTCAGAATTTCTCCAAGAATTCCATCTGCGATTTCTTCAGGAAATAATCCTGGTGTTTCTCTACGAATTCCTTGAGAGATTCCTCCAGAAATTGCTTCAGGAATTCCTCCAGGGATGCCTCTGGGAATGCCTGCAGGGATTTATGTAAAAGTTTCACCAGGAATTCATCTAGATATTCCTCCACAAATTCCTCTAGAGAATTCTCCAGGAGTTCCTCTGGAGATTCCTTCAGGAATTCCTACAGGCATTCTTCTAGGATATCCTCCAGGGATCCCTCCATGAATTCCTACAGGGTTTCCTCCATGCATTCCTTCAGGACTTCCTCCAGGCATTCCTCCAGGAATCGCTTCAACGATCCTCCAAGAATTCCACCAAGAATGCCCCTAGAAATTCCTACCGGAATTTATCCAGGAATCTTTCAAGAGATTCCTCCAAAGATTTCTTCAGGAATAACTTCAAGGATTCCTCCAAGAATTCCACCAGGAATACTCCTAAGCATTATTTCAGGAATTTATCCAGGGATTCCTCATTGGACTCTTGCTGAGATTTCTCCAGGAATTCTTTCAGTGATTCCTCCAGGAATTATTACAGATATTCCTCCAGGAATTGCTTAAGGCGAAACTGGAAGCATTTCCTCACTTTTTGGTTATTGATTTTTTATTAAATAAATAAGCAATATTTTCAAAATCGGCGTTCGTACGCAGTTAGAGGAAGGATCAAGGTATCTCCTGATTTTTTTTTTCAGGTGGAAATTGTTTTTCAGTTTTAAGGAAACCATTTTTGAATGAATTTTTTAAAAAATATGGTTTTTGAAAAATTGGTAAAAGTTTACACCTGAAAAAAATCCAGGAGATAGCTCGATCCTTCCTCTAACTGTGTATGAAAACCGATTTTGAAAATATTGCTTCGTTATTTAATAAAAAATCAAAAACCAAAAAAAATAAGAAAAGCGTCCAGTTTCGCCTTAAGGGACTCCTTCAGGAATTTCTCCAGGAGTTTCATCAAGGATTGCTTATCAGGAATTTGAAATATAATTGTCAACAATTCCTCCAGGAAATCCTCTAGGGATTTCTTCAGAGACTTTTTCAGGAAATTCTTCAGAAATACCTTCCTTGATACCTTCAGGAATTTTTCAGGGATTCCTCCAGGAATTTTCTCATAGATTCCTCCAGGAATTGCTTCAGGTATTTCTCGACAAATTTCTCCAGGGATTTTCTCAGGGATTTTCTCAGGGATTTTTTCAGGAAATCTGTTGAAGATTTCTCCAGGAAATCTTCCAGAATTTCCTCCATGGATTTTTCCAGGAAATCCTCTAGAGATTTTTTCAAAAATTCTAACAAGAAATTTACCAGGAACACCTTCAGGATTTTTGCAGGGATTCTTCCAGGCATGCCTCCTGGAATTCCTCCAGAAATTCCTCCCGGAATTACTTTAGGGATTTCTCCAAGGATTTCTCCACAAATTTCTCCAAGAATTCACCCAGGGATTCCCCCAGGTACTTTTTTTTTATTTCTTCGGAAATTCCTCTTGGAATTCTTTCACGAACTTCTCCAGGAAATAATCGTGTACTTCCTCCATAAAATGTTTAGAGATTCCCTTAAGAATTCCCCTTGGTATTGCTTCCGGGATTCCTCCTGGGGTTTCTTCAGGAACTCCTGCAGGGATTCCTTCAGGAACTACTACAGGGATTCCTCAAGGAGTTCCTTCACGAACTCTTCTTAGGAATCCTTCAGTATCTCTCGAAGAATTTCATTTGCAATTTCTTCAGGAATTCTTCCTGGGATTCCTGCAGAACTTCCTCCAGGAATTGCTAAAAGGATTCGTACACTGATTTCTTCAGGTATTCCTCCAGGACTTCTTCCAGGGATTCTTCTGGAAATTGCTGCAGGGATTCCTCTAAAAATTCTTCCAGGGATTCTTTCAGAAATGACTCTGGATTCCTCCAGGAATTCTTCTAGAGTTTCCTGAGTTTCTCTAGAGATTCCTCCGGGAATTCCTACAGGCATTCCTCTACGATATTCTCGAGGGATTCCTCCAGGAATTCCTCCGGGGATTCCTCCAAGAATTTATCCATGGCTTTACTTTGGGAATTCCTACTGTGATTCTTTCTGGAACAACTTATTTTGAAAACTCCTCCAAAGATTCATCCATGAAATTGCTCGTGAAATTGCTTCTGGGATTTCTTTTAGAGTTTGTTCAGGAATTCCACTAGAGATTTCTTCAACAACTGCAACAGGGATTTCTCCACGAATTTTGCTTAGGATTCCTTCAAAATTTCTGTGATTTCTTCAGGAATTGATCTTGGTATTTCTCTACGAATTCCTCAAGAGATTCCTACAGAAATTGCTTCAGGTAATCCTCCAGGGATTCCTCTGGGAATGCCTGCAGGGATTTCTGTAGACTTTCTCCAGGAATTCATTTAGAGATTTCTCCAGAAATTCCTCTAGAGAATTCTGCAGGAGTTCCTCTGGAGATTCCTTCTGGAATTCCTACAGGCATTCCTTTAGGATATCCTCCTGGGATCCCGCCAAGAATTCTTACAAGGTTTCCTCCATGCATTCCTTCAGGATTTCCTCCAGGCATTCCTCCAGGAATTGTTTCAGCGATTCCTCCAAGAATTCCATCAAGGACCTACAGGAATTTATCCAGGAATTATTCAAGAGATTCCTCCAAGGATTTTTCCAGAGACCTACAGGAAATCCTCCAAAGATTTCTTCAGGAATAACTTCCCCCAAGAATTCCATCAGGAATTCTCGTAGGCATTCTTTCAGGAATATATCCAGGGATTCCTTCTTGGACTCTTGCAGAGATTTCTCTAGGAATTCTTTCAGTGATTCCTCCAGAAATTCCTACAGATATTCCTCCAGGAATTGCTTCAGGGACTCCTTCAGGAATTTCTCCAGGAGTTTCTCCTAGGATTGCTTCAGGAATTCTTTCAATTCATTTCAATTTGGTAAAAAATCTAACTGTCGAAAATTCCTCCAGAAAATCTCTAGGGATATCTTCAAAGATTTTTGCAGGAAATTGACCAAAAATACCTTCAAAAATTCACGAATTTTATCAGAGATTCCTCCAGGAATTGTTTCACGGACTTCTCCACAAATTTCTCCAGGGATTTTCTCAGGGATTTCTCCAGGAAATCCTTCGAAAATTCCTCCAGGAAATCTTCCAGAAATTCCTCTATGGATTCTTCCAGGAAATCCTCTGGGGATTTCTTCAGAAATTCTTACAAGAAATTCACCAGGAACATCTTCAGAATTTTTTCAGGGAGTCCTTTAGGCATGCCTCCTGGAATTTCTCCAGAAATTCCTTCCGGAATTACTTAAGGGATTCTTCCAAGGATTTCTCCACAAATTTCTCCAAGAATTCCCCCAGGGATCAGAAGTTTTTTCGAGGATTTCTTCACGAATTCCTCCAGAAATTCCTCTAGAAATTTCTCCAGGAATTTCTCAAGGATTTTTTGCAGAAATATATAAATAATACAAATAGAAATCTCCCAGAGTTCCTCCAGAAATTCCCACAGGAATACCTCAAATAATTACTCCAGGCATTCCTTTACGATTTAATCTAGGAATTTCTCCAGGAACTGTTCCTGGAATTCCTCCAGGGATTACCCTAAGAATTTTGTCAGATTTTTTTCTGGACATCTTCCAGAAACTATGTCAGTACTTCCTCCAAGAATTTCTCCACGAAATTCTCTAGGGATTTCTTCAGAGATTCTTCCAGGAAATTCTCCAGGAATACCTTCAGCAATTTTTCAGGGAATCTTCCAGGCATTCCTCCAGGAATTCCCCAAGAGATTACTCCAGGAAATCCTGCGAAGATTCCTCCACGAAATTCTCCATAAATTCCTCCAAAGATTCTTCCAAGAAATCCTCCTAGAATTTCTTAAAGGATAATTTCAGATTTTTTTTCCAGAATTCCTCTGGAGATTTCTCCAGGAACTCCTCCAGGAATTCTTCCAGGAATTCTTCAGGGATAGCTCCAAAAATTCCTCCAAGGATTCCTTCAGAAATCTCTCCAAGATTTCCTCTAGGAATTAGTATGCTTAGATGTACATTTCATATTGCTCTATTCCACTTATCAATATTTATTAAGTTTTATGGTTTTGATTATCATAAAAGTATTTTTTGTTTTCAATTTTATCCGTGTCATGGTTAGATCAATATTTTTGCAATGTTTATTATAAGTGAACATCATCTGATTTAGTAGGCCGAATTTAGAAATTCTTCTAAGGATACCTCCGGGCATTCTACAGGGTTGGATATTTTCCAGAGATTCATCCAGGTCTTCGGGGATTTATCCAGGAAGTCGTCCAGGGATTGCTCCGGGAATTCTTCCAGTGATCTCTTTCGAAATACATCTCAAAAATTCATTCAGAAGTTGCTTCAGAAATCCTTCAGAAATCATCTCTTCCAGGGATGTAGATTTTTTCCAGGGTTTCCTGATGAATTTTTGAATTTCTTCAAGAATTTTTTGAGGAATTCCTCCAGCGAATAGTATTGGAAGATAATTTAAAAAGGATGCATACAGGAATCCCTCCAGCAGTTTCTTTAGAAGTTTACTCAGGTATTCCAATAGGAATTCCATCTTAAATTCCTCCAGACATTTCTTTTTGAATAAATTTCAGTATTTTTTTAAATCCAGAGAATTCTAGAATTTCTCCAGGAATTTTTCAGGAATTTCCACAGGTATAACTCGAGGTTTTTCTTCAAGACTTTCACGATAAAACCTACAAAAATTCTTCCAAGAACTTTCTGGGAATACGTCTATTGACATTTCTAAAGGATTATGCTCTGAGATGAGTATACATATGCAGTATATGAGTATATAAAACAATCATTAGGGAGATTTCGGCAATGGTGCACTCGGAACAATTCAGCTGTAGGTTTATTCTTAGAGGAATAGAGACCCAGAACATTCCAAGATTGTTAATAAGCTCAGACAAACTGGATGATTAATTACTGAAAGAGCTCCAGTTAGTCATGGAAAACATTTTGAAAAAAATCTTCGGACGGGTTATGTTCTAGAAAATGTTGTAGGAAATCATGAAGAAAATTCTGGGTTAGTCACCAAAAGAGTTTAGCTATAGTTTCTTACGAATGTTTTGTAGATATTACCAAAACAGGGGTCTCCAGTTAGCCTAGTGGTTAAGGCTATGAATCGCCAATCCGGAGACGGCGGGTTCGTTCCCGTTCCAGTCGGGAAAATTTTCTTGACTCCCTGGGCATAGTGTATCATTGTACTTGCCTCACAATATACAAATTCATGCAATGGCAGGCAAAGAAAGCCCTTCAATTAATAACTGTGGAAGTGCTCAAAGAAAAATAAGTTGAAGCGAGGCAGGCCAAGTCCCAGTGAGGACGTAGAGCCATAAAGAAGAAGAATATTACCAAACAAAATTCTGAGCTTATTTCTTCAAAACCTGAACCTGGTGCACAAGTAAATAAAATTCCTAAATCTTCCAGAAATTGGCCACTGCTACCAGCATCACGTTAATTTGTGTAGAAGAGGCGAGGTTTGTTCAAACGTATTATACAAAATACAACACCGTGGCTGCTGAAGAGTTAAATAATGCTTTCAGAATATGATGTTATTATATTCAATTTTATCGTGTTGCGAAAACATGGTTTAAATGAAACTTTTTCAAAAATGTTTGTATGTGAAATTAAGCTAAAGCTTATTCTTAAAAATAAACATTCGGCAGTTTTGCTGGAAAATGGGTCGACCAAATTTTAAGATGAGAGCGGTAATATAACCTTCTATTAGCTTTCAACTGTTTTTGCCGAATCTGGGTAAAAAATGTAGGAAAAAAGTTATTAGGTAAATTAACTCTTGATGTCATCGACCAAAAGTTTGGGGTCTCTATCCTAAAACATGGAAAAGTGTTATCCTTGGCATCTTTCATAAAAAATTTTATTCTTCTTGGCTTATTTAAAACATAATGAATTGTACTTACTGCATAGACATTGAACCACAAATATTTGTTGAAATTTACATACTAAAACTTAACGTAAAATTGCCTAATTTTTTGAAATGTGGTGAGCTTGAGTTTACACACAAACATTTTTGAAAAATTTCATTTAAATAATGTTCAAAGTTTCTTTGACTTATAATCATTTAAATGAGATCTAGGGTTTTAAAATCGGACGAAAATTGGTAGAGATATGAGCCCAGGGGTGACCCCAAACTTTTGATCGGGAGTGTACATGCCTATAAGGAACACTCCAGCTTATATCTTTTGCATGTTCATTGTATATGCCACACTTCCTGACGTACGTTATGCCAAACTAGTCTCAAGTCTCGTTTCTGTCAGCCGCACGACATATCTACGAATGTCATTCATGCCGCATGGTTAGTAAACTACGAAACGCCCTATCACCCAACGACAGCTCAAACAAACTTCGTCCAAATTCCGTTCATCTAGGTGGCGGAACCGGTCAAACCTAGTCACCATCGGAAACCCCCCAAGCTGGTTCTATTTGCCGATTCGTCGCCATCATTGATCATCCCATCGACGCCGCTGTCCTGTAAACCTCCACAGCTCAACAATGGGCTGCGACCTCGCACCCCGCGGCAGGTATCCTGGGGTCCACCACCGGCGGCTTTGATCAGCACGAATCAGCTGCCGTACAAGATCGACGAATCACCCGAATCGCCGGCGTAGATAGATACCTGAGCGGATGAGAATGAGGGCGTGGCTAATCGCTTCATGGTGGTCACATGTGTTTGTACATGTCTTTGGTGTAAAAGTGTTTTGTTGGGAATGCGCGGATATTTGTGTTGTATGATCTCTCTTTCCAGTCAGCATCATCTCTCCATCCCCCTTAGTCAAGCCGGTGGCGACATGTGTGTTTCTGTGTATTAACTTCAGTCTATTAGATTCTTAGTTTCCCCCGCAGAGTGTATGGAGCCAAATAAAGATGATTACTTTTCTTAAGGAACAGTCATCGTTTCTGTGTTTCATTCTCCGTTCGTGACTAACACAATCGAGTAAGTGCCAAGTGTCCACCGAGAACAGTGCGGATCGCAGAGGAACCCTCCACGCTCCATATTAGCTACTCACCGTGTTCTAACCTTTCGGCTCACTGCCTGCACCGCCCTTCACCTCCCTCCCCTTTAGGACGCAATAGAAACAAGCTCGGCTACCGTAGATATCCGCGTAGACTCGCAGGCTAAGCTCGACGAACCGTCGCAATATAAATATCAGCATAACATTGCAGATCAAACAATCCCCGAAGTAGACGAGCCATCAACGTCGGACTCGTCCGAAGAACGAGATGTCGTAGATCACGCAGTCGTAGGAGAAACCCCAGACGGAGAACCGGTTGTAGTCGATGCGGAACCACGGGAACCCCGGGTGCCGGACAATGTAGTGTTGCGAGTCAAGTATAGGAAACTGCCTCCGGTTTATCTGGACGCCGACAAGCGGCAGTTCGGCAATCCGATTAGCTATCTAGGTGGACCGCGGCTCGACAGTCGCAACTCGGTACGGTCGAGCCGGGGCGATAGTTTAACCAGTTTGGACTCGCTGATGTCGCTAGACTAGAACTTCGGAATAAACTAGGTTTCGATGGTGCTTAAGAGGTGCTCTTTGAAGATGTCCTGTGGAATATCACAGTCCAATTCATGTCCACCAATAATGTTCACATCATCCAAGAAGAGTACTAACAGTTCGGATTTAGTGAAAATTGTTCCACGACTTTTGAGTCTGGCTCGTTGCATTAGACTTCCCAATGTGATGAGCCGGCGCCAAAATTCGTTTATACTAAACAGATCAGCATCTATGCCACCAAGTCCTAGCTTTTTTCTCAGCTCCTATGTAACCACTAACTGAATAACATCTTGCAAAGGCGTTTGTTCAGTATTTTTACAGTTGTTAAATAATAGTATACGGCATCTCCAAATTAATCGATTAAATATAATCAGGTTATGGATACCGTGACGCAATACATGTGCAACTGGAATTATCGCTTTCAAAATTAAATAATTAAAGTACTTTGCCACTACTTGGGATCGAACTCCCGATCTCCGTATCCACTGGTCCCGATGATGGAAAATAGCCCGTTTTGTTTTACTCCAGACAAGGCTTTACAAGTGTGCCACAAGAAACCTTACCCAACTTCATCTTACTGCAAAAGCTTGTGAACCGTCATACGCAATAATGTTTATATTGGACAAGCTCTGTGGTTGCGCCAACAGGTTCTTCGTCACAGCTTCTAGCTGAAAAAGTGTTCTTTAAACAGCTACCAAGCTATGCTGTTTTGTGTATTTGGCAACATTTTAAAACGTACTGTATAAAAGAAGCTGTTTTATTAGTCCAAAAAAAAAGCATTTTTAAATATTTCTCTGAGATCTCAAAGATACATGTTTGATGAAATTCATATAGTAAATATTCAACATTCATCCGGAAAATTGCCGAGATATTGCCAATTGAAATTGGCGTGGTACTGAGAGTGTTTAAAAAGCAAATGTTCATCCTAATACTTTTGAGTAGGAAAACTTTATTGTACTTTAATTTTTTTGTAGGATTGAGCAAACAACTGTTTCAAATCACAAGCAACATTCAAAATATTTATAAAACTGAGAATATTTTTATATAAAATGACGCTCCGAGTCTCTGATTCCATGAATCTCTGATTTTCTTTAATTCATCGAGTTATCATTTACATTTCCAATTACATGTGGGTTAGATTTCCAGATTTTATTCCTAGTACATATAACTGATCCTCTTCGGAGCCACCATCATGGAATGAGTTCTGGGAAGGATAATCAAGTGTTCCTCAGATAAATGACCACATTTTCAATTACATATGGGTTAGATTCCCAGTTTTTCTTCCTAGTACCGTAAAACAGGAGAGCTTTGATAGTTTTTCAACAAATTTTCTTAATATTTTTCAATGTAACAGTATTTTCCCTAGTTTTATATTTTTAAAACAAGTACTAGGGTATCCGTTAGCAATTACAATTGAAAGATCCGATAATTTGAAATACTTAAGGAGACTTTTAGTTTTTATGCGCGAGAATTACATTTTCATTTTGAGGTAACTTTAATAGTGCCCAAAAACACATCAAATCCTAAAAAAATCATCACAGATTGAAATCTTAGGAGTATGAACATGATATAAGAAACCTTGTGTAATATATTAGATTGAATTTCTATAGCAAAATATGTTTATTTTTACAAAATTTACGTATAAAAAAGAGTTTGTAGGCTGTCTACTCATAAGACAAAATAAAATTCCCTGAGTTTTCCAGGTTTTTCCAGGGGGAATTTTGAAAATTTATAATTAAAAAATAATAACCCCAAATTCTAGTTAAATTTGTATACTTTTTAAAAATTATACAGATACTATCACAGTCTCTACTGGGATTTTTTCAGAGGTTTTCGCAAGTTTTTCGCTGGATTGTTCCCGAAGAACGTTCAGAAACATATGCAAAGCTACTTTAGAAATTACTGGTTTTCTGGGTAGCTTTTCAACAGTTTCTCTGGGGATTATTGTGAGGTTCTTGTAGTAGTTCTTCAAGGAATTTCTCTAGAGAGCTTTCCGATGTTAAGATTTCTTTTGGATGTTTTTGGGATTCCTGCTTAAATTTCCTCAATATTTCCTGCCGGGATTACTCTCAGATTTTGTTTTCCGAAATGTGCTACTTTTCTCAGGATTTCTCCCAAACTACCTCTCAAGTTTTGCAATAGATCTTTGATGGGTTTCTTACCTGGATTCTTTCCGATATTTCACAGATAATATCCTTCAAAGAATTTATCTTAGGAAACATTCCGAGGAAAAACTCCCGGAAAATCCCTGCAAGAACTCCTGGAGTAACTATGAAAGAAATCTCAAAATTGAGCATCCACATTTTGGAACGATTTCCGGTTGAAGAAACTTCGAGATTGGATTTCGAAAATTGGAGATTTCGAGAAAATCTCTGGGGATAATTCCTATAAAACCTAAAAAAAATAATCTCATGTGTGTCACTGCTATAAATGCGGTAAATAAATACGAGGAAAAGCCTGAAAAATCTCATACAGAAATCTCAAAGGACACTAAAAGAATTATAAAAAAAGACCAAGATAAGTTCTGAAAAACTCTGTTACACATCCCAGGGCCAAGGCTGGAAGGAATCTTCTGAGAGAAGTACCGGGAGAAACTCCGAGTGACATCTCAGATGAAACTTTATAAAAATCCTGCAAGCACCTTTAGAAAATATTCCAGTCATAACTCCCGCAGAAATTCTTGACCAGTAAGCTCAAGAAATTGCAGGAGAAACTTCGAAAGAAATCTCTGGAGAAACTCCTACAGAAAATTTGTAGAAATCCCAGCAATAACTTCTGCAGCAACTCTAGCACAAATCTCGGGTAGATGTTCTGGAGGATTCTCATGACAAACACTGGAAGAAACCTCAGAAAATCTTCAAGAGGAATCCCGAGAGAAGCTTTAGGAGAAATTCTGTGAAAACACCTACGACCTTGTGGAGATCTCGGAGTCGGAATTAATCAAGGAAGAAATCTCGCAAAAAATCTTTAAGAAAAACTTAGGGAAAATTCAGGGGGTGATACTAGTTTTACAAAGCTTAAATATCCTGAAAAAAACCGCTAAAATTGCCAAATTTTTGCTGGGTTTAACAGGTTTTATTTTTGTCTGTTCCTTTGGAAGGGAAGTAAAGCGTGGGTCCCGAGATGAACTAGCCTAGGGCTAAAAATCTCGTTAATACAGATAAAAAAAAAGTTTTCCTAGATTAATTTAAAGTACGAGATTAATTCAATGTTATATACTCTGTGGACTAAGGTGGCCCACACTTGAAAAACAAAATTTTTGAAAAACTTCAAGTCTTACCTTCTAAATCAGTTGTTTTGGACAAAATTTGAGCAAAATCGGTTGAGCCTAAGGGGGCGCTCAAAACGCTTGAAGTTTGTATGGGAAAACTTGACCAAATGCAGAAATTTTAAGTTTTCGAATTTTACCTCTAGGTGGCGCTGTAAGCGTTCAATAATCAAACCCTTTGGTATTTTTGTAGGTGACTATATGCCAAACAACTTTGTCGAAGACCACAAAGTGATCCAACGTCTGTGAAAAAAGTTATACCCTAGGTAAAGTGAGGATAAACTTTATTGATGTTTTTCCAATACATGTAAAGGAATAATATCAATAATGAAATCTCAATACATTGCCTCACTTTGCCTAGGGTATAACTTTTTTCACAGCTGTCAGATCACTTCGCGGTCTTCGACAAAGTTCTTTGGCATATAGTCACCAACAATAATATCAAAGTGTTTGATTATTGAACGCTTACAGCGCCACCTAGCGGCAAAATTCGAAAACATAAAATTTCTGCATACATTTGGCCAAGTTTTTCTATACAAACTTTGAGCGTTTTGAGCGCCCCCTTAGGCTTAATTTATTTTGCTCAAATTTTGAACGTAGCTTCTGGGAGTCAACTGATTTAGGAGGTAAGACTTGAAGTTTTTCGAAATTTTTGTTTTTCATATAAGTGTGGGCCACCCTACTGTGGACCCTACTTCTATGTAGATCTACAAGTAGTAAAATTTACTACTTGTTATTCATACTAAGTAACCAATGTTTTATTTTTATTGATGTAAAAATTCCCTGAGTATTCAAGGTTTTCCCTGAGTATTCCAGGTTTTTTTCCCTGTTAAATAAAATTCCCTGAGGATTCCCGGTTTTCCAGGTTTTTCCAGGTAGTAGACACCCTGTGTTGGATACTGACTGAAAAACACAGTAAGTTTAGCTATAAAAAATCATTATCTTTGTAAAAATATATTTGAACGGTACATTAATATATAATTACATGCCATTCATGGTGAATTCTTTTTTTGAGTTGTTTCTGAATGTTTTATAGACAACAGAACACAACAGAATTAACTACATTAAATTACAAAGACATTGCATACTTTTAGGAGTGTATTGATGTACAGAGTTATGTCCCAATTTACAAAATTGATTCCAGTTTGTAAAAACACACTTTGTTAGGAGATGCAAAGCCAGATTTGGTTCTACAACTATGATGCATCTACCGGAAATAAGAAACCATTCATTGAAAAAAATAATTGAAACAAAGTCGTACAGCAGATTGTTTGAAGAGGTTGACGAGTGACAAAAATATCAACAATTTTTATGTTTTGCCCAAAAATTTAAATATAATCTCGATTTTGATGGAAATACGTTTAAGTTGGAATTTCATATGTATAATTTTGATCTACGTATGTTATTTTTCTGAACTGATTGAAGGAATCATAAGGGGTACTCACTAAACAGATTAAATTGCTGCGTAAGCCATAATTTTCTGCTTAATTGAAATGTTTCATAATTTTGCGAATAAAATAATTAAAGATTGCCTTGGTGATCGTGACGTTTAATCAGTTTAATCAGCTTACGCTGTTAAGTGAATCCCCCTATAGTTACAAGATAAACTAAACAATGCCTGTCGCATCAAAGTTACCCGTATTATCAAAGATACCCCGTTTTACGGTACATATAACTATAAGCCACCATCATGGAATAAGTTCTTGGAAGGTTAGTCAACACACTCAACCCTGAATTGCCTGATCAGCACTTTTTTGACGAAAATAGAACAGCAAAGCTACTTCGGTAGCTTCGGCGGTAATCGATTTTACTGAGGCTCAGTACACCAACTATCAAAACCGAGTGCAAAAGGTAAACAATGCAGTATTGCTGTATTCAGTGGTTCTATTTTCGTCAAAAAATTAGCGAACATGGTATTCCAAATTAAGTGTGAAGTAATTTTCAGATAATTTACCACATTTTCAATTACATAGATATGGGTTAGGTTTCCAGCTTTTCTTCCTACACACTTAGTTGAGCTCGGCTAATTTTCATTCTTTTGCCGATATCCGCACAGCCGAGTGCTCTGCAACCTAAACTCAACTGAAATGTTGGCAAAAAATCAATTGTATTCATATCAGCATCTATGGGTGCCGCTGGCATCAAACTTCAAATGTCAAATGTTTAGCCGAGATTCAGGAAATGAACTTTAATTTGTAATTTGTAATTTATTTTTGTAATTTATTTATTTAGAAAACGGCAGCCTGTTAGTTATTACAACTTTTGCTCAGGTCAAGGAAAGGTGAATCGGACAATTTGACATTAGTAATTAATGAAGGAAATCAATTAGAACCTATAAGCTATCAATTTAGACAATCTAACATATTATTGGAAACCACTCTTGAATGCTGTTAGTGTAGGCTTCTGCTTCAGGGCCAAAGGCAGATGATTCCAGAGTGATGGTCCGCTGATAAGAACACTCTTCCCTCTAGACGTTGTATGATGTGGTAGGACGAAGGAGCGTGCTCTAATGTTCGCCCCCGGTTGAAGATGTTGAAGCAGGTACGGCGGTAGTTCACGGAGGTAGCCGCGTCGTAGGAAGCAGCAGACACGAAGTTTATAGTTGTCCAGGAGGTCCCTTCCCAGAATGGTATTGTGAATAACGGGCAACTCACTGGAACAATCCGTTCCCAGCCATCTTAGCAAACTGCAGTAGAATCACTTGGCATAATACGGAACCTCACGGTGATGGCGACTTGCTCCGCCAACAGTCCACTCGTCAATGAGGCAGCATCACACTGACGACGACCCCGTCATGGTGCTGGCTGTCACTGATGCTTGCTTGGGGAAATACACGCATGAGAAATGCTACTCAGCTTTGTTCATACCCCCCACAGGTATGGCGTACCTCTTCCGTGGTATCCCGTCGGCGAAGACCGTAAACAAAGCGTACGGCTGATTTGAAGCTTCGGTGTAGCTGCTGCTTCAGTGCTTCCGTCAATCCCGAGTAGTATACAACATCGCAGTACGAATACAGTGGTACGATGACAGCTTGAACGAGTTTTTTTCCGGGTGGTGTGCGACAACACACTCTGAAATCGACGAAAAGTCCGCAGTGTGTTGTAGACCCGTTTCACCACATCGTTGACTTGGTCTGTCCAGCATAGTCTCTTGTCTAGCAAGACCCAGATTGGTAACTTTATCGGAAAGCTGAATGGGTTCTCCACAGAAGACAATATCGTTCTGAGGGATGACATTGCCTTCCCTACTAAACACAATTGCCTGGGTTTTCTTAGGGTTCGGTGTGAGCATATTGTGCCGGGTCCAAGCTTCGATCGATATCAGGTCTCGGTTGATGATGTCTACCAGTCTATCAACCTGACTGATAGGGCCAGAAACGTAAATCTGAAGATCATCGGCATAGAGCTGGTATTTGCACTTCAGGACACTCGGTAGACTGTTAATAAACAGGCTGAACAGCATGGCACTCAAACACGATCCTTGGGGTGTTCCATCGATTAGGGGCAGATCCTCTGACGTGGCGTCCCCGTGCTTTACAGTTTGCCTTCGTTGGTTCAAAAACGACGAGATCAAGTCACAGGCCGCAGGGGAAAATCCAAATTCCCGGCTCAGTTTGTCTAAGAGAATTCGATGCTTAACGCAGTTGAAAGCTAACGAGAAATCGACCAAAACCATTACTGTGCAGTGTTGATTGTCGAGATGTTGGTAGATGTTGTGAGTGACTTCCGGAAGTGCGGTGGTGGTGCTATATCCCCGCCTGTAACCGGATTGATGTGCGGCCATTAGATGTGGATTGGAGACATCTAGATGATAGGATATCTGCGCAAGCAAAACCTTTTCGAGGATTTTCGAGATCGATGGCAGGACACTGATTGGGCGGAAATCTTTAGGGGTTGTTGGATTACCTGATTTTGGAATCGGTGTTACAACAGCTTTTTTCCAGGAAGACGGAAAGGTCTTTTCTGCGATAATGGTGTTGAGTATGTGTGTCAGTAGTGGAAGTATGAAGGGGCTCAGCATTTTCACGAAGGAGATTGGGAGATGATCGCTTCCAGTAGCATTGAACTTATCTCGAACATTCTTCTAGCTACTTCCTCTACGCTGATGGGTTGAAAATTCAGTTCTTGTTGAACGTGGGCGGGCGTCTGTTTCCTGAGTTACCGGAACCGTTGCATTGCGACTGTTTGGAAGTGCTAGATGCCCCTCCGTGAAGAACTGGTTGAGTTGATGGGCGTCGACATTGTTGGATGGTGTGGCTTTCTTTTCGTTGTTGTGTACTCCCTCCCTACGCAAATTACTCCAGAGCTGTTTGGCAGGGAGGTCAGCAAAGAAGTTTCTGTCGGCGTATTGCTTCTTGGCGTTGGTGATCAGAGTCTTTGCGCGATCACGGGCTTGTACGTACTCCCTCCACTGATTGCTATTTCTGGTTCGGTTGGGATTGCGGGCGTATAGCGCATACGCGAGATCTCGTACAGCGATAGCTTGTTCTATACCTCGAGTTATCCAAGGTGTGCATTTATCGCGAACTTGAATAACTTTTTCCGGGGCATGCGTTTCCAGAAGAGACTGCAATTTTGTTGTTGTTATTTCGACTTTTCGATTGACATCGTTTGTTTCGTAGACGTCTTGAAGGTCAATTGCTTGGAATCAGCTTGTAATCGAACGATGTCGATTCCGCGCATATTGCGAACTTTCATCGTTTGGGATGCGGCTGAGGGAACATGGATATCTGCAATCAGGTATACTACCTCATGGTCGGAGATAGAGCTACCGTACTGTGTCTTAGACGTACGGATGGAAGACGGGGAATCAGTAACCAGAAGGTCGATGGTTGTAGCACTTTGTTCGGTTATCCTTGTTGCGGCGGTTGGTAGAATGGTGAGGTTGAAGAAAGAATGGATGCGAGCAAGGGCCTCCGCATTGCCGCTGAGATGGTTCGCTGCAACGTTAATGTTGTAATTACCGACCAGATAGATTCTATCGAAGTCGAATTCTTGAAGGTCAAGTAAAAGTTTCTCGTAATGCTGTACAAAAAGGGGATTGGATCCGGTCGGGTTGTACACCACAACAACACATATGTTGTGGTTAATCGAGATTTGCACAGCCAATCTCGGCATTCTGTTTAAAGTGTGTAGTACATATAACTTTTTGTCGAGTAGAAACTGTTACTTATCCTCTTCGGAGCCACCATCAGGCTCCATCGAAGCCGGACGACTTTTGATTTTTATGTAATGAAATCACATAACGACCTTCAAAGCGCTGCTGGTTTGTGGATTTGTCTGTATTACGAATTGTACTGTATAGTAGCAGCTGTTTTGTTATACTTATGACACACATGTGATACAAGAGTCACTGTACAATTGCGCTTGAAATGAGTGCCATACTGAAAATTCTCTCAGTTCAAGTCAGTCTTGTTAGAATTTTCTTGACACTGTGTACCGTTGTACAGGAATTACACTCGTATCACATGTCTGTCTGGGGTATTAGTGAGGACTCCTATTCGATTTGTTCAAGCTTTCACATCTTCCGGGAAATCTGCCGGGGTCGGAATAGAGTGCAGCAAAGGCAGCCCCAGTGACAAGAGATTGATTTCAGAAAACCGAGTTTGTAGCTGTATGGTGCTTGTTTTGCAGTCGTTATAACGACTATATATAGCTTATGGTTTATATTTGACTAGCTTCCCTTTTATTCAGCATTCAGCATCCATGACTTTCTTCAGAACTCCCTTTATAATACCTCCAGAAATCCTTTCAGAAATTTCTCGAGGAGTTCCTCCAGATATTCTACCAAGAAGCCTTAAAATTTTCTTCAGATATTCCTCAAAGAATTCCTCCAGAAATTCGTCCATAAATTCCTCCAAAAATTGCTCCACAAATTCCTCAAGAAATTTATCCAGGGATTTCTCCAGAGATTGCTCCAGGGAATCCTCTTGAGAATCCTCTAGAAGTTCCTGCTGGGAATCCTCCAAGGATTTCTCCAGGAATACCTCCAAGGATTCCAGGAGTTCCTTCAGAAATTTCGCCTGGAGTTCCTCCAGAAAAGCTACCACGAATTTTCGAGGCATTCCCAGAATTTATGGTGGAATCTCTGAAAAAAAAAACTGGGAGAAGTTTCTAGAAGAATCCCAGTAGCAATTCTCGAAGCAATCCAAGCAAGTTTTCTTGGAGGAATCCCAAGTGTCCTCCAGAGATGTTCATATCTTCTGGGTAACTAAGAGAAACAGAAAATATACCACTAACAGGATCCCGTCTTTTTGTGGATTGTTGGGCAAATATCAATCATTTAGCTCGCTGAACTCTGGTCCACAGAACAGTGTGGTGGGATTTCTCTAAAATTCTCTGAGGTGAATGTGCCAAAAATCACCCTAATGTACGCCGCTGAGATCAGAGAAACTGGATTCTCGGTGTGGTGAATAATGCCCAATGCCCATATCCTCAGTATGGTCGATAAACTGATGCCTCACTGAATAGCTTACGGTGAAATTCTATCTCTAGTGTCCTCTACTACAGGTTTCACCAGTCCACCCCGGATGTTCCAGAAGCGGCCACATTGGTCAATGATCATTTTCATAGCTGTAAGAATCCTGATGATGGAAAATCATGAAGAATGAATTGCCGCATGGTGTGTTTTGGAGTAAAAATGTAATTGTCCCCTTGTACCGGTTCCCACGGGAGTACTCCGGAGGACCCAGGAACATTAAAAAATACTCCAAAATTCAGAAAATTCACTGATCAAACCAGCTTCGATAAAGTTTCGATTATTCTTAATGATTCATTTCATAGAAAATAATTAGTTCTGATTGAAATACCCCAAATGCCATAATGTTGGTACCCCACGGGAATGCGGAATAACTAAGGAACCATCCGGATATCAGACTTCCGGACTTAGTTTCTCAAAACTGGAATAAAAAATGGACATTGTCTCAAAATTTCATAAGGATTGGATGAAAATCAACAGAGATATGAATTTTTCAAATTGAAAATTCGATGCGAAAAAGACCTCGGCCTTGTGGATGTTAAGGGAGTTTCAGGGACGTCTCAAGGGGCTTAAGAACTATTCAGGAGTTTCAGGGGCGTATCAAGGCATTTCAGAGAGTTTCATGGGATTTCAGCATGAGTAACATTTGACCGGCATTCCTAAAGAGTTTAGGAGACTTTGATAGCATTTTCAAGGTGTTTTTAGGAGCGTTTCGAGGGATTTCTGCAGTCTTTCAAAAACGTTCCAAGGGGTTCAGGGGCATTTGAAATTGATCGTGATGATTTCAGAAGCATTTCAATAGGATTGTGGATGTTTCAGGGCATTTCGAGGCATTTCAGGTCAGGGTTCTATCAGGAAGGTTTCAAGAATACCATTAAAGCAGTGTGCAGGGGCACTTCAAATGGAATACAGGGATTTCAATGGACGTTTCAAAATATTTCAGGGGCGCTTTAAAGGGTTTAATGGTTCTCGTGAAGAGGTCTCTGAGAATTCTCTGAAACACCCTGAAATGCCACCGAAAACCCCCTGAAATTCCCTCGGACCTCACGTAACGCATCTGAGATCTCGCCTGAGACCCACCGAAAACACCTGCATAATGCATCTGAAATCTACCGAAAATGATCCGAAAACACGAGACCCTCCGAAACCACCGAAAATGCCAACGTAACGCCACTGAAATTCGCCAACAAATCTCTGAAACTTCCTGAACGGCATCCGAAACCTCCCTCAAACGCCCTCGGAATCCATGTAGCGCACCTGAGACCCTCCAAAACCCTTCAAAACACCTCCGTAATTGCTAGTTCGCCGAAAATACTCTGAAACTTTCTAAAGCGCCTCTCTGATAAAAAAAAGTTCATCAAAATTCAACAAAATGTATTGTTACAATATGTTAAATGGTTTCTACCATTGATTTAAATGTTTCAAACGATAGAGCACAACGGACACTATGGTTTTCTACCATAACATTTATTGTAACCCAACTAACATTTTCAGCGCTATAAGCTTCATTCATTTGCTTTATGTTGTGTAACCATCGAATAAAAGCAGTCAACGCTGAATAAAAGGGAAGCTAGTCAAATATAAACCATAAGCTAATACTCGACTGCAAAACAAGCACCATACAGCTACCAAACTCGGTTTTCAGAAATCCATCGCTTGTCACTGGGGTTGCCTTTACTCCACTCTATTCCAACTCCGGGAGATTTCCCGGAAGATGTGAAAACTTGAGCAAATCGAATAGGAGTTCCCACCAACAAAACAGCTGCTACTATACAGTACAATTCGTTATACAGACAAATCCCCAAACCAGCAGCGCTTTAAAGGCCGTTATGCGATTTCATTACAGCTAGAAGCTGTAATAAAGAACCAGTTGATTCACCAACACGGCTTGTGGGATGTAAACATTATTGTCAAAACAAACTTCAAGCGGGATATATAGCTACTACACAAATTCTTTACAGCTATCCATGTCTGTGCTGTGAAATTATTTGGGTTGCTTTTATTGCACTTTAATTCAATGCCGGAAGATTTGCCGGAAGATGTGCAAATCGAGTAAGAGTCCCAGCCACTACAACAGCTGCTTTTATACAGTACGTTTTGTAATGTTGCCAAAATACAAAACAGCAGCGCTTCGTAGCTGTTTATAGAACACTCTTTCAGCTAGACGCTGTGACGAAGAACCTGCTGGCGCAACTACACAGCTTGCTCAATGTAAACATTATTGCTTTTGGCGTTTCACAAGCTTATGCAGCAAGATGAAGTTGGGTAAGGTTTCTTGTGGCACAATTATGAAGCCTTGTCTGGAGTAAAACAAAACGGGCTATTTTCTATGCTATTTATATATAGCAGTGTGACAGCGAGGACATCATCGGGACCAGTGGATACGGAGATCGGGAGTTTGATTCCAAGTTGCGGCAAGTACTTTAATTATTCAATTTTAAAAGCGATAATTCCAGTTCCACATGTATTGCGTCACGGTATCCATAACCTAATTATATTTAATCGATTAATTTGGGGATGGCGTATAATTATTATTTAACAACTGCGAAAAGGCTGAAAAAGCGCCTTCTCAAGATGTTATTCCGTTAGTGGTTACATAGGAGCCGAGAAAAGAGCTATGACTTCGTGGCATAGAAGCTGATTCGCACAGCATATACATGTGAGTTTTCGAAGGATTTCTACCGCGAACCACAATTGACCACCATCGAACACTTTTCGGATCTGGCTATCGACAAAAAAGGCGGTTTATACAAATTCAATTAACTGTAATTCAAGTGTATCGCGATCGCGCCGTAACAACCGATCTCTTACAGTATCAAATGGGCACTAACTTCGTTAAATCTATATGAGAATTCAAGAGAGAGGATTCAAAAAAAATACACTAGGGTTGTTCATTATAAATTTTCATCCGACATTCGGCCTCCCTGACAATCATACGACCCGGATGAGTCCATACCGACGTCTTCCGCCTCTTCGATGTACTCGTCATCTTCGCCAGGAACATATCTCTTCATGTACTCCGCGCATGTTGAAGTCCGCGTCGGCCCTTCGTGCAGGCCAACCTTTTCGACGTCGTAGCGGTCATTCCGTTTCTGCTTCGTGACCCGGTAGGGACCAAGGAACTTTTTGGCAATCTTCAAGTGGCTTCCAAATTGAGTTCTACTGATCGCCACTAGTTCACCAATATCGTAGAATGGAGCTTCCCTACGCTTGCGATCGAACTGCCGTTTCATATTCTGTTGTTCCTCCGAAATTTTCATTCGCGCCTCCGCTCTCGCTGCATCTCTTTTGCCGTCGAACAAACGCAGCTCTTCTTGCACAACAACCTCAGATAAACGCACATCTTCAGGGCTCCTCATCTTAACGCCGAACAGCAACTGGAATGGGCTTCGATCGATAGAACGTTGATAAGAGTTGTTTATATAACGCTGTAAATTGGCCACGTGACGGTACCAGTTCTCTGGATTTTCTATTGACAATTTGGCCAATGCTGGAACGATGATACCATGGATTCTTTCAATCTGTCCGTTTCCACGGGGAACTCTCGTGGTTGTTAGTAGATGTTGAATTCCTTCGCGTTCACAATACTGTTGAAACATGACGGAAGTGAAGGCTGCTCCTCGATCCGAAATAATTCTGGCTGGATTTCCAAAACAGGTTTTTTGGGTTTCTAATTTTTGTACAACTTCTTCCGCTGTTGTTTGCTTTACCGGATAGATCCAGACGAATTTGGTGAATGCATCCACGATGGTAAACAGGTACCGATATTTTTTCTTGGATGCTGTAAGTGGTCCAAGATGATCTACATGATATGTTGAAGATCATCTTTGGGAATGGGGTGAAGTAGACCTTCTCTTTTTCCAGCCTTCCGAGCCGCCAAGATGCATGGGATACAATTTTCGACAAAGCGTTCTAGTTTTGGTTCCAGGTCCTCGACCCAGTACTCGCGCAGCAAAAGTTCCTTCATCTTCTTAGCCTTGAAATGTCCTTGATCGTGAATTTGTCGAATCACCGAGTTCTGCATTGCTCCCGGTACTACCAGGAGTTTGCCACCAGCATAGTTTTTGTAGAGTATCCCGTGGTCTAAGAAGAAGTCATCGTAATCCTCTTTCTCCAGAATCTTCATTATTGCTTGCAGTCTTCGGTCATTTTGTTGATTCGCCTTCATTTGCTCGATGACATTGCTCTGTAGAAGGTATACCGCTGGGCTTCGGCTTAATGCATCTACGTGCTTCATACGTGCGCCTGGACGATGTTCGAGCGTGTAGTCGTACTCTTCCAATAGCAATGCCCACCCAGCAATTCGAGGAGCAATATCTTTTTTCTCCATCGTCATTTTGAACGCGGAGCAATCGGTTACTATCTTGAATGGTACTCCGAGTAAGTAGACCCGAAACTTCTTCAACGCCGATATAATTGCCAGAACTTCGAGCTCGTAGCTCGGGTAGTTCGCTTCCGCTGGAAGAGTTTTCCTACCGATCCTACTGGCATCCGTGTGTACCTCCGTTTCTGCTTGTGGATGATACAAGGCCAAAGCTGGCCTATTTGACAGGGCTCCCTTTAACTGTTCCACCGATCTTTTTTGCTCTGGACCAAACACAAAAACAGCATCGTTTCTCAACAAGTCAGTCAGTGGCTTGGCAATGGTAGAGTAGTTTTGTATGAACTTCCTGAAGTATCCAGTTAAGCCCAGAAAACGTTGAGTTTCCTTGAAATTTTTAGGGTCAGGAAAATGCGTAACTGCTGCCGTCTTGTATGTCGTTGGCCTAATCGAGCCATCTTCAACTTCATAGCCCAGATATTCAATTTTTCGCATGAGAAACTGACATTTCGACCATTTTATCTTTAACCCGTGTTGCTCTGCTACTGACAAAACGGCCGACAACTTATCCAACGCCTCGTGTTCGTCTTTCGCAGGGATGAGAAGATCATCGATGTATTGCGCAGTTCCCACCCAACTGGACCCCTTTCGCAGTTAGTATAAGTGCGGGATCGTGAATAAAACTGCGATTTTGCATCGAATCGTTTCGGTGTCTTCTGCGCACTTATTCAACACTTTGTAATGCATAAGTGCGCAGAAGACACCGACACGATTCGATGCAAAATCGCAGTTTTATTCACGATCCCGCACTTATACTAACTGCGAAAGGGGTCCAGTGGGGTGGGAAATGCGCAATAAACAATCACAATCTTCTTTTTGATCAAATCACGAAATATATCGTGGATATACCGTTGGAAAACGGTTGGTGATGTGCTCAATCCGAACGGGGTGACGAGAAATTCGTGCTGTCCAAACGGGGTAACGAATGATGTGAATTTGCGGCTGCTCTCATCTACCAATAGAAATACACTAGAACGCCAATGGCGCTGTACTCAGTTTTCCTATTTAATTATTTTAATAACCTTAGTTGTAATTATTGATTATTTTTAAGTGCCCATCTTGAAGAGGACCTTTTGTTTTGGTAAACAAAATTTATTTGACACTCATAGTACCGCTACTGACGCTGTAAGGGCGAGGCAAACTAGATGTTAGTCACACAAACAGCCGCGACATTGGATTTCTGTGGCTGGTTATTCTAATCATCTACCGGTACATGAAAAAACCCGTTTTCCAGATCCAAGGTTGAAAAAACCCTCGCTTCGTGCAAGTCATCGAGGATATCTTCGATTAACGGCAGAGGGAAATGATCGCGAACTAGAACCTTGTTCAACCGTCTGTAATCTACGCAAAGCCTCCTAGATCCGTCTTTTTTGTGTGCTAGCACAATCGGACTACTGAATTCCGATGTACTAGGTTGAATGATGCCATCGTCCAACCATTGATCAATCTGCTTTTGAGCGATTTCCTTCTCCAATGGTGCTAACCGGCGTGGAAGTTGTTGGATTGGAGTCTCGTCCTTCAGCACAATTTTCAACTTAACATCCGATGTAGCTGACATTCTCGGTGAGTAGCTACGCACAAGACTCGACGTTTGTTCGCGAACTGATGGGTTTATAATATGCGAAAAGGGATCATCTGGTTCAGGAGCAAGATCGATACAGTAAACGAAATTGTCCTCTTTAGGGGAGAATCTCGATCCGGATGCCGACACATTCACATCGCCGTACAGAAGCAAATTTCGTCCAATAAGCATTTCCATATTCAAGTGTTCTGTTGCAATCACTGAAAACTTCAGCGGCATAATGGTGTCAGCGATCTGTACCTCTAGCACTGTTGTTCCTAACGTCCAAACAGGACCACTAAGAGTGTGTAACTCTTGTTTTTCTTCATCGTTTAACGATAGGTTCAGTCGTTCAAGCACGTCTTCGCGAATCAGAGAAACTGCAGCACCACAATCAAAAAACACCTGCTTTGGCTCAGCACCGATCATAACCGCCAAGAATGTTCCTCTATCTACCACGGACTTCGCGTTGCACAACTTAACAGATCGCTTATCCTTAGGACATTCTCTCATAACATGCCCCAGTTCTTGGCAGTTGTAGCAAACAGGGCGTTTTGATTCTGCAATACCACTTCTAGGACGAAATACACCATCACGATTCACGGCCCTGCCTTGACTACGATCCGTAGATTGTACTGTTGGTGATCCCTTGCCATTTTTGATATTCTGATAGATACGTAGTTTTTCCTTGAACTCGTTGACAGTTCTAGCACCGTATAACACTGTCTTCTCCGCACTTCCATCTATTATTCCATTCACTGTGTACGATATGACTGCTTCTGTTTCGAGGTCTGCTTTCGCACCGAGCTCTCTCATCACCAAATAATATTCAAATACTGACTCCGTTGCGCTTTTCTTACGATTCCGAAGTTGTTCGTGTATCACCGCACTGTTCTCACGGCAATGAAACTCTCCAACGAGAAAATCCTTCAACGCGTTCCAGTTCGTCACATGCCGCACTGTATTGAGAGACGATTTTGCTAGGCCTGTCAGTTTTCTTTTGGCAACAACATATCTTCTCAAGTCTGACAAACCGATTGAATCGGCCATTTCTTCAAAGTCTTGTACCCACTTCAAGACCGGATAAAAGTCAGTTCCGGAGAACTCATTGAATGCCGATTCAACCTCAGAAACTGTTAGATTAGTTGTTCCCAACATATTCGCTTCACCACGGACACTTCCAACATCACTGCCCCGTCCTTGGCCCCGACGATATCGGGTCGCTTCTAGACTATGTTCACTGACACCATCCAAATGATCTTCGACTTCATCGAAGCGATGACCTCGTATCCCGTCTCCGCGAGGTGGGGCACTACGATATTGTACGATCGATTCACGTTCATTACTGTTCTCAAAGTTCTCGGTTTCACTATACCGGTGACCGCGCGAACCATCTCCATGCGTAGGAGCATTACGATGCGGTGTGCTCGAAACGTGTGGAGGATGGGCCTGAAGTTCGCCAATTACACTACGAAGTCTATAGTTTTCCGCTCGCAACAAATTCATTTCACTCCGCATTCCCTCCAATTGAGTAGTGACGTTCACCAATGACATATTGGAGAAATTGAGTTGATCCACTAATCGCGCGAAAGTATTATCGTTTGGGTTAACATACTGTGGTTGAGTATTGGGTGGAGGAGTATTACTGTGAGGGGGATTCATTATTGCTAGTTGTTGTAAAACGAGATTGTAGACGTGTGGATCTCTCTGCGATGTTTTCTAGCAGGAAGTATTGGTTTTCGATCAATTCAATACAGCCACAACGGTCGAAGCACAAACAAGCTCACCGAACCAACTATTGTAGTTTAGATTTGATCACACCACTGGTCTTCTTTGTTTTTATGCGATCAGCACTTGTTGGAGTTGCATGTACTTTTCACTAGACTCGACTCAACCCAATGCGAATTAACTTGCTTTGCCGTATCTTTTCTTAACTACGACAAAAATACAGCGGTGATTGTCACCATGGTTTCGACAATAGTTATCACTTTTCACTTCAATGGTAACCCATCTGCTGTTATAAAGAATGCTTTCACAATCACTAAGCTACGTTGGCCATGCACTACTTCGGCCACATGTGGATCATGTGCGTTGCGGATCCCGGTTGAGCCCCCAATTTTGTGAGTTTTCGAAGGATTTCTACCGCGAACCACAATTGACCACCATCGAACACTTTTCGGATCTGGCTATCGACAAAAAAGGCGGTTTATACAAATTCAATTAACTGTAATTCAAGTGTATCGCGATCGCGCCGTAACAACCGATCTCTTACAGTATCAAATGGGCACTAACTTCGTTAAATCTATATGAGAATTCAAGAGAGAGGATTCAAAAAAATACACTAGGGTTGTTCATTATAAATTTTCATCCGACATACATGTGGATTAAGTTCGCCAGAATCATTGGTATAGGGCTTGCATAGAAGCTTCCGTCCATATGTACAACACAGTAACTCAGCCTCAAGCCGTATTGAGGACGCTTTGTTGACGTTTACATTCACAATAAATGTTAGTTGGGAAATGCCAATTTTACAATAAAAAATAGGGGTTTAAGATACGGACACATTCAACAAATTCCAGTAAACTACCATTTATTTTATGGTGTTTTTATTGTTAGTTCCAATATGACTTTTTCAGCAGAAAAATAGATGCAGATCGGACTCGATTATCCGGAGTCGGGTTCCAAAAATTCTTTTGGTTTGACAAAATGTAAAAAATTCCGAACCCGACTCTATTATCCGCAATACACAATATGGTTTATTGGGAATTTTTATCAGGGATGATTGGAGTTTCGGAGTAATCATTGCTACAATAAATCCGTTTAATGTCTGAAGGATCGTTCCGATCCAACAGACATTTATTTAATTCTTATCATCATCATCGTCATCATCGATTTGGAAATATATTTCACATCCACTTGCTAGCAGCCTATCGTGGGTGTTTGCCTATATACTGAATAAGTTCATTGCTAAATGTTCATTCAAATATTTCATTTAATAATTTCAGTTGATCTACATGTCTTACCATTTATTTAGATTGTGTGTGTGGTGTGATTTATGATTTGTTTTACATACCTAACACGATTCGCCATTCTGCGAATGGCAAATCTCCTAATGCGAGAGAGAATGTTCTCATTGGGGGAATTGTTTTGACGTCTTACTAATCGAAAAAAAAAACAAGATCTTACACAGTTTGCCCAATTGGGCGGGGAAGATGTGTGAGGTTGGGTGAATCATCGAATAAATTAATCTCTCTCTGGATTGCTAACTTAACTGCTATAATAGAATAAGAAAAAAATACCTACCAGAACAGCAAGGATAAACGGAGGAAAAACAGAAGATGATTGCTTGCTTTCAAAACGTGTGGGTTTACGTTCCTGAGATCATGTTAAATTTGTATCATGGTTTGAGTTTTTGCGATTTTTGTTTTCATCGGGTCTGTTATAAACATGAGTTTTCATTGGGGCATAGGTCTAACTTACTGCAATTTATGTCTGTTCAGCCGTAAATATGATTATTAAATTAGGCAAATTTGAAACCTGCACAGGTCTACAACGCTAACATAAATGTTTCATTTTATGTGTCTCTCAATTCGTTAGCAGTACTTCAAATGAATACACCTGCGGAACTATGATAGAACTGCAAAAAATGATTAAAACAACTACAAGAAGTTTTCCAATAATCAGAAAAAAAAAATGTGACATTTCCTCGACCTGCACAGGTCAACACTAGAGCGGCAGCAGTTTCAGGAACAAATGCGTGAAGTTCGGAGGTATCGAGCTCAAATAGTGATGCTGATAGCATTCCAGTATCTTAGATATTTGCTGTAAGCACACATTCGATTTTATATTTCAGTTCAAAGTGCAATGGGATTCTCGAGAGTAGTAATGCGTTGATGAACGTTGATGAAAATAGATGGTTTTAAACATGCTGTATTACTCATGCGTGTTATAGCTTTGTTAGGTACGTCCCATTGAAAACTTATGTTGGATATTTGTTTTTTTTTGTCTCGGATCTACTTTGTTGTTCCTATTGATTTGTAGCTACTGAATGGTTGGTTTGGATTGGTTCTGCTAAAATATCGTTTCGAACCTAAAAGATTCACAGTTTATTCTTTCTTCCAAGCAAATTTGAATCCTAACTATATAATTCAGTTGTCAAATGTTCCACGTTCGAATACGACGACAGGAACTCTAAAGAACGAGTTGCTTTTTGTTACGTTTGTCTTCTTCTCTTTCTTTCTAATTGTTTTAAAATAATTTATGAGTTAGAAAATTAAGATTATTGTTCAATTCAATAAGAGTGTATCTTACTTTCGTTACTGTCATAAAAACTGAAAAGGTTTTAGTTTAAACTCAACTACAGCTTAAAACAAGTGCTTTGTCTAAGAAAAAGTGTTGAACCTAAGTTTGTCCTTACAGACTAACACCGTCTCGAATGAATATGCGTTTCTCTGTATGTGTGTTACACTGTGACAGCGTGATCGTGATTGTGACACGTGTTCGTATCTCATGCAGTGTGTGGCGCTCGGAAAACTGTTTCACTGTTTCAGTATGCCAGAAGTAGTGACGATGGCGGGCTATTTCCGGTACGCGGCCAGCGCCGATCATGCAACAGCGGTCGTTTCCTTCTTGGACGATTCCTCGCCACCGGCTTTGGCTTCCTCTTTATCACCCGTCGATTCGGCTACAGGTCGCGGCACCGCGGCAATGGGAAGCAGGGAAGAAAGAAGAAAAGCAAAAAAGGGTGTCAGTTGTACCCTTGGGTGAAGCGGAATCATACAATTACTCTACAGGTTATCGTACAAGGAATCATAAATTAACTGTATTTCAAATGGTTTGTATGATAGAAGGTATCATTTTTGAATATTAAGGTCAGTTATACTTAAAGTGAAGCAGAATCATACAACTACTACACAGGTTATCGTGAAATGTATCATAAATAATAATACTGTGAATGGTTTTTGTCATAATAGATAATTGACAAAAACTATTCGAAAAACAATTTATTCATCATCACCTTACAGTGAATAAAGAAGCAAAATTATTTATGGTTTCCACTATAGATAGTAGAGTAAACATAGATTCGCGGACTTCGCTGAGTGAAATGTTTCAAGCGTGTGAATAGTATTTTTCAAGAGTGCGACGGTCGAATATGACGTCATGCGCTCCATTGGTGTTGTTGGAATCATGACGTCATGCTCGTTTGGATACAGATTTTGACAGTTCGTGTGGATACAACGGATTAATCATCACGGATCTATGTTTACTCTACTATCTAAAGTTTCCACATTCTACTAGTTCCAAATTCAAATGCAGTTGGCGAAGTAAACTAAAATGGTAAAAAACTTTCTAGTCAAAAACATTTAAGGTTAGTTTGATTTCAAACTGATTATCAGTTTAAGGCTCAAGCATCCGTCATCATTTTTCGGAAAATAAAAAGCAGTTTTCTCGCTGCAAATCAAAACAAGGGTCATGAAAATATATTCACTGCATTAATATATTCCTCATGTGGAGTACAGTGAATATATTTTCATGACAAAAACTTTTGTTTTGAAAGAAAAAACTGCCTTCAAATGTTTGATGATGACGATGATTTCAATGACGAAAAGTTCAACGTTAATGTATTCTTATCGTTTCAATTTTAAACGGAGAAAATCGATTGTTAATCGGTGAAAGTGTAAATACAGGGTAAATAATTTTAACTTGAACATCCAACAGGAAAATAATAAAGGAAATTTTTCCCATTTGAAAGCAAATGTTAACCCTTTAGTATGATTTGGGTAGAATTTATGAGCATGGTTGGTGATGGTTTTGAATAAGCTAAACTACTCTATACTGACATCACATGACAACAACAGACATCGATTCTTTAGACAACCTGTACAGGCTATAATCCAGACAATACCCAGAATGATCCAATTGTTTATGTTATCATCGGTGTAAACTTATTTTTCTATAAATCGTGGAATATGGTTTGGCTAGGTTTGACTGATTGATCTTGTTTTGTGATTCAAAGCAGAGCATGGCATTGAAACTAAATTATAAAATTATAATACAGGTTATAGTCATATAGTTTGTCCTGACACACGTATATTCATAAAATATACCGCTTCCGGCTTAACACATTTATTGTTATGACTAACTCCGTGACATGCTACCTCCAAATGCTACATACGATACAATAATGCAAATAAATGAAACATTGTCGTATATCAAGCACATGGTAAGCAAGGAAGATAATGGCACAAATGTCCCAAATGGAGGATAACGTGCCTCTGGAGCCGGCCTTCTGATACCTGATATGAAGCACATTGTAGGCATGGTAGTGCTAAAATGCAATCGGATGAAGGGAGTATGAAATGATTGTTCCGAAAAATGTGAAATGTACTTTTGAAACGTTAAACCATAAACAACAATACACCGTGTTGTACCATTTTACATAGAATAAGATTCTGATACGAAAGGAACCGTACGATAAAGAGTAGAAGTCCAACTAAAATCTTTGAGTGGTTGAAATCAAATGAAAACATTTTCATCCATACAATCCTAATCCATACACAGTATTGTGATCAATTCATAAATAAAAAGTCCACAACACAAACCACTTCATAAACTGTAATTACCCCTCCCGGGACAACATTCGATCACGTTTATTTCCTCAATAAAATTCAACAAAAATCATCAAAGAATCAAAAACAATCAAAAGTTAAATAAATGCAAACCTTTCACTTCTGCGTCGTCCTTCATATCCTCCGCCGATTTGGCATCCTTGTCCAGCCGTGGCCGTTTCCGCGCGCCACCCTTGTACGACCGGTTGTCTCTCCTGCCACCCTCGCCCTCATCTTCCGAATCGGAAAACTCATTGTCCGGCACTATCCGCTTGTCCTTGTCCGCTTGGGGCAACCGTTCGTCCTTGTCGACTTTGTCCTCGTCGTCGCTTTCCTCATTCACCGCATCTTCCGGAATAGCCTGCACCTGCACCCCAGGGGCGTGCGGCAGCATGCGGAGGTTCTCGAATAACCGGTTCTTGATCTTCTCCAGGTATTCCGTCGTGTTCTGGTTGCTCATGTTGCTCGGACTGATGTGCAGTTTAAAGTCCGGTCCGAAGTATTCGAAGTAGTCGTTGTACGGCAGCTCGTTGGCAATTTCGCACCCCAGTGCGACGGAAGTTTCGTACGTCCAGCAGCGGGACACGTTGCGGATGGTGTAGCCACCGCCGCCCACCATCAGGAAGGGAAGATTGTACTTTTTGACGAATTCCACACACTTGCCGTGACCCTTGACCGTTAGGTTGAAACAGCCGAGACGGTCTCCGGTAAGGGAATCGGCACCACACTGCAGCACCACCGCCGACGGTTGGAACGTTTCCATCACCTGCGGGAAGAGAATATGAGAAAAAATTATGTGTGAAATTCACTTCTGGGTAGAATTCTTCAACAATTCATCATTGTATGGGGCTTTCTATTCTATTGGTTGGACACATCAGGAACGATGCCAGTAGGTTCCTGAAAATGGTATATTGGTTAACGTGCTTGAATTGGTATCTTTATCCAGCTTAGGTAACAACCTGGATAGAAGTAGATTCAGATAAATACTCGTGATAAGCGCTGATCCGGCTCTGAACTCAGTCCATGCTTGAACAGATAACTCCTGGCGACTGGCGACTACTACATTTTTCGGAAAGGGGGAATCAACAGAAATGAAACAAGCTAATCTTAAAATGAATTTAAGCGGAGAGGTAGAGGGACGGAATAATATCTGGAAGGTCCCTTAAACTGTTAAAGAGGGGAGTCGTATTCCTGAGAGGAATCTCAGGTGGAAGCTCGAGTCAAAGAATCACAAAAGAAATCCCGAGAGAAATCCTTGAAAAACAAAAATCAGAAAAGAATTTTCCAAGGAATACCAGCAGAAATCCCGGAACGTATACCTGAATGAATTACACTAGTATTCTCTGAATATAATAGAAATCCTTGAAAGAATACCAGGAGGAATATGTGAAGTAAATCCAGCAGGAATCCCTGAACAAATGGCGGCTGGAATTTTTGAAAGAATCCTTCCAAGGTTTTCTAAATCAGAGATTACTTTATTCCTGAAGGAATCCCGTAGGAAATACCTGATGAAATCCTTGGAGGAATCATGGCAGGAATCTCGGATGGAAACTTAGCAGGAATCCCTACAGAACCTTAGCAGAAATCCCGGAAGATATTATTGAAGAAATCCTTGAAAAAAAAAACTTGGGAAGAATCCCATTAGAAATTCTGGCACGAATACCTAAAAAATATTTAAGGTTGTCTGAAGAAATTCGGCATAAGTCTAGATTCTTTCATATTCCTTTTCGGGAGGAATCCCTAATGGAATAACAACAGGAATTCCGGAAATAATCTTTGAAGGAGTCCAATCCCTGAAGGAATGCGAATAGAATAACTAAAAGAATCCTTTCAGGAGCAATCCCCACAGCAATTCCGGAAGGAACATCTGAAGGAATCCCGGGAAGATTCTCGAGAGAAATGGCTGAAGAATCCCGGAAGGAATTTTTGAATGTAGGTATCTCGAGAAATCTCATCTTACCTAATCCTTACCGTTTTACCGTTCACCTAACCGTCTTCTCTGCTCTCTATCCTACGCTCTATCCTACACTTCATCCTAACCCTTAACCCTACCTTCTGCCCTATCCTCTACCATAACCTCTATCCAATCCTCCACCTTACCTTGTACCGTACAATCTACTCTAATCCTTCACGACACGCTCTACACTATCCTCCATCCTACCGTCTACCCTCACCTTCTACCCTATCATCTACCCAGCCTTCACCCTTTTACTGATCAAGCCCGATCCATAGATATCCATATTGCATGGTATCATAGATCAAGATATCATAGCTTAAACTACCATTCCGCAGTCACCATCTTGGATTATGGTTCGCCATCTTGGTTTTCAAAATGGCGTCGGATATTTGCAAACCCTGGAAGAACCAACCGCTGGAGATACTTCTGGAGGAGTTATCAAAAGAATATGTTGCAAAATTACGGAAGGTATAAGTGGACAAAAATCCCTGAAACATGTTTTATAATCGCTAGAACAATTTTTGGAGGAAACCCAGCAGAAATTTGAAACAAATCTAGAAATCTCTGAAATTACAATATGTATTTCTCAAAAAAATGAATTTTTGAAGGAATCTCCAAAAGAATGCCTGGAAATCTGAAGAATGATCTGTGATCCGCATATATTCCTGGAGAAACACCAAGAAATAAATCCGCAAGTTATTTCTGAAAAAAAAAATCCCTGAAAGAATCTCTAAAGAGATTCCTGAAGAGTTTCCGGAAAAAAGTTTGGAATAATCCCTGAAGAAAGGTCTCACTGAATCCCAATAGAAGTGTATGGTGCAATCTTTGAAGGAATAATCGAGGAAATTTTGAGAAACCCCCTGAAAAAGTTCCTAGAAGAATCTCTTGAGAACACAATTTCTGAAGTAATGTCAGAAAGAATCTCCATAGGAATTCCAGAAAGGAACCTTTTGAGGAGCTCCTATAAAGTTTTCAGAAACCATTCCTGCAAAAAAACCTAAATTTCTAATGGAATGATTGGGGATGAATACTCGGAGGAACCTCTGCAGAATCACTTGAATAATTACTGAAAAAATAGTAATCTTTGATGGAACTTCTGAAGGATTTGCTAGAGGAACTTTTCTAGAATCTGTTAATGATCTGTAGGAATTGATTTTTTTGGGAGAGGCTGGATGAAAATGGAGGAATATCAGGAAAAAATTCTAGAGGAGTTCCTGGAAAAATCTCAAAAACAATCCTTATTCTTAAGGAATTCCTGGAGGTATCTCTGAAAGAATTCTTGATGAAATTATAAAAAGAATTCCTGCAATAATGTCAAAATTCTTGGAGAAATTATTAGAGAAATTTCAGTAGGAATCTCTAAACAACTTCTAGAGGTAGCCTTCACTTTTATTAAACAATGAATTTTGAGCTGCCGGAAAATGTGATGCCAGCATATAGTTCTGTTATTCTGTTATAATCAACGCACCCCCTGGCCGTGGCCAATCTGCGTTGTTTCGCTGGGCGATACGTCTACCAGTAGACTTGTATCTGCCCTATGCTAAACCGATTAGCATATCAAGTCCTTTCCACTGATGAGTAGGCTCGAATGTCCCGCCCCTCCCTATAACCCATAGGGGGAAATAAGGAGTTTTCAGTTTCAAGTACCGTGTATGTACCAAACTTTGCGCAGTTAAGAAAAATCAAATTTCTAGTCGTTATAAAAAATACAAACAAACAAAATATATCATGAACAACATGCTCATACGATGGACTAATGATCCTTCTTTGAGTCTGCAATATAAAAAAATCATAATATGTATTAACCAAAAAATACTTAAAATAGAAAAACTATTCCATTGCCTTGTTCCTAACTTTGCGCACAAAATCTTCGATTGTTCCTAACTTTGCGCATAGTGTGCCTAACTTTGCGCATGCTATGAATTGCTCAAAAGGTAATCAAAAATGCTATTATTTAATGTTTGCCCATTAAACTAAAGTTATTCAGATCAGGTAGTGTGCCCTTAATTGATCTTTGTTGAAATACTTTGTCCTACGAGGGAGGGGGAACGGAGGCCTCCGGAGTTCTTGATTTCGTCTGCGGTTCGTACTAGGCACCTACCGTGTGAACAATCCAAACTTCATGAGGGGTTGTTTCCTGTGGCTAAAGATCAAAGGTAAAAGCTTTCTGATAAATGAAGTGACCGTTACGGATAGGAATAATAAGGGGTCATTTAAATATGGCGTCCATCTTTGGGGGGAGGGGGCTGGGGTTGTCTGAGAAAGTGTGATATGCCATGTATTAGGTATACTATGAAGCGTGACGGGGTGGCCCAGGGGAAGAGGGGGTCTTAAAAATGGTGGACGTCATATTTGAATCGTTCCTAACATTGACCGCCGGAAAATCCAAATGAAGGACTGTTCACAAATCACGTCTCATTGTAGACAGACGGAGAGTGCCTGACATAGTGCTACGGTTCATACAATTTTCTACTAATTTCTATACAAAATCTGCTACATGGCGGAGAGGCAGGCCTGAAATTATCAGTATTGGTGTTACATAATATTTAAATGGTTCATAAGTCATGTATTCACGTTCAACATGCATTTACTGAAAGTGCGCAAAAATTAGGAACACAGTGCAAATAATGGTTCCAAACATTGCGCACCACTATTTACTAATTAAATTGAAAAATTTCTTACGAACTGTGATTGATATTACCAGAATATCACCTTTTTTGTCAATTAACTGCAAAATAAATCATCGTTGCACAGTTTTATCGAGGAAAATGTTGATTTTTAGTAGAGTTACTTCTTGGCAACCGTGTTAAGGCGAGGCAAATTTTGACATTTTTGTGTATTTTTGGTTTATTATTCAACATAAACAAAGATTTTATGGACATTAAATATTTGTCAAATAATGTTTATGTTTACACAATGCTAGTGCAATGATTAAGCTGGTGAATATATTGACATTTAGTTATTTGTTTCGTTATTTTACAAGAATGCGCAAAGTTTGGACCTGCGCAAAGTTAGGTGCGCACACGGTATTGTATTGATTATGGCACCAACTCTTTCTATTTCTTGGGAAAAAAAATCTTGGATTATCAGACTACTATTAATAATGAACATAATTAAGATACAAGTTTACATAAACAATTGTAAAAGCAGTGTTAGATACTTTAAAGTGAATTGAAAAATGTGAATAAGATAAATTGTAAATAATTTCGCGGCGACACGAATGCTTCAATAGTGTCATAAATAAAGGCGCAAACAAACAACTAAATTGATATTGAAGTATGCATTTTGCATTATCTATTAACAAAGTAGTAGAAAGAGTTGGGTGCCTGATTATAAAATTGTTGTACTTATCTTGTGTGTTTCGGACCAGTCCCGTTTGTGTTGGCCATTAGGACACTTCTTGCTTCAAAACGGTCGTTTCTGGAATGGAAAGAGAATAATTGGCCGCACAACTCCGCAAATGGGCGGCCCGCACATATTAGTATAATGTTGAAATGATTGAAAATAATAGAGTATAATTGTTAATCTATATGAATACTGCTACTAGTTCAGGTTTCTCACCCTCCACGATTCTCTAGATACTGTTATAGCGTGTTTGTTGTAAATTTGTTAATAAGTGAAGCCTCCAGTAATTCAAAATTTAATGTAGCGAAGATCTTGAGTGGATAGCATTCATTGATAATGATAATGATTATTTTAATATGGCTTAACAAAAATTCCTATTCAAATATTTTAAATCGGATTCGTCAATAAAATTATTGTTCATAAAATAATTAACCATGCGAAAAATAACATGATATAAGAGCTCTCGTGTTTCAATCAATGCTGTCATACTATCTACCAAATCTTACAAAGAGGATTGAGGAAGTTATATAGATATTGGTTATATGAAATACTACAAATTACTATACATCTTCAAATGGATAGTGTAACTACAGAAAACTACAGAAGAGTTAGCGGTATTTGTATTATTGAAGTGATATACCCAATGGGTGCCCCAGAAATAAAAATCCATTAATTTGATTCAACTAGGAGTTGTTCATAAATCACATATACTTCATGAGGAGAGGCAAAGTTGTAACTTCATGCAATTTTGGTTTTGCATGGACAAAATTTTATGAGGGATCGGTCTATATGTTTATGAACGGACTCTAATATAAGGATTTGCAGCATAGCTGAGCCTTTCCGTCATGAGACTGACGAAAACCAATAGTTTGTAATGAAATTGTCCGCGTGGATTTGTAGTACTGAATCAATTGCTCGACATGACCCTATGTCTCACATACGATTATGCTAATGACTCATTAAAAGATTAAAATCTGATACTCATCTCATGTTTGTCTTCAAAACCTTGTCATATTTAGAAAATGTATGCTTTTAAGGCGTAGCTCTTAAGCTATCTTAATAATTTTACTATTTACTGACTAGATAGCCAAAGTTAGAATTCACAGAGAATGAGATCATTTATAGTACTACAGCACCATAGGAGATCACTCACACTGCGTTTTCATAGAACGGCATTTTGTTCTACTAATAACAAACAGATGCTACTGATCTCCCTTAGCATAGATCCGCAGCCTAATGCACGCGCCCTGTCGGATTTCATAAGCCTCGGAGATTATTACCACCTTCAATGGTATTCCCATATACTATCCCACATTATTGTCCCATCAAGGGTCTGACTGGGCTCATAACCCCCCTCAGTGGTAATATTCTCACCAGCTTGGAATTATATTTTCCCGGTACATAAGTGATTTCGACAACATACCGTTACACTATGCCGTAGTATAATTGGAATCACTATATCAGAGGATTGAATTATCTGATTTTAAAATTTACCATTGAATCTACATTCAGTTCAACCAATCAACACTGCAAAGCACAATGGTCATATGACGAAAATCAATGCTTCCTGGAAGATATAAACCAAGCCCAGGGGTGATGCCAGCATATAGTATTCTTGAAATTTTCCGGTACCAGAATAATTGGATTGTTGGTCTAAGCACTTGTTGGTCCTTGGATTGGATTTTCAAAAGACTAGCGGTAGCAATTCACAAAAACAAAATGTAAAAACATCAGGCCGATTACGCAGCCGCCGAATAGGGTGTCGCCACCGCTGCTGCTTTAAATTATTACATACGCCGCCGCCAGTGGAATGTGCTTCGGCGCACACGTCTAGTCCCAAGGGGTTTCAAGGGAGGATATCTCAGGCCCTACGGGTTTATGAGGGGTAGCAGGGAGTTCTAGGGGACTTTCAGAAGGTTTCAGGGGGAACCAGGAGTTCTCAGGGGCGTCCCAAAGAGGTCCCAAGGCGATTCAGGACGGGTACCAGCAGATCTCAGGCGCATTTCAGTTAGTCCAAGCGGGTTTCAGAGGGGAACCTGGAGGTTTTAGGGGGTTACAAGGGGTTTTCAGATTTCATGATCTATCTGATATGCCCTTAGACCCTCTGAAACATCCCAGAACCCCCTGACACAACCTTGGAACCCCCTCAAAAGCGCCAGCAATCTCCTTTCACTCTCCCCTACAAACTTTCCCTCGCCGCCGATGCCATAGTTTCTGTCATTACCCCGTAATCCCACTGAAGCGCCAACGAAACCTGTCGAAATGTCCTTAAAAGGCTCCTGAAATCCCCTTACACAGCCCCCTGAAACGCCCCTGAATCCTCTTAGAAGTTAGAACCCCCTTCTTTTGGGCTCTCTGGGAACTTTTTGGAAATTCCCTTGTCTCAATCTCAAATGCCCAGAAGCAAGATCTATTCTTACGAAAATTTCCTCACTAGGGCCGAAGGTTACCTTGCTAGAGCAGCTTTGTTTATGCACAGAATTCCTTTTTTATGCCTTTTTTATAATTTATGCACATTTTTAATGTATGCACCCCCAGCCAGATGCATTAAAAGAGGTTCCAGTGTACCCAGCTCGCTTCCCTTACTGGAACCAGGCGACCAAGGTCGGAAAGATAAGACTTAGCTGGTCTGTGTGTCCGCTCAGTCCTACGAGCTGCTTCTGTGTGCACGTCTCTGCTTCTGAGTTCTAGTGCTTCGAGGAACGATAAGTCATATGGGATTATAGACGCCCGGATAAGAACAAACTCTTCAGGAAGTGCGGTCACTTCGCCAGGGAGTGTAACTTGGCACCAAAATGCCTGATTTGCACGACGAAAAGAGGCCGTGCGATGAGTGTGCCTAAATGCCCAGGTACATGTGGAAAACTAAACAGCCGACAGCTAAACCTAAATTACTGAGAGGTCGCACAGCAGTTGCTGTGACAGTCAGTCTCGGAGTTAAGTACCCGAACCGCATCCCCACCGACAACGGGAACTGGGTAGCGGATAAGGCTAAGCTACCGACGATCTGTACCTACAACTGAACGGTTTCCAGTTTCCAGCTTAGTGTTCTTTGAGCACTTCCACAGTTATTAACTAAGGCCTTCCTCTGCCAATGATCATTTTACATGTACATATATATCGTTAGGCAGGCACAAAGATACACTACCCGCGTTACGAAAAGTTCCTGGCTTATCTAAACAATGAAAACACTTTTACCCGCACCATCACCCCGCACTCACCTTCGAAATAATCGGCACGAAGATCGACTCGTACGACTCATCATCCATTCCGTCCCTCAGCGGAATATTCACGGCGTAGTACTTGCCTCGTCCGGCTCCAATGTCCCTCAAATCACCCGTTCCGGGGAAGTACTCCCCATACTTGTGGAAGCTCACCGTCATGACCCGATCGGTCGTATAGAACGCCTCCTCCACACCGTCCCCGTGATGCACATCGATATCGATGTACAACACCCGCTGGTGGTACTTGAGCAGCTCCAGAATACCTAGCACAATATCATTCACATAGCAAAATCCGGACGCTTCGGATTTCTTCGCATGATGCAACCCTCCACCCCAGTTGATGCAGATTTCCGACGCTTGCTTGTTCAGCTTGACGGCGGCGGCCACCGAGCCACCTGCGGAAAGCTGGCAAAACTCGTACAGCCCGTCGAAAACCGGACAATCCTCGCCGACGTTGACTGAAATGGGAATAGATTGGTAATGGATGTCGAGAAAAGATTGTGCGGGGAATGTGTGGAATGTGACGTACATCTCTGCATCTGCTTATTGTATTCGGACATATTGTCCGGACGGATCGAACGCAGGAACCGGATGTAGTCGTCCGAGTGGAATTTGGTCATCTCGTCGGCAGTGGCTTTGTGAGGTCTCTGAAATTGATTGAGAACAACATTATTCAGCATTTATTCCAAGTAATATACTTTAAATTGAAGACGAGATCTGGGCTAATACTAAGTTCAATCCTAGCAGGATATACCTGTAAGGATTAGTTATGCCAAAAGTAGACCGTGTGTCGTATGAAGAAGCAAGGAGTTTCTCCTCCAATTTCTTAAGCATTTCCTCTCGGGATTAGGTACTCCGAGATGGCCCAGTTTTCCTCAGGATTTGTTCCGAGTCACTGGTCATTGGAATTTTGGCCTGTCTATTTTTTTCTTCTTTCTATTCCTTTAGGCATACTATGCAGAAGACTCTTATAAAGAACTTCTTATGAAATTCAAATGGAATTTCAGGGTGTCCATTCACATACGAAACTCTTGGATTTTTTTCCCAATATTCATCAGATTTCATTAATCATTCATCTTTCACATCTTTTCAAAAGTTTCTTCAGAGATTCTTCCAGTAGGATTCAATGATGCCACCAGAAGACCCATCTAGAAATTCTTCGGGCATTCCTACGGAAGTTTGTTCAGGGATTTATCCAGAAGTCTCTTCGGAGATTCCTACAGAGATTCCACCTAAAATTAATTTAAATAATAATCTTCACATACAATCAAGAATTTCTCCAGTTCCCTTAGATATCTCTTCAGGAGTATCTTCAGAGATTCTCCAGTAGTTCCTTCAAAGATTCATCCAAGAGGAGACCTATGTAATTTCATCGTGTTTTTTAGAATATCTCTCAGGAATACCTTCAGGGATAACTCTAGGATTTCCTTCAGAAATTCATTCAGAAAGATGTAGGGAAGCCTCGTAGAGGCCCATCGGTGATTCATCCAGAAGATCCTTCAGGAATTCTTATGGGAGGTCCTTCAGAGATTAGTCTATGAATTCCTTCATGGATTTCTTCTATAGTTCTTTCAGGAGTTCGTACAGGAGTTCATTTAGGAATTAGTTCAGGAGTTCTTCAGAGAACGTTCAACATTTCGTCTAAAATTCCAATCAGGGATTTCTCCTGGCGTTTCGTTGGGGATTGCTCAAGAAGATTCATCAGGGATTCTTCTTGGAATTCCTTTGAAAGTTTTTTTTAGCTATTTTTCTACGAGCTCCTTCAGATATTCCTGCAGAAGGTCCTCCAGCGATTAATCCAGGAGTTCCTTCGAGGATTCCCGCAGGATAGTAGCTCTTTCAGAGATTGCTCCAGAAGTTCCTTTAGTGATTTCTTTAGGAGTTCCTGAAGAAATCTCTTTAGTAGTTTCTGGAAGCTTCAGGGATGCCTCCAGGTGTTTCATCAGGGATTCCTTCAGAAGTTCTCTCAGCTATTCCAACAGGAGTGCGTTCGGGTATTCTTCCAGAAGTCCCTTCAGAGATTCTTTCAGGAAGATTTAGATATCCCTCCTGGAGATCCATCAGGAATTCCTTCAGAAGTTTCATCAGGAATACCTACATGAGGGCTACAGAAATTAGGAGTTCTTCCAGAAGTTCCTTAAGAAATGCCTCCAGGAGTTTCAGCGATTGATGCAATGTTTTTTTCATAGATTCCCCCTGAATTACTTCAAGGATTCTTTCAGAAGTTCCTTCTACAGGACTTCCTTTAGGAAATAGTTCAGGAGTTCCTTCAAAGAATGTTTCTGAGGTTTCTTCAGGAATTCCAACAAAAGTTCCTTCAGAGATCCTTCAGCAATTCCTCTAGAATTTCAATCAAGGATTTCTCCCTGCCTTTCAAGAAGATCGTACAGGGGCCACTGCAGAAATTTCTTGCATCCTTCCTAGAATTTGTTCTAGGATCCCTCCAGAAATTCTTTCAGGGATTCTTCTTGGAATTCCTGCGGGAGATCTTTTAGAGCTTTTTTTACGAGTTCCTCCAGATTTTTCTACAGAAGGTCCTCCAGAGATAAATCCAGAAGTTCCTTCGAGGATTCCTGCAGGACAGTAGTTCTTCCAGAGATTGCTCCAGTAGTTCCTTCAGTGATCGCTTCAAAAATTCCTTTAGAGATGTCTCTAGTAGTTCCTGGCGGATTCAAGGATGCCTGAAGGTGTTCCTCAGCTATTTGCTCGGGTATTCTTCCAGAAGTCCCTTCAGAGGATTCAGAGATCTTTTCTGGAGATCTATCAGGAGTTTCTTCATTGATTCCATCAGAAATTTCTAAAGGAGGTCATAAGAAACCAGTCTAGGAGTTCTTCCAGGGATGCCTGCTGAAAATCATTTAGGAATTTCTAGACAGGAGTTCCTACAGGAATTAGTCCAGGAGTTCTTCCAGAGATTCCTGCAGGAGTTTCTGCGATTCATGCAAATGTTTCCTCAGAGATTCCTCCTGAATTACTTCAGGGATTCCCTCAGAAGTTAGTTAAGGGATTCCTTCAGAAGTTAATTAAATTATTAGTCCAAGAGTGCCTTCTAAAGTTTTTCCAGGTGTTCTTTAGGAGGCTCTTCCAGAAGTTCTTATAGGGATTCTTCCAAAAGTTCTTCCAGTGATCGCTTCCGATTTTTTTTTTGGAGATTTTTCTAGGAGGATTCCTAGATGCCTCCAGGAGTTACATCAGAGATTTTTTCATAAGCTCATTTCGGAATTACTACAAGAGTTTCTTCAGTTCTTTTAGGTGTTCCTTCCATAGGACTTTTATCAGAACATATTACATATCTGGACTTACGTCAAGATTTTCTTGAAGGATTTCTAATGGAGTCTCTACACGAATCCCGTCAGGATTTCCTTCTACAGGAATTCTTTCGGGAATTCCTCCTGGTAATCATTCAAGAATTCCTCCAGCAATTCCTTCGGAGTTTTCTTTTGAAAATCCTTCAGGAATTCCAAACAGGAAATCCTGCGGAGATTTATCCCGGAATTTCTTCAGGGATTCCCCTGGAAATCCTACAAGGATTTCTTCTGTGATTCCTTTGGGGATTCTTCCTAGCATCTCTGTCAGGAATTTATCCTCAAATTCCTTCGGAGATTCCTCCTAGATTTCCTACAGGAATTTCTCCAGAACTTCTTCCTGAAATTCCTCCTGAACTTCCTTCAAGGATTCCTCTTGGAATTCCTTCAGGAATTACTCCAGCAATTTATTGAAAGATTCCTCCTGAAATTCTTCTTGTACTTTTTCCAGGGATTCCTCCTGGTCTTCTTTCGAATATTCTCCCTGCAATTTCTTCGGGAATTTCTTCGGGAATTGCTCCTGGAATTCTTTAAGGGGTTCGTTATGGAATTCCTTCGAGGATTCCTCCTGGTTTTCGATGATTCCTTCTAGAAATGTTTTGTTCCATTTTGAATTCTTTTGGAAATTCTTGCCGGAATTCCGTCGGGGATTCCTCGTGTAAATCCGTCGGATATTCTTCCTGGAATTCCTTTAACATTCCATTCAAAGGCAGAAGACTTTGCTTAGATCTATATAAGAGAGATACTTGAAACACCACTGATTCCTGTTGAAGTTCCACGAGAATCATTCCGGCTGAAACTCCAGATAGAAAGGAAATCTTGGGAAAAACTACTGCAGAAAATTCGTGAAAAATTCCCTGGAGGAACTCTAGTAGAAATCCCAGGAATAACTGCCGGAAGAAATCCAGGCAAATCTTCAAGAAATATTATGAGAAAAGCTGTAGTACAAATTCTGCGTCCTGAAGGAAGCTCTTGTGGTATACATCCTAGTAGAACCCCACAAAAATTTCTTTGAGCAAAGGAGCAGAAGGAACTAAGAATTCCGCGAGGGACTCTGGGAACGATACCGGGATAATCTCTGGAAGAAATTCTCGAAAGAAGTTCAGTAGGATCCCATGAAAAACTCCAAGAGAAATCGATCGGAACTCAGGAAAATTCTCAAGTCAGAATCTCGTAAAGAATTGTTCGAATCTTGGACAAATGCCGGTACGAACTTGAAAGATTCTCCGGGAGGAATTCAAAAACGAATACCAAGAAAAAAAAATGCTTGAAAAATAAGGAAGGAATTTTGTGAGAAACCTTTGAAGACAATTTAAGAGGGATTTCTAAAGAAGTTCCTAAAAGCAGTGCTGATGGAATTCCTAGAAAGTAGAGAAGTAGATCTTAACTTACAGATTCATCCGCGAATTTCGCTAATGGAAGTAATTTCGAGATGAAATCTCAGCCAAGCTGTATTGAGAAACTCACCAGCTTTTCAGAGCTTCCTTTAGAAGCTCATCCCAAAGTTCTTCATTTCAACACTGATTTTTCATTAGGGCCTAACTGACATTTTCGAATTCTCTTCATCGATCCTCTATTTGTGTTATTAAAGAATGTATATTGAGTTTTCCAAATATTTTTTGGTTGAAATGCGAAGAAGACGACTACATCTTGCTATAGAAACATAAAGAATAATGACTTTATTTGTTTTGATCAAGTTATTAGCGAAAGAGAGAGTCGATGAAGAGAAATCGATCAAGTCAGTTAGGCCCTTATGAAAAATCATTGTCGATTTGTTTTTAATACAAATCCCTTCAAAAACTTCTCAGACAACTATGTCAAGCTTCAGAAATCTTCTATAAATTCTTTCTTACAATTTAATAGATTATTTAAAAAATAGTCATGCAAAGGAAAGATCATCGATAAATTTGTAATTATTCCAAACATTTTAAAAAGAAATTTTGAAGTGCGTAGATTAAATAAATATTAATAATAGAGAATCTATCACGTTGGTAACGTGTAATTTAAAATATCAATGAATTATTAGCCTAAAGTGACCTGTCTAGGTTCCAAACTTACATAGATCTCCATCTTCCGATAGAGGCCATAGTTGAGCAGCAGATTGTGTGTCATCCGTATACGGTGCGGCTTCATCGGATGTCCCTGGCCATAGTAGTAGTTTCCGATGTCACCTGATGGAGGGAAAACAAATAGGCGATTAGTGTTTATGTTAATCAGTAGTACGAGAGAACGATCCAAAAGCCCGCGCGCGCAGCTCGCTCCTAATGGTGATGGGTCAGAGAGTCGAGACGTAGCAGGTAGGTAACAGCAGAAGCAGGGAAGCGGTATGATGATATACAAAAAGAGAAACGCCGATACAAAGCGGAATTCGCACCACGGAACAAATTCACAATTTTAGGGGCACTGTCTCCTAGCGAGCACTTGGCGGCTATCATCAACCAGCCAGCAGCAAAATCATTCTCATTCAGATTGGGTCTTGGTGGGTGGTGAGTTGGGTGGAAGTGAGATCCTCTCTTTGGGAGGTGAATCACCGCGCGGTGCTGTGAACTCTTTTCATTGTGGGTAGAGATCCGTGCCGAGGGCATCAATGAATGGAAAAACTTCCAGTTGTGGGTCAAACTTTGTAAACATCACACATCTTTGTATCGGTTTTAGAAAATAATTACATATTTTTAAAATGCTAAAATGTATGATTTTGTCCAATAATGAAAGTATGTAGAACGAAAATTGCATTACATAAAATTCCTCAAATCGGCAACACTGCCGATCCTAAAGGTAGCTCAGCGGGCTACCGCCAACATCTCTCGCAGACCTCACTCACTACCACCCAAGCGACCGTACTTTTTGCGTCGCTCAACTTCTCACCCGGCACTTTTCCCGCACTCACCCCACCCAACGGATAGCATCGTGTTGATTGTACGGTAGCCATCTTAAAAAGTGCCCGCTAGGGACAGTGAACATAAATTTTCAAAACGATTTAATCCGGGCACGAGAATTCGATTTTGGTTGAATTTGTACTCAAACTACTTCTCCCATCCCACGGAAGACGAGGAAAATGAAGTTCACCAAAATGTTGGCGTTTCCGAGGTAAAAATTACATTCCAAATTTCCGCATTCAAACACCAATTCCCGTTGCTTCCGATCATGTAGGTACTTACTGTCGTAGTAGTAGCAAACGCGTTTCTTGCTATGTGACTGCATTCTGTAGCTTTTTGCCCAAAAGGGGAACACAACCGGTAAACACTTGCAGCCCTCCGGTGGACACTGTTTCCAAAATAATGCACTTTTTGTTTATGCTTTTTTTGCCTCTGCTGCACTGTACGATGCACAACACACTTTTGGCTTGATCGCTCGCCTCTGTTCTTCTGCCCACTGACGAGCGACAGACGATGACGACTGATTCAGGCTGCGGGAGGGATGACTTGACGCGCGGTGAGAATCAGCACTCAGCGCTGAGTCACTCACCGCTCTGCTCTTACTCTCGCGAGTTTCCTACTGACATGAACTTAATGGAGGGACGTAATCGTCATTACATATTTTTACGCATCTGCTGATATAATATAATTTAGTGCTACCAGAGTGTTCAAATGTCAAAAACAATCAACGTTTAACATCCCACAGCATGGTTCAAAAGATTGATACAAAAATTAATGGTAGAACGTAAAATATGTGGCAATTTAGTTGAAGGGGCTTACGCCACTTTGCCAAACAGAGACAGCGAGAAGGCTTCTAAAATCACGTCCATCACCTTCCACTGCTAAAAAAGTCACTCAAAATAGGGTAAGAGAGGTATTTTCGATCCCTTCGGGGACTTCGAATGATGATTAGATTATTGTGCGTTTAGCACTAAATTGATTTCCGAAAAAACTTCATCGACTTCCGCTGCCTTTCCTATGCGTTAAACATAACGTCGGAAGTAGTGCGCTGTATAGAAAACCAGATTTACTGTACAGCGCACTACTTCCGACGTTATGTTTAACGCATAGGAAAGGCAGCGGAAGTCGATGAAGTTTTTTCGGAAATCAATTTAGTGCTAAACGCACAATAAATTGATTTCCGAAAAAACTTCATCGACTTCCGCTGCCTTTCCTATGCGTTAAACATAACGTCGGAAGTAGTGCGCTGTACAGTAAATCTGGTTTTCTATACAGCGCACTACTTCCGACGTTATGTTTAACGCATAGGAAAGGCAGCGGAAGTCGATGAAGTTTTTTCGGAAATCAATTTAGTGCTAAACGCACAATATTCGCCCCCAAAACGACGATTCGACCGCTTGGGAGTGTTGTCGTCGTCGTGATGATGCTTCCCGAAAGCAATGTCAAATTCGTTCGGGGTTTCAAAACATTGGAAAGAAATTCATTATTTTTACAGTCAGATTGAGATTCACGAGTAAATGAGTGTGATCCGAAGGTATAACTGTTTATTCTGAGCATAACAGTATTTTTACGGCAGTGAAAACTAATTAGAAGTACGATATTTCTGGGTCTGAAAATCGTTCAGGCGAAGTGGATAGCAAATCTAAGCTAGAATATCCTACAATTCTAACCTCAATTCCTCACTTGCACAAGCCGGATCTCATTTTTCACGGAAATGGTGGAACAAAATGCAAAACTAATGTACGTGCGACCGAGGGAATTGAAAGTTCTACCATTCCCACTTAAAAAAAATTGTCGGATGTGGGTTGTAAGTAGGAAAAATAAAATAATTCCCCCAACAGATTATGTTGATAGGTAGGGTATTGGTTCCCTTATTAAGCATGTGGCTCCCATTTTCATCCTACGAAAAACAAAGGATTGAAGCGTTGTTTGTTTTGTTTCATATTTTTGTATTTTTTGTTAGAAGTGAGCACGCATGAAAACAAAAAGAACGGAATCAATCGGTGCCGTAATAGCTTGTTTTCGAATAGGATGAATTTGGGAGCGTGAGATTACTGACGGAACACATACCCTATGTAAAAAAAGGTAAACATCATCAGTTCGGTACTTGCACTACCGAAACAAAGATGGGTAACAGTATGTTTTGTTTTGCCCTTGAAAGCCAATTGTTTGCGGTTTTCTGTAGGCGAATTTGACGGAAGCTAACGATCACTTTTTTCTCTGGTGGCAGGAATGAGAACCAGAGGAATGAGGAATAAAATCCAGAATAAGAAAAGAGTGGCTCTGCCAAAATTTGCCATGGCGCAGCATAGGCAAAATGCATTTTATCACTTTTTATATCGAATTCCGCATCGTAGAGTAACAAACGAGTACTTTTTGGAAAAAAAATTTAATTCTCTTTCAGATGCGCTTAGATCCGGTAGGTAGAGTAATTCATTCATTATATCTTGTGCTTTAAACCAAAAATCTAGATGGGGCTTTAGGAGCCTATTCCGGAGGAATTACTGAAGAAACTCCTGGAGGAGTCCCTAAATGAAATCCTGGAGGAGTTCCTGGCATGGAGGTATTGCTAAAGGAATTCCCGGAAAAAATCGTAGAGCAATCCCTAGAGCATTTCCTAGAGGAATTACTTAGAAAATGGCAGGAGGAACCTCTCGAGACATTCCTGGAGACATGCCTGTGGGAATTCCTAGAGAATCTCTAGAGAAATTCCTTGAGAAATCTCTAGAGAAAATCCTTGGATGAAATCCTGGATGATTTCCTTGAAGAATCACTGGAGCACTTTGACGAAGAATTCCTGGATGAATTCTTGGAGGAAGCCCGGGAGGAATTCCTTGAGGTATCTCTAGAGGTATACACACTAAGATTCAGATGTTCCAGCTCAGTAATTTATTCACTGAGTTCAGTATTTTTTCCATCTGTTTACTGAGTTTTCAACAGCAGATTTATCTCGGTACACTCGGTAATCGTATTTACCGTTCACCAGTAACGAATTTTACCGTGCATCAGTAACAGTTCATTAGCTGAGCTCGATAACTCATTTACAGAATATCCGCAAAATAAACAACCGCAAATAAAAAGATGGAGAAATACCGAGCTGATCTTAGTGTGCGCACAGTGTCTTGCCCCAAACCTGTCATACTCTCGTCTATCTCACATACATTACATTCCTAGCATTAATTTTGCTTAAGACACTAATCGGTAGCTTGATCGGTAGCATACAATTCTGCGAAGTAGCTACACATAACTCATTTTATCAATTTTGGCATAAGTCGGGCATATTGAAGTATTATACATAACAGAAACGTATCTTATAAATTCCATATGCAAACCTGAATCAATTCATATACATAACCGTCATCATCATCTGTTGTTTATAACCACCCGCATAAACGATAACTAACATAAACGTGCATAACCCAACATTCGGAATACAATTCGAACAGTATGCGGTATTGTTAAACCGTCTACATTACGGACCGGTCCGTGTATGGTGTTGGTTTATTAGGGCATTCACACCCTGGCCCAAAATAGTCGTCAAGTTGTCCTATATGCTGAAGTAGATTTTTTTTACAAATAAAGTAGACTATTTCGTGAAAATCCCTTTTCTTCTAACAGGCATTGTCAAGATATTTGGTTTTCTTGTGAATCTCTGCACGAACAAGCCTACGAAAAGAACAACCTTTCCAATCGTTCTGCAAACAATAGCGAATGTCTACAACAAAGTCATGATTATCTTTATACAATTTGCTCTTAAATTTAGGGCTTTCCTAACCACAAAAATAATAATAAATCAGCCTCTTATAATGTTCATTCACTATGCTCAAGATGCTGAATAAAAAAACTCAGAACTGTTTCTTCCAAGTTCTTAAAAACTCTCCTACTACAAGTATTGGAATGCGTCAGTATTAACTCGTTACAACAAGTTTTAAATCATGAATACACATCTGCTCTATCTGTTAAATACAATGACCAGTTTCAATTTGCTTGAACCAGATGATTATTTTAATTTCAATACAATATGAGATTTTCCATCATAACACTTGATCATTGCAAAATTACATGATGATACTAGGGAATACTCAATTCGTCCTGTGACGTAGAAAAGGTCTTTATAATTTATCGCCATCATGACGGTCACGACCATTAACAGTGCTGCTCACTACTAGTTCAAAAATCAGTAATTTTGAGGAACACTACCACATGTGCAAAGCAACACTATCCCCAGTTATTTCTTATATCATCTTTCAGGGTTAGAACAGTATCAGTTTTCTACAGAACAACAACATTGTTGTACTTATTTGTATCAATCGCCTTCCGTGTTGTGAAAAAACTCAGAAAGACAGTCCATCTTTATAACACAGTTAGCTTATTGTTGGCTTATTAGTTGATTAAGGTAAATTTGAATTGCTACTTAAACTAAAACACAAACAAATTAAAACTTAGTCCTAGTTAAAAACTGTTATACAAAAAAGACACAAATTCGATCATCACTATGAACAGCTTGAACACTCATACAACACAAACTTTGTATACATTGATAACACAGATAAGCATTACGCACAATAGATAGCCAGCAAAACAACCGGCACTTAGTAGCCAAACTATCGTAAGGCAATAAAGATCGTTCTAGATCGTCGCGCGTTTCAACAATAAAAAGGGTCGCTAATTTCTAATCGCTTCCAAATAAAGTGTATTTTCTGTGCTAAAAAGACGGTTGTGTAGTGAATCTCGCAAGGAAGAAGTGCCAGTGCCAAGTTTCTAATAGTTCGCCAAATAGTGATTGCATTGGATAGAAGAAATCGGGGTCTGTGAGCCTAAACCAACCCACGAACCAGGAGTAACGAACAACATTTTATGGTGCCGTGACCAGGATCGGTTGGAAAAGGCCATATTTCGTTCTGTTCTTGTGGATAAAAGGCTGGTCAGAGGACATCTTGGAGCAACGGATTGCTAGTTAAACGGTTGCTAACGGGCATAGAATTTGTGTTCCGTTTACCGAATTCAAAGTAATCCTTCCCGTCGTACTCGCCGTACATCTATTTGTACCATCTTGTCGTGCGACAAGGGAGAGATTTGTTGCAGTAATTAATTATCATACAAGGCCTGTATTGCCCAGGCCACGGGTGAGTGGCTCTCCTACATTCTCTCCTAAGCCCGCTGGTGCTCTTTAGATTGTTTTTTGGTTTCGTTCTCGTACGACGGCTGGTTGCTACACTGCACGATACAACGATACTGGGGAGGCTGCGCGACTGGACGGAATTCGAGGCTCGTATACACACAACTGTTGCGCGCATTCATTAATTGATTCGGTTGCATCGAACGGTGTATTGCCCGGTAAGGAAGCTGGTACAAAATAGACTATTAGCAGGATATCGGAATTGGAGACTTTTTGGAATTCAAGGCCTATTGTTGACAGGCCTCAGGTGAGTGCCTGTCCATTACATTTATCTGCTTTAGAAGGTGCTATATGGTACCATTTTCGAACCTTTTCCGATACACATCGTCGTTGGCTACGCTTGGAGGAGTTCACAACCTTCGATAGTTCCTGTGGATAGTTGGACGGCAGCGGTATTCTACATCTGGTGTACGTGGTTTGGTTCAGCTGCTGCACCGTGACGTCACACTTTGCGAAGGGAAACTAATGCGACTAGACGGCTCACGCTTCAGGAGAGTCTATCAATCTACATCCGAGGTCAGTGATATCGAACCCTTTCTGTTATTTGGGAATACATTTGGATTCGAGGCGCATTTTGTACAAACATACAAGGCCTGTTGTTGACAGGTACCAGGTTAGTACCTGTCCAAACTTCCGTTACCTTAAAGCCAGTGCTATTTTGGATTTTCTTTCCTATTTTTGGATATCGCACGGTTACTGGAGTCTCCCATTGTCTGAGAAATATTGCTGCAACACAGTCTGCATTGCTAGTTGCACTATACAAAATCTTTGGCGAAGCCTCAACTCGACGTACGACGACGATCGAATCAGGGTATATTACTGCACGGGGGCCGGCGCAAGCTGCATATTTTGATTACAAGGCCTATTAGAGACAGGCCTCAGGTGAGTACCTGTCCAAAAGCCTCACGTGGAGAGTAGCAGTGCTTCTTGGTCGGTTTTCATTTTTTCATTCTCGGTCCTCATCGATCGTACGTCGACTTGCTGTGCTGGTAGTGGTTGTGGGAAATGACGGAGAAGAAAATTAAAGAGAAAATCAAAAAGCGGGAGCGCATTGCCGCATCATTAAAGCGGCATGCGCTATTTCTGGGTAGTTTCGTTCCGGATGTCCATACGGGGGAAGTTCAGTCGAGGCTGGATAAAATCGAAACTAAATTTGAAGAGTTTGAGGAGGTTCAGGAAGAGATTGCGGAATTGGATGTAGAAGGGAATTACAAGGAAGACTGTAGTACGGCCTATGAAGAGTTTGAAAGGTTGTACTATCGGTTACGGGCTGCGTTGCTGGCAAAACTGGAACCGGAACATACGGCGGTGGATTTGAACAACACAATACGGAACGGTCAAGCATTGGGAGCTCACACTGGCGTTCGTTTACCGCAGATTTCGCTACCGGAGTTCGATGGCGACTACAAGGTGCGGTTGTCTTTCAAATCAACGTACGCGTCGCTGATCCACGAGTCTGGGGAGCTCAATGATGTTCAAAAATTTCATTACCTCAAATCTGCGCTGAAGGGGGAAGCAGCGAAGCTCATTGAATCGCTCACGCTCACCAATGAAAACTATCCGATCGCTTGGAGCACGATCACGAAGCGGTACTCCAATGAGTATCTGCTCAAGAAGCAGCATCTGCAGGCACTAATGGAGTACCCAAAGGTGGAGAAGGAGTCGTCAACTGCCATTCACGCGTTAGTGGATGAGTTTGAACAGCGGTTGAAGATCTTGAAGCAGCTAGGAGAAAAGACCGACGATTGGGGAGCAATGATCGTTCATTGGATGTGTTCTAAGTTGGACATGAAGACGCTACAGCTCTGGGAGGACCATGCAGCGTCAACGAAGGATCCTACGTTCGCAATTTTAGTGAGTTTTTTAGAAAAGCGGACAAGAGTGTTGGAAGCGGTTTCACCGAACGTCGAAGTGAGGAGCAGCTCACAAAAGGTGGAAGTTAGGCGACAGAATGTCATTGTGCATTCGGCTACGGAAGGTGAAAGGGGTGGTTCTGCATGCTTTTGTTGCGGGGAATCGCATTTCTTGGGACGGTGCGGCAAGTTTACTAAAATGACTTTGAAGGAAAGGTTGCAGTTTGTGAATGCCAAACGATTATGCAGCAATTGTCTAAAATCTGGCCACTGGGTACGCGATTGTAGTTCAAAATTCAGCTGCCGGGACTGCAGCAAGAGGCACAATTCACTGATTCATCCAGGGTTTCCTTTGAGTAGTAGCGGGTCCGACAGAAACGATTATCCGATCGGCAAGCCGGAGAGCAAACGGAACGAGAAGGCGATCTCTGCAAACCTGGCTACTAATGAGACGGAAGACGATGAAGGAGAGAACGACGAACATGGCGCGGTCGGAACATACAACGTAGGGACCAAGTTCGGCAAAATTTCAAGTGTTCTACTCTCCACGGTGGTATTGGTCATACGCGATCAGCAAGGAGGAAAACAGTTGGCTCGCGCATTGCTAGACAACGGATCTCAAGCCAACATCATAAGCGAACGACTTGCTGGAATGCTGAATTTGAAACGGCGGACGATAAACGTACCGATAAGTGGCATCGGTGAATCGGAAACACGAGCAAGATTCATGGTAAGCACTGCCGTGAGCTCACGGGTTCAGGACTTCTCAGTGGGGATGGAATTTCTAGTTCTGCAAAAGGTTACTTCAAATTTGCCATCGACGCACGTGTCGATAACGCACTGGAAGCTTCCAAACGACATTCAGCTGGCAGATCCAGACTTCAATACCAGCAACAGAATCGATCTCTTGATTGGAGCGGAACACTTCTACAGATTCTTCTTCGAAAGGGAAATGAAGCGAATGTCTTTAGGACCGGGAATGCCTATGCTGATCAACTCAGTATTCGGATGGATTGTGTCTGGGAAGGTCTCAGAAACAGCAAACAAAACAATTACCTGCTGCGTAGCGGCAACTCCGGATTGTTTGGAAACACAACTGCAAAAATTTTGGGAGGTTGAAAGCAACGAGGATCGGCCACCATGGTCGAAAGAGGAGCAGGACAGCGAAGATCATTTTCTTCGAACTTTCAGTCGCACGGAGGACGGCCGATACGTAGTGCGATTACCAAAACACGTCAATTTCCATCAAATGCTAGAAGATTCTCGTTCAGTAGCGTTAGCAAGGTTCAGGAACCTGGAGAAGCAGTTAGAACGGAACCCAGAGATGCGTCTACAATACAATGCATTTATGCAGGAATACTTAACTCTTGGTCATATGAGGGAAGTAACTGAAGAGGAACTTCTAAAGGAGACAGGCGCAACGATTCCGAAAAGAGAGTATTACTTGCCCCACCATGCCGTGCTTAAGGAATCCAGTACTACAACTAAAGTTCGCGTGGTTTTCGACGGCTCCGCCAGCACGGACAGCGGCTACTCGTTGAACGACGCTTTGCTAAAGGGTCCTGTGGTTCAAGATGAGCTCCTCAGCCTTCTTCTGCGATTCCGGAAGCATGAAGTGGCACTAGTTGGCGATGTCGAGAAGATGTACAGACAGGTGCGTGTACATAATGACGATACCGGATTGCAGCGCATCTTTTTTCGGTTTTCTCCTGATGAACCTGTAAAGGTTTTTGAATCATCAACGGTCACATACGGATTGACACCTTCATCGTTCCTGGCTATACGTGCACTGCATCAACTCGCAGTAGATGAAGGCAATGAATACCCAGAGGCTGCTAACGCTATCGTGTACGATTTTTATGTGGATGACTACATCGGTGGAGCACCCAGCATAGACGAAGCCATTCAGCTTCAAACGGACCTCGACTGTCTTATGAAGAAAGGAGGATTTTCTCTACGCAAATGGTGTTCTAATCGTCCAGAAGTCCTTGCAGCTATTCCCCCCGATCAACTAGGAACAAATTTGTCGATTTCTTTCGAAATTAGCCCGGATGAAAAGGTGAAAACTCTGGGAATCACTTGGGAACCCGGTACGGACCAACTACGATTTATTTTCGACGCACCACAGTGCGAGCAAGTTTGGACAAGACGAAACATTCTCTCGTCTATTGCCAAACTTTTCGATCCTCTGGGATTGATATCACCAGTGATTATAGTAGCTAAAATGCAGATGCAAGAGCTCGCATTACTCAACTCTGGATGGGATGCGCCAGTTCCAGCGGACATAGAGAGAAAGTGGAAGGCGTTCTATTCTCATCTGGATAAAATTTCCGAGCTGCGTATTAGCCGATTTGCATTAGTTTCAAATTGGATAGATGTCCAATTTCATTGTTTCGCTGACGCTTCCACATTGGCTTACGGTGCGTGTTTATACGTGCGAACGACCAATGAAGCTGGAAATGTTCGGATTGAACTCATCGCATCGAAATCTCGCGTCGCTCCACTGAAGAGACTGACGCTGCCACGACTTGAGCTTTGCGCTGCCAAGGAAGCAGCCATATTGCATTCGAAGGTAATCAAAGCCCTGTCTTTGGAAAACGTCCGCTCGATTTTCTGGACTGACAGTACAATTGTCTTACACTGGCTACGAGCTCCACCAAACTCATGGCAGACCTTCGTGGCCAACAGAGTATCGACGATTCAGACTAACACACATGCACATTCTTGGAGACATGTGTCAGGGAAAGAAAATCCAGCTGACCTAGTGTCCCGCGGAATGGCGATCGAGGAATTTCTGAATAGTCAGTTGTGGAAACAAGGACCTCCATGGCTGCGTAATAGTGAAGATACCTGGCCCAGTGCAGCCGAGGACTACAATCATCACGAAGAACAGTTAGAAGTTCGCAAAACTGTTCATAAAGTTACAGTGCTCCCAATGAACTGTTCAGTCTTCGCTCTTCCTTGCTGTCATTGCTTAGGATCGTTTCATACTGTCGCAGGTTTGCGTACAACTGTCGAAACCCAAACAACAGAAAACGTTCAGCAACTCTGGATCCTGAAGAATTACAGGCTGCAAAAATGGTGTTGACGCGGATTGCCCAGAGTGAAAGATTTCCGGACGAACTTAAAACACTGCAGCAATATCAGCGAGTCGACAACAAATCCAGCTTGAAAAGACTCTACCCATTTCTAGATGTCGACGGTGTCCTCCGAGTTGGAGGGCGTCTACGCTTGTCACAAGAAGCCTACACAGTTAAACATCCTGCTGTTCTACCGAATAATCATCCCTTCACGGATTTGGTTATCCGCTTCTTCCATTGTCAAAATTTCCATAGCGGACCCCAACTCACGTTGTCCGAAATACGACAGGAGTTTTGGCCCATACATGGCAAGCGCGTCGTCAACACTGTACTTCGGAAATGTGTTCAATGCTTTTGAGCCAACCCAATTCCGATTCAACAGCCAATGGGACAGCTACCGGCCAGTCGTGTTCGCCCTGGACGACCATTCTTGATAACCGGTGTAGATTATTGTGGGCCATTCTACTTGAGACCGTCACGTCGAAATGCAGCTCCTCAAAAGGTTTACATTGCAGTATTTGTTTGTTTCACAACAAAGGCGATGCACCTTGAAATCGCGGGCGACCTATCTACCGCTGCCTTTCTCTCTGTATTAAGAAGGTTCATCGGTTATCGAGGAGTCCCTGCCGAAATACACTCGGATAATGCCAAGAACTTCTCGGGGGCTTGCAACGAACTCAAATCTCTCTACGACATGCTGAATAACCCGAACAGTCTCACCACCATTAGCAACGAGCTGGCGCAGCAAGGAATCAAATGGCAGTTTATTCCCCCACGTGCTCCCAACTTTGGAGGATTATGGGAAGCCGCCGTACGCTCTGTAAAAACCTCGCTCAAAGAAGATATCGGCCTTAAGCAGTTGAGTTACGACAACTTCGCCACCGTTTTGGTTCAAATTACTGCTGCTTTGAACTCACGACCTCTCTCTCCGCTATCAGACGACCCCACTGAATTTGAAGCGCTAACCCCCGCACATTTTTTGATAGGCTCCGTCATGAAAGCAATTCCTGAGCCCAATCTAATATCAATTCCCACAAACCGCCTTGACCACTACCAGCAAATACAGCAAATGTTCCAGTGCTATTGGCAACGGTGGAGCAAGCAGTATTTGACACAGCTGCAAATGACAACGAAAAGCCTGCCGGTTAACTTTTTCCAAATCGGCAGCATCGTCGTTCTACGCGAGGATAACATGCCTCCACTATGTTGGCCATTGGCAAGAATCACTGGCCTACACCCCGGTCCAGACGGAGTTGTGCGTGTTGTAACGGTAAAGACGGCGACTGGAGTGTACAAGCGGGCGGTGAATCGTGTATGTCCGTTACCCACGGATGACCTGGATCGCCGAGTTACGAGATCTACAATGCCAGATGGTGGCTCCAGAGAGGTTTTGAATTAGTAGATTTAAGAATTAAAAATTGTAAAATGGATTCGTTGAAGCTAGTTCAAGGGGGCCGGTAATGTTGGCTTATTAGTTGATTAAGGTAAATTTGAATTGCTACTTAAACTAAAACACAAACAAATTAAAACTTAGTCCTAGTTAAAAACTGTTATACAAAAAAGACACAAATTCGATCATCACTATGAACAGCTTGAACACTCATACAACACAAACTTTGTATACATTGATAACACAGATAAGCATTACGCACAATAGATAGCCAGCAAAACAACCGGCACTTAGCAGCCAACCTATCGTAAGGCAATAAAGATCGTTCTAGATCGTCGCGCGTTTCAACAATAAAAAGGGTCGCTAATTTCTAATCGCTTCCAAATAAAGTGTATTTTCTGTGCTAAAAAGACGGTTGTGTAGTGAATCTCGCAAGGAAGAAGTGCCAGTGCCAAGTTTCTAATAGTTCGCCAAATAGTGATTGCATTGGATAGAAGAAATCGGGGTCTGTGAGCCTAAACCAACCCACGAACCAGGAGTAACGAACAACAATGAGATTTTCCATCATAACACTTGATCATTGCAAAATTACATGATGATACTAGGAAATACTCAATTCGTCCTGTGACGTAGAAAAGGTCTTTATAATTTATCGCCATCATGACGGTCACGACCATTAACAGTGCTGCTCACTACTAGTTCAAAAATCAGTAATTTTGAGGAACACTACCACATGTGCAAAGCAACACTATCCCCAGTTATTTCTTATATCATCTTTCAGGGTTAGAACAGTATCAGTTTTCTACAGAACAACAACATTGTTGTACTTATTTGTATCAATCGCCTTCCGTGTTGTGAAAAAACTCAGAAAGACAGTCCATCTTTATAACACAGTTAGCCCGAATCTGATGTGTCGCCTCCTGGATATATCTTCAGCTTTCCATTTCACGTATGACAAACAGAATCATATGTATTCCCAGAAACCCAAACACGATCCATCATATCCCTAATACGAGACGTATTACAATACAACAATGCTTTGCCGGATTCGAGAATTATTTTAATTACATGCTTTTGCGCAAATTCGCGACTATGGATCCTCAAATCATCTCAAAGGTTAACTAATCCTGATTTGTGATGATCATAACAAAATATATTTCAGTTCTGCATGTTGAGCTTCAACTTGCGTATAATCATTAACCCCTTTCAATTTTTTTTAGTAATCAAATATATTCACATTAACACTAACGAGAACACTAAAGTTCTTTAAGAAATTTTAGACTTTTGTTGTTCTAGATCATCTTCTACATCATCATTTTAACTTCAAAGATCCATCCTGAGATCAAACGAATCACCAAATTTGTGCATTTGAAAACGTCCTACTTTCCCGTATTAGGGTCACGTAGTATATCATGCCAACTGTGCCAATTATAGGTCACTTCGATAAACTGCATCGCATGCTAAACAATCATCCTGTTTTTTGCTGTAATCAGTCCTTCCTATTCACAACTTTCCATATATTGCTGATGCAACGTTTCGCTGGTGACAAAGCCCATTTCTCAGTCTCTGTGCTGTGCCAGTGCTGAATGAGCACTTCGACACTTATTAACTGCGAGGTCCGTTCACCATATGATCACCCATGCGCTCGTATTAACTGAGGAATGCACGAAGATACTCCATGCCTAAGAAAGCCAAGAAAATTTACAAGAAAACTGCGAACAATTCCCGAACCGATTGAGAAATTAACCTGATATATGGGCTTTCTGTAGAAACCTTATTGTGAAAAGCCCTCCTTCGCTCTTTTTGGTGTTCTATTTGGGAATTCTATTTCCATCATAATCTTCCAGGAAACTTTTTTTTTACCACGTTCCCATGCTCAATTGGAACTTCAAAGGTAAACCCTTTTTGCCCTCAGTCATATTCAAGGGATAAAACAACTGTTCTGTCCTACGCCTCTAAAAGCAACAAGTGAATATAAACTTTCCTTCCCAGTGCTTTCACGTAGTGCAAATATTATCCTGCTCCCAAAACCATTTCAATTTGTTAGCACCTGCTAGGCAAACCATTCTTGCGTTTGCCGCCAAGCCATGGACCTGTCTTGCTACTACGCTCAGAAACCAGCCACGGACACCACACCCTTACTTTGGTCGGCCTCCCTCCACGATTATTCACCACGGTAGAAAAGCTGTTTTTTTAGATCGGCACCCTGCCACGATCTATAGTTCTCCATTAATCGACTCCCTGTGACGATCCCCAACTAACATTTATTGTGAATGTAAACGTCAACAAAGCGTCCTCAAAACGGCTTGATGCTGAGTTACTGTGTTGTACATATAGATGGAAGCTTCTATGCAAGCCCTATACCAATGAATCTGGCGAACTTAATCAGCATGTATATGCTGTGCGAGAAGCTTCTATGCCACCAAGTCATAGCTCTTTTCTCGGCTCCTATGTAACCACTAACTGAATAACATCTTGAGAAGGCGCTTTTTCAGCCTTTTCGCAGTTGTTAAATAATAGTTATACGGCATCTCCAAATCAAACGTTTAAATATAATTAGGTTATGGATACCGTGACACAATACATGTGGAACTGGAATTATCACTTTTAAAATTGAATAATTAAAGTACTTGCCGCTATTTGGAATCGAACTCCCGATCTCCGTATACACTGGTCCCGATGATGTCCTCGCTGCCACACTGCTATATATAAATAACATAGAAAATAGCCCGTTTTGCTTTACTCCAGACAAGGCTTCATAATTGTGCCACAAGAAACCAACTTCATCTTGCTGCAAAAGCTTGTGAAACGTCAAACGCAATAATGTTTACATTGAACAAGCTGTGTGATTGCGCCAACAGATTCTTCTTCACAGCTTTTAGCTGAAAGAGTGTTCTTTAAACGGCTACGATGTGCTGCTGTTTTGTGTTTTGGCAACATTACAAAACGTACTGTATAAAAGCAGCTGTTGTAGTGGCTGGGACTCATACTCGATTTGCACATCTTCCGGAAAATCTTCCGGCATTGAATTAAAGTGCAATAAAAGCAACCCAAATAATTTCACAGCACAGAGATGGATAGCTGTAAAGAATTTGTGTAGTAGCTATATATCCTGCTTAAAGTTTGTTTTGACAATAATGAATAATAATGGTAAACCAACAGTTTATTACAGATTCTAGCCGTAATGAAATCGCATAACGGCCTTTAAAGCGCTGCTGGTTTGGGGATTTCTCAGTATAACGAATTGTACTGTATAGTAGCAGCTGTTTTGTTAGTGGGGACTCCTATTCGATGTGTTCAAGCTTTCACATCTTCCGGGAAATCTCCCGGAGTTGGAATAGAGTGGAGTAAAGGCAGCCCCAGTGAAAAGCAATGGATTTCTGAAAACCGAGTTTGGTAGCTGGATGGTACTTGTTTTGCAGTCGTGTATTAGCTTATACTTTATATTTGACTAGCTTTCCTTTTATTCAGCGGTGACTGCTTTTACTCGATGGTTACACAACAGAAAGCAAATGACTGAAGCTTATAGCGCTGAAAATGTTAGTTGGGTCTTCCTTGGACCGGCACCCACCACGGTCGTAAATCTCTAGATCGGGAACCCGTCACGATCTTCACCTCTCCATTGATCGGCACCCGCAACGATCTTCCATAGACCGGCACCCGCCACGGTCACAAATGTCTAGATCGGCAACCCGCCACGATCTTTACTAATCTACTATCGGTACCCACAACGATCTTCCTTGGACCGGCACCCGCCACGGTCGAAAATTTCTAGATCGGCAACCCGCCACGATCTTTACTTCTGCACTGATCGGCACCCGCAACGATCTTTCTTGGACCGGCACCCGCCACGGTCAAAACTCTTTAGATCGGTGACCCGCAACGATCTTGTAAGATATACCACAGAGAACAGACAAACATGCTCGAACAAAATTGCTTGAAAATCTTGTGTAAAGAAAAAACAAGCTCAGTAGCGACATCGACGGTGACTTTCCCACTCAAAAACTTGTTTCGACACCATGAAGGCGCTTTCTGAAGAAATATTTCACTAGCGCACCTTTAAATTTTCCTACTCAGATTCTGAGCTATATTTGCTTAAATAACAAGATGTTTATGATTATTTCACTAATCCAGCAACAAAATTTGAGCAACCCATTGATAATTAGTTTCATTATTTTCAATAATAAACAAGTTGAACAAGAATTCAATGATTGTTTTCCAAGTAAAAACAACACATTCTCTTGGTGGAACTATACTATCGTGCACACTTGGTGACACTGGCGCCACAAGCTAAAACATCGGCAAATTTGTACCCCGATTCAAAATGTGACAGCGCCGCGTAATGGCCACATTCCCTGTTATTTCAAAGCAACCGTTGCAATGCTTTACACAACTGCACTACATGAGCTTGGACGTCTGTTCTCTGTGGATATACTTTGGTCGGTAATCCACCACGGCCCGAACCTATGTCAGACCGGCCCCCCGCCACGGTCTGCAGACATGTTTTCCCACTGATAACCAAATCATATTTATCCAGTTGATCAAAAAATCAAGCAATCAGGCCAAATTCATCTAAAATGAATCAAGCAAGATCAAAAATAGATCCGAACAAATCATATTGCGCAGTTCCCACCCAACTGGACCCCTTTCGCAGTTAGTATAAGTGCGGGATCGTGAATAAAACTGCGATTTTGCATCGAATCGTTTCGGTGTCTTCTGCGCACTTATTCAGCACTTTGTAATGCATAAGTGCGCAGAAGACACCGACACGATTCGATGCAAAATCGCAGTTTTATTCACGATCCCGCACTTATACTAACTGCGAAAGGGGTCCAGTGGGGTGGGAAATGCGCAATATCAACTACATTCATACACGCTGCCCCACATCACTCTTTGCCCGACTGACAACTTCGACAGCAGTTTCCGGAAAAAAGCGGACACGATTCATCGTAACCAATCTAAAAACTGCAGTCACAACAGTGACATCATCGTTATTTCTCATCATTCACTACTACACCTACACACAACGATTCCTGCTACCTTTTACTGGCGCTTCATCGCACGAAACTTTTGCCACAACCAAAAATCGAAAACAAAACATTCAAAATCTTACTTACCGTAACGAGTGCCCATCCCATCCTCGTCGCCAGATGTACACGAAAAGAAAAGCAATTATTTTAATTATTAGATTTGAGATATAAATTTCATTCCACTCCACCATATAAACACTATTACGTCACCTTATTTACTATAAAACGAAACATAATGTAGTATATAACACGTCCTATTAAAGAGTATAAGTTTTGCCTTGGCGAAAATATATTGGGCAAAACTAATACTTTTAATAATGTTTCGGATTGAAAATTTTTCCATTTTTCACTCGGCGCAGAATCCACAGAACAAAGCTAATTTCGTTGAACTTCGGCGTATGGCTTCGTAATGATGGCGGTTATTGGATTAGAATATATTAAGATTGATTGATTAATTTGTCTTTATTAAAGAGACTTTCAGCCCTTGGCTGGTTCGTCTCTCTATATTAAGATTAGAAGGTAAGTGGTACACTAATTAATACAAAATCAGTCTACTAATTGTCATCTTATTACTGATTTTAGGTATATTATCAGAAAAAGCAGAAACTCTAAACATTTTTTTCGTCATGTTTTCAATAATTCGCCTTGACGGAGGCTCTCTGAGAGAATTGCGCTGTGCGTGAAAACAATTTTTTTTAACATGGGAAAGGATAGGAGCTGCATTTTCAAATGCTTCTAATTCTTTATAGAAATTTTTTTAAGCAAAACGTTCTTAATGTTATCGAATGAGATTTTGATACGCTATATTATAGACATAACATTGTGATTTAAAAACATTTTGTCTAAAACCAGTTATAGTGTAGCTAATTGAAAGTATATTGCAAAACATTAACTCTTTTTTCAATCTGAAGTCCCTAAAATATTTTAGAAGCATTTGAAAATGCAGCTCCTATCCTTTCCCATGTTAAAAAAAAATGTTTTCACGCACAGAGCAATTCTCTCAAAGAGTTCCGTCAAGGCGAATATTTTATTCGCCGGACTGCAAATAATAAGAAACTGCATTTCAGAGACCCTTTGGGTTTACGCCTAGCGCTCATCTGTGTGAGTGCCTCCGGCGCGTCTCTCCCAACATAAACAAAGCGACGTTGCCGCAATGCTGGACTTAAGAGCAAAGGGGAGCCCCAACATTATGCTGCGCGATTCGTCAACATAACACCAACACAATCCCACCCCGTATGTTTTCTCAAAATTTCTCTCCCACGAAGAGAGGGTGGTAGACGATCCGGTGCGCCGTCCGTCAGTCAGTTCAGCATAGCACAACATTAGGAGGGTCGCTGTCGCTGCTGGCTGGTGCTGGTGCTATGCCGCAAACAACATCGCATCGAACGTTGCTTTGCTGCTGCACTCGCGGTTCGACAACGACTCATTCGCTCGCTCGCCCGCTCTCGCTCTCTGGGGGGCCTTTGATATGCGGATCTTCCACCGAATCGAATCCTCCGCCGCCGAGCCGAGTTCCGTTCCGCGTTGAAGTTGAACTTCAGTCGAGAGAAGAGTGTGTTTCAGTCAACATCGTTGTGACCTCGCGCGGTTGGATGCGCGTTCTTGTCTTCTCAAACATCAATATAGTCTAGTAGTGTTCTAGTGTTTTTGGACTCCTCGCTCCCCCCACTCACTCACTGGTCATTGTGATTGTGATTAGTGGTATCATCCATCTCATCATGGATGCGACGGATGGGATTCGCCGTCTGCAGAAGGGCTGATGTGGAGTGACCGGATTTTGCTTAGTGAACGTTTGATAAAGGTGCAGAAACTGGTTCTTTTTAGTGTGGTTTTTGGTGGACGTTCGGGGCCGTATACGGAGCGCAAGGTAACGGTGGAAAGAAGATTGGTAGCAAAAAGTAAAAAAGCTAGTGTGTAATTTGGGGTTTCATTCGGCAGACGAGCCCCCCTTGTCCGAGTGGTTTAGATGGCGACGCTTCGGTGAGGAGCAAGGGACGTAGATGATGGGTTCTCGCTAGTGTTTAGAGAAACCGAATGGGATAAGTGTTCTTTGCGTGAAGATCGGACAATCTATTGTTGTGCAAATCATTCATCCACAGAAAATCCAAAGGAGATTCAGTCAAATCCTATGTCGAAGAACGAATATCCTTTTGGGGCTCTCATGGCGCATGTGAGTGTATTTGTGAGGTGTGTATAGTGTGAGTGATGCGTGATGAGGGTTTTTGTGGTGAATTCGGCGAGGGAGGGAACGGTGAAAATAATGTTCTAGGGGTGGAAAAGGTTTCGATTTTCCTGTGCCTATGTTGGTTGCCGTTTCCCGAGACCAAGACCAAGATAAAGAGAAGAAGAAGCAGTGAAGTCAGTCCTAGGGTAGGAAAATTGGGGGAGCATCCCATACACAAAATGTGTCCTTTCTTCGCACACACCCTTCTTCCTTTTTTTGGCTTAGTGCTTTACCACCCTCGTCAAAAAGTGAAAAATTGATGAAAAGTCCGTGTTTTGTGAGTTTCCGCGATTAAGAAAGGGAATCTTTCAAGTTCAGTTTTATTTCCTCCTATTTAGGTTTTACAATATTTAGTGATAAACAGTGTATTAAACTAGCATTTTGAATTTATTGATGAATCATACAAGTGTTTGAAAGGATATCATAATCGAAAATATATTGAGCAGTATAACCGTGGAAAACAAGCATCAGAAAACGATATCAAGAAAAAATAAAGGCTAGTGTGAATTCAATGAAGATTTATGAGAAAAGTTGAGATTAATTAGGATTATTCGCCGACTTTTATTGAGGAGCCAGTGCCAGTGTCAGTGTGTGAGTGCTTGTGCCAGAAAAGGATACATCCAGCAAACATCAGCCGGAGGATTCGTAAAGAGGGAAAACACACAAACACAATCGTAGGCGATTATTGCTGCGACGAGACGACGACGACTAGGACGAGTACGAGCCTACTACTGTACACTGTGTGTGGTGGATTGTGGTGGTGCATCAGTGGAACTAGCGGAAAAACAGCCTACTTGGATTATATGTATGCCTACTCCGTCACAACAGCAGCAACAATAACAATAGCGCTGTAGCCCGTGTCAGCAGAATATCTGTGTGGAAAATTGCAGCCGGATCGGAAATTGGGACATCAGGAACAATAAAGAAAGGTTTGTTGAACTCTCTTCTTATTAGCCTTTTGTTGGTTTCTGGGTTTCATTAGGGTTTTTGGCGACTGTTTTCAGGATTTGAGAATTGACTTTTTATAAAAAGTATAAATTGGAACTTTTTTATTGACAGACAACTAGACTTAAGCATTATACAATAATTTATTTGGTTTTGTTGAAGTCTTGGAGAACTGTGCAAGGAATTGTGTTTTGACGCTTTCAATGCTGGTAGCTATGGAAACATGAATGCCTTAAATATTTGTTTTGATTTCTGTGTGCTTGCTTACGTCTGGTCCTTGTCAAATGTGTTAATGAAGCTTATTATTGCCCGGAGTGTGGATGATTGTATGTGATAATAAAGTATTGAAAGTAAAGTGTATGCAAATAATGAATACTATTCTTACATTAACGTTGAAAAAAATATATAAATAAAAAGACGTTAATTGTGGCAGGAATTGAAGGGTTTATTAGATTTGTTTTTCCCTTCTTTATAAAGAGCACATTAGAATTTGGCTGATACAAATTATATTTTGATTTTTTGTCTCCCCAAAAAATTTTGGCTGGATTTTGTATTTTAAGGGGACAGATGAAAAAATATTTATTGAAACTTCGGGGTTTGGTGGAAATTCTTTAACTCATCGGATTAGTTGTAAATATTTTTCAGATTAAATGCTTTATTATTTTTATCCCCCAGTCAAAGAGTGGTGGGACAAAACGTGAAATAAATAGTGAACAGAAGCTTTTTATTCCCTTTAGCATTTGACAAGTTCGGCTGAGACATCGATTTTTGTGAATCAATTTGAATCGGACCAGCAGAATCGATTCACCGATTTAATCGAATGCTTTGAATCGATGTTTTCACATCGATTCGATATTATAGAATGTTTCAAAACCATAAAATGATCCGTTTTACCATGATTTATTTGTCTAAATAAATTTAATATCAAAAAATGGATTGTACATCGAACCGTCTCTGGAGGAATTCCTGGATGAGTCCGTGGAGGAATTCCCAAAGAAATTCTTGGGGGAATTCCTACAGGAATACCTGAGGGAAACTTTGAAATTGAAGCAATCCCTGGAGGAATTCCAGGAGAATTTTTTGGAGGACTCCCTGGAAAAAATCTTGGATGAATGCCTGGAGCATATTCTGAAAGAAATCTTGAAGGAATCCCTGGATGAACTCCTGGAGGATTTTATAGAGGAAATCTGAGAGGAATCTCTGGCGAAGAAACATCTTGAAGAATTCCCAGAAATCTTAGAGAAATTATTGGAGAAATTCTAGGAAGAACTCCTGGAGGACTTTTTTGAAAAAACCGCTGGAGGAATCTCTGAAGCAATTTCTGGAATAACCTCAGCAGGAATGCCTGGAAAATCTTCTGAACAAATTCCTGGTGGAATCCCAGGTGGAGCTCCTATAGAAGTCCCTAAAGGAATTCTTGAAGAAATCCCTGAATGAATCCTTGGAGAACTTTCTGCAGAAATTCCTAAAGGGATTCCCCGAGAACTATTTCTGGAGGAATTCTTGGAGGAATCGTCGGAGAAATTTCTGGGGGAATCACTGGAAGAACCCTAAAAAGAATCAATGGAGAAATTTGTAAGGAGATTCCTAGAGGAGTTCCTAGAGGAATTCCTGGAGAAAACCCTGGAAGAAATCCCGGAGGAAACCCAGAAAAAAAATTCTAGAGGAATTCCTAAATAAATTGTTGAAAGAGTTTCTGATGGAATCCATGGAAGATTTCCTGGAGACATTCCTGAAGAAATATCTGGGGTAATCCCTGGTGGAATTCCCGGAGGAGTACCTGGAGAAATGCCTGGATGAAATCCGAAGGAATGCCTGTAGGAATACCTGGAATAATTCCTAGATATATTTTGGGAGGAATTCCTGGAGGATTTCCTAGTGGATTCCTGAAGAAATCCTTAAAGGAATTCATAGAGGAATCTCAGAAGGAATCCATGCAGGAATCGCTGGAGAAATTCTTTGAATAATACCTGGGTAAACTCTGGGAGGAATTCCCAGTGTTTTTTGCCGTAGATATTGTGGAGGTATTCTCAAAGGAATTCCTGGAGGAATTCTTAGAGCAATTGGAATTCCTGGAGGAATTTCTAGAGAAATCCATTGAGGAATTTTTGGATGAATTTTAGGAAGAATTCCCGAAGAGATCCTAGGATCAATCTTTGAGGGAATTTTAGGAGGAGTTTCTTAAGAAATCCCAGGAGGAAATACTGAAGAAATCGATGAAACTCTAGAGGAAATGCTGAAGGAATTCTAAAAAGAGTACGCAGATGAATTTTTGGAGTAATTCCTACAGGGGATAGACAAAATGATCGGGACAGGCAAAATTTTCACTTTACAAAAAATGTTCAACTAGCTGTAACTTTTCGAAAAGTGCATCGAATATTCTCAAATTTTTACTGTAAGTCCTTCAACTAGTTGTGTATCAGTGGACAAAGTTTGGAAAAGATCGGACAATTCTTCACGAAGTTATAAAGATTTTTGAAAAAGATAAAAATATCCGATAGCCAACTTTGAGCTGTTATACCTCCGGATTCAATGAACCGATTGCAATGAAATTTTGACCATTCATGACTTATATAATGAACTCTGGAAAACATTTGACTTAACTTAAAATTTTTAACAAGCGAAAAAGTTATAGCGATTTTATTTTCTTCACGATTTTTTAGTAAATTGGTCTATTTTTAATATGCATCCCATTACTTTTTCAATTTATTGGCGGCTATGTTGTTACTTTCCTTCAAAACGCATTTATATATAAGTCAATTTGAGGGAAACTAAATGAATTATAATTTGCATCTTGAATTTTGAAACGATGTTGATGTTTTGGATAATTTGATGTTTTATTAGAAAAATAATTTAATCGTTATAATTTTCTTCCGTGTTAAAAATATTAAGTTAAGTCAATGGTTTTTCATAGCTCATTATATAAGTCATTAATGGTCAAAATTTCATTACATTCGGTAAATTGAATCCGGAGATATAACAGCTCAAAGTTGGCTATCGGATAATTTTACCATTTTCAAAAATCTTTATAACTTCGTGAAGAATTGTCCGATATTTTCCAAATTTTGTCCACTGATACACAACTAGTTGAAGAACTTACAGTAAACATTTGAGAATATTTGATGCACTTTTCGAAAAGTTACAGCTAATTGAACATATTTTGTAAAGTGAAAATTTTGCCTGTCCCGATCATTTTGTCTATCCCCTGTATATCAGTTCCAGAAGAAACCCCAGGAGGAAGCTTGAAAGCAATCCCAAGAGGAATTCCTAAGGGAATCTCTAAACAGATCCAGAAGGAAGTCTTAGTTTAATTGCTGGAGGAGTTTCTGGAAGAATTCCAGGAGGAATTCCTGAAGGAGTCCCAAGAAGATTTCTTGGAGGCGTTTTCAAAATAATCGTGGAAGTTGTTCCCAAACTAACCACATAATGAATTCCCTGGAAAAATTTCTGTAGGAATCCCTGGGTAAAAATTAGAAGAAACCCATGTCTGCAGTAATTTGGACAAATTACAAAAGAAATACTTGGGTGGACTCCTAATGATTTTTTTTAAAGAAATTCCTGGATTAATTTTTGAAGAATCTTTAGTAAAATGTTCTGAAAAAAATTCTGGAAGACACTCCAGCGGAATTCTGGAAGGAATATATATCTATATAAACCTCTCGAACACACAACTATTTATCAAAAAAAAAACACTTTTTCTAGCATTTAACTTATTATGTGTATGTACTATACACTATGTACCAGAAATCTTTGCAATCAGTTTGTTCTCACAGCAGCAGCAAGATCAGCAGTAACTCCGTCCCCGTCGACTAGCTGTATTATTTTAGCTCACAATTTCTGTCTACATTCTACATGCAGTGGCGGCGGGTTCCTTTCTGATGTTTTTCTCTCCTCTCCATACATTGCTGCACTGTACCGTGCGCGTAGGGAGGACCACCACGCATTGTGCACAGCCTGCAACCAGCTGCGCTTGCATATATATAGATTTAGCCTCCCGTCCTGCCGGGTGGCCATGCGTAGGTTACTTTGGTTTAGTTCGGAACCGGTACCTACTCTAAAACAAAACCAAATACCCGAAAAACTACAACTTCCCAATATTCCCCCAAATGCGTGAGAGCTTCTCTCCTTCGACGACGAAAATGAAACTACATATGTTACCCCCTGAGGCTACCCCAGTAGTAGCGCGTTGATTCGAAAACTTGAAAGCCGTAGTGCGTTGATATCAGAGAGATGAACTGTTTGCGATGTTTGTGATGCTGTGTGGGGAGAAGATAGGCGATGCATTCGCTTCCCGATTTTGAGTAGAGCCGGTACCAATATAATACAGTTTCGTACGAGCAGTTTGATGTTTTTCCATCGATTTGTGTCTTGAAAGTTAACCATGTCGATTTTTTTTAAAGGTTTTTGTTTTGCCTATTTTCTCCTGGCCTTGTTGATGTGAAGTTATAGGTTGTTTTTTTTTCTATCGGCTTTTTTCTCAGCTGTCAGATTTTAGGCAGCATTTATAAAGTTTTGTAAGATTCTTGAGGTTTTGTTTAGTGTGGTTACAGCCCAAGTAACATTTTAAGTTTTGTTCGGCTCTACAAGAGATCTTCATGACCAATTTTATAAAACTTGCAATAAAACTGAATCATACATCAAAACCTCTTGATAACCTCTTTAGGATTATCTTCCGGCTAAGTGGACCACTCTCGGAGAGGTTTTGCAAACCGCATTAAGAGTAGCAATAAACCCGTTTTAAAACCTAGTTGAAATATTTCCCATTATCGATTGTTGTTGTTTTTTTTTCAACAAAAACTATGACAGCTCAAGATGCAGAGAAGCTTCTTCGATGGCACGTCAAATTCAGGAGAATACATCATTCGTAAGTAGAAAGCGATTATTTCAAAGTAGTATTTTAGTAGTTATTGTGCTGCTAGGCTTATGCGCATTCGAATTTACCGTGAATATTGGGGTTGCAGAATCATAAAATTAATGCGCTTCGAAAATAGTGAATATTATCATCTTGGAATGAAATAAATCAATTTGTTATTATTACTATTATTATTACTATTTATTAACGACACTTTACCATTATTGTGGCATTCGTGTCATAATCAATTTGTGAATTTAGTAAAACTATCCCGAATCACAAGAAAACTCAGCAGAGAGAGTTTATTTATGTGAGCATGTTATGAAAATGGTTGCAAACTACCAATTCATTACTAATTTAAGCAAAATTAACTATGTTTCATTCACGTAAGCTTATTCGTCAATATGGCGACGACCATAATCAGCGAAAATAAAACGAAAGCAAGTTTACTTCTATGATGACCGCAATAAACCTAGCATTGTCATAGTTTCTGCTTTTCCACCAACAGATGTCGTTACGGATCGAACGGATCGCCATCTGTTGAGAGTTTTAACAGTTTTATTGCGGTAATAATGATTGCCAGAAGGTTTACATATCGGAAAGTTTTGTTTACTCTGTCTTTATGGATATCTTCAAGTATACTATAAAACATTTTATTAATGGTTTTCATAAAAGCAGTCTTAAAACTGTGAGCTTTAATTATTGCTGTAATAAAACATTAATAAAAATCAAACAAAACGGATCAGCGATGGAATTGTTACTTGGGAGTTGCAAGATGTCTACAATCTGAAAAAAAAAAACTGGAGAAACACGACTTTTTTTTTATTCTTCAATCACTTAACCTAATTTACAGCTCTATTGTCCACTAGGGCACTGCGTGAGCGATTCCAATTGGAAGCTGTACATACACTTTGTACAGCGCCTAAATGTATTCTATTTCTAATTGTACTACATCGAACTGGTGGCCGTTGCGCTACTTTCACGTTCTACCCTATCATGATAGAATGATGAGCTCGAGGATGTTGATGTGTGGCTGTTTGTTGTTCCTGTTTCCAGTCCGATTGGGGGTCCATTATGGGTTGCCGTTCGCCGATGTCCAAGTATCCGGGTTCATTTGAGCCATGGGCTCAGAAGAGGGTCAGTGTCAGCTGCTCTCAGGGGGTAAGAGCAACTGACGAAAGTGCCGGGGCTGGGATCGAACCCATGACCATCTGCTTATGAAGCAAACGTGTAGCCACTACGCTACGGGCCCCGGCTGTGAAACACGACTTATCAGAGAACTTAATGTTACAAGAAACAATCTGGAATATTCAGGGGATTTCTTGAGTTGGGTTTTATAATTAAAAAAAAATGTGTTGGTTTTTTAATTTTATACGAAAAAGCACCTTTTTCTGAGCCACTATGATTTTTTTTTAGATTTTTAGCACTTTATTTTGGTATCTAAAATCAATTTCAAAGAGTTTTTTTGACATCACCTTTTGACATCTGGACAACTGCTTGACAGCACCGCCCTGTACAAAATACGACGAGAAGTGATTCGACAAATCGCTCCCATACAAACTTCAAATTGATTTTTAAATGGGTTTCCGGGCACCAAAATTTATGAAAATTTGGATTTCGGCTCAGTTTGGCATGCAGATTCAGAATATGGAATTATCTCAACATAACTAAAGAAGCCAATACCCAGGAAATTTTGTATAAGGTACACCGGGGCAAGTTGAAACGGGTGGGGTAAGATGAAACAGTGGGTTAACATGATGTTTTCTAATAAAAACTAAATAAATATTAATTTAGTTAATATTTATTTAGTTTTTTTATTTATTTATTTAATTAATTAATTAATAAAGCAAAAGGAACTGTTGCTGGGATTTCTCGAATGCATTTTTAGCTGAGATTCCTCCAGTAATTACTGTTCGGAATCCTTCATGAAATCCAGGACGATTCCCAGCAGGGATTCCCAAAGGAATTCCAGCAAAACTTCCTTATGGATTTTATCAGAGACTTCTAAAGAAAACCCAGCAGCAGTGTCGCGAAGCATCAGCGTACAAGTCACAAAAAAGCTGATAAACACCAAACTTCACCCTGTCCCTGCCGTTTCTGATTCGTTCTCTCTACAGTCGTTAACATCAGAAAAGACAGAATCCCATCAATGTCACCCGGTCACCCTTGTTTTGCTACAATCATCCTGACTTGGATATGGCTCATGTGAGTGTCATGACTCTCTCCGTCGCCTCAAGCAGATGCACGCGCAGCAGCATGTAAAACTATGCATGTGTATTATCACAAGCACGGTACTACGTCACAAATCCTATTCGTTTTGCATAGCTCAGTTTAAACGCACACATTGAGCGCACCACGCAGTTCGCCCTGGCTACGGCAAACGCTCTCACTTCGCTGCTCAGAGAGATTGATTCTCTTGCAACCAGCCTGAAGCATACTCAGCAACTGCTATCGCTGCAAAGCTGCGGGTGGATCCCACAACATGTTTGTCATTCCAGGCGTGACATGCTAGCTGGTTCGTATCGCCTTGGGAAGGGTGATCCGAGAAAACGGTTCAAGACTTGAGTGAAGACTTAGTGATTATCTCGTGATGGTCGCAATTACTCGCAAGACTGCCCAGCAGTATTCCTGAAGAAATTACCGTGAGAATTCCTGAAGGAATCGAAGTTGATTTCCAATGGAAAGATATGTTAAGTTTGTAGACATTGTCAGAATTCATTCTAAAATAGCAATTCAAATATGTTCATTATGTATGCATGTATGCTTCGGACAGTTGGCTTTGCAGTCTTTTGGGGAAATCGAAAACACTAGTTTATGATTTTCCCGACGTTTCGGTCCGTATGGGACCTTTTTCAAGGGTTCTAAAGTATAATTCTCGGATACTTTTTCAAAACGACGTATAATACACGCAAATCCTATGTTGATACGTCGTTTTGAATAAGTGTATCCGAGAATTATTCAACGATCAGTGCAAAATTTTAAACATAAGTTAATTTTACAAATTACCAATCAGTCAAGGTTTCCTAGACTAAACTCAAAAATGTCATGTGGAAGTTTTGGCCTAAATGGAAGATTAAAAAATCAATTTTCATTTTTTATATACATATTTGTTGTCCTGCACTGTACTCACATAGGTTGAGTTCGTTCCGTTTTGAACCGTCGTGATGCTTAGGGCTTGTTCACAAATGTCATAACGCTGAAGGGGTGGGTGGAACAAAAATATTTTTTCCCCATACAAACAGTGTAACGAGGGGGTGGGTGGGTATCAAAAAAGGAAAATTTTGGCGTTATGACATTTGTGAATGAACCCTTACAATCTTCTACCTATCGGGCGGTCTAGAATTCGGTCCATGTTTGTATGTGAAAAGCAAAGGGCAGGGTTAGTAAATATTTGTTAGGATAGTTTCTAAAAGCTTTTTTATGCAGAAATCAAGCCGCTTATTTTTCGAGTAAAACCTAGCAGAACTTTTGGAAAATTTTTGAAGTGTGATTTTAAGCACAAGCAAAATTAAATTTGGCAAATTTGGTAGCATCCATCTCTAGGAAGTTCGGACTAACTTTCATTAAAATTTGCCTTATTTGCTTAAAAAAATCTTTAGTTTCAAAAGTTGGTAGCAATTCAAAGTAAATTTAGTAGACTCAAATGATGCATGTTGGAAAATTTAGTCAGTTCTTGTATTTGCTTCTGGTGAAAATAATTGACCGAATTCCGGGTCCTCCTGGCCGCTTGGTTACCCAGAGGATGTGGCCAGTTTTCGACTGGTTTTGCGACATGTCGTGAATTCAAGAGACCCATTCATTGAAGGATATTTCGAGCATTTTGGTCACATTAGTCGCATTCCTGGGTCTTCGCCACCTGGTTTCCTCGGGGTAGATGCTCGATCCCAATCGTATCAAATCGTAGCTTGCGACTTTTCAAATTTCATATATTTACGAAGCAAACTTATTGAAGGATATTTTGTCCATTTTTATTACATCCATCTGGATTTTCTCCTGAAATATCTCGTGATATTCCTCCGGAATTTTCTTTTAATATTTTGCTCAAAAGATACTTTTACAATTCCTCCAGAAGGTTCTTCTGAAAATGCTCCAGATGGTCTTTCAAGTATTTCTCATAGAATTTCTTCTGGTATGTATCATGCAGATCCTTCTGCAGTGACTTTTTCGGGATTTTCTTCTGGAATTCCTCCAGATATCTCTTCTTCCAGATATTCCTTGTACTACTATTTTTTCTCTTGGATTTTCTTCTGGTATTCCTCCTGGAGTTCTTTCTGGTATTTTTTTCTCTGTATTATCGGTATTATTCCTGGAATGTTTCTGGAGTTGTTGTTAGGCATTCCTGGTGGGTTCCCTCAAGAAATTTATTTGGGGTGTTTCATCTACATTTGGAGATCCGTCTAGAATTCTTCCAGTACATAGTATCTCTCGGAACTTTCCTTATCTTGTTTATGATTTTTTTTGAGAAATTTCTTCTGAGATTCCTGAGGATATATCTTCAGGGATTTCTGCAAAAGTTTTATCTGGGACATCTCAATTCTTCTGCAGTCACAACTCTGCAGTGCCTTGACTCTTCTGTGACCTGTGTGTTGTTGGAATGTATTTTCTTCTAGAATTCTTGAAATTACTGAACTCTGCTCTAGGATTCCTCCAGTAGATCTTTCTTGTGTTCTTTCTGTAGATCCTTCTATGATTCCAAAAGTTGCTTATTGAGAAATAACAGGAGGCACTACTGGAGGAATTGCAGAAGGATCTTCAGGAGACATCCCCGATGGAAATTGTGGAGGAGTACCACAAGGAATTCTTTGATGAGGAATTTCTTGAGGAATCCCTTATGAATCTAAGAATCACAAGCGGAATTTCTGAACATATATTCCAGAAAAATAGCACAGAAAAGTTTTGAAAAATCTTAGAAGAACCTAAATAATCTCACCATAATTATCAGGAGGAATATCAAAAAACTATTCCTGAAAAAATCCACAAAGAACTACTGGAGAACTACCAGAAGCATCACTGAAGATTCTCCGAAGATTTGTTAAGACAGTTCTGAAAATTTTATGGTATTAGCTACACATAATATACTATTCATGGTAAAAAAATTAGCTATTTCGGCGAACGCAATCAAAAGTTATACAATATTTTCTGTGTGCCAATTTTATCGTAGACACCCTTTAAATGGTTATCAGTAGCAAAATTAGTAATCATATTTCTTGTTGTTTTTTGATATGCTTTGTAATATCAGATGCTAATAATATTAATTCAATAAATAAATGAAAACTCGAAATTTAAATAAATAATCTATTTTTTTCACTTTCATTTGATGATAATACTAGTTTTTACAACGATTAAAACACCAATCTCAAAATTGATAACCAACTAGGTATCTATTCAATTCTTTTTTGAAGATGCGCCTTCTGGCATATGGCCTTCGTCTCCGGGAGAGATGCTGAACGCATTGGTATTGGTATTGAACCAAACAGCATCCGATGCTGCTGATCGTCTACATCGTCTACCTACATTGTGTTATTGCTCGATGTGTGTAGCGTAGGATGAATGTTTTTCTTTCTTCTCTCCTCGACGACGTCGACGATGAAAGTTCAAACTTCGAACCTCCTCTGCTCAAGTTGACTGGGCTGACTGCTGTTTGTTTGCACGGTTGATTGGTTGGTCGGAGATCGAGGCGAGTCGAGTCGACCGGCGATACTTGTTGTTGCCCTCTCTGCTGAACTACTGAACTGCACTGCAGCGCCGCATCACAGCTAGAGCTAGCCAAAAGCAACCACGCTGTCTGTTGGCAGTCAACAGACCACCACACACCGACCGACCGGTCAAGAAGAAACCGGAGGATTTCACCTTGTTCGAATAGTCAACTTTCTTCGTTTGTAGTTTGTTTCCGTGCTTTGGGGAGTGTTTTGATCTGCTTCTGAACTTTTTGGATTACTATAAAAAGGAGGTTATGTGATGGCTTTCCCTGTTGTAATTTGAGTTCAAATATACCAGATAAATTAAAACATTACTAATATGTTTTTCTGTGAGGAAAAAAAAATCTTATTAATTTACCTTGAGCGTTGCTTATTACTCCAGTATGCCGCAGTTAACAAATCGCTCAAGCCTTCTTACCAGAAGCTATTTGTCGGAGCAGCACCGCACAAGTCATTACGATCGCTTTTTGTTTCACCGGCAGTCAACATTATCCATAATTATAATTATCAGAGCACGCATAAGTAACCCTCGAGTGCAGACGAAGGAAAAAATGCTCCCGGAGTAATCTTACTCCGACAAACCGACATTGATCCCTTGCTTGCACTCCGAAGTAGAACAATCCACTAAATGAGGTTAATTTAGGCATTTTTTCCTCAGCTTTTACCACGTGGAGCTGAAAGTCAGCTGCCATGCCAAGGGCTGCCGACTGCCATGAGTCGAGAAGAAACCGATCTCAACTTTAGGTGATGTCCTGCTGTGCTTGCGGTTGCTCGATGAAACACGTGCCGAAATTCAAATAGCAGCCGATTACCGCAAAGCAAATTTAAACCAACCAATCTCCCCAGCATCTTAATTTTCCTTTCGTTTTAGCTCGTACCACACTGTCCTCATTCCTGTGTGCTGTAAGTTGGACGGATATTGGCGGACCATGCAATTAGGAATTCAGTACTTTTTCGGAAATTCGCCCCCGTGGGTTAATGTGCGTTCGGCGTGATATTCTGAGAATGGGGAAAAAAAAACTCCTACCAAGGTTGCTGGCTGTTGTTGGCGAATGGACTGTGTGTGCTCTTGAACCCAGCAGCAGCCTCGAACCTACTAGGTCGGCCTTCACAGGATACGTACGTATACGTGTAATATGCAGGCACAGGCGGTGGCAGTCATTGAGGCGATAACGTTCCCTTTTTTTTTCTTTGGAGAAACAAATATCCTCTTCTGGTATTTTATTTCTCTTTTTTCGACCCTGATGGAGGGCTACATATGTTGTGAACTACAGATGGGAATGTGGAGACACATATGGAGAGTTGCGTCTCTTAGGAAGGGGAAGGAAACTAGTGTATAAGGAAATCTTGTGTAGCTGTCCTTTTGGGTTGAAGGTTACCGTTTCCACCCAGTGAGTCGTTCGGATGTAGGGTTTAAGGCCTTCCATAAAATGGAATGGTATGATTGAGGGTCTTTTATAAACTTTACTCGACTTTGGCCCCTTTAACATTCTCATTACTTCGGGCCTGGAATTGTTCGGGACACGCACGCTATGTCCAAACGGAAGTATTATGAAAATCGAATGTACCTCAAATGTTACTACCTAGGATCGAAACTTTGGACCTCTAATTTCAGAATTTGTGCGGTTTAAAATATTTCATATTGGGTTTTTTGATATTTTTGATTTTTTCCTATTTTCCCATACAAATATCGAAAAAAGTCATTTTTAGGTCAATTTCGTCCCATATAAAAATGTATGGGAAAAAAACCCAAGATGGATTATTTTAAACCACGCATATTCTGAATCAAGAGGTCCAAAAATATGATTCTAGAGAATAATTTTTGAGGTACATTCACTTTTCATAATACTTCCCCTTGGACATAGCGTGACACGGTCTGACCCAGAACTACTAAGGTGCTTCAACTCTAGCATGGAAATAATTCGAAGTTTTGGGCTTAGCCGTATCTCAATTATTTCCAGAATCGATATCATGGCAATACCGTAAAATTTTACAAACCCTACTAGCAATATCTTGTTTTTTTGAATACCTTTCGCAAAGTTTTAGTTTTTACCCTTCGAATGATCGCGCTGTTGTGCTTTGAACAACACGTTCAAAAAAACTCGCTTTTCGTACTCAGCATTAGCGTAGTGCTGATGGTGGTGGCCAAATGCACGAGTGCCGGAAGGTTAAGTGAAATTTAAAGTGATCAGACAGCGGCACTTCTTTGATTTCAAATTGTACCACGTTTTGCACATATTGGTTGTTATGCGCACTGACCTGTGAATGAAAACCTATATACGAAAAATTTAGCATAGCCCATTCCATCAGAGAAAACCTCTAGCAACTACAAGTTGCCAATTTTGTTTGAACATCCATGAATTCCTAAAAAAGTTTCTCTAGGATTTCCTTAAGGTACAAATGCTCCAGGAGTTGCTTTGAAAGTTTCACAAACAGTTCTTCTGTATTTTTTACATGAATTGCAGCAAAAGCTTCTACACGAATCAATTCAGAAGGTTTTCTAAAAATTATTCCAAAATTAAATTAGGCAATTCATTCAGTAATTGCTGCATGAACCTCTTATGCAGGGTATTTTCTCGGAGTCCCTTGACTCAAGGGCATTGAAATATTCTTCTAACAGTTACGTCTGGAATTTCTAGAGCTGTCCCCTTACGAATTTCTCCAGGAGTTTTTTTTTGCAAATATCTCTTTACAAATTCCTTCAACAATTTCTCTATGAGGTGCTTCAGCAATCTTTCCAGAAGTTTCTCTAAAAGATACTCTTCGAGGAGTTCTATAAAACTATTTCTCTAGGCATTTCTTCGGAAATTTCTTTTATTACTATTCTTGCAGACATTTCTTCAGGAGTTCCTTTTGGATTTAGATGTAGATGTAGATGTCTCTGAATATCTTCAGCAGTTTTTCATGAACTTTTTCAGGAGCTATTGCTATAATCTCTTGGTAAATTCCTCCAAAGTTTCACTAGGAATTCCTCCAGAAGTTCCTTCAAGAGATACTTTCTGAATTTCGCTAGGAGAGTTCCAAAATTTCTATAAGCGTTTCTTCAGGAACTTCTTTCGAAATTCCATTTAATTTTTTAAATTGTTCGTGAATTTTCATTGATTTTTTATCTCTTAGAAATGTCTGGTGATCTAAGGAAAATTTTTAGAAAAACTTCCGAAAAAATCCCATAAGAATTTTGAAAATATTCAAGGAAAAGTTTATAGATTTCTTCAGAAGTTCTGCTGGAGCAATTGCTGAAAGAACTCCTAGAGAAATTCCTGCAGGGAAGAATTCTTACAAGGAATTCTGGAGGAATTCCCGGATGAAATTGAACTAAAGGAACTCTTGGTTGTTTTGTGAATAAACTCCTGAAAAACTTTTCATATCAACATCTTAACTCCTCATAGAATTTCTGAATGAATATTTTTTAGAATTCCAGCAGAATTTCGGTGTGGAATCCGTGAAGGAAAAGAAGAAATATTTCCAGAGAAAATTTCAAGTGAACATTTTGAGAAATTCTTATAAAACACGTTTTGTAAAAATCCTTGAAAAAGATCTCAACAAACCCCTAAAATCCCCAAAAGTATAGGTGAATTTGGTCAAATGTCTCCTTAAATTTGTAGGGAACCTTAAATTTTTTTTAAATCGTTTTTAGCTTATGCTAGTTTCTCATACAACTTGTCTAAAAGGTTTTGGGAGGAATTCAAAGAAATTTCTATAGAAACTCTTTCAGAACCTCCTTAAGAAATTTCTGATGAAACACTTTGACATGTGTTTGGAGAAACCCCTGACGAGCTTCTGGAAGAACTTTGAGACTTTATGAATAAACTCTTGGAGATTCTAGTCTAGTCTAGACTAGTCTACACATACACAGCCATCTCATGGAATTCCAGGAATCTTCCAAGAGATGGCTGTGTATGTGTAAAACGACTATTTTTATCATTTTTCCAAACTGGCAAAGAATCAGAGATGCATTACAAGTATTGCAGCAGCTATGCCTACTGTGCAGGGTCATTTGAAACATTAGAAAAACAGCATAAATAAAACAGTGATATCTCGTCAGCCGTTCTATATAATATATGATGTATAGGGAATAGACAAAATGATCGGGACAGGTAAAATTTTCACTTTTCAAAAAATGGTCAAATGGTTATAACTTTTTGAAAAGTGCATCAAAAAATCTAATTTTTTTACTGTAATCATTTTTAACAATCTTTTTTGTACCGTCAAGGCGCCATTCACCGTGGGCCTTCGAATATTTTTTCATTATTTCCATATTATGATTGAATGATATGACAATTTCCCTTCAATTTCACCAATACAATGTTGTATTGGTGAAATTGAAGGGAAATTGTCATATCATTCAATCATAATATGGAAATAATGAAAAAATATTTGAAGGCCCACGGTGAATGGCGCCTTGACGGTATCTGTCGTCCAAATTTGGGAAAGATCGGGCTGTTCTACATGAAGTTAGAAAGATTCTAGAAAAAGCCATAATTATTCGATAGCCAACTTTGAACTGTTATATCTCCGAATTCAATGAACCGAATGCAATGAAATTTTGAGCATTTATGACAACTAAACTTGAAATTATGGATAAGAAAAAAAGTAAAAGCGATTTCATTTATTTTATGATTTTTTAGTAAATTGGCACAATTTTAATATGCTTCCCATTACTTTTTCAATTTATTGCCGATTATTTTGTTACTTCCTTTCAAAACATTTTCATATTGAAGTGAATTTTAGGAAATGAAAAAAAAACTATAATTCCAAACTCGAATTTTAAAGCGATGTTGAAATTTTCGATAATTCGGTGTTATATCAGAAAAATAATCTAAAAACTATAACTTTCTTCCGTGTTAACAATTTTAGGTGAAGCCAAAAGTTTTTCAAAACTAATCATATAAGTCATAAATGCTTTGTGGGCTTCCGTGGCCGAGCGGTTAGCGGCGTCAGTCGTTTAAGTGTCTCGTAAGCCTCGGAGTGTGGGTTCGATTCCCGCTCCAGCCGGGGAAAACTTTTCGTAAAACGGAAAATTCTCCACTGGGCCACTGGGTGTAATATGTGTTGTCCGTTGTCGAATGTTTGTAGTATTCAGTCTGTAGAGGCCGCAAGGTCGAAGACGGTGTAATTGTCTTTTATAAGTCATGAATGCTCAAAATTTCATTGTATTTGGTTCATTGAATCCGGAGATAGAACAGTTCAAAGATTGCTATCGGATAATTATAACTTTTTCTAGAATGTTTCTAACTTCATGTAGAATAGCCCGAACTTTCCCAAATTTAGACCACCGATAAACAACAAGTTGAATTTTTAGATTTTTTGGTGCACTTTTCAAAAAGTTACAACATTTAACCATTTTTTGAAAAGCGAAAATTTTAACTGTCCCGATAATTTTGTCAATCTCCTGTAGATGTGAAGCAAAAACGTTGGAAGTGACGTTGCTAAGAAGGTAATGTCACTCCATTGAAGCTCTAACTCTTGGAGATGCGTGAACTCCTGGAAGAAATACTGAACAACTGTCTCGATGAGCTTCTCAAAGTTCCGGAAACACTACTTGGGTATTATCCCCGAAGAATCCTTCAAGGCATAGCTTTTCAAATGACCCTCACACCACTTGTAGGAGCACTTTAATTGTTTTGAATTTTTTTTTTGATGAATGAATATTTAAATCACTGGAAAACCCACCGATAGAATCTCATATAAATACCTGAATAAATTTCTGTAGGATTGATTTGTATTTTTTTTTTTCATTTTCATTCGAACGACCAGCAGTTTCAATAATGTTGGACGATTCCTGATCTTTTTATGTGCGTTTTTAATTTTCTTATAAAACGTTTGAATACTGAAAATTTATTGAAACAAATTAAACATCAATGTACATAGAATGCGTAATAATGACATGAATTTCTTTCAAATTGGTTGTGTTAATCACGTGCGATCAGTGGTAAGTACGTGATTTGCTGGGCGATAGTTGGTGAAAATTGTTGCGGTGAACTGAATTGTCTGAGGATGGCTGAAAGAAAAGAGTAGGTCGAAACGTCGCAGAAATAAAAGAGTGTTTTTTTTTGGCCTAACGAAAAAAAAAAACAAAAATAAAAATGACAAATATTTCTGTCAAATGTTTAAGGAAACATCGATTAAGCTTTGTAGAACATAGGGTAGCGAACCACTTGAGCAGCGGCCGGTATTTTGGGCACTCTTCGCTATAACTTAGTCAATTCCAAACCAATTGACTTGAAATTTTGTACGCGGCTAGATACTATACGTTGGTTCAAAATTGGCTGAGTTATAGCAGAAATGTGCCCAAAATAGAACCCCTGCCGAGATGGTTCCACTTCCCTAGTTATGTAGTTTCAGAGAGAATTTTAAAAAATTTAAATTAATTTTCCGACCGGAACGGGAATCAAACCCGCCGTCTCCGGGTTGGCGATCCATAGCATTAACCACTAGGCCAGGGGTTTTCAGATCGTGCACCGTGGTGTACTTGGTGCACCGCAAAGCTTTGAAAAGTGCACCGTGAAAATTCTTCTGAGATGTGACATGCTTGAAGTTTGATGAACAATACTAATATGTTTTTTTTTAATTTATAGCTGAGTGTAATGTTATTTTTGAAATAGTAAATTTAGGAGACCTTCATGGAAATGAGAGCAAAACATCACTGCTGCAAACAATTCTTAGTCCATAGACAAATGTGTAGTGGAATCCATAATATTGCAAGATGATATCTTGCAGAACTTCACTTGTGGTATCTTCGAATTTCAAAAAGATTCAGGTTCGTCTGAGAATCTTAAAAGGGACATATCAATAATTTTTCAAATAATTAAGTAAGCAACTTTATAGAAGTTCTTTAGAAGGATTTTCCTCAGAAGCTTCATGAGTTGACCAAATAATCTGAAATTAATATTCTAAAAATAAGTTCTAAAAAAGCCGGAAATCTTAAATACAATTCTACTCAAACGTATCCAGAAATCTTGGTACGATATTTACCATACCAGTAATCCGCCAATGATCAATCAAGAGATCGACCGAATTCACTGAATATTTTCTATTACCAGGCACGAATGTCACCAGAAAGCTAGATTTAAAAAAAAATGTAAAAAATCTTGTTCAAAAACTTCAGAAAAACACAAGTCAGAATCAGAGTCATATCAACATGCGAAAAATATCAAACATCGCGTTGGAAAACACATTCACATTTTTGGCTACCTTCAATTTCTTTCAACAAGTGCACCACGCTGCAATATATTTCCAAAAAGTGCACCACGAGACATAAGGGCTGAAAACCCCTGCACTAGGCTAACTGGAGACCTCCATTCTTCCGTTATTCATCGAAAAGTTCTCCCAACAAAATTAATTTTTATATTTCTACTGGCTTTGTGCCTGGTATTTCGACACTGATTTTTCATTTGGGCCTAACTGACTTTTTCGAGTTCTCTTCATCGATCCTCTCTTTGTGTTATCACAGAATGTGTACTGAGTTTTCCAAAGATTTTTTGGTTGAAATGCGAAGAAGACGACTACATGTTACCATAGAAACAAAAAGAATAATGATTTTGTTTGTTTTGATCAAGTTATTAGCGAAAGAGAGAGTCGACGAAGAGAAATCGATCAAGTCAGTTAGGCCCTTATGAAAAATCATTGTCGATTAGTTGAAGAAGTCACGCAGTAATTTTCACAGAAATTCTTAAAAATTATTTCTGAGACTCTACTCAAAATTGTACCATTAGTTTCTTTATTTAAATCTCAATGGATGATTCTTAAATTATTGTTTCAAGGCATTTTTGTGGAACTGGAACTAAAGAGGTTCCGAAAGCCGTTCATGCAAGTGTTCCACAAGGAGTTTACTACATAATTCTTTAAGAAACTCTATATTCTTGTTGGTGCGGATGCTCGGTAGAACTGGGGAAAACTTGAGAATTTTAAGGAGAAACTTCAAAGAACACCAATATGTCTGTCACAATGGCCGACTTAGACCCCTACTCACGTTTTCAAGAGCACAAATCTTTAAAATTCGTAAACAAATGCGGTCGATTTGGAAAAGCTGCCTCTTTTTGCAAGTGAGCAAAGTCAGGAAAATCAAGTGCGGCTTGGTTCGATGCTTCGTTCGTCAGATTTGTGCCTCTAAAGTTTGTATGCAAAATTGCAATGGGATTTCTTGATGTTTTACCTTAAACACGAACAAGGAAAAAAACTAAAATTATGTCCTTCGAAAAGTTTTTATGACATCTCTGCTCCGGGGATCAAGTCTCTTCAATTCAACCTATTTCATGTCAAAAATAGATTTTATGTATATATTTTTTTTACATAAACAATGTTATGACGTTATTCCAGCGGCCGTCGCATCGCAGCTCTTGTGTGTACAAAACATTTGTATGTATTGCATAACATTTTTGTTAAGTCGGAGTCCCGAGCAGAGTAAAAAAGCTCAATAATAGCATATTTTGATATGAAGAACAAAAACTTTTTTTTGTCAAAAAGTGATATTTATTTGTTTGAGATAAGAGGTAAAAGTACTGAAAATAACATCTCAAATTTACTCCTGGAACATCATCATCATAGCACATTTACCTCTTGGTAAGATCTAACCAATAGCAATGAGCTATTTGATTGATCTTAATGTATCATATTTTGCTATTGGTTAGATGGTTCAAGAACAAATTTTTGCTATTATTTTCAGTACTTTTACCTCTCATCTCAAACAAACCAATATCACATTTTGATCGTCAGTACTTGAACTCTGCCCGGATAATGATCCCTTGATTTTTGCCCAGGAAACCATCTCTCTTTTCGTAGTTATTTAAACTATGGTCTTTACGATAATTCCTTAGAAATAAATATATTACAATATAAACTACCTACTACATATAGGGAAACAGTCTCGAAGTGTGTAGGGTGGTGTTAGTATAAGATTCAGGTTGGCTTTTGGCTTCGCAGATTCGTTGTCTGTTCTGTGGCGAAATTGGTTACCGCACCCTGTCTAGCGAATCGGGGAGACGTGAGGTCAAATCCCGCAAATACTACGTGGATTTTGTTTTGCAATTTGCCATCTGAATTTTTCCATATTTCCACACATTTGTGCCTATGAAGTTCAGGCTTCACGTATGAAGGGTCACTAAGTTAACAATTTTGCCATTAGGTGATACCTGTTATCAGTACTGGAACAGTAAGCAAGTTTAAGCTCAGCTTCTGGTCAATAAATTCATCTTCTAATTTTGAAATCATCTACAACCGGAAAATGAAGAACCGCTTATTCAAAACCCACAACTTTCAGCCATTATGAATTTAGACATCATTCAGACAAGGTCACGCAGTTTCGGAGATCATGCGGAACACCAATTATCATCATCAATATCCACTCCGGCCTATAGCGAGATGAGCCTCATTTTCGCACATTTGCCTCCATAATGTAGGTAGGTATCATCATTCTGCAAAATCGTTCCCGTACACCCAGATCGAATACGCAGAAATGAAAAAAAAAAAAAGAACGAAGAATCGGTTCCGCTTGGCGGCGAGAGCTTTAATTATCAATTTTGGTTGTTTTTCCTCTCGGTCTTTCTCCTCGCCTGAAAACTGGTATCCCAGACAAACGGACGTAAAACACAAAGATCTAACTAAAACACTTAAAATCTTCCGTTCAGCGATCTCCGGGTTGGCGTAGGGCCCTTACAGCCACAGCTGTGAAGGCATGGGTATTCAGCTGCTGAGGATGACGGGTTCGATTCCCGATCGGTCCATGAACTTGTCGTTAAGGAATTTCCTTGACTTTCTTGGGCGTAGAGTATCTTCGTGCCTGTCACACGATAAACACACGCAAAATGACCATTGGTAGGGGAAGCTGACAGATAAAAACTGTGGTATTGCTCATAGAATACTGAAAAGCAAGCTTTGTCCCAGTGGGGACGTTACGTCAATTAGATGAAGAAGGTGGGCGTGGTGAGTAAAGGTCAAATAGGAGTGATAACGTTGCGAACGCCGCGAATGGGTAATTGACGAACTGAAGAACATTTAAGGACAAGGTATTTGGAGTACATTGCTCGAAATTTCTAGAGCACCGTTTTTTAGAACCGTTGAACGGATTTGGATTAAAATGCATCACGCTGTTGACAACCACTGAACAATTAGCGTGATGCATTTTCATCCAAATCCGTTCAACGGTTGTAAAAAACGGTGCTCTTGAAATTTTGAGCAATGTACTCCAAATACCTTGTCCTTAAATCCACAGTTGAAAAGGATGGATAGCAACTAAGGAAAGAGATGTCTGTTTGTCTGTGTTGCTATTCTTCCTGGGTCATGCATGAATCTATATCGGTCTGTTTTTTTCTGCTGTTGCAAAATGCTAATGGGTTTCGATTTTTTTTTTTCGCTGTTCTCGTGATCAGCAACAATAACAAACAAATCATTTCAGATTCAACGGAAAACTGGTATTTAAGTAGGTTGAGTGAGGAACGTGTTGCAGATATTTATTGACAAAAAAAAGGTGATACAATACAGGCAGCGCGGGTGAACGCTCCGGTTCTCCGGATTAATTTGGATGAAGTGGTTGAAAAATTGAGAGTTCATTTTTTATGCATATCGAAAATTGGCTGGATGGGAATCGTTTTAATGCATACCAAATCACAAAATATTTTCTGTTCAACGTGGAATCAAAAAAGTAAATAAAAACTTCTGCAAGCCGGTAAAGGATATAACTGAAATTCTATCAATTTCGTTCAGACAACAAAGAAAAATAAACAGTTCGTTACTCCACTATTTTACTGGCCAGTGGAAAAAAATCTTCCAGAATCAAGGTAACAATGCAACTTTCGGATTGTGCACTCACCTATTGCCAATATAACACCTACCAGTGAAATTTCCGGTGCAAAAAAGTAAGATTTTATACTCTCGCAGACCTGTCATTTATTATTAATGGTCGAAGAAATTGAGCACAGCGCGAGCGCCTCCAGGTCCGTTCGAGTGCGGGCGAAGTGAGAAGAAAATCACAGAACAATATTTTACAGTTACATGCCTTCGGCGGGTACTCTAGCTAGAGGTGTCTGATTCTGCACCATCATCATCTAGCTTCCAGCAGTTGTAAATGGGAAAATAATGTGTCTGCTCACTTCGGTTAGGACGGTAGTCGTGTCTCCGAGTGTGGGATGAGAGTATTATTGTTACCAACCACTTCATGGTTTGTCATCAATGCCGAGTTTATAGCAAACCAGTTTGGGTTGATTTCCGTACACTGTACTTAATTCGAGACGAAGCAGATTTTTTTTTTAGTTTTTATTAACGTGTATTTTAACTTAAATGCTAATTCTACACTCAACGATGCAGATCAATGAATATGTCTTTCTTTTAAGGTGAAGGTTTCTTGGAATTTAATAGGGAAGTGGTACCATCTCGGCAGGGGTCCTATTTTGGGCACTTCTCTGCTATAACTCAGCCAATTTTGAACCAATTGACACAATTTTTGGAACGCGGTGAGATACGTATAGTATCTAGCCGTGTACAAAACTTCAAGTCAATTGTTTTGGAAATGAGTGAGTTATAGCAATGAGTGCCTAAAATACCGGCCACTGCCCAAGTGGCTCACTACCCTATGTAATCATGATCTTTTTTTTATTTTGAAAACATATGACACATTCTACCGTGACGTTATAAAGTGTTGTAACGTCACGGTAGAATGTGTCATATATACAATATCAATTCAATACAATAGTTTACGAATCTTTAGGATACATGCTTTTGAAAATATCTGAAGGTATTAAAGTTGGCCATTTGGAAGTTATAAATAAAATCTTAATAGATGTTACGTTTCCCCTTAAAAAGAGTAGTCCTTGCGAATAAATTTACAATAAACACCAAATAAAACAAATTTGAATGTTTATAACCAATCACTTGGGCCTCTCAAATCTTAAAAAAAATCTTGTTTTCTTTTTCGTTCTTCCACGTGTCACTGTCCTTCAAAGCAGCTGTTTGTACTTGTGCTGCGCCGCATCCTTACCCTGAAAAAGGGGAAATGTTTTCAAGGAAGAAATTGATACGTTCCGTTGCCAAACAGGACCTTCTGCTGCATGTTTAGGTTTTTGCTGCTTGCTTCAGGAACATCTGTCTGTGCTGCCTGTGGGGAAACTAAAATTGTATGACCCTGCCTTCTGGTACTGGAATCTGGATTCAATCACCTACAGCTCAGTTCAGAAGCTGAATCTGAAAGTATATGAAAACCTGGTGCGGGTAGAACAGTTCTACAAGAAAGTCACGGTAATACTACTCTCACTTTATTATTTCAATTTTTAATTAGTTTATCGACCTTATGAGATTTATATTTGAAACATTTATGGCTTCATCGGTTATTGTCTACTCAAAGAGCAAGGAAGCAGAATGTTTAAAGTAGATAATGAAATGAAAGATTTGATAGTATCTTGAATAAAAAATACAATAGAAAAACTGAACATTGTATTGTGACAGTACTATTTAGCACAATATTTTACAATATAAATAATGGTAAAAGTATCAATACAAAAACAATACGATGTAACGTTGTCAACCATATAGTATATTGTAAATGAGGTTTCAACAATGAATTGTATAGGTTGTTAAGTATCGTAACAATACAAAAAAAATTAACTAATATTTTTACAAAACCATACATTTTATTGTAACTGAGTTGTTGTAAATACTGATAAGTTCAAATATACAGTACTCTGTACGGTATATGTATGGGTTCGAACAATAAAAGGTACAGGGAATTATTGTTTTGAATAGTAATTTCAGTACTGTCTATACATTACAATGAATGGTTCTCTTTTGTTATGTTGTATTGTTTTACATTACATAAATCGTTCTATATTATGTTATTTTGTAATTTTGCTCCTGCTAATGGCGTTCGAATTAGATGCTGTGAAGTTCAACATCAACTGCTTTGGGAATTTCACAAAACAGCTTGAATAGCTCTTCAAATATAGGATCATCCACGTCAAAGTCTGGTTAATCTCTGAATGTATTATTTTATTTTCCTTATTTTTATTTTATTTAGTAGCCGAAGCTTTGGCTCCCATGCCCCACAAGCTAGATAACTGGATTTAGCAACTAAACATGATTTGTGGTAACACTTTGAGCGGCATGATGGTACTTTGCGAACGCGCTAAGAATCAACTGTCAGTAGAAGAAAATAAAATTTGGGTGGATTTCGGAATGGGTTCTGCATAAATCAACTATCTCTAGCGTACTAGCAGCGTGGGAACCAGCATAGCGAAATTTCATCATCATTATGTTAAATTTTCTAGGTTAATCTCTGTAAATATGTATAGAGAAATTTGTAAATCAAAAGAATTTCTGTAGCAAGGATTCTCGGATTTTTTTTAAATCCTGAAGGATTCATTTTAGGAATTCCTGGAGGATTTTGAACAGGGATTGCTTGACGAATTCCTGCAGAAAATTTTGGAGTAATGCCAACACAAATAACTGGAGGAGTGCCAGCAGGAATTTCGGGAAGACTCGCAGCATGAATTACTCAAGGAATCCCAGCAAGAATTCCTAAATAAAACACAGAAGAAATATTTGGATCGCAATAATTTTCGAATTACAACCCGACTAGATGGGTAAAACAAAATTATTACAGGTTTTGTTATTTTGTTACAATGATTTATTACAAGCTTTATTTTTCGTCACATGTCCCATTTTAATCTGTAAGCATCTCCTCAATTTTAATGCACATTTATAGCGCTCTGGTGTCTTAAAGTCTAATGAGATTTTAGCAGTTTCACTTATGTGGCCTACTTTCAGGTTATTTCGCGCGAAAATTAACTGTAATATATGGGAATCGTTGCCTAACAGGGACATCAGAATTTAGACGTCTCGTATTAAAATGAGATTCAGCGAGCCCCCTTAGGATTAGAAATTCCTAGACAAAACTCAAGCTATGAAAGCAACTAATGCTTCGAACGAAAGGCAACCGCCAGAGAAAATACGATTAAAGGATTGACTGATGGACCAACAACATTAATCAAATCTCGTCATCCTGACATTGGGAATTGTTATCCAATAGGGTAACAGGGCAACATTTATGTTCTGTGTTGTACTTGTTCAAATGTGATGTCCTAATTTATTACTCATTTGTAAGGTTCCACTATATAAAGTCATATTTTAATATGCATTTGTAGTGCTTCATTATTTTTTCGCAATAGATTTTTGTAACAACGGTTGTTATAAAACATGTACCGTTAGTAGTTAAAACAACAAAAAATCTAACAAAACTCGTTCCAATTTAAACAAAAATATAACAAGTTGAGATATAATCATAACAAGACTATATCAAACTTTGTAAGACTTAACATGTGAAATCATAACAAAATTAGAACAAGTTCTGTTATATATTTCAGAACAAATTTGTTACAAATTTTGTTATCAATTTCTTGGCTCGGGTGACCAAAATAACACAAATTACACAGCGAAACAAAAAATAACTATTGGTCTGTCTCAAGAGCAAACTTATGTGTCTCCGACGGATTTTGGGCCGCTGAATCAGAATTCGGGTTCAGATTTGCTCCAGCACGTCACAATTTCGAGCTATACCCCAATTTATAGGGCAAAATATGCGATTTTGGGCATTTTTGACTGCAAGCCATTAAGCATGGAAATATTTTTTTAAGCAATCAAAGGCTAAATTAGTCAATTAACATCTAAATTGACGACTGATGCAAAATATTTCGTTTTACCCAATCAAATTTGATAGATTCAAGCATTTTACTTTAGTAAGTAAACTTGCATGCAACTTTTGCAGGGTGACTTGTATGGGAAATACTGTACATAATATAAATCGCTTAAACCTATCAAATTCGAATTCATAAAACGAAATATTTTGCATGAATCGTTAATTTAGATATTAATTGACCAATTTATCCTGATTGCTTAAAAAAAATATTTCCATGCTTAATAGCCTGCAGTCAAAAAAGCTCAAAATCGCATATTTTGCCCTATAAAATGAGGTATAACTCAAAATTGTGTCGTGCTGGAGAAAATCTGAGCCCGGATTCGGATTCAGCGGCCCAAAATCTGTAGGAGACACACAAGTTTGATATTGAGACAAAAAAATGTTGCGCTGTGTTATCAATCTTTTTCGGGACAATACAAAAAATGTTACAAATTCTAAAATAACTTTGTTACAAAAAATATAACAAACATTGCAATAAACGTGTTACCAAATTATGTTAGAGGCAATAATATTATAATGCATAATATAATAAATGTTGTTATACATCTGTTTGAATAAATAAAACAAGTTTTGTTATAATTTTGTTTCTAAAATAATAACAAATTTTGATACGATTTTGTTATGATTATACAGCAATAAAAAACCTTGTAACAAAATTATATCAACTTCTGTTATTTCTAACAACGGTTGTTATAATTTTGTTATTATCTTGTTAGGTGCTTCTGGTCGGGAAGAGGAATTAAGGCAGTTATTTCTGAAGAAAACTCAGTAGCAATTCCTGTAAGATTCCCAAAAAATCCAGAAGTGGTCCCAAGAAGTATTCCTGGAGGAATTTCTACAGGAGGTTTTTTCATTTTATTTTTTATTTGTATCAACGAGATGATAGTTAGAACTAGTGCTAGGCTAGTTCATCTCGGGAGCAACGCTTCACTCCCCTTCCACAGGAAGAACTCACATTTTGCGAGTTTGTCGGGAGTGGAATTCAATGCCATGTCCTCGGCGTTATAGTCACGTGCTTTAACCATCTCGCTAGGTCCGCTCCAATTCTACATGAGTACTGTAATTGCTTCCATCAATCTATGTTTTGCTGAAAATTCATGTCCTTCCATTATTTGTCATAGCTTACTTAGTTCTTATCGCTGAATCAATCGAAATCTTAAAATCAACAAAAAAATGCACAACTTGCAGATGTGCTTTCAAAATTTGTCACAGGACAAACATCTGATCCGTGTTGATCGGCTCTCACGAAAAATTAATAATAGCCATTGGAGGATATGTGCTTCGGTTACCATTTTTGGATTACTATAGACTAGAGAAACTGAATTGTAACATGTTTCTCTTAGAAAGGAGTAATGGCCAATTTGCGTTTTTGCCACATTTACATTTTACTCTTCTATGACATCCGATGACTGTTCCCCTCATTTCACCCCTACTCGGAATCAAAGATTTAGCATCAAGACTCCGTTGACCCTTTCTTGGACCCTCTTATGCCCCTTAGACAATCCCCTAAGCCTGTTTCTTCAATGCGATTGATATCTCTCTTATTTTAACTGCCAAACAATCTCGGATCTCTGAAATCCTCCAAACATCTTCTGTGAAAACCGACAATTGCCCCCCTCCCCCCCCCCCCCTTAACCTTTCTGAAAACCTCTGCTTGACCTTTTGTTAAGCCTCCTAATGTGTTACGCTACATGCACCACGTTCAGCGTGTCTGCCTGGGTCATATTGACCCAACATCTTACTAGGTTCTTGTACCGACTTTTCGTAAACTCTAAGCAGATACCTTCTTCGAATGAGTGTAATCAGTTTTGTACCATTTAATTCCGCCCTATTTTGCTTATCCTTCGACAGATACGCATGACACTCATTCGAAATTTTACTAGGGTTTAACTCCTTTGAATCCTTTTCAACTCTGAGCATCTGTCCTAACGTTTAAGAAACAAATTGCTTTGCTGTTGCTGGCACAACCTCACTCGCCTCGAACACGTTTGTAATGAACAGTTTCTTCGTCGTGGTCATATTTGATCCACAAAAATAGTTAACCTCTCTTTGGAATCCCCTTTATTTCTCCATCCCTAAACCCCCTTTAGAAACCTACTTGAAACTCCTTTGGCCTCAAGAGAAAAATGAGCTGCTATAATTAAAATCACGGTAGCAATTTACTTCTTCGTATGCGCTAATTTCCGTCATATCACATAGAAAATAGCCAACATGTAATAAAACAATATTTTAACTTATTTTTACCAATAATTCATTAGGTAGAAGCATAAATATGTAGACTATCAATAAATAACGAGCCTCTCTATAGCACTAGAAATCGTATAATTAGGCAACATTTTATGACTTCACAATGTTTCTCCTTTTGCGTTAGACGAAGACAACGGCACCAAAACAGCAGCTAGCCGAATTATTCTTCATCAGCGTTAAATTTTCACTTCTCCATATTCACTGGTTGAACCAACCTTCAATCTACACCCCACAAAAGCTATGTGGCACTTCATAGTCGGTTTCCACTGCTTCAGAATGCAGTAATAGCTGTTCATTTAATGAAACAAACCACTTTTTCCCGTTGGTAAATTGTAAACAACAACTTGCCTTCGTCTAGGCAGAGAAAATAGGTAGAGAAGCGAAGAGTGTGAAGCCAAAAATACCTTATCGAACCGTCAAACTGGTATCCTATCGAACAAAATCAACAAACCTTGACGATTGCCGCATAATTCAAGATAGGTATTGCGATCATTTGAAACATTTTTTACCAATATTTTTAAATATCAAGGATATTACTGTAAATAACATTGATTCCTTTAATTGATGAAAATTTATTCTTTTTGGTGTACCATTTAGATGATTTCTTGTTAATAATTCAGCAGCATAAATCATTTTCTAATGCAGTACACGAGAAAGACACTACCATCGATAGGTGGATTAATCTGTTTTTCGGCAGTTGCCAACATTCGAGTGATGAAATCAAAACAGAAAAAGTGTTGCCGTTCAGACGGCTGTTCACTCTTCGCTTCTCTACCTATTTTCTCTGGTCTAGGGAGGATGCAAGCAAATGTGTGCGTGAATTTTCTGCATACGAAACATCGTTATTCACAACCACAGAGAAAAATTTCTTCGTTGCACCGTGATGGCGTATTATGATCTGGTGGACAAAAACGCTAATTGAAATAATTTGGTTGTTATTTTATAGCTACATCTTTCCCAATTTAAACTTTTCTGCGTACTTTGAACACATGATATGATTTGGATTGCGAAGAATTTGGCCGACTTTTCGAACAAACACCTACGGTCAAATCCTAATTTTTGCCATCCTATGTACGATAGCGTCACGCAAAAGGTGTGCCGAAAATTTAATTCAGGTTGTGCCGGTAATATACGTGGACTGACGGAAACAGAATTCGAGGGACAATTGTTCATTTAATTATTCTAAGGGAATTGTAGTTCTTTTGCAATATTTTTTACATGATATGGAATCTCATTTAAAAATGAGTAATTGATACCACAATGGCCATGAGGCGTTAAGAATCAAATCGATCATTATTAGTCGCTGCTTCATAGATGGGAATTAGATAAAATGACCCTATTTAAGAAATAGAAGAAATGTTTAACTGTATCGCCATCGCACTTAGATCTTCTTCACATTCATTCCTTTTACTTTTGTGATGTAATAAATGTAAAATGCTTGATCGCTCGTTGACAACCTCTCGAAATGGTAATGTCATTGACCAAACAGTACCAGTAGCCAGTTTCGTAAAACTTTAACAATGCACCTCTCCCTCCTGAACTGCCGATGAAAATACGCAATCCACGTCTTACTATCAAGCTACCAAATAAAGCAACCCTAAAAAAGCAGTTTCGCCAAAAATGTACACACATTCATTGTCTCCTCAAGCGCTCAAGCACACTTTCAACTGCCATAAATCATCGTCTATAGGAGAGGCTTCTTCTGCGACCCTGCCGCGAATTGCTAATGCTTCAATTTTTAATTGGTCATTTTGAAATAAATTTCTATTTTGCAAACCGTCGTCGTCGTCGTGGTCGTTGTAGTCGCGGAAGCCACTCTTTTGATTCCGGGAGCGTCAGCTACTCTCTTTGGTTCCGGAAAGTCTGTAAACTTTTGCCTCTCCACCATGCCATCTCAAAGAAGGGAAGGAAGAACAACGATCATCATCACAAGAACTTTTTTTTGCTGACTAACAATTCTTTTCCCCTTTGGAAGCCGGGAAAACTTCTTTAAAGAAACGAACTCAAGACAAATTTAATCCGGTAGAAAATGAAAAGTGCGACACTCTCAGCTTAATCAAAAGCGCACAGTCGGGTCTTTAGTCCCGTGTCCCTCCTTGTCAGAAGTTTCTAGGCACACACACTCTTGTCAAGGAAAACCGGAGTGTGGCTTCACTTCATAAATACGAATGATAGGTAGAATGTCGCATGCCGAAGGAGCAAGACCCTGCGAAAGGGGAAAACTCAAGTGGAACTCCTCGGTAAAGGCGGTAGCACGAGAAATTACAAAGTGCGAAAGCTGGCAGTTTGATTCCTGAAGGAATTCCAACCAACCAACCAACCAACCTAGTCAGCTAGCGGCGACGCAAGCACACAATGCAATGCCGAAGCGACTGACTGCAGCAGGGCGATGACGGTCGGTGGTCGGTCGTCGTTCTGGCTTTTCCTATTCCCGCGAGGGGAGAAGCTAGGCTTCTACTGCCATGCTGCATTGAAATGGGTTTGGTTGCCTTTCTTTGTCCTTGTCAGGTTGGATACACTAGTTTTCGCCTTCGGATTGGGGGACGGATGACGACGACGACGACGACGACGAGGGTCGGAAAAAAGAAAAATGGAAACTCTTATCTTTGTCCTTGTCGCGATCCGTTTGTGAGATTTTTCGCTTTCTGGTCGGACGACGCTGAGCAATCCATTCAATTATGACCATCATTTGTTCCCTTTCAATTTGGTGGTGAATGAACTATATGCGGGATAACACAACTTAAATTTTAGTAAGAATATTTATCTTGGAAGTCGCTTTTGGGAAGATTGGGTTACCAACCACGGTGGGAACCGAAGGCTGACAGGAAAGCCAGAGGAAAAGGGGGGGTTGTTTCTCCGTCTGATATTTAACCATGTTAGGGGCTGTTGATCGACGTTCGAGTAAAGAACATTGCCGTGTGCAACATAGTTGTCCCATGTTTCTATGGGAATCCCTATTAACATGGGATGCTGCACACGGCAGAACACTAAAACCAGTGAAGAATTCTAAGGTTAACTGGTCGGCGTTAAGTCAGACTGGACCATCTGGTTTTCAATGTTTTTGGGAATAATATTTTCCAAGGACTTGGAATATCAAATCGAGTATATTATTATTTTTTAAATACTATGATTCTTGTATGTAATGATACATCTACATTCAAATATCGTCGAAAAGTTCCGAGTTATCGAACTTCTTCGCTTATCTTTACCTGCCCAAAAAAAAGCGTAGTCCACTCTGACTTAAGGCTCAAATAACCATCATTCAGTCATCTGCAATCATTGATTTTTCAAAAGCAGTTTTCCTCCTCTACGTCACAAAACCGTCATTGAAAATTATTTCATTGTTATCTAGATGGTGGCCAGAGTGCAGTGATAAATTGTTATTAACATTGGTTGAGATTTCAGCGAGAAAACTGCTTTTGAGTTTTTGCCAAACGATGATGGTTTGTTTCCTCTTAACGCCGACCAACTGTGCATTATAGTCCTTCGGAAGCTTCGGAAAGTCAGCAACAGAGTTATGCAAACCGAGACCCATGGCGAAAACTTCAACGACACAAATGGTATAGCGATTGGAAGCTCGGTACGGGAAATTGCCTTCGAGTCTTACCGAGAGGATGAGTAGCTTTTTCGAAAATTTTACTTCAACTTGTCTATTTGTCACTCACACCAGTATTTGTAAAGCGTAGATTTTGACTTCAGTGGAGTTTAGGAAAAGTCTACGGGGCTCTCAGGGCGCGTTTTCTTAGGGGTTCGATGCATTTCAAGGCCTTTCAATGCCCCTGATTTAAGAGAGCCTCAGAGAGTTTGAGGGGAGTTCACGGAATCTCAGAGGGCTTTTCAAAGGGGTTCGAAATGTTTCGAGATGTTTCAGGAGATTTTAGAGGGTTTCAGTTTCAGAGCTCAGAGCATAACGAAAACTTACGGGGGTTTCAGGGAAAAGGGTGGCGTTTCAATGGGATGAGTACAAACCATATACGTAATAAAGCGAGAGATTACTAGCTACGTTTGTAGGGCTTGAAATGGTCATTTGTTTTACTTGTAGGTATTATGATCTATACTTAAGGGAGTTATTTGATACCCTTAGGCTTTTGCCTACTCTAACTTAAACCCGCTTCAATTGCCGTTTAACTTTATCTCTCTACCCCTTTTCCGTAAACCCTCCTTTAACATTGCCTTAGGTCCCCTAAATTATATAAACACAGTGCAATTCCATTAAGATAATATTATCTTAATGGAGAAAAAAAAAATCAATGGATTACATCTAAATGGAGATTTCAGTGTATTCATATGAATACTTCGAGATGCTTGTGGATGCTTCTTCAAAGAAATAATGTATTTTTGTTGTATGGCTCGAAACGATAATTTATCGGCTTTGGGACAGAAGGTCGAAGGACAAATGGTCGAAGGACAAAAGGTCGAATGGACAAAAGGTCGAAGGGACAAAAGGTCGAATGGACAAAAGGTCGAATGGGTTAAAAGGTCGAATGGGACAAAAGGTCGAATGAACAAAAAATTTAGTAAACCCTGGTATGTCTCGCTTATAAGACAACCATTTTTGAGAAGTCTTTGTTGCTGCCCATTGAGAAAAACATTGTAGTGATGTTATAGAAATCAAATGCATTTCAGCCACTAACATTTTTATAGGAAATTTTTCCTTTTTTGTTTATAGGCTGTTCTTTCAAGTTGTATTAAAGAAGTATTTAGGCAATTTAGTTTAATGTTTTATTCAGGAATTTATCCTTCTTAAATGTATAGGCTGTTCTTTTAACTTTTTTTTACTGAAATAATAATTTTTTCCTTCCCCCTCCCCCTGTACTATACTAAATATATTGCTTGTTACACGTTTGCAAACCCCCCTCCCCCCCTATAATCGTGACGTACTTCATGGATCACCCCTATAATGCCCAGAGATTTGTCCTTTTCTAATTTATAGACTGTTTGGCTTTATTTAATTGCTGTAATGATTGGAGTTTCAAATGACAATATTCCGATCTATGATTCATCCTTCTTCAACCCATAGGCTGTTCTTTCAAAGAATATTGTTTTCCATATTTAACTTTAATGAATAACATTACTTTCCATCATTAATGGGCATCTATTTCGAATTGCAATGCGGTAATAAATTGCTGCCTATAAGCTATTGCAAGTTTTAGTAGACACTTTCCTATCTTCCAATAATGGTTGTTTTTAAGTTGTTGAATAATTTTGGTATTACTGGTTCTATTTTTTTCTGCTGGAGGGTCGACTGTGGTTCCAACAATCAATTGAAACCGGCTACTCAGTCTTGAACTAACAAACGATGTTTATCACTTGCCCAACGTTTCGATACGGGGTTAGTGTCTTCTTTTTCCCCCTGAAGAAGACACTAACCCCGTGTCGAAACGATGGGCAAGTAATAAACATCGTTTGTTAGTTCGAGACTGAGTAGCCGGTTTTAATTGATTGTTGGTTCTATTTTTTGATCATCGTTTTTCTGTCAAATTCTGATCACTTTTTCATGTCTTCCTATTTGTCTTTAGTCTATTTAACCTTTTTGTCCTTTTCGACCTTTTGTCCCATTCGACCTTTTGTCCCATTCGACCTTTTGTCCCATGCGACCTTTTGTCTCATTCGACCTTTTGTCCATTCGACCTTTTGTCCATTTGACCTTTTGTCCATTCGACCTTTTGTCCATTCGACCTTTTGTCCATTTGACCTTTTGTCCATTCGACCTTTTGTCCATTCGACCATTTGTCCATTCGACCTTTTGTCCATTCGACCTTTTGTCCATTCGACCTTCTGTCCATTCGACCTTTTGTCCATTCGACCTTTTGTCCATTCGACCTTTTGTCCATTCGACCTTTTGTCCATTCGACCTTCTGTCCATTCGACCTTTTGTCCATTCGACCTTTTGTCCATTCGACCTTTTGTCCATTCAACCTTTTGTCCATTCGACCTTTTGTCCATTCGACCTTTTGTCCATTGGACCTTTTGTCCATCGACCTTTTGTCCATCGACCTTTTGTCCTTCGACCTTATGTCCATTCGACCTTTTATCCATTCGACCTTTTGTCCATTCGACCTTTTGTCCTTCGACCTTTTGTCCTTCGACCTTTTATCCATTCGACCTTTTGTCCTTCGACCTTACGTCTTTCGACCTTTTGTCATAGATTCTAATTTATCATGTAAACAAATGCAAAATTTTAGGCTTTTAATTGTATTGAAATATACAACCAAAAATACTAAACGAATTTCGGGAAGTATTTTTTGAAGAACTGTTTTTTATAGCAACAACAGAACCAAAAATTGATAAAATAAAATATTTTGAAGATGTTTTTGGAGAAAGTCTCAAAATAAGATTGATTGTCGGGTATAGAGTTTAGAGAAGTACCAGTATTAATACCATGAGGCAATTCTGGAGATATCCCAAGAGGAACCTACGGGAAATCTATAGGAAAATCCTGGAGAATTCGCCGGAGAAATTCTTGTATGAATGATGCATGAACAAATGATTGACGGCATTCATAAAGCAATATTTTAGGAAATCACTATAGGGATTCGAATTCCTTAAGGGTTTTCAATGGAGAAATCCCTGGCAGAACCCGCACAGCAATTCCTGAAGCAATCCAAATACCCAAGTAACACACATGTTATATAAAAGTTACGACATCGCAAGTTTTGGTTGTATAGAAGTTTATTTTACATTATTTCAACACAATGTTAGAATTACGTAAAATAAACTTCTATACAACCAAAACTTGCGCTGTCGTAACTCTATTATAACATGTGTGTTGCTTGGGTAGGATATCTACAGCATACATTCCAGGAGCAATCCCAACTAAATTAGCTGGAAGAATCGCAGAGATGCTAAAAAGAAGAAGTAAATAAATATAAAAAAAAGTTATGTAAATGTAGAAGTAAAGTTTTTTTCCATATTGGGACAAGTTTTACTTGAAGAAGTGATTTCACCTGCAAGTGGTGGCACTTGCTCCCAGATAGATCACGTGCTGGTCGACGGGTGACATTTCTCGGACGTCATAGATATGACGTCCTACAGATGACCGAAAATTGATTCGGATCATTATATTGTATCCCGTGTTCATGAAACAACAGAACGATATCCAACGCTTGATAGCCGAAAGGATTGCTGCACAGTATTTAGTGTAGAATTAGCATTTAAGTTAAAATACACATAAATAAAAATAAAATAAAAATGCTGCACAGTATCATCAGAAGCTATAGAGGAGAGGATAGGAGAGACCAACTAATCTGGATATGTCAACAGTTTATGGTGGTTTATCAATGAAGCAGTTACAAACATAGTGGAAGAGGTGATAGGTACCAGTTAGCGACGCCAACTTAATGGCTGGTTCGACGAGGTGTGTCAATAAGTGATGAACGGAAAGAATGCGGCCAGAACCAAAAGTCGAATGCTAGTGGCCGAAACCCGGCTAGACAGGGGCGGTTCAGGGCGGCAAGTGCAGAAAAGAAACGAATCCACCGCAGTAAAAAAAAACGGCAGTATGAAGACAGTGTGATTGCTGAAGCGCAGGAATACTATGCGGAGGTTTTATGTAACTGTCAATGGTGCGCAGCACAAGACTACGCCATCCAGTACCCGCCATGTGCAATGACCGGGAAGGAAATTTGCTGACAGACAAAACAATAGTGGCAGTCAGGTGGAAGGAAAACTTGTTGTTTGGTAGTAGTGAAGGGGCACCCAGGAACAGGATCACCATAATGGATGACGGTTAAGCAGTAGAACCACCAACACTGGATGAGGTTGAGAAGGTTCTTAAGAAGCAGAAAAACAGCAAGGCTGCTGGGAAGAACGAGGTCCCGGTCCTTCTTAAGCACCATCTCCTTCCTTACCAGATTATTGTAAATATTTGGGAGGATGAAGAATTGCCCATCAGCTGGTTGGATTACCCTTTTAAATTCTCCGTAGAAGATAATGTCGCGTGTCCTACAGACTGAGACCTCTTGCAAAAGTCTTTCGTCGGCGAATACCAAGCTAGTTCTCGTGAGGGCCGATCAACGACGGATCAAATGTTTAACCTACGGATGATCCTAGATTAATTTCGGGATTACAACTTGCAGACTCACCGTCTGTCATTGATTTTAAAGCAGCGTACGATTCAGTGAAAAGAAATAAGCTTTGGCAGATAATATCAGAACATGTTTTTCCGGCGAAACTAATTAGGCTGATACTCCCAACGTTGGGTGGATCAAAATCGCACATGCTCCTCGGCTTTGCGGACGATATTGAACTCATCGCCAACGATCGTAGGGCCGTGGAGGAAGCTTAGGCTCTTGTGAAGGAAGAGACAACGAGTATAGACTTGACGATTAAGGCGAGGATATGCCGAAGCCATACCTCAAATTTCCAAGAGCACAAATCTTAAGAACCGAAAGTCAGTTTGCGCTGAAAAGTGGATCGATTGGTCACCACCAGCGGGTAACCAATCGATCAACTTTTCAGAGCAAACCGACTTCCGGTTCTTCAGATGTGTGCTTTTAGAAATTCGAGGTGTGGCTTCGTCATACCTTCACTTTAACTCTACCACGACGAGACAGGCTTAGCAGTGTTAGTGCTTACCTAGAGATTGATGGGGATGATTTTGAAGTTATTAAAGAATTTGTTTATTTTAGATCACTTGTGACATGTGACGTTTCCAGTGAAGTGAAAAGGCGTATTGCAGCTTGCGAATAGGATTGCGGATTGCGTAACCAGCTTGCTGCACATAACTGCATAACTGTCACATCCGACAAAAGTAGGCATTGTAGAAAATGGAGCTGAAAGTTTGCAAATTGGTTAGTACGGGAAAGGATCGTAATTTCAAAATTTTTACAAAAATTCAAAATAAATCCTTTAGCAATGTAATCTTCTACACCTCTTCTTCTATGCTGGGCGAATAGTTGAAAAAATAGTTAGACCAAAATATTATTGACGGTACGCTATGGGGCCAGTGTGTATTCCCAGTGTGACTGTTATGCGGTTACATTCGTGAATATTTGATAATGAGACAAAAGGACTTAGTATTTTTTCACATTTCGTAGAACAAACTTGTCAAGTTTATTTGAGTGGATGAAAGTACTGATGATTTGGAGATGATCCCCGATATTAACTCAATATCGACAAATACTGCAAATGTTACAGCTTGGGTCACGTAACTTATAAACGCAAACGAAATTCGCTATATAAAAACGCTGATTCTTCCTCTACGGTCATAGTATTTTTTGTTATGAGTATCGCATTAAAAGAAATTAGTTCCAAGATACGTGAATTCTGGTCGTCTGGCATACCAATGGTTAATTAACCTAACAGGAAATCTTCAACATCCATACCACAAGTACACCGACACTACTAATATCCCCAATTATTTTCAAAGATGGGATCATAAACAAACAGATGTATCACTTAGAACCAATCGCGGTTAAAATCGTCGTTACGGTTAAAATCACTCTATGTTTTGTCAAGTACACATCAGGTGGCGACGATTTACAAAGTTTGTGGAAAAATCGTCAGAAAGATGTCCGATTGGAAGTGAGTAAAATGAGATGTCTGTTTGTCTGTGATAGAACTTTCCTTCCTTTATCACTAGAAACAATACTCTGAGTAATGCCATGCAGTCGAATCTCAGCTAAAAACGGGGAAGATTCCCCCCTAGAACGAACACCAAGCCAAGAGGGATTAAAAACGGGGACACAAAAAAAAATGTTATTAATCGAGCACTTTAGCACGCTGTAGGTGGAAAACTGATCTCGTTCCTTATTTCCCTGTGCAATTTCATCCTGTTATGTACCTGAACAATCGTTCCACTGCCTCACGGTAAACCGCAATACCTTTGCTGCGCGCAGTACCTGCCAGGGGTAGTTCTCCTTTGGTTCTTTAGAAGTTGGGAAGTGATACTGATACGCGGTTTCCTACCCTGGACTTGGTAGTAGATGGTAGCACTAGTAGTTGTGAAACTTTTTGCACACCTCATTTTATGAAGTGGAATGGCGTTAATGTTGTTCCCTAGATTAGTTCTTTCCTCCCCCGTAAATGGGAGATGTTTTCTCCCTCAAGGATAGACGATGACACGTTTTGCTGTGGTGATGATAATGAAAAAACACGTATTGGGGATCGTGTTTTCTGTGAATTAGTACTTCTCTTGCTTTCATACGGGCATGCTGGACCTTTAACTACCCCAGTTGCTTTGCATTCTGGTAGTCTTGAGTTCAAAACTTGGCATTTCTCATTTCTCAAATATTACTCTTTAATTATAAATTAGGTTTTCAAATATAAAAAAATATTGATTTTTCAATTTTATACAAAAGAGCACCTTTTATTGAGCCACTATGATTTTTTTCAGATTTTTAGCACTTTATTTGGGCACCTAAAATGAATTTCAAAGAGATTTTTTAAAATCACCTTTTAACAGCTGGGCAACTGCTTGACAGCTCCGTCCTGTACAAAATGCGACGAGGATTCGAAAAATCGCTCCAAATTGATTTTTAAATAGGTTCCTGGGCATCAAAATTCATGAAAATTTGGATTTCGGCTAAGTTTGGCATGCAGATTCAGAATATGGAATTATGTCATCATC